>NC_139513.1:44640533-45280533 GCF_947247035.1 Vipera ursinii
ATGTATATATATAATGTATGTATATGTACAGTATGTATATAATGTGTATATATTGTATATATATATATATATATATATATATATATATATATATATATATATATTTATATATATATATATATATATATATATATATATATATATATATATATATTTATATATATATATATATATATATATATATATATATATATATATATATATATATATATATATTGTTTTCATAGATTTTCACGGTTGCAGGTATGTAGGTCTTGGCGTATTTGGGTCTTTTCCCATGTAAGATTGATAGTGTCTTGGCAACGTTTCGACAAGGTCCCACTTATCATCTTCAGGCTGGTGTCTTTGGCTTCGTGCTTGTGCGAGCAAAGCGTGATCGGAGCTGCCTTCTCTCTATAAATATTGGTGAGGGTGTGTGGGGTGCTGGCTTTGTTGCTGTAAGCGGGTTGATTGGCTGTGTTGTTACATGTTGATTGGTTGATGGGGTTATTGTTTGTGGATTAGTCGGCTGTTTTGTAACATCCTGTGTGGCTGAGGTGTTGGCTTTGTGCCCATTAGTCTTTTGTGTTGTAATGACCTGGATAATGGGCTGTGTGTTGACATCCTGAGCTCTTGTGTAGACATACATAACACACATATAAACATGCTATATACAACAAATGGATATAAATATAGATAATCTATGGATATAGATTATATACACACATATGTGTGTGTATGAGTTTATGTATATGTAGTAGGTAGCTAGGTAGGTAGGTAGGTAGCTAGGTAGGTAGGTAGATAGATAGATGATAGATAGATAGATACTGTGTCTATGTATATATGTGTGTGTATATATACATATATATCCCTCCTTTTTTCCTTTTTGCACTTCTTTATATTTTCCTTAGTTTTATTAGTTTTTTAATATTTATCTTTTATATCTTTATATATTGTTAACTTTATCTTTTATATCTTTTTATATTTAAACTTCAATTCTATACACACACATACTCATTAATCCATTCATTCTAGATAATTTTAGTATTTATGATTGGAATGTGACAGTGAGACTGCATGGTTTAGTGACTAAGATCCAATCCAGCCTTGGACCAGAAGGAAAATATCTGCATTCCTAAATCCTCAGTGCATTTGTTCAGTCTCTTTTGCTTGTTTTTATCTGCCCACCCAGAATAGAATAAACTTAGATTAAATAAATAAATTCCAGAATCCTTTATCCTAAGCAAGAAAATAGCTTCATTTCAATAGACTTAAGCATAAATGTATTTTGAGAAAATTTGTTTGTTTTATTTTTTTAGAGTTATGCTATTGAGTGCTTTTAAAGCAATGTCAGAATCTTACTCATAACTCTACACATGTGTATGCATGTGCACTCATGCATGCACACATACAATGCCTTATCTCAATATTTATAATAATGGCATCATCCATGCAGAATTTGTTACACACACTCCCGTGTTTGGCTTGCAGTCAATCACTCACACACATACTTAAATCCTTGATCAAAAGACACACTCAAAAATAACACAATTAATTTTGTTTCTATTTGGAAATCGCTTTTGGACTTTGTGTTTGAGATGGGGAAAAAATGAAACTTTGATTTTGGGTTTTGCTGCTTAGGTAGGTGTGGTGTTATAGAAATGGCTACTATATACGATTATATAAAAGTAAAACATTGAGGCTTTTTGTTATTATCTTATTCTATTGCACCAAAAGGAGATGGGAATCACGTGTTTTTTTTCTTTTTCTTCTCTACCGTACACTCTTCTCTCTTGCCTTTTTCTCCCCTATTTTTCCTTTATCTCTTTTTTCCATTTTATGCTTTGTTAAAATTAATAAAGAATTTGAAATGAAAAAAGATACACTCAAATCACTTTCAACCAGAACTCTCAATTCTTGTTTTGTTGATTCACAAAACTGTCAGCTATTCTAGCCTTCTGATAGTTGTTGATGGGGTGGGGAGAGATTTCCCAAGTGATCAGGCCCAACTTCTTTTGTCTGGTTCAAGTAGATTTTTTTTTTCTTACTGTCCTTAACTAAATCTATGCTTGTAGCCCAATGTGCTTAGCACAGGATGTGAATAATTCCTTAAATACTTGGTCCCTTCCTAATTACTCAAAGGATCCTTTATACAAGATTCCTGGCTTTTTAAGGTATGGCAGCATCAGCATAGTCTCACCCACATTATGGTTTTCAATCTATGTATTCTTTGAAGATTTCCAAGATATCAGATGCAGTATAATGGATCTAACTAATTTGCTAGCTAATTTCCATATTCCAATATGGCAAAATGATGTCTGAATGTTCTCGTGGGTCCTAGCTTAATAGTCTAATATCCCCAATAGCCTTTCTGGATGGTTGCCATTTTAAATTACACAGCTTTGGCGTACCTTCATTTGTTGGCCTTTGGCACTGTGACTTGTCTGTTTTCCTTCCCATCTGCTTCCTGCTCAAAGTCATTTTTCAATTTCACCTTTAAGACTTTTACAGCCCTAAAGCAGATAACAAGTAAGCTAGCTGCTAGTATTAATCTGCGCTTCATTTAAGGAAAGGACAAAACATGGTACACTCGGAAAATAGTAGCATTATCTTAGCAGGACTTAACTGACCTCTCCTTTGTGCTAGAATGTAGCTGGTAGCATTCTCAAGACTTGTTCTGTAATATGCAGTTTTGCCTATTCAATTATTATAATAAATGAAAAGAAAAAGGAACGGGGGCAAGAAATGGGAACAGGGAAAACTAAATAAGAAAACCTATAGTATTGTAGAATATTGAGACGAGAGAGAAAGAGAAAGATGTGTATGACTTCTGCTTTATCGTGTAATTTGGGAATCTTTTCCAAAAATCAATACGGGGGGAAGGGAACTGTATTATATCATCCGATCTCTAGGGTTCTTACATAGATTGAGTTATATTGGATTAGTCACAGTCAAGGCATTTAAATCTATGATTATTGATTTGATTTACTTAAAAGTTTTAAGCTGCTTTTCAAGCCAAAGTTTCAAAGTAACTAATGGAATGATGATATAAACCAATCTAAAACAGGTTATAAACAATATATATTCAAAGGGCAGTTAGAAGTAGCAATAATACAGAGATGAAACAGAATGTGAGTTATAAAGGGGAAAAAAACTGAATGTCTGGAAGCATGAAGATGTTTGAGTTTGGCTCATGGGATAATGAAAATGAGTGCACATCCAGAATCCTCGGGTAGGAGATATAGGAGTATAGCCAGCCGCACCAACAGGCTGAAAAACACCTTTTATCCATGGGCTGTTAGGCTTTTGAATGAGAAATAACTTGTGTGAATTTTATGCAGAATTGACTTGGGAGGCCGGTGTGTGGTGTAGTTGGTTCACATGGTGTAGTAAGATGGAGGGTTTGTTGTCACTGTGTGTTGGGGGGTGGGAGCACAAAGGAAGGCTCAGCTAATCTCAATGTATACATAGTTTTACTTTGACAATAAAGGTTCATTCATTCCTTCCTTCCTTCCTTCCTTCCTTCCTTCATTCATTCATTCATTCATTCATTCATTCATTCATTCAAAAGCATTCCACAATTGGGATTGCCAGTGCTGAGAAGTCATCATCTGTGCCGATCATCTACCTCACTGCTGAAGGCAGCCACATACGACTCAAAAAGGCAGGTAGCACTGATCATCTTATTAAATCTTTTTTTTATTAACAGACTAACACTATGGAGGAATCTCTCAGAATGAGAGAACAGTAACCATTCTGCTTGAAGGCTGGGATTTGTTTTGGACTAATGGTCCTAATGCAGATTCACTCCATATCATTGCAAGGGGACATGAAGAAGACTTGAAGTCCATGGTGATGACTAACACTGACAGAATCCATTTATTTCCTTTATTGCTTCCTGTGTGAAGAGCTTGTCATAAAAAATTAGAAACAGGATTGAACCTCTAGCCTTAGCAGCAAAGCTCCATCCCCAATGTCCATCAATCAGGTATGAATATTTGCAAAGGGAAAACGATACATAACTTACCTTCTGGATGGAACTGCAAACCTAGGATGGGTGAACAGCCAAAACTACTCCAAAGCTTTATATATGCCTGTTTTGCATGAAAGCTTTGCATGAAAGAAGGTGAAGAATGGAAGCCAGCAGCACTTAAAACGTTGAGCAAATAATTGCATCAAGCATGTACTGCTTTGTCATAAAACTAAAACTGCATTTCCTAGAATGACTTCAAACGATTTATAAATTCTCGCATTATACTACATAGAGGAAACTCCCAGGGGCAACTCATTGATTGGGAATAGACATTTAGTAAATCTGGCTGTCACCATAATGGATTTTAGTTTATACCTCTCCTAAATTTAGGAAGAATATTGCTTTTTGAAACACTAATACAGTAGATTCCTGTTCTTCTAGAAAATATTGTTTGAAATACAATTTTTTTTAAAAAAATACTAAAGTCACATCCAATCAAATTCATTTATAGAACCACAAAGACATTATTTGCTTTAGGTTGAAATATGCACAGGATATTCTCAGAATGTATATTGCAACCTTATTTATTTTGGGGTCTATTATTTATACAGATAAATAAACAACAAATTTATTTACACACAGATAAAGTCAACCAAAAGTAACAAAAAGAAAATCAGAATGTGTATGACTAAAGTTTTCTGTGAATTTTCACAAAAAAAATTAATGCAAAACATCAGATCTTTGACTGAACTATTTTTTTTACTTCTTACTATGTAGCAAAGTCTGTATTCTATAATGTTAACAAAATACGTGTGCATTTCTCTATTCCTACACTCTTCTACTTTATAATTTAAAGGAAGGGATTATAGATATTGATAGAACTTCCTTTTGTGTGTCAGGCTAGTAACTGCTTTTCTCTGATCTTACATTATTTTTGTCCCTCATCAAGAGGTCACTTGTGCCAAATGCAAACTTCAGTGAAGAGAAGATTGAAAGAAAATGGTAGACACACTGTTTTGTCCTGTCCCTTCCCTAACCGCACACAGAAATCTCACATGCTGACTGCAATAGAGCAGGGCTTCAGCCCAATCAAATATGTTGCTTTTCCTTCCAGGCAGTATATTTTATTTAGCTTATTGATATTCCAGTTCAAACAGTTTGTTTAATTTAGTCTTAGTGAGCTGTGATGAGTTAACTAGAAATGCAAAGCTGTTCATTGATCTCCTATTGGGTCTTCCTTCTTATTTTATCCTGACAAAAGGGAGAACAAAGGGATTGCGTTAAATTGATTTATTCAGCAGAAATAAGAGAGACAAAATAGATTGTCTAACTGAATCTTAAAATTTTACATGCTGACTTTAGGGAACTTTGTTTTTAAAGGAAACTGCAACTTCAGTTGAACACAACTATCATTACAGCCAGTGGTGGGATTCAAATATGTGAGCAACCAGTTCTCTGTGTGGATGCTGCTTCTAGAAGTCCATTCTGGGCCTGGGCAACAAAAAAATTAGCTACTGGTTCTGCTGAACTGGTGCAAACTGGCTGAATCCCATCACTGATTACAGCATGTATCCCACTGGTGAACCCACAAAGATTCTTGCTGCTATCACAGTACCTCTTACTGGCCTGGCTTGTACAATGTGCCAAGAGATAGTTTGGCTTGCTTAATTAAGGCTTAGGATGCTATTTGAACCCAGCCAAATATAACTTAGTGTAAGATGTAAGGGTGTGCACTAGTACAATCCTTAACATGTACTGTCAAAAGTAAATCCTAATAAGCACATTAGTAAAGTATACCTAGAAATGTAACCTAAGTTTTTTTTTCTTCTAAATATTGTCTAGGTATTTTCCCTCTTTGCTGGGATTACTACAAGGTTCCATTAAATTGTTCCTATCCAAAGAGCACAATTAACCTTTAGTTTCCTGAAATAGATGCTGTGCTAAGGCATCACACTCAGTGTTAAACTCTCAATAAGCACTTTCTTCCACCAGCTATCTTTGTGCTATGGGATCTCTGTTACCTTCTAAAGGTGAAGGTAAAGGTTTCCCCGCAGATGCGTGCTAGTCGTTTCCAACTCTAGGGGCTGGTGCTCATCTCCATTTCAAAGCCGAAGAGCCAGCGCTTGTCCGAGGATGTCTCCGTGGTCATGTGGCTGGCATGACTAGACACCAAAGGCACACGGAACGCTGTTACCTTCCCACCGTAGTGGTCCCTATTTTTCTACTTGCATTTTTACGTGCTTTTGAACTGCTAGGTTGGCAGAAGCTGGGACGAGTAACAGGCGCTCACTCTGTTACGCGGCACTTGGGATTCAACCCGCCAAACTGCCAACCTTCTGATTGACAAGCTCAGCGTCCTAACCCACTGAGCCACCGAGTCCATTATTACCTTCTACAACCAAGTTAATAAAAAAAAGTCTACCATCTTCCCATGGGAAAATCTGCCCCTGTGATCCTAGCAAAACAAAGAGGTCACTTTGATAAGCAAAGACATTGTGTGCTACCTGGAGGCTGATTGACAGGTAGCAGTGATGGAGGGCACAAAACAATCCTGATAGTAAACAAAAGAGGAGAAAGAAAATCTTAGTAGATATTTCTAGCAAACACTTGGCAGTTATGTGGAAGAGACTTCTGATTATTTGCTTTTGAGAAAGGTAGTAAGCAAAGAGATATAGTTATGGATGTGGTTTTTTTTAAAAAAAACCATTGGTATTCCAACTGAGACATGCAGATTGTGGGATAGGGGAATCTGTATACAGCTTGCTAAAACAGTGCTGAGTAAGGCATTGCTCCTTGAGCTTTATCAGCCTATCAATCACTCTCCGTGCACAAAGAAAAATGAAGGATAATATTCCACACTTTGCCTGCTGCTAGCATGAAGAATTTGCAGTGTTGAAAGCTCTTAAATTAAGAGGATTGCCCTCAAGGGTACTATTAATAATGTACTATAGAAGTTGTGTCAAATGCTACAATATTAAAATTGCCAGATAGACTATTACCCTGTATAAGCCCTTTACTCTATTAAAAAAATGCAATGTCTGGGCAGTCAGATCAGGTACCTAACACAGAATTATGCTTCAGTCTATTTATTATGTGAGCCTTGATATCTACAATCATTAGTAACTGCCATCAACTGCAAGTGTGAAGCGTATATTCCTGGAGAATGCGCACTCATAACATGGCAGTTGTTGTGTAGTGAGTTCTTTGGAGGTCCGGCACATGGCTGTCTGGAACCAGCAGTCTGCTCGTTGGTGGCAGCCGCCACAGCCCAAACACCGAGGGAAAGGAACTGCCTTGTAAGGGGGCTTCAGTTCCTTGTCGTGGTGCCACTGGATCTTGTCAACTTCATGGTCAAAGTTGTCATCTTCTGAAAGTTCGGCATCCTTATGGTGGATGGCTTCCTCATGAGGAGTGCTTTTGGCAGGCCACAAGGCCTTCACAGCTACACCGGCGGCTGCGTCCGCCATGACTTCTTTTAAGGCTTCCTGGAGTGAGAGAGTTTCTTTTGCAAAAAGTTTATGTTGCAGCTCTCTGCTCCTTAGATCACAGACAAGTCAGCCTCGAAGCCTTTCTTCCAAATCCAGAAATTGGCACAGGCGCAAAGCTTGTCTCAACGCTGCGATGAATTCCATGGCCATCTCTCCAGGTTTAAAGGAACCCATTCCCACCCCAAATCATCCAATGATCTTCTTGGAGACAGCAAGTCTGGCAAGTCAGTGACCGTTACACAGACACACCAATTGAGCAACCTTAAGCAGCATTCAAACAGACACGTGAAACAGTTCAACTAAAATCCCAATACATTACAGCAGTCTTAATACCCTGCATGCAAAATAATGCCATATTAGTTGTTAAGTTGATTTAAATGATCAGAATTAAAATAACCACTTTTTTTCAGGATAACAAGATTGTATTGCTGAGATGCAAATAGACAGTGTTTTAATGGATAATGGGGTTGTGTAAAGATAAAGAAATTTGAGTTAATTCCAACAAATCATTTTTAGATATGTCCTTTCATGCATTAATCATGTCCAGAGGTCTCGATTGCATACATACATGCAGGAAGCTGCTTTCAAGCAGCAAATCAAATCTGAGCTACTTTGATGCACTTCTTACCCTTTTGAAACACATCCTAGATCTGGTGGATTAACTGCTTCTTTTGGTTTGTTGTAGGCAATAAAGAATGTTGCAATGTCTCTTCTACATATGGAAAAGCTGAAAAGAGTTGTGTGGCATGAAGGCATGTCCAACTCAGAGATGAATTGATGAATTTTCTTGCTTCCTTATGCTTATCCAAGTAATTTTGGAGTGATAAACCATATGTGTGGGCATGTATATATGTACACACACACACACACACACACACACACACACAATGTAGATATAAATTAAATTTTATTACAAGATAAAAATACAAAAATAACAAAGCTTAGGCAACTGAGAGGAACAAAAGTGTAAAGAAAGCTATATTAAAAAAATACAGTTCAACTTTTTGCTTTAATCTCACAACTTTGTAAGTCATTTCCATAATAACAAAATCATTCTAATCACTAAGACTTAAAAATCAAAGGGTTTTTTTTAGTTTCAAGCAAAAAGTCTAGAAGCAGTTTCAAAGTGGAAACAAAATTATTAAAACTGTCAACTTCACCATCTCTACCAACTCCATCACTTTTACTGAAGTAGCCGAAGGACCACTCGGGACGACAGGCTAGTAACAACAGATTTATTTAAGAGCAAAGGCAAACATAGAATAACTTGTCCGGCTTTTATAGCCGGCAGCTGGTAGCGAGGACCAATCAGCGGTGTTCATTTTGGCGCCCTGTCAGGCAGGGACCAATCCGCGTCGTCTTTTGTTGACAGCTCCGGCTTCCGCGTGTCTTGGTGTTTTGACAGCCGCGAGCTGTCAGTGGTGCGCCTGCGCTGTACGGTGGATGCTTTGACAGCTCAGGCTTCTTCGTAGTCCGGCGTTTGACAGCCACGAGCTGTCAGTGGTGGCGCCTGCGCGATGCGGGGAACTTTGACAGCTGTCAAAGTTCCCGCGTGTTTTCTTGTCAGGCTGCTTTTAGTTTATACGCTTGATGCTGCCGTATTATTTGAACAGTTAACATATATACATCTCTCTCAGGGGATTGTTTACATATATAACACACCCCTTACCCCTCCCCTGGTGCGTTTCTGTCCTCTTGGATGTTTGAACCTGCCCACTGATAGTCTTTTAGGTAGGTGGGTGGTCTCCGATTCCTGGTTGAGCGGCGAAGGGGTGGAGGGTGGTGAGGTTCCGGGTCTTCGTTTTGGTGTTCTTCTTCCTGGTTTGGAATAGGCAGCATTTCCGGTGGGAGCTGTACGCTGGCATTGGTTGGTTGCCCAGAATTGTGTGGTGGTTGTCTGGGTCTGAGCTGATCAATATGGCGGCGTATGTTGCCCTGTGCTTGCGTAGCTATAAGGTATGAGATGGGCCCTGTTTGTTTTATTACTGTCCCTTGGACCCACTTGTTTTTATCTGTGTATGATCGTGCCCAAATCAATTGACCTGGGTTGAGTGTGCGGGTAGGGTGGGGGTGCGGTTCTTTTTCTGGATACGTGTCAGGGTGCAGTCTGTCCAGACGTGTTATTAGCCTTCTCCCCCATCTTAATTCTGCTGGTGATTTGCCGGTCGTGGAGCATGGTGTTGTGTGTTGTGCTAAGAGGAACTGGCTGAGGCGCCTCTGCCAGTTTCCTTTAACGAATTTTTTTAATGCTTCTTTTGTGGATCGTACCATAATTTCAGCCATTCCGTTTGACGATGGGTGGAACAGCGCCGACGTGACCAGCCTAATACAATTCTTCATAGCGAAGATCTGAAATTCGCGAGAGGTGAATTGAGGTCCGTTGTCAGAAACTATGGTGTCAGGTAAGCCGTGCGTAGCGAATATTTTTCGTAAAGCTTGAATAGTGGCTTGGGACGTTATTTTTCTAAGGGGGGTGACTTCCAGCCATTTTGAGTGGCTGTCTACTACAATTAAGAAACTTTGGCCTTGGATGGGTCCCGCAAAATCTACATGTATACGTGACCAAGGGTTCCTTGTTGTCTCCCATTTATGGATTGGAGCCTGGGGTGGTTCATTCCTGGTCTCTTGACAGGTATAACACCCACCCACGTACTTTTCTATTTGTTTATCTATGCCTGGCCACCACACATAACTTCTAGCCATCGCCTTCATTTTTACAATTCCAGGGTGTCCTTCGTGTAAAATTTGTAATGTTTGGTCTATGTTTCTCTCTGGTATGATGACCCTATTTCCCCACAGCAGGCATCCTCTATGTGTTGAGATCTCATTTTTTCTGTTATAATAAGGTTGGAATTGAGGTTGTGGATTTTGAGCTGGCCATCCTGTTGTGGCCCATTTGAGGATTCTGGCAAGTATTTTATCTTTGGCAGAATTATTAGCTATGATGTTTGCAGTCAGGGGGCATTCTGGAAGTTGGGAGATTGCTAAAATCTGGCTGGCTGGGGCTGGGTCTGGGTCCCTGGTTTGTATGGGCAGTCTGCTGAGGCAGTCAGCATGACCCAATTCTTTACCTGGTTTATGTATTAGTTGATAGGAATAGGCTGCTAAGAAGGTTGACCATCTTAGCATTCTCGGGGAGAGAATTTGTGGAGTAGTTTTGTTCCACGTGAATATGCCTAGCAGGGGTTTGTGATCTGTAATTATAGTAAATGGTCTTCCATACAGGTAATCATGAAATTTTTTGACCCCTGCTACTATTGCTAGGGCTTCCCTGTCGATTTGGGCGTAGTTTCTTTCAGCTTTGGTTAGAGTGCGTGAATAGAAGGCTATGGGTCTTTGTGTGCCGTCCTTGAATATGTGACTTAAGACAGCCCCGATTCCATAGGGAGAGGCATCGCAAGCGATGCATATTGGGGTGTCCTCCCTGAAAAGGGTGATAGTTGAACTGTGACAGATAATCTTTTTTAATGATTGGAAGCTATTCTCATGTTCTTTGGTCCAGGACCAAGTTGTACCCTTGTCTAGGAGTCTATGCAGAGGCTCCGCAATAGTGGCCTTATGGGGGATGAAGGCATGGTAAAAATTTAACAATCCTAAAAAGGATTGCAGCTCTTGCTTATTCCTAGGACTGGGTGCGGTTTGAATAGCCTGTAGTTTTTCTGAGGTGGGGTGAATGCCCTGGCTATCTATTTTGTACCCTAGGAATTCAGTGGATGTGACTCCAATAGAGCACTTTTCCCGCTTAAGTTTGAGGCCGGCTTCTCTGAGCCGGCTTAGCACAGCTGACAGCCTGTCAGCTAAGTTCGCTTCGTTTTCTCCGGCGATGAGAACATCGTCGAAGTAGGGGCAGACCCCGGGTATTCCTTTCAGGGTCTTCTCCATGATACCCTGAAATATACCCGGGGCCGCCGATATGCCAAATTGGAGCCTCTTTACCTTAAAGGCCCCGCGGTGGGTGACAATTGTCTGGGCCTCCGCAGTGTCCTCAGTGACAGGTAGCTGTAAGTACGCCTGAGTGAGATCGAGCTTGGCGAAAAGGGTGCCCGAGCGGATGGAAGCAAATACGTCCCTTACCGCTGGCACCGGGTAGGCATGGGGGCTGAGGGCTAAGTTGACTGTCGCCTTATAATCAGCGCACAGTCTCACTTCCCCATTAGGTTTGATTGGGGTGATGATAGGGGTCTCCCAGGTTCCCCCATCTGTGGGCTCAAGCACCCCTACTCCTACGAGGCGATCCAGTTCGTTTTCGATTTTTTCTTTAAGGGCAAAAGGTACCCTCCTGGCTCTTATCTTAACTGGTTGAATTGCAGGGTCTAACTGTAAGGAGATGGGGGGACCCGTGTATTTCCCTAAAGTGCCATCGAAAACGTCGGCGAACTTATCGCAAACGGCTTCTAGGCTGGGTGTTAGGATGGTGTTAACCCCAGTTAAAGCGATACCTAGTGGACTGAACCAGTTTAGTCCTATCAAATTGGTGCGGTTCCCTGGTGTAACTAAAACCTCCAGGGGACCCTTGAACCCCTTGTACTGCACTACGACCTTGGCTTTTCCTTCCACCGGAATGGGGTTTTTCTGGAAGTCAGCTAGGTGTACCTGAGTTTGTTTCAGGGGAATTTGTCCTCGGCCCTTCTGACAGATCTCCTGATAGGTTGTTAGAGAAATTAAGGAAACTGCCGACCCGGAATCTACTTCCATGTGGCAGGGCACCCCCTGAATTCTGACCCAGATCTTAACCTTGGAGCTTATGCTGTTTACCCTGTCCACCGTCTCTACCAGGGGCCCTGGGTGGGGTTCTCTGCTGGCCTGGGCAGCTGGCCTACCTGGGGGGTTTGCCTCCACCTCATTGATGTTGTCCCGGCCCTTGCTGCGGCACACCGGCTTGATGTGGCCAGTCTTCCCGCAATTGTGGCATTTCGCGTTCCTAAAACGGCAACTTCCTCGGGCATGATTGCCCCCGCAGCTGGCACAGGCGGCTCGTTGCTCGTAACGCGGTGGCGGTGGAGGGTTCCTGGACCCCCGGCGGTCCGACGTCTTTCCCCTTCTCGGCTGTCGGTGCTCCATTCGGCGTTGTAGGGCTTCTCCGTCGGTGAAATCTACCGACTCTCTGCTGTCGCTGAAGGCTGCGCTTTCCTGGTAGACGGTCGCGGGGGTCTCTGGGGTCGTGTTGGTCGGCTTCTTCTTGTGGCTGTGTTCGTATGCCATGATCTCCCTGGTCAGCTCGGCCAGGTTCATGTCGGGTTTGGACGTCAGTTTTTTTTGTAGCTTCTCGTCCCTCAGACCGATCACCACCTGGTCTCTGATGCGGTCTTCCAGGTCGGGGAAGCAGCAGTTCCTTGCGGCATGTCTGACCCCGGCGATGAATTCGTTGGCGGGCTCGTCCTGCCGTTGTTTCTTTTGCGCGAATTGCACCCGCCAGTATAGTTCTGATCGAGCCGGCATGTAGTATTTGCTCAGCTGGTCCACCAAGTCCGCGTAGGAGACTTCAGTGATGGGCACTGGGCTGAACAACCCGACGGCTGCATCGTACACCGGGGGCCCGCTGATGTACAGCAGAGCGGCGGCCTTTGCTCGGTCGTCAGTGATCTTACTGACGAGGAGGAATCCCTCGACTTGGCCGAGGTGTGATTGCCATCTCTCGGGATGGCGGGTATCAAACTCCCTCACACGGCCGAAGTTTGCCATGTCGTCCGGTCCTGGGTTGCTCCGATGGAAGTTAAAACTTCCGTGACAGCTCTTGCCGGGAACTCCCTTCCTCGGCCGTGACTTCAGCTCCGGAGCGATCCCACCCTCGTCGCCAGTGAAGTAGCCGAAGGACCACTCGGGACGACAGGCTAGTAACAACAGATTTATTTAAGAGCAAAGGCAAACATAGAATAACTTGTCCGGCTTTTATAGCCGGCAGCTGGTAGCGAGGACCAATCAGCGGTGTTCATTTTGGCGCCCTGTCAGGCAGGGACCAATCCGCGTCGTCTTTTGTTGACAGCTCCGGCTTCCGCGTGTCTTGGTGTTTTGACAGCCGCGAGCTGTCAGTGGTGCGCCTGCGCTGTACGGTGGACGCTTTGACAGCTCAGGCTTCTTCGTAGTCCGGCGTTTGACAGCCGCGAGCTGTCAGTGGTGGCGCCTGCGCGATGCGGGGAACTTTGACAGCTGTCAAAGTTCCCGCGTGTTTTCTTGTCAGGCTGCTTTTAGTTTATACGCTTGATGCTGCCGTATTATTTGAACAGTTAACATATATACATCTCTCTCAGGGGATTGTTTACATATATAACACATTTACCATCCGATCTTCCACTGTGGGAATTAGGGTGGCTTTAAATCTTTATGCATATAAGATTATTATATAATAACAATGTCCAAATTCTGTCTACAGTTCTTTATTGAGCAAATCTAAAAGGAAAATCTCTGGTTTTACTTTTATATTTAGAATAGAACAGAGCTGGAAGGGACCTTGGAGGTCTTCTAGTCCAGCCCTCTGCTCAAGCAGGAGAACCTATACCATCTCAGACAAATGACTGTCTAGCTTCTTCTTAAAAATCTCCAGTGATGGAGTGCTCACAATTTCTGTAGGCAAGCTGTTCCAATCATTAATTGTCCTCAATGTCAGGAAGTTTCTCCTTAATTCCAGGTTGCTTCTCTCTTTGTTCAATTTCCAACCATTGTTTCTTGTCCTGCCCTCTGGTGCTTTGGAGAATAATGTGACCCCCTCTTCTTTGTGGCAGCCCCTTAAGTACTGAAATACTGCTAATATGTCTCCCTTCTTTCTTTCTTTCTTTCTTTCTTTCTTTCTTTCTTTCTTTCTTTCTTTCTTTCTTTCTTTCTTTCTTTCTTCTTTTTCAAGTCTTGCAACCATTCTTTGTATGTTTTAGTCTCCAGGCCTTTGATCATCTTAGTTGCTCTTCTCTGAATTTTTTCCAAACTCTCAACATCTTTTTTGTGATATGGTGACCAAAATTGTCTGCAGTATTCCAGGTGTGGTCTTACTACGGTTTTATAAAGCGGTACTAATTCTTCACATGATCTTGATTCTGTGCCTCTGTTTATACAACCCAGGATTGTATTAGCTTTTTTGGCTGCTGCTGCAGACTGCTGGCTCATGGTCAAGTGATCATCCACTAGTTACTTTTTTAAGCAAGGTCTCACCCAGTGTGTACTTGTACCATTGATTTTTCCTGCCTAAATGTAAAACTTTGCTTTTCTCCACATTGAAACTCATTTTGTTGGACAGGGCCCATTGTTGAAGTTCAAGATCTTTTTGGATCCTGAGTTTGTCTTTTGGAGTGTTGGCTGCTCCTGCCAGTTTGGTGTCATCTGCAAATTTGATGAGTTCCCCTTCAATTCCTTCATCGAAATCATTTATGAAGATATAATGATGAGCCTAAGGTCGAACCTTGTGGTTTTTATTTTAAGACTCTTCTGAATTGAAATTTCTGAATTGAAATGGAGTGATAAAGCTAACATTGCTTTTTGGTTTCATTCTTTCTCAGCTTCCAGTATCATTAATATGATCTCCCTCAAGTCTTATCTTTGCTCTCCATTTTGCTAATGGAGTGATACACTTCTCCGCTAATTCTACTATACAAATGGTGGAAAGGGGGATGTGGGTTCAAGGCTGCCCAGTCCACTACATGCTTTTGAGTAAAACATTACTTAATTCAGCAGAGATGGGGTAGATTTAAGTAAGGATTCCATATCCAAACTGCAAACATCCTGATGACCAATAGATAATGCCAGAGAGCAACAATTGTCAGTCTGCTTTGCTGCTCTCTAGTGTGATTCTGTTTCTGCAGACCAGATATGGTAAACCTGAAAAACCCATGCAAGTACTGATAGTAGAAAAATTATTACCAGGATGAAGGTGAAAAATCTCTTACAAATTCAATATCCCCAAGTTCTCATCAGAATTCTGATGGTCATCTGGATTTTAGCAACCAAACTCTAGTATCACTAAATTTCTTGACAGTGAAGGATGCCAGATTAACATCAAGGCAACCTAAATATTTCCAGTTTTTAGAGATAAAGGGTACCAATAAAAGGTTGCTAATGCTACTTTTTTTGTACTGATTTCTTTCTCTGTGGCCTGCCTAACTTTGTGGCATTTTATCTCACTGAACCAGCCTGTTTCTGCTGCCTATTCCAAGTAATAGCAAACCATGATACCTGCAAGGATAAGTCAGGAATCCATCTTAAATGTCACTCATTTTTTAAAAAATGGATATATAACAGGTTTCTAATGTTCAAAGAACTTCAGCTTATACCAACAACCACATATATAGAGAGAAAATCTCTGTGTATTGCAGCAATTGGACAATATATTGATTAATTATCTCAGCAAACTGCAGTATCTACTCAAACCTAATGGATCAAGCAGGGTCAGAACCTGGATGATATTATCAGAGAATTTCAGGATTGATGATTAGATTGGAAAGTCAGAAAACCTCTTGTAAAATGGCAAAGGCAAATACTTCTCTACTGCTGCCAAGAAAATTCAAGGTGTAGTTGCAAAAGATAAATTCATCTAGTGTGTTTTTACCCTATATTTTACCCTATTTACCCTATAACCTATATTCACTGTACAGTAACAGGGCTAATGGAACACATTCAATATAGCAAAAATGGATACTGATTCTGTCAAGTTTTCGAAGTATGGACTTTTCAAGTGACTCTGAAGCATTGTTTACCTTAAAAGTCCTTTATTAGCCTAATTCACCGACAAATGCTTGCTCGAAGGAATCTGGAATCTGAAATCTCCGCCCCTTGCACAATATCTTAAAACACAATTCTCCACCTTTCTAATTTTGTAATTAATCATATTCTCCAATTAATTTAAAGAATCAGTTTCCCTTCCGCCAAGGTCTTATCTTCTTTAGTTAAAGATGGCCTTGAAAGGTGCAATCCTACTTGTCCCCCCTCCCAACCTTAAATTAAATCTCTTAGAGCAATACACAAGTTTAACATATGAAATGGCTACTTCTTCATCTCTTGTCAAGCAATAACATTTGAAGTTAGCAGCTTTGACAGATTCATTATAAAGTTTACATGTTTAAAAAGTTTACATGAGAATTCTGAGCATATGGACATATGGCAGTCTATCAGCTCAGATCTCTCTCTCTCTCTCTCTCTGTGTGTGTGTGTGTGTGTGTGTGTGTGTGTACATTTCTTTTGCTGATCCACTGCATTTATACGACCTTAATGCCACATCACAGTAAACTATAATATGTGTATTCATAATTTGTTGACTAATCTAGTATGTCTGAATACATACAGTCTACTAAACCATAAATTATGGATAGCAAACCAAAGATTTAGACTGACGATATGATAGACTTTGCCAAACCCAACATTACAGTTTAGCATAATGCAGAACTGTGTTGGAAACAACTGATTAGCTCATCTCTTCATCAATGGCTATTAATAACAGAATCAGTGACCACTTTTATCTGGAATAAGGCAGTTTTCTTCAACTGACAGCTCCTTTCATGTTCAGGCAGGACTCTGATTGTGGCTCTGGGCCATGCTGATTGTTATTCCTGTCCATGTGTTGGTAATCAATTGATGACAGTAGTTTAAAAGACAGGTAATGAAGAATTGCAGCTATTGACTTAGGCTGTTAAATAAGCAAACAGAGATTTAAACCATTTCCCTCAATAATTTTAGCAGAAGCAGACTGAGAGTTTGAGTATTTCTTTCTTGGAGTACAACTAGAATATTTATGTTATAATTAGATAATCCACCAGCACCACCACCACAACCACCACCCCCATATAGAGTAACAAATTTGCTTCCCTTAGTAGCAGAGGAACAATCTGAATTTAGCCACAGTACTTCACAAAAGAAAATTGCTTTGTTTTACACAATCTCATAACAAAACAAGTAATTAAACACAAGAAACTGTTTGCTGCTTTCATAGATTTCAATGATTTCTGATTCTATAAAGAGAAACTTAACGTGGAAGAATTTGGCCACTTTAAACATGGAACTGGGTACAATTCAAGATGCTGGTTATCACCTTCAAAGTCCTATATGGCTTGAGGCCAGTTAATCTGAAGGACCACCCCTTTTCCCAATGACATCTACCCAACCCGCCAGAGGAATGGAATGTTGCAGGTCCCCTTTCCTAAGCAGGCACATCTGGTGGGACCCAGAAGAAGAGCCTTCTCTGTGGAGGCTGCCTCCCCACTCTTAGATTGCCCCCCCACTTTGACACTTTTTCATAAGACCTGGTTTTGCCAAGGGATCTGGGGAAACCAGAGTGAGATGGAGTCCATCACGTGGATTGTTTGATTGGTGGTTGTTGCTGGGGGGGAAGGAGTAGGGTTTTTCATTATTTGTATATTTGATTTTTATTTTTATAAGCTGCCCAGAGTCATTAAGAGCAAGTGGATGGCCACACAAATTTTCTTAAATAAATAAATAAACCAAGACGCTTACTCCTGTTTAAGGCCCTCTACTCAACTGCCCATTTGAAAATGCATGCTGGTATAAATGGTTCTCTAACACATACCTCTAACACATACCTACCCAGCATTGCTTTCTAGCCTTAATGCTAGTAAATCTCTATGTCCCAGAATTCCTGTGCAGGTAAGTCATCAATTCAGAACTATACTTGGGACCAAAATTTCCATTGCTAAGCAAGGTGGTTGTTAAATGAACTGTGCCTGATATTAAGATTTTTGAATCATATGGCCATTAAACAAACCCAGTTTTTCTCTTTCAGTTTGCTTGTCACAACCTGGCTGAGAAGGTCGCAGACAGTGATCACATGACCCCAGAAATCTGCAACTCTTGTAAACACATGCTGGTTGCCAAGCACCCACATTTTGATCACATGAACATTGGAATATTGCAACAGTTGTATGTGTGAGGATTGGTTGTAAGACATATTTTTAGCGCAGTTGTAACTTTGAACGGTCGCTAAACTAATGGTTGTAAGTTGAGGCCTACATGTATGTTCTATTCAAATGTCAAAGATTTATGATAAATTAATCAATATTCTTTTATATGCTGACAATATGGTTCTAATGCCACATTCTCAAATAGGCCTGAAATATATAAATGTTCAGAAAAACTGAACATTTCCTCATGAAAGAAAAACAACCACTTGTGAAATGGTGGCTTAATACAAGTTCACTGACTAATAAGCAAAGTTGACGATGCATTGATATACTCCAGGATATACCCTTTGTATACTCCAGTTAAAGGCCTGAATGAATTTATTTCAAAACATATTTGATCCTAAGCATATGTGCCAGGGCATTTCTTTGAAATGTTGCCTATTATTCTTTCCAAGCTGATCTAGTAATGTTTTCTGATGTTTTCCAATCTGACGTGATTCAACAGGAACATTTTACTCAGTTCTTATCATTCTGTGCCAATTTAATTCTCACTTTTTTCTCTACTTGTAGAAACCTTCCAGAGATATTAGACTTCAGCTTCCATCATGCTTGTTGTAGGTCAAGCTTGTTGTAGACGGTGAACTAAGCCAAAATGTAATAGCTAAAATTAGTTTTAATCAGAAGCGTTCATTATATCACAAACCTTTCTGTCTTTGCAAATCATCCTTGCTTGTTCCCAAACCACTTCAAAACATTCCTTTTATTTCTCAACACCCTGTTTGTCAGGATTTCATCCATCCCACCCAGCAATGTTAATTTTAAAATCTAACTGTTATCTCAACTGAGGTTAACAACTTGATTAGGGAAAAAAAAATTCTTTGCTATAGATTTTGTTCCTAGACAGCCTGGAATCCAATTGGGCAGAGTTTCCAGATAATGGACAAGAGTTTGGTTATGCAAAAGTCCCAGTGACTTCATTCAAAGATTAATGCAGAACCCCATAATGATTTCAGTGAATTCAGTCAACACTAAGGTCTGGTTCACATTAAGTCATAATAGTGTTTGCTTGGGTTTTGTTCATCACATAAAACCACTTACTGCAGCCTCCAGAGATTCCTTTGAAAGTGTGCCAAACCTGGGGTGGGTGGGCAATAGTGAATAAGTAGTACAAAAGAAGCCCATTGAAATTGTACAGCATGAATAGAGAATGAATAAATGTTGATTTGCAAAACAAATATATGAAGCAAGGGGCAGTGGATCAAATCTATAGCAAAGAAAGGGGTTGTTGTTTTTTCCCCTAATCAAGATGTTAACTTCAGTTGAGATAACAGTTAGATTTTAGAATTAACATTCAGTACATAGTACACTTACAGGGAAGTGTATCAAAAGTAAAATGCTCTTGAAGCGAGCTCGATGCCTGAGGACTACTTGAATATGTCCATGCAGTTTCCTTGGTAGCATTATGTGAGTGCCACTGGCATCTTCTGGGATATTTTTTGACTACCTAATCTCATGTACAACCTTGGAATTGTCTGTCAATCTCCTATCTAAATCTGAACTAAGCCCAACCTACTCAGCTTCCATGTTGCCTGCTGTAAAGACCATAGGCAGGAATGTGGTTTTGAAGTTTTGTAGATAAAGGCAGAATACAGATTCCTCTAGGTTGCCTTTGGGAGTGTTGTAGTAATTTCAGCACAGAGGTTGAAGTGTGCTGATTGAATTGCCTCACCAGAGCAAAGCGCCTCATGAAAGCACACTGCTTTTATCTTGACAAAACTTTGCAGTAGGCTGATTAATCTTGTCTTGCTGATGGTAGCTTCTGCCTTAGAAATGAGGCATGGTTTCAATTTGTAATATTGCTTCAAAGGGGAGCTTCACTTCACTTGAACATCCCACAAAATAAGGCTACCCAGTCTTAATTCCTGTAAGTGTACAGGAATTTTTAATGGCTAGCTATTGATCTGATGATTGATTTGTTATGCCGCATATACTTTGCATGACTTGCTTTCTCATCCTCAGTTACTGTTTTTGACCTATGTTTTCTCAGCTCCTACTCAGCTAGCCAAAAGCATATAATAGTAACAACAACAACAACAACAACAACAACAACAACAATAATAATAATAATAATAATAATAATAATAATAATAATAAAAAATTGGAAGGGACCTTGGAAGTCATCTAGTCCAATCCTTGCTCAGGCAGGACAAGAAGCAACAGATGGAAACTAAACAAGGAGAGAAGCAACCTGGAACTAAGGAGAAACTTCCAGACAGTAAGAACAATTAACCAGTGGAACAACCTGCCTCCAGAAGCTTTGAATGCTCCAACACTGGAGGTTTTTAAAAAGAGACAGGACAGCCATTTGCCTGAAATGGTATAGGGTTTCCTGCCTGAGCAGGGGGTTGGACTAGATGACCTCCAAAGTCCCTTCCAACATTATTATTATTATTATTATTATTATTATTATTATTATTATTATTATTATTATTATCATCATCATCATCATCATCATCATCATCATCATCATCATAACGTACCAATGATGCAGGCTTTGATGAAGTTTCACAGATTTTTGGGAGAAGCCTGTAGTTCCGTTCACAAAAAATATTCTAAGGAATCAGCACACCTGTTGCAATGGGATCACTGGAGGAAACATGAAACGTATTAACTTTTTACTACTCTTGGGCAGTCAGGAACACAATTGTGGTTATAGATTTTTCATAGGAGACCAAACACATGGATGGCTTCAGCATCTGGCTAATTGTAAAGCCAGCTAAAATTATTTAGCAAAATGATAGAGTCATTGACAACTTCTAATGCATTAAGCTATATTTCTAAATAGCAGTATCAACATTAAATAATTCTTATATTTCTCAAGTTGGTAAGGCTTTTTTCTATGTAAAGATGTTCGGCATTTTTGGAAAAGTCAAAAAGAGCCTTTTAAAATGATTTAATTATTAGTTGTTTAAAAGAAAATGTTATCTGGATCAACATTTATTTTGTCATCCTGGTCACTCTCATTAACTGAGAGATGCATCAAACTGAAGTCATCAGTTCAATTTAGATCTATGTTCAGTTGAAGCTGTTGCATTTAACTTGAATGAGATTCAAATGAGCATGTACATCTATAATTTATTTTACACTAAAAAAATGACATTCTGGATAAAAAGACAGCAATTTTTTATTCCAGAATAGTTCCACTAATCTTATCTTGTTTTATATAGCTGAACTTGTTTTATTTTAAGAGTGCTTCAGAGAAAATTATTGTCTTCTAGAACTTTTTTTTCCTGAAATGCCATATTTGCATGCTGGATTTGACCAGTCCACCTTGTTGTAATATTTTGAAACTAGCAAGGATGATGAGAATTGTGTTATCTCTTTTTTCTATCCTATGTATATTTCAGCTACTGATGTAAGATACAAAACATGCTAAAGGTAAAGGTAAAGGTTCCCCTGCACATGCGTGCTAGTCATTTTTTACTCTATGAGCTGGTGCTCATCTCCATTTCAAAGCCGAAGAGCCAGCGCTTGTCCGAGGACATCTCCGTGGTCATGTGGCCGGCATGACTAGACGCCAAATGCGCACGGAATGCTGTTACCTTCCCACCGTAGTGGTCCCTATTTTTCTACTTGGATTTTTACATGCTTTTGAACTGCTAGGTTGGCAGAAGCTGGGATGAGTAACAGGCACTCACTCTGTTATGCGGCACTCGGGATTCGACCCACCAAACTGCCGACCTTCTGATTGACAAGCTCAGCGTCCTAACCCACTGAGCCACTGCGTCCCTACAAAACATGCTATTCCACTATAATTGCCTGAAACGTAATTCATTCATCTTCCTCCTATCCTCAAAGGTACTACACAAAGTTGAGCAAGTTGAGCAAAGGAAACTTTGAAGAAAGGCAACTTCTAAATGTAAGTAAATGAATATTATAAAGAAACGCTGGGAGTCAGCAGTTTCTACCAGTCAGGAAGAACGTTGGAGAGACAATTGGGGAATATTACATATTCAGTGAATCAACAAATCAACTAATTAATTTTAATAGTGTTAGGAAAAAGCAAATGATTAATTTCTATTTTGTGTCTAACCCCACCCCCCAAAAAAACAGATGGAATAATCACTCAGGCTGTGGACCTAGACTAGAGCCTTGATGTTGCCTAACTAATAGATGGAGCCAGAGAAGTTAGCTAGTAGTTTTTAAAATATAATATATATGTTTGTGTTTAATTAAATATGTGTATTAGGTAGTACACAAATACACTATACACACAGAGAGAGACATACACACACAAACACATTAGGTAATACACACACAAACATGATAGATAGATAGATAGATAGATAGATAGATAGATAGATAGATAGATAGATAGATAGATAGATAGTGTGCATGTGTGTGTGTTATATAATACACACCCATATACACACAAACCCATATATTTAATTATATTCAATTAAATACACACAAACATATATTCCCAATGTTTCAGCCCCTTATCTTTACTCACAGGTGCAATTCTCAGTCCTTTTCTTCTCATACCTTGCATAGTAAAATATACTTCAAGCAAGTATTCCCGCTCCATGAAGTGAGACTATATGTAAAAAATTACACATACCCCAAGGGCAGCATAAGGAGAAAATTTGCAAATATTTTTTCTTGATTTGCACACAACACGATGTAGAATTTCTTTTTTTTAATTACATACCATAATTCCTTGTCTTCCTTCGAGAAACCTAGAAGGATTGTTTATTAAACATACATGAAAAATTGAAGAAAAACAGGAAGTAGAATTTAAATTCTAAAACTGACTTAAAAGATATCAGTCCTTTTTCTATCTTCCAGAATGGTTACTTGGGCTTTGATGTGATTATTAACTTCTGTGATCTTTTCCCTAGCAAAATTGATATAGTTCCAAATTATGTAACTGATTTATTTAGAATACATATTCAACATCCTGCTACTATTGCTAAAGGATGAGAAATGAACTGAGTTTTGAATATCGGATTGCTATCTTTGAAAAAAAGTTCTCATTTTGAATATATATGTGTGTGTGTGTGTGTATGTATATATATATATATACATATATATACATATATATATATATATATATATATATATATATATATATATATATATATATATATACATATATATACATATATATATATACATATATATACATATATATATATATATATATATATATATATATATATATATATATATATATATATATGTTGTTAGTTGCGAAGTCGTGTCCGACCCATCGCGACCCTATGGACAATGTTCCTCCAGGCTTTCCTGTCCTCTACCATCTTCTGGAGTCCATTTAGGCTCACACCTACTGCTTCAGTGACTCCATCCAGCCACCTCATTCTCTGTCGTCCCCTTCTTCTATTGCCCTCAATCTTTCCCAGCATTAGGCTCTTCTCCAGTGAGTCCTTCCTTCTCATTAGGTGGCCAAAGTATTTGAGTTTTAGCTTCAGGATCTGGCCTTCTAAAGAGCAGTCAGGGTTGATCTCCTCTAGGACTGACCGGTTTGATCGCCTTGCAGTCCAAGGGACTCGCAGGAGTCTTCTCCAGCACCAGAGTTCAAAGGCCTCAATTCTTTGGCGCTCAGCCTTTCTTATGGTCCAACTTTCACTGCCATACATTGCAACTGGGAAAACCATAGCCTTGACTATACGCACTTTTGTTGACAGGGTGATGTCTCTGCTTTTTAGTGTGCTGTCTAGATTTGCCATGGCTTTCCTCCCGAGGAGCAAGCGTCTTTTAATTTCTTGACTACAGTCCCCATCTGCAGTGATTTTGGAGCCCAGGAAAATAAAATCTGTCACTACCTCCATTTCTTCCCCATCTATTTGCCAAGAATTGAGAGGGCTGGATGCCATGAACTTGGTTTTCTTAATGTTAAGTTTCAACCCAACTTTTGCACTCTCCTTCTTCACTCGCAACAAGAGACTCTTCAGTTCCTCTTCACTTTCTGCCATTAGAGTGGTATCATCTGCATATCTTAGGTTGTTGATATTTCTTCCAGCAATCTTAATTCCAACTTTTGACTCCTCTAGCCCTGCCTTTCTCATGATGTGCTCTGCATATAAGTTAAATAGGCAAGGCGACAGTATACAGCCTTGCCGGACACCTTTCCCAATTTGGAACCAATCAGTGGTTCCGTGTCCAGTTCTCACTGTTGCTTCTTGGCCCGCATATAGGTTTCTCAAGAGACAAATAAGATGTTCTGGTACTCCCATCTCTTTAAGAACTTGCCACAGTTTGTTATGATCCACACAATCAAAGGCTTTAGCATAGTCAATGAAGCAGAAGTAGATGTTTTTCTGGAACTCTCTAGCTTTCTCCATGATCCAGCGTATGTTGGCTATTTGATCTCTAGTTCCTCTGCCTCTTCGAAATCCTGCCTGTACTTCTGGTAGTTCTCGATCCACATACTGCTGGAGTCTAGCTTGTAGGATTTTAAGCATAACTTTACTAGCATGAGAAATGAGTGCAATGGTGCGATAGTTGGAACATTCTTTGGCACTGCCTTTCTTTGGAATTGGAATGTAAACTGATCTTTTCCAATCCTGTGGCCACTGTTGAGTTTTCCAAATTTGCTGGCAAATTGAGTGTAGCACTTTTACTGCATCGTCTTTTAAGATTTTGAATAGCTCATCTGGAATACTGTCACCTCCACTAGCTTTGTTGTTGCTCAGCTTTTCTAAGGCCCACTTCACTTCACATTCTAGGATGTCTGGCTCAAGGTCAGTGACCACCTCATTGTGATTATCAGGGACGTTAAGCTCATTCTTGTATAGTTCTTCTGTGTAGTTTTGCCATCTCTTCTTAATCTCTTCTGCCTCTGTTAGGTCCCTGCCATTTTGGTCCTTTATCATGCCCATTTTTGCATTGAACGTTCCCTTCATCTCTCCAATTTTCTTGAAAAGATCTCTGGTCCTCCCTATTCTATTGTTTTCTTCTATTCCTTTGCACTGTTCATTTAAGAAGGCATTCTTATCTCTTCTAGCTATTCTTTGGAATTCTGCATTCAATTGGGCGTATCTTTCTTTTTCTCCCTTGCCTTTTGCTTCCCTCCTTTCCTCAGCTATTTGCAAAGCTTCCTCAGACAGCCATTTTGCTTTCTTGCATTTCTTTTTCTTTGGGATGGTTTTGGTTGCTATATTATAGTTTATAGTTTATAGTTTATTATATTTGTATACCGCCCTTCTCCTGAAGGACTCAGGGCGGTGAACAGGGCACATATAAAATACAAAGTACAAAAAATGTGGCTGGCATGACTAGACGCCAAAGGCGCACGGAACGCTGTTACCTTCCCACCGCAGTGGTCCCTATTTTTCTACTTGCATTTTTACGTGCTTTCGAACTGCTAGGTTGGCAGAAGCTGGGACGAGTAACAGGCGCTCACTCTGCTATGCGGCACTCGGGATTCGACCCGCCAAACTGCCAACCTTCTGATCGACAAGCTCAGCGTCCTAACCCACTGAGCCACCACGTCCCTTATATATATGGAGTTATTGTTTGCAGCTTAGTCGGCTGTTTTGTAACATCCTATGTGGCTGAGGTGTTGGCTTTGTGCCCATTAGTCTTTTGTGTTGTAACGACTTGGGTGATGGGCTGTGTGATGACATCCTGAACTCTAGTGTAGTGATATCCTGAGTTCTGGGCTGCAACATCCTGGGTGGTTGGCTGTGTTGTGACATCCTGAGCTTTAGTACTGTAACCTCCTGAGTTCTGAGATGTAATGTCCTGAGCAGCAGGCTGTGGTGTAACATCCCGGGCTCTGATTTGGCTCTTAGTTTGCAGTCTGGCTCTGTGTTCATGGCATGTGTATAGAGAGACAGCAGCTCCGATCACGCTTTGCTCACACAATCACAAAGCTGAAGACACCAGCCTGAAGATGACGAGTGGGACCTCGTCGAAACGTCGCCAAGACACTCTCAATCTTACATGGGAAAAGACCCAAATATGCCAAGACCTACCTACCTGTACCTGTGAAAATCTACGAAAACAATATATCTATATATCTATATCTATATCTATATCTATATCTATATCTATATCTATATCTATATCCATATCTATATCTATCTATCTATCTATCTATCTATCTATCTATCTATCTATCTATCTATATCTTTGTCTATTTCTTAATTTGTCTTGTGCATGTTCCTGGTCTTTCTCACACACTATTTTTAATGTTTTTTTTTCCTTTAAGCAGCATGGGAATGAGTATTATTTCAATGACAAGGCCAATAAGAACTCATAATACAACTGACTATGAAATATTATGTTAATGTATGGAAGAAGTCTAGAGTTCCCCTGAAGTACTCCCCTGAAGTAGTCATCAACAAGAAGAAGCTGTTATTTAATGCTCACAATGGGATTTAAAGGGCTCCACCATATAAATACTTTGGGTACTTGCAAGGAGTAGAAGGAGGAAGATAAATGTACGTCCTAAGTAAGGCCCTGACCTAAGAAATGACAAACAGTCTAACTTTCTAAAGCTGAACAGTTTGACGAATTAGTGAACATTTCAAGATTATGGTTAACATTCAGCTTGGAAACCTGCAGGCAATTCACTAAATATTAAAAGGAAAAAAGTATTTCTAAATGTTCAATGTTCTATTCTTCATCATTGCTGTCCCCCCAAAGAGACATCTGGAATAACATTTTAAGTACAGGAAAGCCTAAAATACTGAGTTCTAGACAGATCTGAGTCATTCCATTTCTTATTTTGCAACTATAGTACTATGTATTTGCTTGGAACTCAGTTTTCCCCAGAAAAAAGAATAAAGCAGATGAATACTAGAACTGGCACAGCATAGGATTTCTGTAACCTTGAAATCAACACTGGTTCACTCAACCAGTGCAAGTATCAAATGAGTCAGTTGAATGTGGCAAAAACAGATTGCAAGACAAAGAAATGCAATGCTGTAAAAGAGATTCATTCACACACGTCAGCAATTTGGATGACTTGAAGTGTGTCCTTCTTTGTCATGTACATAAAGCAATGGGCATATCTATGCTGTTATTTCATTCAACAGATATTTCATTCAAGTGTTCCTTAGCTTGAATTAAAGAGAAGTAACTTTGCTGTATTACCAAAGGTGCTTTTTCAAAAGGCATGTGGGCTTTGTTTTTCCTTGAAAATGTTTCACTTCTCATCTAAGAAGCTTCTTCAGTGAAGTGAAGAAATTGAAGAAGCTTCTTAGATGAGAAGCAAAACATTTTCAAGAAAAACAAAGTCTACTTGCCTTTTGAAAAAGCACCTTGACCTGGATGACTGAGAATCTCCATAGAAATTTGCTATACGTATTTACAAGAAGGGATTCACATATCACATATTATAAAATATACATTATGGCTCAGTTTGCCATCTTCCTGAGGCCATTATGGCTTATTCAAATGACCATGATTAAGCCAAGCAGGAATGGGCATAGACTCCATCCTGTTCAAGAATGCATCTGGAGATAAGGCTACAACTTTCCCTATTCCACTTACCTAGCTAGGTAGAAGTGGACCAATTTCAGAAGGCAGTTTCATTTTTGGCCTTGTTACTTGGAAATGGAGGACTGGAATGTGGGAAAACATTACTAAGGTTCCCTGGAAGACATTTATACAATAGTGTTGGAAAAAATTGCACACATTGCTCAGGTGTGCAGTGGTGAATTTTGAAGACATAAATGCAGTAACATCTTTTGTGATTACTTGAGACTCTTTTCAGATGATGAGTAGGGCAACCTGTAGAAGGTGGTGAACCTGTGAACTAAATCTATGCCCAGCCTGGTTTCTAAACAAGGCTGGCAGAGAGAATAGATATTAGATCAGGGAGGAAATTATTACTGAAGGAGGGATGATGTCAGTGAATCTAAAAAAGGTAGTGATACACCCACTCATGAAAATCCCTTCCTTGGATGAGTCAGTTTAAATAACTGTCACTTAATCTCCAACCAAGATTAATGAGATGACGAGACTTCAACTGCAGAGTGTTCTAGAATGTAGATGAAATGGATTATCTGAATCAATTCCAGTTAATGTTCACATTTGTCAGGACCTGATTGGGGGGGGTCAATGTAGCCTCCAGATCCTACTAGACATCTCAGTAGCTTTTAGTACATCAACCATTGTATTATTCTGGATATATAAAAGGCCTCAGACTCAAGCACATTGGGGTTCAGTGGTTATGTCCCTTTGTAAGGTGATGATTAATCAGTAACAGTCAAGAAGGAGATGTCAACGATTGATTGTTCCCTTGTAAGGTTTTGTAGAATTCCGTCCCAGCTTTTTAAGATCTACATCTTTATGTAAGGTCATCATTGTTCCATCTAGGTTCAAAGATGATACAGAGAGATCCAATAAAGCCAACTTCTTTACTTGCTTACACCTAATAAACACAAGCTCACCAGATGAAATATATAACCTTCCAATC
This sequence comes from Vipera ursinii, assembly GCF_947247035.1. NCBI lineage: Eukaryota > Metazoa > Chordata > Lepidosauria > Squamata > Viperidae > Vipera > Vipera ursinii. The sequence continues at coordinate 44,669,256 of NC_139513.1, forward strand.
TAACAGATATATCCTGGAAGATTCTAGGGTGTGACTACCCCAAACATTTTCCTTCCTCCCATCCAGTTCAGGACTGGGTAGTCTCTTGTTTTGGGCCCCTCTATTAAATATGCTGTTTCCTCTCTAAAAAGCTGCAGTGCTATTGCAGACATTGCCCCACACTTCCTTTTTCAGCTGCACATTTTGTCAGAAATATCATCTATTTTCTGATGATAATCAGTCATATAGTCAGCACTTCAAGGTAATCCAAACAAGAAGTACTAAGACTACCTTTATTGCAAGGTTACAATAACAGAATCTTGCAAATGGGATATCTCTAATCAACAAATTGCAAATTGTCTAGAAATAATAATGTCCAGTGGGCAAAAATTCAAGGAAACAAATTCTTCTTTTTTTTTTTTTATTTTTTTTATTTTTTAAATTTTTTATTAAATTTATTATTTAAAAACATTGGACACAGTACCAGCGAGCTGACAAACCTTTTTGTCTACAATGTTTAAATATATATATATATACATGTATATATGTACATCAAAAATACACTTAAATACACTTAGATTACAAATCGGTGAGATACCACAATATTTAAAACAGTGAGCTAGTCTGTAAAACCTAATAGAGACCTTTCTTTTTATCCATCCAAAGATACAATTTGTTCCAAATTCTATAATAGTCTGATTGATCTTTATTCTTTAATTCCAAAGTTAATCTGTCCATTTCAGCGCAATCCCAAATTTTCCTAATAACCTCTTTTTGTCCTGGGATCTCATTCTTTTTCCATTTTTGCGCAAATGATATTCTAGCTGCTGTGATAATATGGATCGTTAAGTATAGCACATCTTTAGGATATTTCTCTTTCGTGATTCCCAACAAGAAAAGTTCTGGACTAAACTCCAGATCTTGTTTCAATATTTCTTTCAGCCAAATCCAAATCATTCTCCAAAATTTTTGTGTTTTACTGCAAGACCACCACGTGTGGAAGTATGTGCCTATCTCTTCAGAACACTTCCAACATTTGGGAGATACTGTTGTGTACATTTTTGCTAAGCGGGCTGGGGGAAGATGCCATCGGTAAAACATTTTAAATAAATTTTCTTTATACGATGAGGCCAGTGTTATCCTTTTATTCCTATCCCAAATTGTTTGCCAAGTATCTAGGTCGATGTTATGTCCTAAATTGTTAGCCCAGATCAACATGGGGTCTTTCACTTGCTCTTCAAACAGCTTATATCCCAAAAGTAATTTATAAAAATTCCTTATTTGTTTAGAGTCCGGTCCCAATAATATTTTGTCCAATGCTGTTTCAGAGGTGTATATCCCCCATTCATTTTTATCCTTCCTAAATCTCGATTGGATTTGTAAGTAGGCCCACCAATCGAGTTTTATACCTTGTAATTCTAGTTCATTCCTAAGTTTCAATTCCCCCTCCTCATTCAGAATATCCTTGTATGAGATTATGTTACCCAAATCAAACAGATTTGGGTAAACTATCGCTTCAAGGGTGGATAGCCAGACCGGTATTTTGGTGTAATTGTGAGATCTAATTTTTTTCCAAGTATTGAGTAGCGCTTGCCTGATCCGGTGTCTTTGAAAATGCGAGAAAAGACCTTGTTTCTCCGTCCATAGGAAAGCATGCCAGCCATATTGCAAATCGTGACCCTCTAAAGTTAATAGTCTTCTATTTCTCAAGATTACCCATTCTCTAATCCAGCTCAGGGCCGCGGCGTGGTAATATAATTCCCAGTCTGGCAATCCAAAACCCCCATTTTCCTTCGTGTCTTGTAAATATTTCAATTTAATTCTTGGTTTTTTCCCCTGCCAAATAAAATTTAGTGATAATTTATCCAAATTTCGAAAAAATTTAGAGTCGAGTTGAATTGGGATATTCTGAAACAGAAACAGGATTTTAGGCAGAATATTCATCTTAATGACAGCGATTCTTCCCAATAATGAGAGTTTTAGGTTTCCCCATCTTTCCAGGTCACCTTTTATTTGATTCACTACACTATCATAATTATCCTTTTTGAGTGAAGTGCATCTAGCCGTAATGTTAATCCCTAAATATTTTATTTTCTTGACTATTTCTATATCCGTGATTTCGGCCAGATTACCTTTTTGTTTATTGGTCATATTTTTAACAATCATCTTGGTCTTATTTCTATTTATTCGCAGTCCGGCAACCTCACCATATTTAGATAATTCTTCCAATAGCTTTGGTCCCGTCTGACATGGATCCTCCATAATAAAAACTAGATCGTCCGCGAAAGCTTGCAATTTAAAGGTTTCCTTTTTAATGGTTAATCCTTTTATCTTTGGGTCGTTTCTTATAGTTCTCGTTAATACTTCAAGAGTCAATATAAACAGCAACGGTGATAAGGGGCAGCCTTGCCGTGTTCCCTTTTGAATTTGAAACTTGCTAGATGCTTCCCCATTAATAATTATTTTTGCTTCCTGATTGTCATAAATTGCCCTAATTATATTTATAAATTTTTCACCCATATTCATAAAGCTAAGCTGTTGGCACAAAAAAGACCATTTAACATTGTCAAATGCCTTTTGGGCGTCTAAGAAAAGTAATGCCATCTGTTGTTCGCTATGTAATTCATAGTACTCCAATGTATCTAATATTATTCTAATGTTGTGCTTAGTGTGTCTCTTAGCGAGAAAACCATTTTGATCTGCGTGTATGAAATCATTCAGAAATCGTTTCAATCGTTCCGCTATAATTGATGTAAATATCTTGTAGTCCGAGTTAAGAAGTGATATGGGTCTGTAATTTTGGATTAATGTATGGTCTGTGTTATCTTTCGGAATAAGGGTTATGTTTGCCTCTAGCCAAGATTTAGGCGTCCTTGCGCCTTCTAATACTGCGTTAAATACCTCCACTAGGGGTTGAGCTAGGATATTTTGTAATTCTTTATAAATCTCTGATGGAAGACCGTCGGGTCCCGATGCTTTATTATTCTTTTGTGCATTAATAGCTTTTATCACCTCAGATAGTCGAATTTCCTCGTTTAACATATTTCTGGTATCTTCTGTGACCTTAGGTAGTTTGGCTCTTTGAAAATATTCCTCCATTTTCTCCACACTTGCCTGGCTATCTTCTTTATATAAACGTTCATAAAATTCCTGGGCTATAATTTTTTTTTTTCCTCCTGGTGGAATATTCTCCCTTCCTCATCTCGTAGTTCGTGAATCCAGTTTTTCCCCTTTTGTTTTCCCAATTTGTATGCGAGCCACCGGCCCGGTTTATTTGCATTTTCAAAAAAATTTTGTTTCGTGTTTCTCAATTGTTGTGCCAATTTCTCTTTGTCTAGAATGTTAAGTTTGTGTTTAATCAGATCCATAGATTGCTTGATATTCTCTTTTTGTGGATCTTGTTGGAGTGTAACTTCTAAGCTCTTATATTCCTCTTCTAATCTTTCCCGTTGTTGTCTTTTCCCCTTATTTTTATATACCATATATGCCCTCGCTACCCCTCTCATCACTGCCTTAGCTGTATCCCAATTGTTTTGTACTGAGGTGTCTATAGCTTTATTTTCCTTAAAGAAAAAACTTAGTTCTCTCTCCATCTTAGATTTGAATTCGTCTTCTTTTAAAATTGCTCTTTGAAGCGTCCATCTGGATATTTTTTTGGAACCTTTCCAGATAAGTTTAATAGGATTGTGATCTGCCCAAGTACCTGTCGCTATATGTACCTCATCTATTTCTGAACTAATTTCTTTCGTCATCCACACCATGTCTATTCTAGACCATGAGTTATGTCGGTTGGAGTAATATGTATATTGTCTAGCCTTACGATTTTTTTCCCTCCAGACATCTTGGATATTTAGTTCCTCAGCCAAGTTAAGAAAGGATCTCGGTAGAGTTCTTCTCTTCTTTTTCCTAAGCGTCTTTCCCATATAATCCAAATTTATATCTAGGATAGCATTAAAATCTCCTATTAAACAAATCTCCTCATAATCAATGCTACATATCTTATTGTGAAGTGTTTTGAAAAATTGTTCTTGGTTATGGTTTGGGGCATATATCTCTACCATCATGACCTTCCTGTGATTTATTATAACCTCGACTATCAGTATTCTACCCTCTTTATCGTTATAAATTAGTTTTGCAGTCAATTTTGGGTTTACATATAGTGCCACTCCTCTCTTTTTCTTGTGTCGGTCTAAGGAAACGAATAGGTTCCCTATTTTTGGTTGTACTAACAAATATTTTTGTTGTTCCTTTATATGGACTTCTTGTATTGCCACGATATCCAATTGTTGGTGAATAAGCCTATTAAAAAATTTCCGCCTTTTCACTGGCGAATTCAATCCATTAATATTCACAGACATAATACTACACTCACCTCCCTTCATCTTACTTATTTCTGGTTTTTGTGGATCTCGTGATTCGGGGCTCTCTCTCTTCCTTGTCTCTAGTTCCATGTTTCTCTGTTAACTCACCGGATTTGTTCCTTCTATCCTCTGTAGCTAAGATCTTCCCATCCATTGCCACACGTATTGTATCTCTTTCTCTTACCTCCCTTCCATCTTGATCTTCTAAATCTACTTCCTCTTGGCTATGGAAGTGGCGTTTGTAAAAATCTTCTGCCTTCTCTATCGTGTCCAGTCTATGCCTTCTATCCTGCCACGTAACAAGAATACCCTCTGGAGTTAGCCATCTAAAGTTTACATTTTCTCTTATTAGTTTGGATGTTAAGAATTGATAGCCGCGTCTCAGATCCCTCATCCTTTTAGGTATCTGTTTAAGGATGGTGATTGGTTGGCCCCGAAATTCTAATGGTTCCTCTCTAGATCTATGCAGAAGCTCATCCCGAATTGATTTTTTAACTAACCTTACATGTACTTCTTTTGGGAGGTTGTGCCTTCTCGCATAATTAGTTTGGACCCTGTATGTTTCATCAATTTCCGCCAGCATTTCCTCCTTCCCTACACCGAGTGCCTTTGCCATCAGTTCTGCCATCATGACCAACAGATCTTCCCCTCTTTTTTCTTGAACGTTCTGGAAGCGTAGATAATGAGCAGCCTTTTCTGCTTCCAGAAAAATGACTGTTGTTTCTAATTCCTTATTAGCCTGAAGAAGTGTTTCATTTAAATCATCTACTCTCTTTTCCTCTTTTTCCATTCTAGCTTCCATATCTTGAAGTCTTTGTTCATTTTTGACTAATTGCTGTTGAATCCCTTCAAATTTATCATCTATCGCTTGGATTTTCCCCTTTAATTCACCAGTGTCGTTTCTTATTTGGCCTATTTCTCTCTTCATCTCCTCGTGGTTTTTGGCCATTGCCTCGTGTAGGTTTTGCAAAAGGGCATGTAAATCTTTAAAGGAATTCGAGTTAGATCTTTCCCTTTGCAGCATATCCTCTATAGATTTCTGATTGGAGGGACTTGAGGACATCCCCTGTCCCTGTGCTGCTGCCTTTTTGCCAGCGCTAGGCTTAGTTGCTCCCGAGATACTTGTCATGTTTCCCCAATTTTAACAGCGTTTTATCAATGTATAATACCCTGAGTCTTATATAAACCTTTTAACTCTATGACAAAAGATATATAAAACAGTTGCCACCAGATACTTATTACCAACTAAGCAATTTATATAATAAAATTCTATAGTATGAATATAATCAAAGTCACGTTCTTCTTCTTTTTTCCCCCCCCCCCGTTTCCGGCGCAGAAATTGGCACCTTTTCCGTCTTCCTCTGCTGTCAAAGACCAGTAGGTGTCCCACTAAACAAACCTCCAGTTACTAAATTGCTATATCAAATGGCCGCCCGTGACAAGTAGAGTAGAATTTCAAAAGTTTCAAAAGTTCACAAATTCAAAATTTACCAGGATAGACCAGACTAGACCAAGCTGATCGCTTTCCACGCCCGACAATCCAGAGTTCAGTCTCTAAGGCTCCAAAGCTCAGACTTTGACTTGTTGTAGCTTTTCTCCAGCTAGAATACAGTCATATAGTCTTCGGCTTTCTTTCCCTTGCTGTTTTTGCCAAACGCCTCCCTCAAGACTTCTATCGCCGCTTATTCCCTCTCCGTGAGGCTCCCACTTCGAACCAGTACCTCTTTCACAAGCGCTTCCTATTTAATATTCGGATACACTCTCCGTCAGCTCCGCTCTACCGTTGTCCCGCTGCTTACGTGCTAGCTCCGTCCCTCTGTCAGATCTTCATGTCGGCCATTACTGGCCTCCTTCTCCCCGGTTCGCTCGCATCAGACTTTCTCCGGATCTTCAACACGAACTGCCGCTCATGAAGGTTCTCCGGGCTGCCTGCAACTTCGGATGTCCCTACAGGACCTCCTGAAGCTCCGAAAAGCCCCCGCGAACACTGGGTGAGAGGTTGTGCGAGGAGAGAGCTCCGTTCACACAGCCGCCCGCTCTGACAGTTGGCTCCGCCCCCCGAAACAAATTCTTCTTATGTCATACCTAAAATATCTGCTCAAGTTAACTAGGAAAAAACATCCTTATCGTTTGAATGCTATTTAGAATGAAAAAGAGGTACAAAAGGGATTAGCAGTTCTAACTAAGTTTTTTTTTAATCATTGGCTAAGAAGAAAACAAATTGATTATAATGAACACAGGCTTATATCAGCTTAACTATTAGCAAACTTTTTTATAATATTTTTTATTAATTTTCTGCATTTACAGTTCATAAATTCATAAATACAGTTTTAAATTTTATCTTTTTTAAAAAAAATCCCATTTATATCCCGCCCTTCTCCGAAGACTCAGGGTGGCTTACAACCTAAAGCACAAATCAATGTGCTTAGCAATAGCCTTCATTCTATGTATATGCCTGCTTATTAGGGCTTTCGGGGGCCCCCAAGCGGCATTATTACAAAGCCAGCTTAATTGCCCCCAAGAATCTGGGTCCTCATTTTACCTACCTTGGAAAGATGGAAGGCTGAGTCAACCTTGAGCCTGGTGAGACTCAAACCTGCACTAATTGCAGGCAGCTGGTGTTACTTAAGGAGGCATTAGCCCACTGCTCCACCAAGGCTCTTTTCCCATACTAAAAATAATGCATTTCTTACATAATAGTTTTGGAAGTATCTGTGAATTTTATTCTTCCCATACCATAAAAAGGCATGCCATCCAAGTTGTAGGTCATGCCCTTCTAAATATAATAATCTTTTATGCCTAAGAGTTATCCATTCTTTTAGCCATGTTAAGGCACATGGTCGGTAATATAAAACCCAGTCTGGTAGTCCAAACCCTCCATTTTCTTTAGATTCTTGTAACATCTTCACTCTGATTTTAGCTTTTTTCCCTTGTCAAATAAATTTCAAGATCGATATATTTAACTCATCAAAAAAAAATGTCTCTGGTTTTATAGGTACTGCTTGAAATAGGAAAAGTAGTTTTGGTAAAAATTTTCATTTTCACAGTAGCTATTCTTCTTAGCCAGATCCTGAAGTTGAAACTCAAATGCTTTGGCCACCTAATGAGAAGGAAGGACTCACTGGAGAAGAGCCTAATGCTGGGAAAGGTTGAGGGCAAGAGAAGAAGGGGACGAGAGAGAATGAGGTGGCTGGATGGAGTCACTGAAGCAGTAGGTGTGAGCTTAAATGGACTCCAGAAGATGGTAGAGGACAGGAAGGCCTGGAGAAACTTTGTCCATAGGGTCACAATGGGTCGGACATGACTTCGCAATTAACAACAACAACAAATTCTTCTTAGCATTGATAATTGTAAGTTTTTCCATTCTTCCAACTCCAGTTTTATTTGCTTTAATAATTTTGTATAGTTGACTTCTTTTATTGTTGTGCCTCTTGCTGTTATCTGGAGAGCTATTTTTTTCTGACAGTTGATTTTTGTTGTTTATCTGTGAGATTCTTCACTATAACTTTAGTTTTTTCTCTATTTATCTTCAATCCTGCTACTTCTCCAAATTCTTCTATCCTTTTCAATAGTTTGGGACTTGTCTCCAGTGGTTTTTCTAGCATAAATACCAAATTGTCCGCAAATGCCTGCAGTTTATATTTTTCATCTTTTATCTCCATTCCTTTTATTTCTGGATCCTGTCTAATTTTTCTGTTCAGCACTTCCAAGGTTAATATAAATAACAAAGGGGATAGTGGACGGCCTTTTCTTGTGCCTTTTCTTATATTAAAATTCTCTGTAAAGTCCCCATTTACAATTACTTTTGCTGTTTGTCTATAATATATTGTCTTAATTATATTTATAATTTTTTTCTCCAAAGTCCATACAGTTTAATTGTATCCTGAAATGCCAATTCACGCTATCAAAAGCTTTCTGTGCATCTAAGAAAATTAACGGCATTTGTTTTCCTTGATGCATTTCATAATACTACAATGTATCCAAAATAATTCTTAATTTATTTTTTATTTGTCTTTTAGGTAAGAATCTATTTTGATCTGATGAATAAATTCAACCAAAAAACTTTTCAGTCTCTCTGCTATTATTTAGGCAACAATTTTATAATCTGCATTTAATAATGATATTGGTCTGTAGTTCTTTATTTGTGTCAAATCTGACTTTTTTGGTATTAGAGTTATATTAGCTTCTGTCCTAATGTTTTATAATTTAGCTTTTGATAATACTTCACTGCAAATTTCTTTCAATGGTAAACTTCATATATCTTGTAAAGATTTATAAAACTCTGCAGGTAACCCATCTGGTCCCGGGGGCTTATCATTTTTTTGTCTTTTAATAGCCTCTATCAATTCTATGGTTGTTATTTTTTCATCTAACATTTTTCTAAAGTCTGAGATTTTTGGTAATTTAACTTTTCCCCTGTATTGCACTATTTTTTCCTGGGAAATTTCTTCTGTATCATATAGTTTTTCATAATTTTTTAAACTATTTTTTTATTATGTCATTTTGGAATTTTAGACAAACTTTCTCATCTTGCAGTTTATCAGTTTCTTCTCTCTTTTTCCAATCTGTATGCTAGCCATCTACCTGCCTTGTTAGCGTTTTCAAAGAGGTTTTGTTTTGCTCTTTTAATTTGTTGGGCCAATTCTTCAGCATCTACTAAGTTTAATTTGTGTTTTATTAACTCCATTTGTCTTTTAAGAGCTTTCTTTTGTGGCTCTATTTGTAGTTCTAACTCCAATTTTTTAAATTCCTCCTTTAGCCTAGCTATAGGTTATAGCTAGTCCTCTAAAGTATGCTTTGGCCATATACCACACATTTTGAAGTGATGTCTTTTCTTTCTTATTTTCTTTGAAGAAGAATTCTATTTCCTTTACTGCTACTTGTATAAATTCTTTCTCTTTTAGTAAAGATTGATTCAGTGTCCATCTTAATTCTTTATTCTTCTCCAAGTCAGCTTGATGGGATTATGATCAGCCCATATATTGGTTTCTATCTCAATCTCATTTGTATTTTTTCTTAGTTCAGGATACATCCATATCCTGCTGATTCTGGACCATGATTTATGCCTATTCAAGTAAAATGTGCATTGGGATTTTTGGGAATTTGTTTCTCTTCACATATCCTGTATGCAAAATTCTTCTACCTTTTTTAAAAAAATGCCTTAGGTAATATCTTTCTTCCCCTTTTCCCTATTTTACTAATTCTGTAGTCTAGATTTCCATCTACAATTTCATTGAAGTCTCCTACTAAGCAAATATTTTGATATTCCATTTCCACTATTTTCTTGTGCAACTTTTGGAAAAATTCTTCTTGTTTGTTTGTTATTTGGTACATATATTGCTACCATCCGTATTGGTTTTTGATTTATCAGTATTCCACCATTAAAATTCTTCCTTCTTCATCTGTGCAGACTTGTTTGAAATTTATTGTCTCCTTAATATATAAGGCTATTCTTTTGCTGTTGTTGTTGTGTTGATGAAAGTAAATTTTCCCAATTTTCGGGCACTCCAAAAATTTATAACGCTGTCTTTTTATATGTGTTTCCTGAAGGCAGAGTCATGTAAAGATTTTTTTTTCCTTTTTGAGGGAGAATTCAACCCATTTATGTTCATTGAGACAATCCCACTTTCCTTTTCCATCCTCTTTACTTATATTTAGATTTTATTCTCCTATTAGTTGTTGTCTGTCTCTGTTCTCTTGCCATTGCCCTCCTTCTTGCTCTATATTTTCTATCTCTTCTTGTTATCTTCTTCTCCTCTGTTGTCGCCTTTTTTCTGTTTTCTCTATTTATCTGCTTGGGATTCCGGATCCTTTTCCTCAAAGAAAGTTATATGTCTGTCAAAAAATTCTGTTGCCTTAAAAATGGAGTCCAGTCTATATCTTTTAGTGTCCCAGTTGATTAAGATCCCTTCTGGAACCAGCCATCTGAAATTTACTCCTTTTTCAATTAGCTTAGTGGACAAAAATTGGTATTGTCTTTGTGAGTCTCTTATTCTTCTAGGGATCTGCTTCAAAACTACAGTTTCCTTTCCTCTGCTAAGCTTGTAAGCCACCCTGAGTCTTCGGAGAAGGGCGGGATATAAATGGAATTTTTTTAAAAAAAGTGCATCATCTCTCGTTCTTCTCAATATCTCACTCTTGATAATATTTTCCCAATTTGCACAAATTCTGCTATTCTTAGAATTGGTAATTTTGGTGACAGAAATATTTTTATGTGAACGTTTGTGAACATTATATTTCCATCTACTGGAGCTTCAACAGACTTCCTCCAAATAAAATAACTGGCTTTAGAAAAATCCTAAAGCCACTTTAGTATTCAATTTTACACATGCGACACATCGCTGTATAGAGGGGCAGACTTGGTGGCTACATATTGTTATTCGCAATTCAAATAAAATCAAAACGCTCTATGCTAATCTAAATAAAGGCTTTTATTTTTAAAGGGTAAAGCCAGCTGAAAAGTCAAAAGTGGATATAGTGGAACATTGCTGGGTGCATTCTGCCGTAAGACCTATATCTTTGATTGCAAACTTTGCTGGGGAATACACTCTCATCCCCTTTGCATTAAAAAATAATGAGCTGCTTCTCATTTCAAGTTCTTAAGTGCACACAGTCCTGTGGTCACTGGGTAATAGCAATGCTCCATCTCATGAATACTAAATGAAAGCAGAGATCTTCACCTTCACAAAGGCGGAACTGAAAGCCGTGGACCCCAGGGAACCTGATTTCTTTCAGAAAGCATTCATCTCAGCAGTTCTGAAAACTGTACTGAGATAAACATAATGCAGAGGGGTAGAGGAAAAAAATAAAGGAATTAACAGGCCAGGTTAACTGGACACTTAAACACTTCCCTCCCTCAGTTTATATGAACCTCCAGAGCTTCCTTCAATTTCCTAATTAAAAAGTGTCCAAAGCTTGGCAAAAAGCTAAAAGTCCATCATATTTTTATGGGTAAGAGCACAATTGCTCTTTTACCAGGCTAGTGCCATTAAACAGAATACTAGTTGAGCTAGTTGAGCTAATTGAGCTGCCCTGTACACTACCAGATCATTTTGTCTTTTTTTTTAATCAACAATTGTTAAGTCTAGGGCATTGTGTGGCAGGTACTTGTCAGTTTGAATTCTAAAGTCTCAGAGCACTTTAACTTCTTCATTTTCTGTTACCTTGTCTATTTTATGATTCTACCAGTTTGCAGGACTACAAAATAGACAAAGAACTAGAAAATGAAGAAACTAAATAACAACAATAACAACAACTGGTTTGGAAGAATTTAAAGAAAAGACAAACAAATTTGTTCATGGTCTGGATTGATTATAAGAATGCATTTGATTCTGTTCCACACAGCTGCATTGAGAAATGTGTACACAGTTTTGGAATTAGCAGCAACATCCAGAAATTCCTGAAGACTTCCATGAAGCTATGGCAAACTAAGTTGATGGCCTGTGGAGAAGAACTTGGTGAAGTTGAAATCAAACAAGAAACTCATTGTCAAGAAATCAAACAGGAACACTCAATGTCACTTCTGTTATTTATACTCTCGATAGCGCCACTAATAAGCATTTTAAACAAAACAAACTGTGGCTATGAATTGGATAAAGAAGAGTTGAAAATTTCCCATTTGCTCTACATGGATGATTTAAAACTGTTTGGAAAAACAAAAGCTGAATTGAGCTCTCTGCTGTAAAGCACTCAGGAGTTTGAGAGAGACACTGAAATGCAACTTGGCATTGCCAAATGTGCAACAATTGCTGTCAACGCAGGAAAAATTGTTCAAGAAGATGGATTCAAACGTGACAATGAAGAGCTGATCAAAGCAGTAACATCAGAAGAAGGTTGCAAGTATTTAGGAGTTTTGGAAGCCTCTAACCTGTTGCACAACCAAGTCAAGAAAGCTACTTCAACAAAATATATAAAGAGAGTCTGGAAAATCTTAAGATCAAAGCTAAGTGGAAGAAATATCATAAAGGCAATTAACATCTGGGCAGTGCTTGTAATACAATATGTAGCTGGAATAATTGATTGGACTCAGCTAGAACTTAATAATTTGGATAGAAAGACAAGAAAACTAATGACAATGCACGATGCTCTGCACCCCAAAAATGATATTGATCAATTGTACTTGCCTAGATCTCAGAGTGGCAGAGCACTCTTAGAGCTGAAACTGCGGAAGAGGAAAAACACGGCTTAAATGACTGCATAAAAAAAAAAGCAAAAGAGCCTTTGCTGAAGAAGATGAACAAGGGAAACCTCTTGAAAACAACAAAATTGAAAGCAGAATATCAAAAGGAAGCATTTGAGCATCGAGCATCAATTTTCTAACTGGAAAAAGAAACCTATGCACAATCAATACCTTATGGTCACTGAAGGAAAGGTAGATACAAAGCCAACATGGAGACGGTTATGATCAGGGGTGCTGAAAAAACAATCTGAAGGCTTCATTTTGGCTGCCCAAGAACAAGCCTTGCAGACCAATTCCATGAAAACAAAAATTCAACATGTCAGTAAAACAGCAAATGTTGCTTATGCAATGAGAAAAGATGAAACAATGGATCACCTTATCTGCAGCAAAATCTCACAATACTGCTGATCATCACAATGTCATGATCAAGTTTCCAAAATCATACTTTGGAAGCTTTTCCAGAAATTTGAGTTCAAATGCAAGGAAAAATTACTAGAAACATCAAATTGACAAAGTCCTTGAAAATATATATATATAGCAGGCTAACTAGCATTCCTTAACTGGCTGAAGACTTTAAATAATAATAGTAGTAATTAGAATGCCTTTTCTCTTTTATTAAAATATTAATTTTATTAAAAATTACAAATACAAAGATAAATACAATTGGACACTGGCTTAAACAAGGAATGGGATGTGCAGCTTGGAGAATGGCATAAGGTCGTGAAGGTCAGAGCGTTAAAACACAAAATGACAGAGGCAATTGGAGATTTGAGCAATGATGTTGGAGTTGCTGGTTGTAGTGTGGCATTTCTTAGTGGAAGAAGCAGTATTGAGTCTGAAATAGAAGCTAGTGGATGGTGGCAGCTGGACAGCTAAAGGCCCCTACTTCGGTTTCAGCCCCACAAATCTGTGCCCCTGTGCTGGGCAGCCAAAAGAGCATAAACTGAGGGGAAGATACCGGTATATGGACGGGGTAGTTGTAGCACCCCTATGGTCATAATTTTGGTAATTTCAGTAGCAGCATGTATCCAGAGAGCAAATTCAGAAGGGGAGGGTGCTATGTAAAGACTGTTACCTATTTCTTCCCTCAAAAATGGATGTTTCCCCTGACTAGGGACAGGGTATGATAAGTTTTTACTCTCTGATAAAAACTATTGGCTATCAAGGCATCTTTGGTATGATAGTGATAATAATAATAATAATAATAATAATAATAATAATAATAATAATAATAATAATAATAATAATAATAATAATAATAATGTTGGAAGGTACCTTGGAGGTCATCTAGTCCAACCCCCTGCTCAGGCAGGAAACCCTATACCATTTCGGACAAATGGCTGTCCAATCTCTTCTTAAAAACATCCATGTTGGAGCATTCACAGCTTCTGGAGGCAGGTTGTTCCACTGGTTAATTGTTCTGACTGTCAGGAAGTTTTTCCTTAGTTCTAGGTTGCTTTTCTCCTTCATTAGTTCTCATCCATTGCTTCTTGTCCTGCCTTTGGGTGCTTTGGAGAATAGCTTGACTCCCTCTTCTTTGTGGCAGGGAAGATATAGGGAAGATTTTCACAATGGACAGAGCTGATTCATTTACCATGAGCAGAAGCTAATCTAGACAAAAATTATCCCCAGTAGTTAGCAAGTCACAATAAGCTAAAACTAAGAAAGCCTGTTTGGGGTAGTGGTTAAGGCATCAAGCAAGAAACCAGGAGACCATGAGTTCTAGTCCTATTTTAGACATGAACCCAGTTCAGTCTCTCTCTCTTTCTCTCTCTCTCAACTCTGGGAAAAAGGCAGTGGCAATCTACTTCTGAAAAACCTTGTCAAGAAAACTTGACAGGGATGGGGACCCAGGTAGCCTCTACATGAACATGATGGAAAGGAAGCGGGGGGGGGGGGAGCTGAAACTAAGATTTGCTTCATTGTTGCTTTCATTTGTAGCTGCTGATCCTTTTTAAAGGGACATATTCTATGTTTCCTAAAATTAAATGGACTAAATTGATGATTGAATCCTCTTCAATTTTACGAAATTCTGCACAATTGGACTTAGCTCATTTTTTTGCCTGGTGAAACAACTCAAATAACTTTCTGCTTTTGCTGATATAAACTCTAATATTTCTTTATTTCTCTCTCTTTCTGCTGGGTCAAGAACCTATGGATTTTGGGACTTCCGGTGGCGACGCGACGTCGAAAGACAGCCGTTTTCGGGCTGCCCACTCCGCAGCTGTGTTTTTCCATCATAAACAGCGTCTATCAGCTGTTTAGATGGATTTGAAGCCCCCTCCTAGGGAGAAGAGGAGGGGGTGAGGCCCCAGGTAGGGGTTGAGCTCTCTGGGGCCGCCTGAGCTGAGAGCTTGGGCGGCTGAAGGATGAGCCCCCCCGAAGCCTGGGTTGCTCCGAGCTGCACAGCGCCTCTGCTCTGGGATTCTTGGAGCAGAGCCAGGCGTTAGCAACCACCCCTGCCAAAAGGAAATACTTTTGATTATCAAGATGCAGGCAGAGCGGTACAGGAGGTCAAGGTGAAGTGGACTCTTTATTTTTACTCTCTAGCTCAATGGATTTTATAGCTTTAAAGTGAAAGTGCGTAATAAGTGAAAGTGGGGGAAGATGGCAGCTAAAACTTCTAAAGCTCTTCGGAATGCGGGGTCTTCCCTGGTGCAAGAGACCTCACTGCAAGCTTTGCTTCCTCCTGCATCTCCTCCGGTATTGACGCTTAAGGATTTACAAGACACTCTTGGAAAGCACGCACAACTGATGTCTGATATGATGGATGAAAAGTTGAAAAAGCTGGAGGAGAAATTGGAGGAGAAAATGGAGGAGAAAATGGAGAAATTGGAGAAGAAGATGGAAGAGAAGCTGAGAGCAATGAGGGTGGACATCTTGTCTAAGGTTGAATCCGTAGCTGAATGTGTGTTACAGCTGGATATAAAAGTGGAGGATCTCAGTCAAAAGAATTCTATATTAGAAGCAAAGGTATTAGAAAATGAAAATATAAGGGATAAAATGGACGAAGAATTGAGCCTTGTTCAGTATAATCAGATGCAGAATGCTATTAGAATTAGGGGTTTAAAGGAGAATGGTAAAGAAGATTTAAAGCAGCTGATTTCTGAGGCTCTGGAAGGGGTACTGGGCCAGTCAGCATCTGAAATTGAGGGAAATATGGACAAAGTTTTTCGTGTAAATTCATGGATTGCAAGACAGAGAAAGTTACCCAGAGATGTGGTGGTCTATTTTACAAAGAGAGTAATTAGAGATGAAGTCATTCAAGCTGCTTATGATACTAATTTGGTAGTGGCTGAGCAAGAAGTTTTGGTTTTAAAAGAGATTCCTCCGAAGATCCTAAGGAGAAGGAAAGATTTCGCATTTCTAGTACAGGAACTTAAGAAACGTGATATTAAGTTCAGATGGGAGATCCCAGTTGGGTTGGTGACAACGCACGAAGGTAAAAGACATCGTTTGGTTACTGTGGCTCAGGCACGTGATTTTTATAGTAATGTGTTAAAAGCAACCCCCCTATCATTTTTGGAAGTTGCAAAAGGACACGGTGTGGGAAAGTTTCAAGATGTTGCAGACAGACAGACAGAGGACAATGGTGGTGGAGGGGATCAAGCTACAGTCTCATCGGTTGCTGCAGGAGGCCAGAAGATGACGCGTGCCGCCCTAAGAAGAGCGAGACGAGAGCAAGAGCAAGACCAGCGGAAAGTTATGGAATCTTCAAAGTGTGCTTACAATGAAGATGTAGGAGGAGAGCGGTCTAAAGAAGTTTTGGGGGTCATGACAGAGGTGCTCCAAAAGTTTTGGGGCATTAAGATTGCTGATTAAATTTTTAGATTAGAATGTCAATGGAGTAAAATTATTATAGAGGAGAAAGAAAGTTTTTTTTTTCTTTTTTTTAATATTTTATACAATTTAAGATTGATGTTATTTGCTTGTTAGAAAAGTATATTAGGGTTACGGACTTAAAGTATGTGTTGAACTAAGAGTGGGTATGTAAGCTCCTAATTAATAACAAGTTGTCTTAGAGATTGCTTAAAAAAAATTTTTATATATATACTCTTTTTATTTGAACTTTTATTTGAACTTAAGGATGATTTGGAACTGTGAGACATTTGGCGTGATACACGCAAGAACTATTTTAGATTATAGTTTAGTTTGGTTGGAGATTATTAAGATTAACAGAGATAAGCGCTTTTGGTGCGTAACTGAGAATTTGTTTGGAAATTAGAGAAAGGTGGGAGAATGCAAATAGCAGGTGAAAGTTTTTTTTTCTTTTCCCTTTTTTTTTTGAAATTAATATGAATAAGGACTGGGATTAAGAAAATTTATTTTGAGTAAAGATCTTTTTCTGTTTTCCTCTTTTTCTTTTCTACTTTATTTGTAATATTAATATTGTTTGTATTCATTTTATATGAGCTAGAGAGAGATAGAATTTATAGTTTATTGTTGATAATATAGGGGTGTTTATGTTTGTTTTTTGATTTTATGCCCTGTATTTAGCTCTGGGAAGTTGGGGGGGGGAGGAGGGAGTGGGGGAGAGGGAGAGGGGTGGGGGAGGGGGGGATTAAAGTCAAAATGTATTGTAAAACTTTTTAAATAAAAAAAAGAACCTATGGATTTTGCTCACGGCAACAGAAAGAATGGAGACAGTGTTTTCAAAACTGAAAGTGGAAATTGTTTGCGTTGTCACTAAACTTGTCAGTGACAGTTCCATTAACAAACATATTCGGTCTATAAATTCAATCTTGGAGACAGACTTTGAGCTGCAACTCATATGGTGTAAACATTTGGCCTAATTTTTTTAGACAGTTTTTCATTATTCTCTACTTTTTGTGATGGGGGGGAGGTAAATTCAGAGGGAATTTTGTTCCGTAAAGTTAGGTTATTAAACTGTTCCTAAACAAGTATTTGTCCATGGTTGTCTCTATAAACTGATTGTCTCTACAAAGGAGCATAACCCAAAGAAGTGAATTCAGGATATTCATTCCTGGAATTTTCCTTCCATTAGCCAACATGAGGCATCTACAGGGCATGGAAAGGCATAACCAAGGGGCATAGACTATGTAGTTGCCCTGTATTTCATCAATTAGCCTGCTGCCCCATCAATGAGACTGCAGTGGAGATAGCATCCCTGACTATGACTCTTGTTGAATAATTCTGTATATACAAAGGAGAGGTGCTACCACTTGCCCTCTGCAGCAAAACATTTTGGATCAATCCAAAATGGGACTTCTATTCTCACTTTGTACCCTAGTGAATTAAAAGCCAAGAATAGAAATAATACTGTATCCACATTTTGTGGATTTCTTGACTTTCTGAAGAGACACTGGCTTTCACCTCTTTTGGTAAGCATTTCAGTTTCTAAATGTATAATTGGAGCATGCTGCAATTTTCAAACTTGATAGAGAACTGTAAACTCCACAAGTGGAGCTCTAACTATGTGATGTGTAGATGCTCATCAGTATGGTTTATTTTTACTATCTTTTCTGTTTGGAATATCTTTGGGAGGGGTGTATGAACTTTGAAAAGACTTTACAAAATCATAATATTTGATACACCAAGCAGGGATTACATCTCTTTGGTTTAATGTACCAGGTAATCATTTGCAGCATTTAAAACAAACTGCAAGAATCTCTGGACCATCTTGTACTTTAACAGTCCCAAAAACTTTGTAGAAGATTATTTGTTTAGACAAGGAAGAAATAGATTGAATATTAAGCTACTATTCTCATATCCCTACCTATGTATGACATTACGGGAATTTTTCTAAACTACACACTGTACCATTTACTAACATGGCTCATCTTTTTGAAAATCGGCACTGCATCTCTTTCTTGATCAATGCAGGCTAACTTTGTATTATGTACCAGTATTATGTATTATGTACTAGTGATTAAAACACCAGGCTAGAAATGAGGAGACTGTAAGTTCTAGTCCAGCCATAGGTATGAAAGCCTGTTAGGTGACTTCAAGTCTGCCATTCTCTCTCAAACCATAATATCAGCATTGGTCAGTCAACTCCTATCACAACCGATGGATCAGCACTTGGTTAATTTAAAAAAAAGTGGATCTGCAGTGCAGGAAAACTCTTGGAAGAAAAAAAAAATTGGACTATCAGCCATAGTGCTTATGAGCTTTTTTTCCTTCCACGAAAGAAAACACATTTTTCAGCCTTTGGTTAGGTTCCACCTCCTAGACACAGGTTGTATGTTGAATGAACAGCTTAACAATCTAACGTTCAAGAAGTTGTCAACTGATAAAATGAATAGCAACAAAAAAGAAAAAAAGAAAACAGTACCCATAATAGTTGGCATCACTATGACTTTTTTTTCCTATGAATACGCTGTTAAGAGGTAAAATCATAGTTGGAAATTCTCTGTATTACTGAACTTCCCATGAAGAATTTTTAGGCAGCTGTATATTGTAATTGTTTTTGCTGAAAAATCATCTTATTAATTTCAAAAATATGAAAGAAATATGGTGAGGCACATGTGAGTGGGATTGTATGCCTGATAATGTTTTCAGCTGCCATAGGCCAGAAAATTCCAGTTCAAAATATCCACTCAGTGAATATGAACAGAACTTTGTAAATATGTATTATGTGCGCTATGTATTTATAACTGCTTAAGTGCCATGGGAACGACATTTAAGCACACCATAAAGTGTCTACAATCATTTCAGGATCTTAAAACATCTTTCAAAATGAGAGGCTAATGGCTGCAATTCTTTCAAGCAACAGCTATAATATTTGGAAATGAAGCACTTTTCTTTCTTCAATTAAACATTTCTGTTCCAATTTCATTGTACTTTTGATTCAAAGAAATTAGCCCTGGGGTTCCATTTAATTCCTACTACTTAAATTAGGACAAAATGAAACCAGCATTAAATCAAGTATTTATAGAAAGAGTTCATTTCATTTTTAAAATATCCCCGTTAAAATAGCATTTTTTTACAAAGTCTTCTCGAGAACTCTGGATTTTAAGCTTTCCATGTAACAGATATATTTAGAATACATAGATAAATATTGAATTTATAGCTTAACTTTTTGTCCAAGAATTTAGAGAATATAGTTCTTCTCTATCATCATATTGTTTAATTTAATTTAATTTAATTTAATTATGGGACTTATATGCCACCCTATCTCCCGAAGGACTCAGGGCGGATAACATCAATAAAAACAACAATAAAAACAATAAACACAAATATTAAAAGAAATTAAATTTTACAAAGCCCCACTAAAAACTAGTAAAAATTAAAAACATAATTCAAACCCCCAACGTCAGTCCAGGTTGGCCAGTTGGAAAAGGTATGTCTTTAGGTCGCGATGAAAGGACTGGAGATCTGAGGCCATCCGAAGTTCTCAGGGGAGCTGATTCCAAAGGGCAGGCGCCCCGACAGAGAAGGCCCTCCCCCTGGGGGTCGCCAGCCGACATTGTCTGGCCGATGGCACCCTGAGGAGACCCTCTCTGTGTGAGCGCACAGGGCGATGGGAAGTCGTTCCTGGCAGCAGACGGTCCTGCAAATATCCCAGACCTAAGCCATGTAGGGCTTTATAAGGAAGAACCAGCACCTTGAACCTCACCCGGAAGGCAACCGGCAACCAATGCAGCTCACGCAGGAGGGGTTTAATATGGGAGTATCAGGATGCTCCCATCACAACCCGCGTGGCTGCATTCTGCACCAGCTAAAGCCTCTGGGTGGTCTTCAAGGGCAGCCCCATGTAGAGAGCGTTGCAGTAATCTACACGGGAGGTAATGCGTGCATGAGTGACCGTACGTAAGGCATCATGGTCCAGATAGAGGCACAACTGGCGCACCAGGCAAACCTGGGCAAATGCCCCCCTGGCCATGACCCCTATATGGTCTTCTAAATTGAATCGTGCATCCAAGAGGATGGCCAAGTTGCACGCCCTATCAACGGGAGGCAACACCTCTCCCCCCATAACCAAAGATGGTGAATCTTGGACAACACGAGATGCTGATACGTAGAGCCACTTGGTCTTGGCCGGGTTGAGTTGGAGCCTGTTCTTCCCCATCCAGATCTGTTTAATCTGTACAACAACCTTGTGAGGTAGATATAGGTTGAGTGACCGACACAAGTCCAAATTTATTCAAGCCTTAATGATCAAATTGATTAGAACCTGATTTTTTTTCCTGATTATTATCCAAATCTCTCATCACAATGGAATACTGTTGACAGATCACCTAAACAATGAAATGTACTAGTTTGCAGTATAGTTATGCAAACAGTTCTATTGGATTAATGTGAAAATAGTCCAAACTAAAATAGGAAAACTATGATTTTGTCACACTCTGTATAACTGGAAAATGCAATAAGTAAGAATCATGTGGATTTCAGAAAAAACATCCTTAATGTCTAAGAATATAGCATTCCTCTTCAGCTTTCTCAGTTTCATGTTCCTGATACCACCTCTACAATTTTGGGCCATTTTCTTGTATGCTTTAATTTGTTCCTCTTTCCATTTTCTGTGTGTGTTCTTTTTTATTGTCAGATTTCTACTAAGCTTTTTACAAAGCTGTGGCGGGTGTGTTTTTTTTGTCTTCTATTTTTTTTCCTGTGTGGAATGCTCACAGTTGTGTTTTAACATCTCCTTCTTGGGAGTTTCCATCTTTTTCCAATTAGCTTCATTTGCCAAGAATCCCACATATCCCTATTTTCAGTTAGTTAAAAATTACTTTTTTATGTCCAAGATAGGTACTTGAATACACTCAGTTGCGGTTGGTCTTAAAATCAGGAATTCTAGCACTATACAATCAATTCCTCATCTCATGTGTCTCCCATTTCTAAATCCTCATTTAAGTCTTCACCACTGATTAGCATCAAATCAAGAATACAAGGCTAGTTAATCCTCTTGTGCCTTCCACCTTTTGAAGGAGAAAATTTGTCAGCTAGATAAAATCTCTTGGAAGAATTTCCTGGAAGGACAATGCTTGGCAGAATTTGTTTCACAAAAGATGATTGGTATTGTTAAAGCACATCAATACAATTTCATATATTTCAAATCTTTGAGAAATCTGGATTTGGTCTTTGGCAGGCATCATCCATATCCTGTCCTTGTTTGGGAAGGAAATATTAGACACTACAACAGTAAAATTTTTATATGTTTGCTTGTTTTAATTTAAATGCTTGTTATAGTATTTCCAAGAATTTTCATTTGGTTGGATTAATTTGGAGTGGAATTTAACATGCAGTAAGACTCTTCCACCCTTTCTATTGCTTCTATTCCTTTTGTACATTTTTCTTTTATTTCCTATATTTAATCATTACACCAAGATGCCATTACACCTATTAAATCATTTCTGACTTTATTTCCTAAGAGCAAAACCTCATCTTGTTTATTTTACACAGTCTGAACATTAGTGTATAAACAATGAAGACCATGAACTCTATAAGCCATGTTTGTTAACTTTTGGTTGAGCAGTTTATTATATAAACAGAAGGTTCATGACAGCACTCAAAATCTGAAACTTCAGCAATAAGGTGCTACACTGCAACCAGCAGCATCTATTCATAGTTCTTCAAGGAAAAATTATATCTGGGAGTTAAAAAAATCAAGAAACAATTTAAGTAAAAAAAAATCAAGAAACCATTGTAGGATGCAGTAGTAGGTAGTTTTTTGGGAGTTAAGAAGGTACATATTAAATGAAAGGAATGATTAGTGTATATACTCTGAAATAATTACAAGGTCTAAAGAAGTTATCTTTCAGTGTGTAATTCTTTGTTGGGTATTAATGAATTATCCTGAGTGATGCTGGACACACACAGAGCTAACACTGACACTTAAATCATGCACTAAGTATTGTACATACAGATTAGTTAGCATTACAGAACAATCCTATATAGTAACTGTTTTTTCTGAGATCAGATTTCCAACTAATAGGAAGTACACACATGCACAAACATACACACAAAGGAATGGGAAAGATTTTTGCAAAGCAATATTTTTGTGTAAGGTTAAACAAGACATGTCTCTTATGATTTTACTATGCTTGTTTTATGTATTCTAGTAAAATACTAGTGTAGACAAGATAATGGATTTAATGCAAAATAGTGTATAAATGTACTCTTTTTAAAATCCAACATTTTATTATGTTTTACACAATAGCCTTTATACTAAGGCTAGTCCTTGTTCAATATTGCAATTTAGATTGAATAATAATAAGCAAAACAAAATTTTCTTTCTTTTTAATAGTACTATAACTTGCAGAAGAACAATTGTAACCTTTCTATAACCTTATTATCAAGTAAAGCAGCAGCATTTTTTTTAAAAAAAATTCTCACCTGTTTCCCCCATACCTACAGATGGAAAGAGAACAAATGGAGAAATGAGAAAGGTTTTCTAAAAAGTTTCTTCATTTTTATACTCTACTTGGCTTAGTGAAATCAGTCGGTATTTGCAAGTTCAAGGGCAAACCAAACCCAATTGCTACACACCAAAACCAATCTAAGATCTCTCTGGCTGAAGATGCTCAAGGGCAATTTTACTAGACCTATGTTGATTCTTTTTTGTTCTCCCTTCCTCCCATCACCACCTGTCAAAAGCCACAATATCTACCTAGAAGCATACATTCAGAAGAACAGAATTAAAATTAGTCAAAAACAAAAGTCATGTAAAATAGGGCAGGATTGCAAATTTGTTTGGGTTCATGAATATAACACATTGAAGCTGAGATACACCCACCATCATTTCTTTCTAATTTAACTCTTACACATATTTGAAGTCAGAAAAGTGGTCAAGGCAAATGTCTCTATGAAATCAAGTTTATCTTCATTAACTCCTCTCTTCCTTTTATGTATCCTTTAGTTAATGTGAAATATACTGTTATTCTAATTTCAAAACTATCATATTAAACTATCTTTTAATGTTTGTATTGGCTATTTTATTCTGCCCTGTGAACCGCCCTGAGTCCTCAGGGAGAAGGGCGGTATATAAATGTTATTAAATTAAATTAAATTAAAATATGGGAGAACAGCTCATGTATTGAAAAATTCCATCATCCTCCCTCTATCCTTCTGACTGCAGAACAAACCAGCCACACTTTTTTTAAAACTCAGAATATTTCCTTTATCTGAACTATTTTTGAAAGAACAAAACATTACATGGCACTTGTGGGGGAGGCCAGAGAGTTAACTACTGGATCCACCAGTGTGCCCAGAAACCTTGTTGGGATGGGAAGTCCCCAACAGGCTTGAAGGAATCTTTGGGTGCTTGTCTTCTGAAGAAGCCAATTGTCATTCAGGGGGTATGGAGCAACTAACATTGAAACAGCAGTGGCAGATCAGCTGCACAGCACCAGAGATGAAGCAAATTAAGAGCAATTAATCAGTGGGACAACCTGCCTCCAGAAGTTGTGAATGCTCCAACGTTGGAAATCTTTAAGAAGAGACTGGAGAGCCATTTGTCTGGATGGTATAGGGCTTCCTGCCTGAGCAGGGTATTGGACTAGAAGACCTCCAAGGTCTCTTCCAGCAGCTTTATTATTGTTGTTGTTGCTGTTGTCGTTGTTGTTATCTGGACCTTTTCCAATCTGGTTCCAGGCCCTGACATGGAGAAAGACCACATTAGTCACTTTGTTAAAAGACCTTTCTTAGGCTGAGGATGGGCGTTCTTCCTTATCCTTTTGGACCACTTGGCAACCTTTGATACCATTGACCATGGTGTCTTACTGCCTACAAGGGTTGGAGATTCTGCTGCACTCTGGGCAATTTCAGTTAGTATGAGTTGTTGGTAAAGAGGATCAGTTTAGGATGGACTCTGATATGTATAGTGCCACAGAGGCCAATCCTCTTCCCCCTACTTTTTAAAACTACACAAACCCAGTGGGCATGAATAGCTGTTGGTTTTATGTCACCACCAGAATATAAAAAGATGCTGTTGGCATCCTGTCTTGATGCCTGGAGGTAAAGAGTGAAGGGATGCACAGCAGAGAACAAACTGAAACTGAACCAAAGAATGACTGATTTATTTTCCATACACCTTGACACTCTGCCGACAAATTGTTATCTATGAATAGCCAGGCAATGATTAAGCAGTTTCATGATTTGAGGATTCCTTTTTGTCAACCCTTCTTAGGCTGGCAAGCTCAGGAAACAAGAATCATTTAAATGTATAGAAAGATTTTGTATTGCTAATAGACTAATCTAACACAATCTTGAAAGTTTACCAACTTAATATAATTAAAGCAAGGTCATTCTGAGTTTCTTTTTTTCATATTTTCCCTACTTCCCATAACTCAAGGATCTTTTCTATTGAACACCTTCCCTTGATGGTCTTGCATTGCCTATGTTCCCAAGATAACTGGGGATTGTGATAATGGAGCCTTTGTCCAACTTCAGTTGGTGTGTCAGTTGCAAACTTACTTGGTGCAAGAGGACCTACCTACTGTGATGCATGCCCTCATCCATACAGATTATGGCTGTGTACTTTATATGGGCCTATCTTCAAAGTCTAAGTATTTATAACTGGTCCAGAAGATGGCAACTGGATACTTATCAACTCATTACATTCTGCATTGATTACCAATATATTTCTAAGTACTATTAAAGGTGCTGATGTTGAGCCATAAAACTTTCTCCCAACAACATTGGTCTGTCCTATTAAAACTTTTTGGAAACAGTTCCAAATGATTCCACGCTTCTGGGAATGAAGGCCACCAAGACTAAACTGATTTGCTTCTCTGTGATGGCACTAATGCTCTGAAACAGTGCTTCCCACTAGAGATCAGACTTATTCCTTCCCTACAGACTTTCAAAAGCTAGTAAAAACTAAATGATTTTAGACAGCATTTTCATGATTTCTTGTGCTACTTTCATTGTTTTAACTATTTTTTTCCTTTTATTTTTACTGCTATTTATCTGGATATGATATGTAGATATTCTGTCATTGTTATATTCCTCATGCAACATAAATTAAATGATAGACAGATTGATTGCTTGATTCGAATATTCCATCATAAAGAATAACAAGAACTTGAAGCAAATCTGATTATTCCCCTTTTTACTCCTTGAACCTCAACGGAGTGCATGTTGTAATAATCATCACTCTGCTGCTACTACATAACCTACAAGAAAAGAAAAAAATAACCATTTTAACACTTATTAACCAATGTTAATACAGAATACGGTAAGTTAATACGGAAGACATTTGTGATTTGTGCATTAACATTCTAGCTTTGCATTATAAACTCACTGAAGCAAGAACTGTATTCCCATGAGATCTCCATTAACTAAGTCCCTGCAGAGAACATGCTATAGAAGTAGTTTGTTTTCCTACATTTTGCCAAGTAATATGGAGGATTTATAGCACATATGGTGCCAATATGTTATTAGAGTGTGGTTTCCCCTAAAGACTCAAAGTAGAAGCATCATGAAAGTAATGCTATGGATAAATCAACTTCTCACTTACTTTTTTAGGGACAAACCCTACTTAGGCATTTCATGTAAGGGAAAGGCTCTATGAATGTATGGTTTGCAGCCAACAACCAGTAGAGGTAACCTTCTCCAAACTATGTGAGAAGTCAGAAGAGCTTGTTTCAGTTCCACCATAATTGGGAGATGCTTTAATGGGTTGAGACTGATTTTCTCTTGATGTGTTTTGTCAGTTAATAATTTAACATCTTCAGCCTATTTGTGTAATTCACAGTCTATGCTTTAGCATGATGCATTTAGCCTCTTCTCTTTAATTAATGGTAGTTACAGTAAACTATGATTTAGTATTATGTGGATGTACATCCCTTTGCTCTTGTATTTTATTGTTCTAGCTTTTGTATAATGTAAAGTGTCCACAGTCATTGGGAGTTGAGTATTCTTTAAATCTATGTGAAATAAATTTAAGAAGTGTGTACACAGCTACCCAACAATTGAGCTACATGAACCAATGGTCTGACACAATTTATGGCAGCTTTCTTATATTCCTCCCAAACCTGTTTTTTATGTAAGTTTTATGTGAGCCATCTCAGATGAAGCCACGCTGCACAGTAAATGTAAAAGTCAAAGTAATTTAAGAGATATATTTTCTTCCTTGAATGCACAGATGAGCATTTAGTTCTTTTAAAAACAAATATACAAATCACATTTTCTTTCAGCAATATACATAACAGCTGTTTCCTTTCAATAAACACATACATGCATACGCGTACATACACATGTCCATTATTTTAAATTGGCCTACTTCTCCAGATGCTTAATTGTAGATTCAAACATAACACAAAATATATTCTAATGCTTATGATAAATCTAGGAGGGAGAAGCAATCTGTTGGTACTACATGTCTTTTCCTTTCTAGGCAACACTTAAAAAGTCCTATTTTTAAGTTCTAAAAAGTTGCTTAGGGATCTTACACATCTAATACTTTTTGACAGTAATGTAAGATTTATTCCAATGAAAAGATTTGATACGTCCTGAAAAGATAAAGCCCGGGATAGAAATCTATTCAGAACGGAGATTTTGCAGCAGGAAGTTTCCCAGGTGATATCCATTTATACCAATTACATTTGATAGATAACAACAAAATAAGCCCAAGATTGGCTGATGAGATTTCCAGACACATACAAAAGAGAAAACAACATTATGAAAACCAGTGATGGTCATGTTGAATTTAATCCCATCACAAATTTCAAATCATTTTTGTATTAAATATTTTTCTGGCCTCTAAAATAAATTAAAAGTAGGGTCTTAGGTGCAATATTAATTGTTCCCAAAAACATTAAGTCATAATCTTGTTGATTATGAATGTAATTTTTCTGAATCTGATTAAATGAAGAAATATCCCTTAATATTACCCATGAATTTTCTTTTCCTTCTCTAATTGGTTCCTTTAAAAAGTGGATCTTTAAAAATTGATTTCTTCTTTAATTGTTTTTTCAAAACACTTCTTTTGGGGATTTTTTTATCTTTCTAATGGCAAAACAACAATGGTTTCTAACAGCCTTGTATTTTTCCCTGGTTCTGAAAAATAAAACCCTTCAAAAACCTCAGGGATTTATATTCAGTGGCAAGTACATGCTTAGATTTTAATCCAGCATTTAGCAAGACTCAACAAAAAAGTCCATATGTCTAAATTTTAGTATCTTCAATAACAGCAACAAACATCTACCAACACTATATGAGTTTTGTAAAGTGAAAGAAAAACAAGTGAAGGATTGTATGATAAAACAGACTAAGAACTTTGGACACAATATACTGATGGAACAATGGGAAAATATGTTGTTAAAAGATTGAAATTTACATTATGTTATAAGCTAAAACAATTTTTTATAAAATGATATATTTATATAATATTTTTCCTGCCTGGTGGATTTGTAAAAAAGCCAGATATTTCTGGGTTCAAATACATAGGATAATAGAATTTTCAAGATCAACATTCTCACAGCAGTTATCATAATACAAAAACAGCATTCTGTAATTTTTTTTTTCTAATTGTAGAATTTAAAAAAAAGTTATGAAACCCTATTTTTGTATATGGTAACTGTTGTGACATTATTGTATGCACAAAATGGAAAGATTCTGTAATATCCAGAACAAAAGAATAGCTGGTTAAGATGACAAACTTAGTAGATGACAAAACTGACTTGTTTGATTAGAGGAAGATCAATAACTACATTTATCAATGATTGGTAACTCCTAATGGACATTTGGCTGAAAAAGAGAGAAATTTATGGGTTTAAAGATTAGAAAGTATGGCTTATGGAAAGAAGGAAATTTCATGTCTATGGAGACTGTCAATCATCCCAGTCATGGTTATCCCAAAGTTCCTTTTTTCCAAAGGCAACTGGCCTTCCTTGGTTTTTTCCTTGAAAACCTTTTGTTTCCCATTCAAGAAGCTTATTCAGTTCCAGGAAAAAAACAAGAAAGTCCAGCTGCCTTTTGGAAAAGCACCTTTGGCACATATAACCTTAGAAAGAGATAGTTAAAATATAAATGCATTTATAACTACTGTCAAAAAGTTTGAAAGCTGTTTCTTCATAATCTTTATTTTTTTCTTTCTTCTTTTTCATTTCTATTTTTCCTATTTCATTTCTTACTTATTCACTATTCTTATTTTGTTTCTTTTCTAATACTTCTGTTTTTATCTTTATAAAAAATCAATAAAACTTATAAAGAAAACAGTATTATGAGAACTTTGTTTAGAGCAGGGTTGTCAAACTCAATTTCATTGAGGGCCGCATCAGCATTGCGGTTGTCCTCAGGGGTCCATGGCCAGGGTGGGTGTGGCCTACTGGGTGGGCGTGGCTAGAGTGTGTGTGGCCTGCTGGGTGGGCGTGGCCAGGTCTACATCATTCGCATCAAGGGTGCCTATGGGGGCCTGGGCAGGAGTGGGACAGATCTGAGGGTCTCTGGCAGGAGGAGGGTCTCTGGGCCAGGGCCAAGGCAGTGGGGGCCATTCCCTCACTGTTTCCAGGGTGGCTTCACAGGCCACATGAAACCGCTTCGCGGGCAGGATCCGGCCCCCGGGCCTTGTGTTTGACATGTCTGGTTTAGAGTATACGGTTTCTACTTCAAAATAGGTTCCTGATATCTTTCTCAACCAGACTCCTCTACTATATTATTTCCAAATTATTGTCTCTATTACATTTTAGTAAAATAATACACTTTTTGTCCCCAGGATTTAAGGGTTCTGCATAAAAAAGTGAAAAATGATTTTAAAACATCTCTACTGAATTCAAAATTATGCATATACAAATATTGATCTAATGAAATGAACACAATGACACCATGTCTAGAATAAGCAATTTCTGGATGGAGTGATGCCATAAGGGTTTCTCAAGCTATTTGTGACTTCAGCTGCTACTTGACATTTGACAACTGTTCATTTGGCTTTTTCTTAGCAAGCCATTAAAATAAATCCCATCCTGCAAAATGGAAAAATCTGGCACAGTCATCTTAATTATTTATAATGTATATATAACAAAATCTATAAATGGGTAGTATATTATTTAGTGCATTTCCTAAACTGTTCTTGATTCAAGGCTTTTCATATATTACGTTCTTGGCTTGAAAAAAAAGTGGCTTTTTCTATACAGTGAAATGATTCCTTATTCTCCCAAGAATGCATCCATAGTCAGGAGGCTACACGGGCATTTATTTATCAGTGCAAAAATCTGAAAGGTTATACAAGTGAGGCTAACTTGTTTCTCTTCCCCAACTCATCCATCTACATATTTGCACCCTGCCAAAAGAGGGTTAATTAATTAGCCCTAGAGCCCAGGGCTGAAGTTTTTTGCATGCATCAAGACAAAATTCTCTAATGAATAAAAAAATGTTAAACATAAATGTATGACACTACAGAAATCTTCATGTAAAACATAGGTAGCTGCAAAACAGAGCAACTCAGCCTGCTTGCTAGCTGCTAGCCAAAACTTCAAACATTTGATTTGCTGTGTTTGCTCTCCTGGCCTGGTACAATCTAGCAGGGAGATCATCTTTGTTTCTTGTGGTTCCCAATCATTGCTCAGTGGAGAAACCATTCCGGAAAGTAGCCATGGCAGAGCTCTCCTCCTCTTTCTCCTCTAACCGGTTTATCAATTGAAATATCATCTTCTCTATTATCAAATGAAATCTTTATTACAGCCCTTGGACCAGAAAGCAAAATAATAGAATACTTAAGACTTGTGATTTTTAAAAAATATAATAGCATTACATAAAGTATATTATTACTGTAATGTATGGGAGTTTCAGCCTCTCTAGAAATACTTTTTACCTGGCTTTGTCTCGGCAACAAGGAGTTAAGGCTCAGCCATCCTTTGTTGTTCCGAAGCCTCTGTCCATCCAACAGAGTTCTTCCTCTGATTGTAATGCATTTTTGCTAGCTCATTCTACTTTTTATTTTCATTAAGAATTAGCTGATCATTTCAAACATTCTTTGGATTTTGTTCTTGAATAGGTAGAAGATTCAGCTGGAATCTGGAACGGATTCTGGTTCTTTTGTTTTACCTAATGGAGGAGGTTTCACTCCCAAGCAGAATTTTGTGGCAAACATTTGTTAATCTGGTTTTAATGGAAATTAAACGAATCTTTTGAAAAGAGGACTGATTAAACTTGATACGAACAAGCTATAACTTGTTTTCTGGCTTACTAATTACACACCATGTATATATTAAGTATTGTACAACTCTTCACTTTTTGGGGGGATGGGGGGTCATTAAATATTTTATTGAGAATAGAGAGTGGCATTTACTAAGAAACCTATTAATGGATAAACTATCAGTTCTGGGAAGCCTGGATTAAATCTGATTCTCTCTACGTAACCTGCTGTCCTTTAGAAACAATGTACAACACAGTTCTTTTTAGGTAATAAATTGGATTTCCTGGAGAGCTAACTCTTGCTGACACTAATTGAGAATACTGTTGTTTTTAGTAAAGTTAACTATGCAACTTCACTCAGAGGCCTCCTAGTTCCTGCTCTTTCCTGTATATGTCAGAAGAGCTTAAACAGATTCATGTTAAGGGGCTGGTAGGAATAGGAAGCAGGTTCCTGGATTCAACAAGGTCTCTTTTCTCACTACACTGCACAGAATTGGCAAATGAAGGAGCAAATGGAGCAGCAAATTAAAGCTATCTGAAGGTTCTTTGGGATAAGGTAAAGGTAAAGGTTCCCCTGCACATGCGTGCTAGTCATTTCCGACTCTAGGGGCCGGTGCTCATCTCGGTTTCAAAGCCGAAGAGCCAGTGCTTGTCCGAGGACGTCTCCGTGTTCATATGGCCAGCATGACTAGACACCAAAGGCGCACGGAACGCTGTTACCTTCCCACCGTAGTGGTCCCTATTTTTCTACTTGCATTTTTATGTGCTTTTGAACTGCTAGGTTGGCAGAAGCTGGGACGAGTAACAGGCGCTCACTCTGTTACGCGGCACTCGGGATTCGACCCGCCAAACTGCCGACCTTCTGATCAACAGGCTCAGCATCCTAACCCACTGAGTCACTGCGTCCCTTTTCTTCGGGATATTTTGCCCTAAAGTTCAGTTCTGTGACACTGACAGGAAAACTATTACACTGGGATGCAACTCTTCATGGTAAGGGACAATGGTTACATATTTCTTTCACCCTTATAAATTTGCTAGGGGTTTCAGAGCAGCTCCATGTATGTTCTGCAATGCTTTGCACCCATATTCCTCAACAGGTATGTGATTATTTGAATGTTTGGTATACGTGTCTTTTATATTTTAGCTTTATATCTTTTTTTCTTGTTAAACCAAAACAAGAGAGTGCTTCACTTTATAACTGTATCTGTATTGAAGGGAGTTGAAGTAACTTTTCCTTTTTTATATGTTACTTTGGGTTTTTTTATGTCACTTTTTAAACTTTCCTAGTTGTCCCCTTCTTCCACTTTCTCCACTTTCTCTTTCTTGTTGTAATTTTGTATTTTTTTTCTTTTCAAAAATTAAAACACTTTATAAATAAAACAAGCATGACCTATATTAGTGAGGATGTATGGTATTTTCCCAATTATATGAAAGCCCCTCATTAAGGAACTATACTTAAGTCTTTCTGTTCCCCTTCAAGGTAAAGATCATTTTGCTTCATTCTGCTTTAATAACAAATGGGATTAATAGTTCTTTATTTGAAGTAATTTAACTTCTCTTCTACTGTATACTGATTTCACAGCCCTTAGGTGAACTAGGCTTTAACTGTTTGATTAATCACTGTAAATTTCACAGTATATTTATAATTTTTGCATTTTAAATGTGTTTGAAATTATTAAGCAGGGAAATAAAAAAACATGTAAGGGAGAGATGCAGAAGAAATAGACCAATTAAGTATTGAAGTGCTAATGAAAAAAACTTTTGTTAGATGAATTCATGCTCGATCAGCAAGAGGT
The DNA here is from genome assembly GCF_947247035.1 of Vipera ursinii. Taxonomy (NCBI): domain Eukaryota; kingdom Metazoa; phylum Chordata; class Lepidosauria; order Squamata; family Viperidae; genus Vipera; species Vipera ursinii. The sequence goes on from NC_139513.1 coordinate 44,701,610, forward strand.
ATGCAACGGGGTACTGAAATAAAAAAACGGGCATATTTTTTAAAAAGAGTGATAAGAGTACCTCAACATAATAAAAAAAAGAAGGGATGTCCTTCAGTCATCAGAGGCCTTAAGAGTTAAGAATTTATTTGTATCCCACCTTTGTAATTTTTACAAGTAGAGAACTCAAGTAGAGAACATATCCAACACGCCTTCCTCCTCCTATGTTCCCCACAACAACCCTGTAAGGCAGGCATGTCAAACTTGCAATGTCACATGACATCACGTGACTATCGGGACTTTTTCCTCATTGCCAGCAATGGGGTGGGTGCGGTTTCGGCGTGACGCATCTGGCTCATGGGCCAGTAGTTTGATGTGCCTGCTGTAAGGCGACTTGAGCTGAGAAATAGTGACTGGCCCAAGGTCACCCAGCTAGCTTTCATAGCTAAGGTGGGACTAGAACTCATGGTTTCCCGCTTTGTAGCCTGGTGCCTTAATCCAGGGATCCTCAACCTTGGCAACTTTTAAGACTTGTAGACTTCAACTCCCAGAATTCCTCAGCCAGCAAGTTCTGGGAAACAGTTCTTTCAGAAACAGCATGATGTTGTCTCAATATTTATTTCATTAAATTTATACACCACCCATCTCACTAGCAAAAGCAATTTTGGACTTTGTCCATTGTAAATAGACTATTGTTTAGTAAGCAGTCTTGGTGCACCGACAGAAGCTTCAGCGGAGAATACTTGCCAATATCTAATCATGCTGTAATCAAGTCCATGTGGGAACCAAGTGGAACTGAGTTAAGATGTTCCTTGTCTCTACCACCACCACCACGACGTAAAAATCTAAAGATTATTCAGGATCAAGGTGTGTTCACAGACTACTCCATCTGCTCTTCAGCATTAGTAATCAGTATAAAATGGCCTGGCTCTCTATCCAAATCTAAGGCTTTTTCTTCAATCAGTCTCTTGATCATCAGAGATAAAACCTTTTGAGGAGTAGCCCCCTAAGTGCGCAATTCTCACGTTCTGGTTATCTTTAGGTGATGCCCCAGGAACATCTTTAAAAAAAAAGGTTTATCAAGTTTGATGGATGGCTTTTTGTACATTATAGAAAATGTACCCTCTCTACAGTAGGACCACAAACTACGCGCTAGTGCCTTGCCCCGAAGGCAGAGTTACCAACATGCTAACACACAAGCCAGAAAAAGACGCCGCTGCCAATGCAGTGCCAAATCCAACCGCCTTCTCTTATTAAGATATCAGCCTTTTCCCCCTCCCCCCAAAATATCTCAATCCCTATGATTAATAAAGCATTTTAAAGCGATCCGCCCCAATCTTCTGGGATCCGACGCAAAAGCGCACGCTTGGAAAAGAACCCCAACCCCTATCCTAGAGCAGGGGTCTTCAAACTTGGCCCTTTTATGACTTGTGGACTTCAACTCCCAGAATTCCTCAGCCAGCAAAGCTGGCTGAGGAATTCTGGGAGTTGAAGTCCACAAGTCATAAAAGGGCCAAGTTTGAAGACCCCTGTACCTAGAGCATGTGAGTACGGATGCAAACTCAGGTTAACCGTGCGTTAGGCACGTCGCCCTCCGCCAGCTTCGTTGCCTTTGTGTTGCCTTCCTCGCATTGTCTGCCTTCCAGGCCAAAACGAGAGGACCGGCACCCGTCCCCTCGTTCAGGCCCCAAGGCCAGAGAGAGACGGGGAAGAGAGGGGCGTACGGAAACGGGGGGGGGAAAAGGGGGGGTGGAAAGCAAGACGGCTCTTTTCTTTCTCTTTTCTTTCCTTCCCGCGACCCCCCTCCGTTCCCACAGCTCCTCCGGCAGGCCCTTGAGCGCGCCCGTCCCCTATTAAGCGGAGGCGGCCTCTTTCCTCCTTTGTTTCCAGCCCGTGCAGATGGTGTTCGGCCTTGGGGTCTCTGGTGGATCGAGGCGGGAGGCGGGAGGGGGGGAGCCGGAGGGAGGGCAAGCCAATGGGCGGCCGGCTGGTCAGCTGACTCGCTTTGCTTACACCAGCTGCACGCCGGCTGCAGGCTGGGCAAACGGAGCTTTGGAAAGGAGGCGGCGGGAGGCAGAGCGGAGCGACTGAGCAGCGGGAAGGAAGAAAAGAAAAGAAAAGAAAGAAAGAAAGGCGATTAAGGGGACTAACCAGCCGCGGCTTTTCCGAGTGGGAATTACAGCGCGTGAGGAGAAGGAGGAGGAGGAGAGGGGGCGACGCCTGGCCGGGCTTCCCGCTTTCTTGCCTCGGCAGGTCGAAAGCCTTGCAAACTTGAACGGATGGAGCCGCAGCCTTAAGGCGATCTTTGACTCCCATCGCTTGCTCCGAGGGTGGCGGCACCTGTAACGACCCCACCCTCGCTTCCCTCCGGGCAAGGGCCGGCAGCGGCTGGGGAGGAGCGCTCCGGAGCTTTTGCACGGCCAGACGCCGAGAGCCGGTTTCCCCTCGTCTGCCGCTCGTGCCCTTCCCCCGCCACCCACCCACCCACCCTTTAGGTAAGTCCTTGCTTCCGATAAGCGGGGCAACCAGGAGAGGCGGCGGCGGCGGGCTGGCCAGCAAAGGGGTGGGTGGGAGGGGGTTTAACGGAGAAGTCCGCGAAGTGCGATGGAGTGAGTGCAAGAAAAGGGAGGGGGCGTCGCGCGGGGCTGCCAGGAGGAGGAGGAGGAGGAGGAGGAGGTGGTGGACGAGCGAACGAGAAACTGGCCAAAAAATAAAAAAAAACATCTCGTCGCCTTCAATGTAAGGAAGGTGATGGGTTTTTCTTGCACGAGTCCCCCGAGGGAGGCGAGCGAGCTGTGTCACCTAGCAGCGGCGGCGGCTGTTCTTTGGGGAAGCTTCTGTCGGGGGACTCGCGCTGGGTAAGACTTTCGGGAGCGAGGCGAAGGGTCCCAAACGCTCCCGAGGTTGACGGAGGAGAGAAAGAAGGGTTAGATTTACAGGGGTCTTCAAACTTGGCCCTTTTATGACTTGTGGACTTCAACTCCCAGAATTCCTCAGCCAGCTTTGCTGGCTGAGGAATTCTGGGAGTTGAAGTCCACAAGTCATAAAAGGGCCAAGTTTGAAGACCCCTGGGTTAGAAGGACAAGGCAAGGCTGTCTCTGCTCGGCTGAAATGACCCCCCCCCTCCCTTAGGAAGAAGCAATAAAGGACCCCATTGCCCGCTTACTTCGCCGAAGGGAAAGAATCGGGGCGGCGGGGGTGGGTTGGTGGGGGAATGAGGTGTGCCTGCGGATTTCAAAGAGTTACTGTCTCTATCCAGCTGGGGGAAGAGTCTAAAGGGAGCTGTTCCTGCCAGCTATAATTTAGTCCGGGCAGACAAAGTGTGGAAAGTTTGCCAGCTAGTGTCCTTTGTGTTGTGAGAAAAGCAATGGTGGCTCCATCCATCCATCCTTTCTTTTTCTTTCTTTGTCCTGTTTGCACATTGAGCCATCGATTGATATCAAGAAAGTTGTCCAAAAATTATGAAAGTTGCCTTGGGCTATTATGTGAGCTGTCCGTGAGGGATAGTTCTTATGCACTCTTGGCCACAAAGGTAATAATAATAATAATAATAATAATAATAATAATAATAATGATGATGATGATGATGATGATGATGATGCAAGGACAGAATTTGTGTGGTAAGATGCTTTCTAGAAGGTCATGGGGCATGGACTTGACTTTAGTTCTTTCCCTCTCTAAGATGCATTTTGCTTCTGAGTTTTTCACTTTCCTCCTTAATTTGCCCTTTCTGCTTTTTAATGAAGTTGCATTAAAAAGCCTAATAAGGTGTACCCGACAGCAGAAGCAGGAGGCTGAACTTCTTGATCCCAATTTAGTCTGGGGAGAGACTGGTGTTTCCTGTCCAAGGACCAGCCTGTGTGTCTCCATAAATATCTGATTTGCATGCAAATGTGAGTGGACCCTGGCAGATGTCTTGCTCATCCATTCACATGGAGGTATTTAAAAAGACAAGGAGGCTTCAGTTTAACAATAGACCTTAAGAAAATGGCATAAAGGCTCAGTGTGAGGATTGCCCCCACCTTTCTGCTTAAAAATTTATATGGCTTTCACTGTGGGATAGCTGACCATTATGCAATTAAACATACTGTACTCCCTTTGGATTTTGTAACTTATTGATTCCAGGTTGCTTTTAAAGTGCAAAGAGGCCTCTTTTATCTTTTCAAATGATAAAGAGTGCTTAGGATGAGGTGAAGATAACATTTGCCTATGAACTTGCATGCTTAAAGTGTTATGCAGAAACAAGAACCTGGAAGTCAAGTGCGAGATTTTTCAAAGGGAGGACTTTAGGCCTTCCACAAGGTCACTTCTGAAGGCAAAGTTGAGGAAGAGGCCTCCATATTAAAAGAGAATCCAGTTCCAAGAAACACATTTTCCTTTTAACTGAACAAAATTTTAATTATTCAAAAGAAGACAACTTAGTAATATGTGGTTAAGTATAAATTTTATTTTGGGCTGAAATAGGATCAAACTTTCAACCTTCATTTTCCAGTTCTTTCTTTTGTTTTGCCCAGTATTATATTATCAATGTACAACCAGTTCTTGCCTTGATAAATGAAGTGAGCAGAACATATATTTATTTACAAAACAATTTCTAGCCAATATTATGCACTGCAAAATTTTAATGTAATGCTGTCTCTATGCATTATTTTCAGAATGTATATAACACTTTCCCAAAGTACATTTTACAGAAGTATTTGTGTTATTTTTTTAATACTGTGAGACACTTTTACCTTTTTCCTGAATAGATTTTCTGTTTTATGATAGTGGTTTTTTTTTTGTACATTCTCTCTTTCACTCATGTTCAAGACACTGACCCCAAATAAAAGATGCAGCAAGCTTTCTTATATCCAAACCAGATAAGACAATATTCTAAAAGGCTGCTTTTTAATGATGACTTTTTTAAAACTATGTTTTATTTTGAGAGAGTTTATTTAAAATTAAGGGAAAGTTTAAGGTTTTCTTTCACGACTCCTAGTCATTTGTTTGTGTATGGCCTGCATATTTCACCTTTTGACATTGTGCAGCCTCATTAATCAAAACCATACACTCTGGGCTGCAAGTAAATGTGGATGTATATGCTTCCTTGCATGAAAGGCACCAGTTGCTGCCTCTTTTGTTGAGCTGTATAGCTAAAATAAAAGACCCCATTTACCAAGAAAGCAGTTAACCCTTCTGGTCCAAGGCCTTATTGAAAAAGTCTACACAAAGAACTTGGGAAGGGAGAGCATTGTCTTAGGTATGACACTTGTGTGGAAAAACACAACAGATGTTGTCTGCTATTTTACATGTTTGAGGAGTGCTGAAATCCTGTTACCTAGAAGTGGGTCCTAGTTAATGAGCGCTTCATCAGAGTATACTTTTATTGATTGGCTTATGTTCCACTTCCTTACTGAAGTGAGCATTCAAGATGACTAATAGAATACAAAAAGTTTTAAAGCCCTATAAAATTAATGAATAGGTCACTAAAGTCAATTATAAATCAGAAGTCTACTGAAAGAGGCAAGGCACAGATGGTCTCTCTGCTCAGTGATCTCCTTTTTTGTGACAGACTTAGCCAACCATTAATTCTCCAAGTCCAGCTTTGCCCTCCAGCTTTGCTCTAAATTCCTTTTAGATCAACATTTCCCAGCTTGATGGCCTTCAGGTATTCTAGACATCCTGCAGCCTGAAATAATACGATTCACGCAAGGCAAGAGTTCTAGTTCAAAAACATCTGGAGACCAAAAATTTGGGAAATATTTCTAGAAATAAATATTTGAATCTGTGGCACCTTATTTGAAGTTCTATACCATAATTGCAGAGTTGATTTCAGTGACCTGGTCCCTTTGTTTTACTCTTTTTATAATAAGTATACAATGCAGTAGGCCAGAAATCTTCCCTTTTGTTGCTGTAATGGTGTTAATTCATGACACATTTTTGCTACTGTACTTGGTCATTCCTATATTGGTAGTTAATGTTTCTTGCCAGAAACAGTGGAGTTTATACATGAATGGTGTTTCAGTAACAGAATGCTTTAACTCCTGGCTATTGAGTTGAGGCAAGTTCTTTATGAAGATGAAATGATAAATTCCATGTAATGTGATACTGAAAGTATGTGCTTTATTATTGGCTTCATAAATAATAAAGGGGCGCTGCAATTTAGTATAGTACAGAAGCCATAAATTGTTTCTCTTCTAATCTGAGTTTCCTAAAGTTGAAAGAAATGATCAAAGTAAGTTTCACATAATCATAAGAATTCCTGTTTTGGAAATAATTTAAATAAATGAGAAAGATAATTGATTTATTTGACTAGGTCCTTTGGCTACCTTGGCTAAATGTAATGTATACTATCCAGTCCACTACAAAATGTGGGTTTGTTTTCTATATATGATTTAAGCATAACTGAAATTAGGAAAAACATCTATATTACTATTCTCGACAGTATTAACACTAGGAAATCCCCTTCCCCTTTTAATTACTTGAATCCTAGAAATTGCTAAAAAAATCTGTAATTTGAGGCTGTGAAGGGTTTCTAACAATATGACTTCTAAACTGCCCATCTCCCTCAGAGTTTAATTTGTTTAAACTTCATTAGGTCCATTTATTTTATAAAGGAAGAGACATATGAGCTGGGTGCAAGTTCAGAACTTATTTTAACTTTCATTCATGTTCACTTAGAAAATAGATACCACATTCCCAGAAGTAAAGACCACAGATACTTTCAATAAATGTTGCCTCCACTGCAGCTTTAATTTATACAGTATATATTTTAAAGACCTTTAGTTAAGTAAAAGCAAATTGTAAATTTGAGACTGAGTTATACCCGTTTGTTATTATTTTTCTTGGAACTATATCTCAACTTTCCTTCAGGACTTTGGGGTAAAATACACATTCCTCCATTTTTTTCCTCAACAACAACTTTGTGAGGTAGATTGAGCTAAGAAATAGACCCGTTTGAAGTCATCCAGTGAGCTATGTATCTAAGGGTTGATTTGAACTTATGTTTTCCAGTCCAATGTTTTTACCACTATTCTACACTGGTGTATTCATAGATATTATTCTTTCTGGCAAGCATGTGATCCTCACAGCTGTCCTTTCATTTGTGTATAAAACAGGAACATTGGTGTCATTTGTAGGTTACCATAGTTACATGAACAATATATGTGTGATGCTTCATCCATCCAAACTAAAAAGGTTTTTCAGTTCTGTGAGTGAAAAATTATAAAAAGCAAGGGGAAAAATTAGATGAAAGGTAGCTTTAAACTTTCAACTTTCTTCTCTTTTTATTTATTTTTCATATTAATCTCATTGTGCTGTTTTTTCAGTTCAGTAAAAGTTAATTGCAACCAACCATATAATTAAACACTTTATCCAAAAAGGCTGTTACGTATTCCAGGAACTTGCCACTACTTGATAGATTAATGTCCCTGACCATTTAATTCAATAACTCATCAGCCGATGAACAAATTTTGCAGAATACTTGATTTAAATTTGTAACTTTACTATGAGGCTATAAGCAGATCTCCAATATAAAAATAAAAGGTATCTTATACAGGTAGTCCTCGACTTTCAGCAGTTCATTTAGTGACTATTCAAAGTTACAATGGCACTGAAAAATGTGACTTACGATTGTTTATCACGCTTATGACCATTACAGCATCCCCATGGTCACATGGCCAAAATTCAGCTGCTTGGAAACTGGTTCATATTTATGACGGTTGCAGTGTCCTGTGGTCATGTGATCCCCTTTTGTGACCTTCTAACAAGTAAAGTCAATAGGGAAGCCAGATTCACTTAACCATGTTACCAACTTAACAAATGCAATGATTCACTTAACAACTATGGCAAGAAAAGTCGTAAAATGGGGCAAAACTCACTAAATGTTTCACTTAGCAACATAAATTTTGGACTCAATTGCGATTGTAACTCGAGGATCACCTGTAGTAGCATTGTGACAAAAATGCAGTCAAACATATAAACTTTTCCATTTTAAAAACTTATGTAAATAATAATGGTTTCTTGTTATTTGCATTTGAAAATGGGAAAGAGGAACATAATATTATGGAGGTTCTTTGAAATGATACCTAGTGAAATATATTAAGGGGGAATCAATTTTTGAATTCAAAATGATAGGAAAAACTTTCCTAATTATTTCCTTTTCTGTAATATCGTTAAAGATATAAAAGTGATTGAATTGATTAAAAAGGAAATTGAACCACATTACAGTCCATGGTGTTGTCATGCTATTATACTGCTAATATCCCTGGGATTCTGTAGTAATTAGTTTTTTAGTTTCTTTAATGCTAGCTAATGAAACAATCAGAACATTAACTTTTATATTTTGTAATTTGAAATTATCTATTAGATATCTGCTTGTTGTGAAGTTTAGACTTGTGTTGCTCAGTTTTTGCTCCATTGGCTGAATTAGTTTTAATTTGGATTGAAATAATAGATGAGAGATAACAATGTCAGTAAGATTAATGGATAAATCTAAAACTGGGCATTGAAATATTGGAAATTTAATTTAACTAATTGCTTTAGAACAGGTTAGCAAATGCAGCCACGATGGAAAACCGATGCCAATTAAGGCTGTTTTTTTTTTATCTTTTCAGTGAATGAAGCCATTCAGACAAACTTTTGGGCAGAAAGCTCAAACCCCACAAAGCAGGTCAGCAAGAGCAGCTTACCATTACCTTTGAATTAAATGGAGGACTATATAAACAGACATCCATAAAATCCTTATATTCAAAAGGTTCATGTTTATTTTTCAGAATCTTCATTACTAAAGTGTATCACAATGCCCAATTTTTCTGTTAAAAGGCACAAATAAATATCCATTGTTAGATGTATAATTTAACGGAACACAGTAAAATGCATAACAGTAAAATGCATATTGGGAACACTAATCAGTGTAGCAATAGCAATAGCACTTAGATTTATATACTGTTTCATAGTGCTTTACAGTCCTCTCTAAGTGGTTTACAGAGTCACTCAACAATCTGGGCACTCATTTTACCAACCCCGGAAGGATGGAAGGCTGTGTCAACCTTGATCCGGTCAGGATCGAACTCCTGGCAGTCAGCAGAGTTAGCCTGCAACACTGCATTCTAACCACTGCAGCACCAAGCAGTGTTGTCCGATTCAGCAAAATAATTCCTATTAAGCCTGTTTTTTTAAGTGAACATATTATACTACCATGAGAAGGAAGGACTCGCTAGAGAAGAGCCTAATGCTGGGAAAGATTGCGGGCAATAGGAGAAGGGGACGACAGAGAATGAAGTGGTTGGATGGAGTCACTGAAGCAGTAGGCGTGAGTTTAAATAGATTCCAGAAGATGGTAGAGGACAGGAAGGCCTGGAGGAACGTTGTCCATGGGGTCACAATGGGTCAGACATGACTTCACAATTAACATCAACAACATTATACTACCAATTATTAAGAACTGTTATACATTGCAATAAATCAAAATCATTGTTAAAATAGAGTAATAACTATTGTAAACATTTAAAATCAGGAATATAAAGTGGTTTGAAAGTTATGACTTGGAACTTATCAAAAAGTCAGTAAAGAGGGTAAAGTTCTGAACTTAGCAGTGAGCGCATTCTAGAGTCTGGGATAGTAATACAGACAGGGCAACCATAGGTGAACTGCTTTAGATTACCTCAAGGGTACATGTAAGTGATATAGTTCCTCAGTGATGGAGATGGGCAGTTTAAAAATGTGATGGATAGATAGATAGTCAGACAGACAGATAAATAGATGTGGAGGACAGGCTTCCTTTGCTTTATGTTAGGGTTACATTCTCTTAAAAAGAATTGCTTAAAAGCAAATCCCCATAAGCTGAGACCCTGAACTAATGGAAAAAAGAGGTGACAGCGTATGGTGTCAGATTTGGTAATTCAGCTGCATTGACATATGTATTTCATAAGGTTTACAGCTTTAATCTTGACCACTACATTATCCAAATACTCTTGGTCAAAAACAATCAGTTGCAAAATACTGAATTCACATAAAGCAAAAGTGCGTAAACCAATGGGGAGACTTACAAAAAAATATATTCTCTCAGGCTTAATTCAAGTGCTGTAGGACTTTGATGATAATAACTGCATTTTGTGTCCTGCCCAGAAATAAATTGGCAGCCAGTGGGCTTGAAAGATAATAAACTAACATTTTGTATCTTGTCCAGTAACAAATTGGCAGCCTATGCAATGCTTTTAGCACTGGTATTATATGGTGTCTATGAATTCTTCTAAAGATCAGCCTGAAATATATTAATGGAAGTTTGGAATGGAATTAATGGAATAAAAGCAGCTTCTTTCCCATAGCCCATTATGAAGCTGGTTTAGCATGGCCAAGTTAACATTACTTTCAGAAGCAACCATTCTTTTCAATCACCTCGTCAACAAGCGAACATTAAAGACTGGCCTAAAATTATCTGGATCCAAGGAATGTCATGCAGATTCCTGCAGAAGCAGTCTCATAATTGTCTTCTTTAAATAAAGTATCTTCATCGTCCTCAGAAAAGCATTGTCAATGTTAACTAAGGTACCTTTCATAGCTTAAAAGCTAGACGTTGCAAGCTACATTCGGATGAATTCATAGGAAAAGGATTGTAATATTCTCTTTTATGTTTCCAGATGTCAAAAAATTGAAACTGCTCTAAACTAAATGTATACGAAGCATTATCAGACAACCTCCATAATTCTACATCAATGGTATCATCCAAACTGGCTTGTACGCAAGTAAGTTTCTTCAAACCCACATACAAAAACTGATTAAAAATAAGCTTTTAAGAGTTCAGTAATTAAATTTGGAGAAAAGAAATGGGGACATTAGTCTTTATGGCACAAAATAGCTCAACAGAACAGGCTGAGTTTAGAACCCATTAAAGAAAACTTCTTTGCAGCAGACTTTAATACACTAGAAACTTTATAATAAAATGTATGCTGAGCCCTCTTAGAGTTAAGTCTTTCTCCATATCTCTAGAGATCTATTTCATGCTTCAACTTCGAAAGTTCAACCATATGCAGTAGAAAGGTCTTCGAGGTAGATCGCAGAGGTCATCTAAAAGTGTTACTGACAGCCCTACCAAGTTCTCTATTTCAGGTTCCAAGTAGAGCATCAGCGATTAGTAAGACCAACCACAATCCATTCCAACATCTAAGTGATGCATTAGTGATTTTGGTATACCATCATATTATGACCATCACCCTTTCAACAAATTTAACTTGACAATCTATTCATGTTGGTGGGGGAAAGATTTAAGATTTCACTGTCCACTGAAAACCAGAACAAATTAAACATATAGCCTACATTGTGTTTTGGTTGTATATGAGAAGAGATATACACAACAACAAAAAAAGATGATTCTTAATTTAAGGTGGTTAGAGAATCGTGCATATTTCTATAAAAGGCCAAATTCCAAAAAAAGGACAGCCTGGGTAAGAATACACATTTATATTACTTTGAATAATGATTACTAATTTAAATCAACTGCCTGTAAAATAAGGTATCCATGTACAAAATTAGTTAGTCTGCATGGTTCAGGCTTGCAGACCCAAACCATACATATGCAGCGGGACCCAGGTACTAAATCCATCTCTCCTTTTGGCAGAAATTGCAGAACGAAGACAGAAAAGGGAATGGCTCAGACAGGCAAAGGAAACCAGTAATTAAGGAAAGGGAGAGAAGGTAAGTTTAGACATTGCAAAGGGGTTCCCATAAATCCACCAAACAATGATTCCGAAGCGTCTGATCTGCACCCTGGTCTTCAAAGGCATTCATGCTTTGCAGCAAGGGTTGTACAGCCATTTGCACTGCAGAGTAAGGTAGTCCTCAAGTTACAGCAATTCATTTAGTGACTGTTCAAAGTTACAATGGTGCTGAAAAAAGTGGCTTATGGCTATTTTTCACACTTAAGACTGTTGCAGCATCCCCATGGTCATGTGATTAAAACTCAGACGCCTGGAAGCTGACTCATATTTATGATGGTTGCAGTGTACCAGAGTAGTGACGTGGTCACCTTTTGCAACCTTTTAACAAGCGAAGTCAATGGGGAAGCCAGATGCACTTAATAGCTGTGTTACTAACAGTGACAGTTGGGACAAGAAAGGTTGTGAAATGCAACAAAACTCATTTAACAATTGTCTCATTTAGGAACAGAAATTTTGGGCTCAACTGTGGGTGTATGCCGAGGACTACCTGTATTCCTTTGTTTCAAACAGTTTCTTCTTATGAGCAAATGTGACACGGTCCTTCCCAATTCCCAGGTAATGGAGTGGAACGTTTTCTCCCTAAACATGACTTACCATGATTACTAAAAATTCTTAGTCTCCTCCAAAGTAGTCCCAAAATAGATACCAAAATTCTGCAGCCCCTACAACAATAGATTATTCTGATTTTTTATGTATTTATATTCTGCCTTAGCTATTTTTATAAATAACTCCAGGTGGCAAATTACACAGCACACTCCTTACTCCTCTATTTTCCCCTTAACAATAATCTTGTGAAGTGAGTTGGGCTGGAAAAGACTTATTGGCTCAAAGGCTTTCATGCCTAAAGCGAGACTTTTCAACTCAGTGTTGCCAATTATAGGTATCACCTTCTAACTAAACCTGCCATTTATAATTGTGGCAACACAGGCTTTGGTATCAGATTCTGTTTCATACACTTGCTTCTCATGGACTGTCTTAGTTTTTTCCATTTGTTATAGTTGAGCAACTATATTAAATAGTATTTGTACCTAATTAGAATATCAGAACTTTTGTAGCTATTAGCCAATTGACTCAGTTCTGTTCAACTTTAGTGAGAATTTCTATTGTATATAAACCAGAAAAACCAAAATGGATGGATCATGTTTCAGAATTAATTTTGCAATTTCGATTGTTCTTTCTGCCATCAGATTGTGGTTAGTTGATTGAAACAAAAATAGTTATATTTTGTCACAAACTGAGCAAACATATATTGCACAAATTATAGTAGAAATTTGGGACATCTGCAGCTGGCAGGCCATTGTGAGATCTGAAAATGGGTGAGATCTGATTTATATCTCGGGAGGGGGGGAAAGTTCTTTGCAGCTATATATATTTATGTCATAATTTGCTGATGATTGCTCTGCCTCTTTTATAAGGTCTTGCTTGGTTGTTAGTATGATTTATTTATTTACGAGATTTATAAGGCTGCCCATATAAACTCTGGACAGCTGACGCTAGCATTAAGAATATAAAATAATAAACCTCCCCAAAAAAGTGGCCCTAAACCAACAATCCCCTTTACATAAACCTCAGAACCATTAGGCTCCAGTCTCACACGTAACCCACTTAAGGGAAGAACTAGCTTTTTATGGCCTTCTGAAAGGCCAGGGGAACTGCCAGTTCTCAGAGGTGAGGGTGTTTATCTGGCAGGGGCCACTACTTTAAAGCATACTTCCTAGGTTGACCTACATCACAACATTTAAGACAAATGTCCTGTCAGCTTTAATGGAATGGACAGATATCCTCAGGGATAGGTGATCCGGCAAGTAATCCCACATCATGAAGGGCTTTAAAGTCAGCATTTTGAATGGCCCTCAGAAATACTGAGAGTTAGTACAATGGTAGCAGTTGCGCAATATGGACAATCCAAGGCTCCCACCCCCAATGGGCGTGCTGCTACACTCTGGAAATTAACAGAATAACAGAGTTGGAAGGGACCTTGGAGATCTTCTAGTCCAACCCCCTGGTGAAGCAGGAAACCCTATGCCATTTGAGACAAATAGTTGTCCAATCTTTTCTTTAAAACTTCCAGAGTTGAAGCATTCACAGCTTCTGGAGGCAGGTTATTCCACTGATTAATTGTTCTGTTAGAAAATTCTCCTTAGTTCTAGGTTGCTTCTCTCCTTCATTAGTTTCCATCCATTGCATCTTGTTCTGCCTTGCTCTTCTGGACCACTTGTAATTTACATATTGTCTTCTAGGGCAGCCCCATGTAGAGACCCTTGAAAATTTTCCAAAATTTAATTTACAGGTTTTGACACAGCTGGAAAAAAAAATAGGTCTATGTCGATGAAGGAGTAATTTTTTAGGAAACAAAATAGTTATGTAAGGCTATACAGTTTTTTTTACACATATACAATTTATATAAATTGAAAATCTTAGATATAAGGAAATGAAAAGCTTCATGCTTTTCTTGAAAGCTTCTCAACAAGAATTATGATTTCATTTGGATACTTTCAGTGTATACTTTAACAATATGCATTAACCATATTTTTTCTCTTAATAAAATACCTGTATCTGGGAGTATTTTTCTTTAATCCCATTTATATCCCGCCCTTCTCCGAAGACTTAGGGCGGCTTACAATCTAAGCACAAATAAAATGTGCTTAGCAATAGCCTTCATTCTATGTATATGCCTGCTTATTAGGGCTTTCGCGCGCCCCCAAGCGGCATTATTACAAAGTCAGCTTATTGCCCCCAACAATCTGGGTCCTCATTTTACCTACCTCAGAAAGATGGAAGGCTGAGTCAACCTTGAGCCTGGTGGGATGTGAACCTGCACTAATTGCAGGCAGCTGGTGTTACTTAAGGAGGCATTAGCCTACTGCTCCACCAAGGCTCACATTTGTTTGCTTTATCTGAGAGTTATATGTATTTTGAGAAGAAACCTTTGACACCTTGTTTGAGATCTATCCAAACTGCTAAAGGATTGTATGTAAGGATTCTATCCTTTAAAACATTCTAAGAACTTCTTGCACGCCAAGACTTCTTCAAGAGACTCCTCTATTTTGAGTACAAAGGTCTAAGAAATGTTACTGTGTGAGAGTTCTTAAGTTCCCTTCATGTTCGCAAAATAAAATTCTCCCTATTATATCTAATAATATCAGTAGTTGTCATGCTGCTACATGAGATTATATAATACAATACAAGTACATGGAGCCTCTATTAAAGATTGCTAAACTTTGGTGAAGGCTTTATCTTGCTTTTGCTCTCAGTGCCAAGCAGTATTGGCCTATAGTAGATCATGATTCTGAAATTAATTGTCCATTTTTGTTCCAAACTCAGTTTTGTGGCTCAGTGGGTTAGGACACTGAGCTGGTCGACCAGAAGGTCGGCAGTTTGGCGGGTCGAATCCCTAGTGCCGCGTAGCAGAGTGAGCGCCTGTTACTCATCCCAGCTTCTGCCAACCTAGCAGTTCGAAAGCACGTAAAAAATGCAAGTAGAAAAATAGGGACCACTCCGGTGGGAAGGTAAAAGCGTTCTGTGCGCCTTTGGCATCTAGTCATGCCGGCCACATGACCACGGAGATGTCCTCGGACAAGCGCTGGCTCTTTGGCTTTGAAACGGAGGTGAGCACCGGCCCCTAGAGTTGGAAACGACTAGCACGCATGTGCGGGGGAACCTTTACCTTTACCTGTGTCATCATCCAATAGGCCTTCAAAAATCAAACTGAATTTTAGTTTGCTTGATGTGTTGTTTTATGGGGTTTCATAAACATTCTTTATCTTTGTTAGAGACTATAGCTCTGACTTTTTGCAATATATTGATCATTCATATGGTCTGCACTAGACTTCACCCAATGGTGTGCTACCTCTTGCTAATAGGAGGCCAGAGAGAACATAGGTAAGGCTGGCTAGTTTTCGACCTAGGGGTGATTCTAGAAAACTAACTAATGAAGACATCTCTTTCTTGTGCTATAGTTCGTTTTACATTTATTTTTCATTTTTTTATTTTACCGTCAGCCACCTGATTATTAGGAGGAGGAGGCAGATAAATCCCTGTACATATGTGTTAATAGTATCTTCAGTGCTATAACCAGTCCTCATTTAATGATTGATTGCTTAGTGATTGTTTGAAGTTGCAATGGACATCCAAAAGGGGGGTTATGACCTGAACTTGAAAACCAAGTACTGCTCCTCCCTTGCAGTCATGCAATCACAGTTTGGGTTCAGCAACTAGCCCACATTTACAGTCATTTGTATTCTATGGCAGGGCTCCCAACCTGTGGGCCACAGCGCACTACTGGGCCATGGCCTGCTGGCCACTGAGCTGTGTAACAGGCTGGCCAGTGCATGCCACACATTATCATGTATGCATGCACTCACCCCACTTGCACTAGCACCCCACTGCTGACAAAAAACAGGGCACCGTGCAATGAAAACAGAGCAGTGATAGTACCCATGCAGCAAAAACAAGGCAGTGCTAGCGCGTGCCACATGGGTGCTAGCACTACCCTCATTTGTGTCATGCATGCTTGTGGCCCCATTTGTGTGCACGCGCATGTAAAATGCTTTCTTCCTTTCCCTCCGGTCTGCCAACTGAGAAAGGCTGGAGATCTCTGTTCTGTGGTCACCACCATAATTTACTACATTTTTTGCCCTTTTCCATTTTCTACCAAAAAATATGGGCTCACTTAATGACCACAGCATTCACTTAATGACTACCACAAAAAATCATAAAATTGGCAAAATCATGTGATAATCACATAATGACCAGCACAACCTTCAATTGTAATTCCTGGCTTAATTACCATTACATGTTGAGGACTACCTGTATTAAGAATCACCTTTTGTTACCTTGTTCCCAATAAATGTCAAAGTATTCCAAGGTCTGTCAGCCTCTGCTCTTAAGCAAAGGGTTGTTCTGCTCTTGTTTTAGCCTGTGATGTGACACTTGGGATTTGGACACTTTCATACCATTCAAGTCATCACTTGAATTTGACTGATTAATATGCTTAACACTAAGATTATAATAGGGACGCAGTGGCTCAGTGGGTTAGGACGCTGAGCTTGTCGATCAGAAGGTCGGAAGTTTGGCGGGTCGAATCCCGAGTGCCGCGTAACAGAGTGAGCGCCTGTTACTCGTCCCAGCTTCTGCCAACCTAGCAGTTCGAAAGCACATATTGTATAGGAGAGGTAAATCATATTTGTCTGAATGTCTTGCTTGAAGGCTTGGACACTTTAAAGGCCTTATTGCATTATCTGAGCACGTATAAGGAATACTTGGTAGCAGTTCTGACAGCAGTGTCATCTCTGTGTTTGCAAGCCTCAAACAATGCCAGGACTGCTTACAGTAGCTGCACTAACCCTTTTACAGAATGGGAATTAACAAAGAAGGAGAATGGGAAGTCTTTATACTTTGAGCACTAATTTTAACGACTTGCCACCTTTGAAAGTGTGATTCAGGTTTAAAAATATGTCGAGAATTTTGGCTTTACTAACGATGGGCTATAACGAAGATAAGTTTGCTACAGTAGTAGGATAGGAGCAACCTAGATTTAACAGTCCCGAATTCATGATATACTGTAGATATTTTGTCTCTGCTTATGAGATGTGATCAGGAAACTGAACAATATTCTGTACAGTTAATGCTGTATTTTAAAACTCAGCTTTTTTATATATCCATGGGATCATCTTCCTTCCTTCCTTCCTTCCCAATAAATTTCAGCCTCTACTTGAAACAAAGCCTATTTTTTCCCCAATTTGTTTGTTTAAAACTGTATAAGATCCAATTCTTGGCAATTTAAGAATTTTATACAATTTACGGTAAGCTCAAATGTTCGAAGAAAAATAATCATGAGAAGATATTCAAAAATTTAGGACCTGCTATCCACTGTAGGCCTAGACCTAGGGAAAGAGTCAGGTTTTCAGAATTCCTTTGAAGATGGCCAGAGTGGGGGCCATATGTACTTTGGAGGAGGTGGGGGCATTCCAGAGAACAGGGACCAACAGTTTTCATCCCGTTGTTGAACTATTCTTGTTCTTAGGAAGCTTTTTAATAACATTAAATTGGATTCAGCCTTCCTGTAATTTAAATCCGTTATTTTATCTTCTGCTATCTAGAATCGTGTCCTTCATGTCTGTAACATCTCCTGAGGTATATTTGAAGAGTGCTATCATATCCTGCTTTTTTTGCTTTTCAAGTTTAAATATATAGCTTCCCTTCTCTGAAATTTCCTACTTTATTTAAAAGTATAGTGACCTGTGTGAATATATAATAAGCAAAGCTTTTGTAAAACATTTGGGAGATAAAAAGCCCTGAGGAATCTCTCAACAACTTACTTTGGAGGTAAGGAGTAATCTCTCTATTGTACCTTCTGGAAATGGTTATATAACAAAGAAATAAATATAAAGAAAAGGGGAATCATCATAAACTCTGCTCTCAAGGATACCAAGGCTAATGATATTAAAGACTGCTAACAATGTATGTTTTTTTTAAAAGCTATAATACACATAATATTGCATGCCGGTGCCTATGTACATATGATTTGAAACATTGCCACAAGCTTTTTAGATAAATCTCTCCTTTTGAGCCAAGCTAAGCTTGTAAGCCACCCTGAGTCTTCGGAGAAGGGCGGGATATAAATGGAATTAAAATAAATAAATAAAAAAATAAATTGACACAGCTGCCAAAACTGTTCCACTTTCTGAATTCTTTGCATCATATAAATAAGATTTTTTCCTCAAAACCAGTAATGTTTCATTTATTTTATTCATTCATTTATTCCCAAACACATATCCAGCACAACAATATTCTCTTCTTTCTATCTGAGGATGGGAAGAAACACAATCAAATATAACACAGGTTCGAAACAACAAAGACTATTGGAATGCTGTAAAATAGCCCAGAGCTACTTATAGAAAAAAAAGCATATTTAATATTCAGAAATATTGCTCTCTGTTACCCAAGTACAGCACTGAAACATAAGGGGTCTAAATGAAGAAATGAATATTTATTACCATAGTATAGCCTGCTTTTAATTTGAGAGTTCTTGGAAGCATATGCAGTACTCCCTCTTAATTTTCACACAACTGTGTAATATGGCGGGTGAGCACTGATAAGAGTAACTGGCTCATAGTTGGCTAGTGAGCTTCCATAGTAGAAGAGCATCTAGAACAGGGGTCCCCAACCCCAGGTCCATGGACCAGTACCGGTCCGTGGCATGCCAGCAACCAGTCTACACAAACAACCAAAGCCCTATCCGCAAGATGCAGGCAGCACACAAAACCACTCACTCTCCGGTCCATGGAAAAACCTCTCTCCAAAGAACCGGTCCCTGGTGCCCAAAAGGTCGGGGACCTCTGATCTGGAACCTGGGTCTTTCCAATCCTAGTCCAGCATTTTAACACATGTCCTATGCAAATTCCTCCATAATTGCTAACTTTTTATTATCAGGTGTAATCACAGAAAACCTATACTGTAATCCTGTTCAGCAACTGGCACCCAAGATCTGCATGCATAATCTTGGTAACACTTCCTATGGACTTTGAAGAATCAAGATGGGAAGAGTATTGACACTTCAGAACTGTGATGTAAGAGAACACTTCTGAAAAATACACAGTTGTTCCTTTTTAGCTTAATAAAGATAATTTTGTGCTGTAGGTGAGGAATAGGTGTTAGATTTTAAGATGTTTGTAAGCTGGTATTCTAAAGTAACTTGAGTTTCTACAAGTTTAGAAACAAGCGTATATTCCTTGTAAGAAAAGTTAATTAGCCAGGTGTTTTTGGTGAAACAATATATTTACATAAGCCTGTAAAAAAGATGGAAAGCTGGACTAATAGATGGAAATTAATTGGCATATATGTGTATATATAATTGCACAACACACATTTTTGCCAGGGAGAAGACAGAAGAGAAATATGCTTCCCAAACATAAATGAAGTGATAAATCTTCATAAGCAAATGTAGAAGAATGTTTGTGTGACAAACTTATAGAATGAAGTACAAAAGAGAACAATACATTGTTATTTTTTTCTAATATTCCTTATAAAAAGAGCTTATGTTGATATAGTTTATGAAAATCTGATTTTAATGGTACTTTAATTCCAAAACAGCAATATTTGGGGGCCTAATTAGTATGTGTACAAATTACATCAAACTAAGAGATAGTAATAGTCCAACACTCGCTACACTGAAAAATATCTTGTTAGTAGAATGAATGGAACAGATGTTACAAAGATATATTTCTTAGCAGTATTATATACAGTGAAAAATATTTTTTTCTTCCAGCAAGAAAACCAACTTGATGTTTTTATATATGTTCTGCTGGGAGATGCAGTTTTGTATGCCATGAATTTGTACTGTTGCAAATGGGAGTACAAAAGCTAAAATAAATCTTTTGACACACATAAAATAATATATCTTTTTGAGATGTAGAGTGACCATGTTGAAAATAATATTTGATTTTTAATGCAGCATTATTACATAGCACTTCAGCTAACAGAGATTTAGTACAAGATCAATTTACTCTATATTTGTATCAATAATGAAATATTTTTTTTTCCAATTTTCAAATGAACATTTCTTCCTCATATTCTGGGGGTATAAATTAAGTAGAATACTTCCTGTAAATTACAATTTAGCTGCATGAACAGTTTGTTATCATTTAAAGATGAGAGAAAATATATTCTTCAGGTTAATTTATTCTTGAAGAGACAAGCTATAAAAAAAAACTTCGTATATGTTATCATAGCACAAGATTTGTATTCTTTTAATAGCGTATGTCATTAGTAATTTAATAAATGTATATTTAGGAACTGTATCATTAATTTTGATTTGATGATCTTAAATCTACCAATGTTTTCTTTGGCAGTAAAAATCCTCCAGAAGCTGCATTGGATTCAAATAAAAATACATACATTTCAGAAAGAATAATTCTGGGTAAAACTATTAGACTTTCTATACCTGGAACACATTTTTGAATTTCATGATATTTTTTATAGTTCTGCTTTTTCTTAAAAATAAAAGTTCCATCCTTGTTTCTTAAGAATTAATGCTTAATTATGCTATTTAGCTCCTGTTTAGGCTTTATATAATTGCATTATATAATTGCATTGCTCAATCAATCGAAAGGTTTATATATTATTATTATTGTTGTTGTTGTTGTTGTTATTATTATTATTATTATTATTATTATTATTATTATTATTATTATTATTAATTTTATTTGTATACCGCCCTTCTCCCGAAGGACTCAGGGCGGTGAACAGGGCAGTACATGTTAAAAGACAAAATACAAAAATTAAAAGAGATTAAACAGAATGCCCACAACTCTTACAATAGGTTAAAACACATTAAAAGTAATAAAACCCAACCCCATCCCATCAGGCCAGGCCAACTTGTTGGAAGAGATAAGTCTTTAGATCGCGCCAGAAGGAGCGGAGGTCGGGCGCCATCCGGAGCTCAACCGGAAGATGGTTCCATAAATCCGGCGTGCCCACAGAGAACGCCCTCCCCCTGGGGGCCACCAGTCAGCATTCTTTGACCGGTGGCACCCTGAGGAGGCCCTCTCTGTGGGAGCGTACTGGGCGGAGGGAAGTTGATGCCGGCTGCAGGTGCTCCCTAAGGTATTCCGGACCCATGCCATGTAGGGCTTTGTAGGTCATTACCAGCACCTTGAATCTCACCCGGAAGACAAGTGGAAGCCAATGCAGCTCGCGGAGCAGCCATATACTGTATTTAAGAATCTTAATTCCAACCATGGCTAACTTGACATACTTGATAAGCACACATTGAGGATAGCAGACAGCAGTTGGACCCCAGTAATTATCTTTCAAAGAAACAGTACTGTTGATTTCTAGTATGGCTAACAGTTTACTATTAGTGATAGCCATTTTTAATTTGTAGGAATTTGTTTAACTGATCTGACTTGGTGGCCATCATTCAATTCTAATTAATAATGAATTGATAATAATGGTTTGCATGAAGAGGTTTTTCCTATTATTTATTTGAATCTATCTGCTTCAATTGCTGGTTTTCAACTATATCCTCAAGGTATCATTTTATGAATTTCTGTAACTAAACTGAACACCCTCTTTTTGCTGATTATTTTTTTGCTTTTGTCAGCACCTTACGTTCAGTTTTCCCATTTTCTTTCTTTCTGTTTTCATAGTGGTATTAAACACAGAATTTATAGTTCTTCATAGCAACCTCATAGCAACAAACTAGACTCATGTTCAGCTAGTATAACTCTATGAGCCCTTCTCTGCTTCTCTCCTAATAATGTGAGTGCGAAGTTATCCTTCTCCAAGAGCACCACTTCATGCTTACACCAACTGGTATTGACTATTTTAATGCCCATTTACCCTATTGGCAAATATCTTTTTGAAGCAGATCACAGACCCTTTAATCTTTCATACTTGCTCTATTGTAGGATCTTTGGGGTTGAATTTTGTAGGAAGCATTGGTAAAAATCACCCCATCTTTTAAATTAACAGATAGTCTAATGCCAATGCTTTTACATTATTTTTTGATAATTCTTTGCATAAAAGGCATCAGGTTGCATACCTCGGGTTTCAAATTCATTGAAAGAGAAATAAAATACAACTGCAATTCCTTCTCTCCTTGCCCACTTACTTTTTAGAAATTGGTAATTGGAGGATTGGTGATAGTTAAGAAAATGATGGCATGAGGATTATTTGCAAGTTGGCTAAACAAATTAACCAAAGTGATCTGTGAAGATTGTTGAATTATCCAATATATTGAAAAAAACCACATTTCTTTGTGATGATTATTCTTTCAAACTTTTCTTTATATACAATGCTTCTACCTTTGTGATGTAATATTCTTGAACATTCTCATTTATCAATCCAATTATGCCAGTATAGCTATATAATATGCTAATTGGGTGGAAAGTGCACAATCCCACCTTGTTAAGGTAAAGTAGATTAGGAAAGCTATTTAATATTTGCTCAGTTATCTACTACAGAGAGCCCCAGTTTCTTCCTGTTTATGATGAGACAAAAGTGCCTAAGCATGCTGTGTGATGCACACTGAATTATGTTCAAATGAAAAGGCACTAGCATTAAATCTTCCTTCAAGAAAGATAACAACAATTAGTATTTAGAACTATGAACTGTATTCGACTTTGATCTAGTAACCTGAGGGGAGGGGAGGATTTTAATAATGCTTAGTTTTGTTTCTTTTTTCTTTTTATTTTTTTTTGCGCACTGGAGGAAGTGATTGTAATATGGAGGTTATGGAAATACTAAGAAACTGTATTTTCTGAGCATTCTTTGAAAGAATTGTTAACAATTTCTCAACTGCACTGTATTCAGTATGGACCACTGCAATTATTTTAAAATGTTAATTCCCTTCCAAAGTATCTCCTACCAGTAAGTTCCTAGGCCCATAGATTATAGAATAACTGATGAAATTCTTGGCTCGCTGACATGAGACTTTGTCCTGGGGGGAAATGAAATGATTGGCAAAATCAACTAATATATAGCTGTATATGCCACACAGGCTTACTTTTCCCATGATTTTTAAATTCTTATATTCTTCCCATTGAGAACTGGAATAGAAATCAGTTTGGTTATGTAGAAAGTCCTTGAAAGGATTTATTATTTCTTATCTTTCTAATATGGCTTGGTGAAGCTTAATTTGCTAAAGGCCATTTAGCAAAGGGTTGTTGGAAAAAGCAATGTTTGCAAGTTTACTGGTTGCTCTCTTTGGATGGCTGTGCACCATAATGGTTACAGTTAAAAATACAGAAGTTGTTATTAATTACACCACCAAGCCAGTAAAAAGCCTCCAAATAGACCTGACACTCCCCCACGAGCCTCCCAAATAGGAACAAAGTCGGCATGGTAACAATCCAACAAAATGATCTAACAAAAGTAATAGCATAGAAGCAGGTTATATTATGGAGAAATTAATGAAAGCGCCTTTTGGAATCAAGCCAGGACTGGTTTATTATGATATTGCTTTCTACAATGGCCCATTAGATTCTCTCTATTGCTATTACCCCTAGCAGTATTCAGATATAAAGGCAATCTGTTTTTGAAAATTGGAAATTGCATATATCTATCTTGAGTAACCACTGTTAATGGACTAGTCTTTGAAATTCAATTCTGCTTTGTCATATAAATAAGTGGTGATCACCTCATCTTGTGTTATCTTCCATAGTGTATACAGTTTAGAAAAAAATACTTGAATGGATGGTCTTAATCCTGTGCCTTTACATTCACACATACAGTTGGAAACTCTTAACTAGTTATGACATTGCTCTTTAACTAATGTTGTAGTCTCAAAATGGTTTATTGCGGGCACACATTTCTGCATTCCATTTTGCCAGAAATTATTGTTATCAAATCAAACTTTTTTTATTGTCAAAGACCAATATAAGGGGAGGGAGGTGTAAGGTATTTAAAACCATAAAAACCGTAAAACACAAAAATAAAATTACATAACCTCCAAAAACCAATCTAAAAAGTAGGGTAAAAATAAATGGGCATAAAATTTAACAAAGCATAAAGTACAAAAAATTCAAAAATACAATAAATCTAATACAAAAAACATTTTATAATAACTGTCTAATGTGGTCATTAAAACTGCATTTGTTGTAGGTCATCTTCTGATATATTTTAAATGCTGCTATGCAGAATCTGGCAACACTGAATGTTGTAGCAGGGTTGGTATCTGAGAGCAGTAGGCATGTGTAGAATTGTCCTGTATGCCCTGGGTATTTATTTAGTAATGGGAAAATTAGGCTAATACAAATGTTTCTGTAATACAGGCACTGGAAAAGTATATGTTCTGTTGTTTCTATGTTTCCAAAGTTACAGAGGCATAGGGTCTCTGCATAGGGAATCTTCCTGTATCGGCCTTCAAGGACAGCTGAGGGGAGGGCATGACATTATACCAGAGTAAAGGCACTGTGTGGTTAGTTACTTCAAGAATGGTTACATATGCCATAGGACGGGGGTGTCAAACTGCTGGCCCACGGGCCGGATGCGTTACGCAGAAGCCGCACCCACCCCATTGCCGGCAATGGCAAAACAGTCCCGATATGTTGCGCAACATCATGTGATGTCGTGAGTTTGACATGTTTGCCATAGGAGAAGCAGAATACCTGTTGGGTTCATTGGAGATTAGGTTAGAGACCTGGTTAGGTCTAATTGGTGCTCTTGTTTTTGCTACACGCTGGCCTGATCATATCCCATGCTGAGTAGAAGACCTGGAGAGAATCCTAAGGATGAAATCTTATTTGTCACCTATATTTTTCTATTTGGACTGAAAATCCTCCCACATAGTTAGTGGGGCAAGGCCAAGAAGGAAAAAGGATGGTTTAAGCCAGTAGTTTACTAGGTCTTATCTCTACTTTCATGAGGCCTGTCTCTAGCCTCAAAGTACTGCTAGAGACACATTTTGGGGCTTGAAGAGCCAATCTTAAGAATTTGGACTGAACAAGTTCTAATGGGGCAAAGTTGGAGAAGGGCTTCCATAGAAAACCTGTGGCTATTGGCTTGGCTTCAAAAAATTTGAGCTTCAGGAATGTAATGGCCAGTGCTTTTTTTGTATAAAAAAAAGGTGCCTGAACTCACACATGTCATACAACCCGCCTTGCCTACCCTACAAGGTTCCATCCAAAAAAGGTGCCGGAACTCCGTTCTGAGCATTCTATGAGAAAAAAAGCCCTGGTAATGGCCACCTCTTGTATTAAGGAATTTAAGGATTATTGTTAAAATTCTGAATTGGATGCTATTTTTCAGCTTTAGTAGAATAGTCCTTTCTGTAAAACCTCTATTTCTTAAAAAGAAAGGAGTTTCAGTTTAACAGTATTTACACTGCAAATAACTGACTGTATTGAGGTACATACTGCTTCAAATATGAACTGACAATGTTTCACCCTTCATTGAATATTCTTGCTAGGCTCCTTCTGGCAGAAGACGAAGATTAACAAATGAGTTTCCAGAGCATGGTTTGTTTCTTCCATAATAAGCCAGAACTGGAAAACATGTCTTAAGGTGCTTGCTTATTTCCTGAAATTTTCTGAGACCCTTCCAAGCAATATCTTATGGTTAATCATTTGTAGATACCAATCTGTTATTTTACTATAACTAATTTCACTATTAGCCATACAAATATGTTCACGTATGATGCTTGCTAGCCAGGTGGAGCTTTTTAACCAAGATGCCAGCTTTTTGAAATCACATATTTTAATATTCCAGCATAATTTGATGGAGCATTGCTTTTTTCTGCTCTGTTGAACAGACTTGGTTTGAAAGAAAATGTTGAAAATTGCTTTCAAGATACCAAATGCTTTCTGAATCAAAGTAGAATTGCTAATTTCCTAATTCACTGGATGCAGTTTATTTTTCAGGCAAAGTAGTGATAATAAAGATTGTAATGAGAATGAGTCTTATATAATATGCTTTCCATAGTTTCAATACTACCATACTTGCTAGATAGTTGGGAAACACCTCTTTTGTAGAACTTGTATGCATGTTCTGTGGTTGACATGTAGTTCCTTGTCTCAAGAATTTTAAGGAAAATCATCTAGCACTTTAAAAAAAATCACAAACATATTTGGTACAGTATAAGGAACTGTATATGAAATTAATTGTTTTATTTACAGATCATTGCCATAGAATCATCAACAAAATAAGAAGTAGAATAATAACTACTTCATACATCAGGCAGGCCAAGAATAGTCAGATCTCCTAAGCACAATACACAATTTTTCAAATAAGAATTCCTTAAGGCAATTTTATTAATCTTTGCAAACGGAGACCTATTTTCAAATATTATCATAGCAAAGAATATCCTTTACTATTGCTTTATCTTTACTCTTAACAGGTATCCATACATCTGTGTATAACCAGATTTTCAAATCCATTGCCAGATCACCATTGATAAAATATATAACTGTATAACAGTTGTAGATGGATTTATTAAGGCACATTCAAAACTCCTAAATAGAATAAAAGTCTTCAAGTTTCTAATTCAATTTGATTTTCATCAGCTGCTTGCTACAATATTTAATCCAATTTACTGTCTGGCATTATTATTGATTGTGTAATTATATCCATTCATAAAAATGCATATCTATTTCTGCAAAATGTTTGTCAGCTAAAATTGCAGATCTACTTTGTTAAGTTTTCATTGGATGTCTATGGTATATTTATTTCTATGATGTATTTCTAAATTGGTCTTTTTCCAGTAGAGTCATTGGTAAATTAGACTTGGCTATGTAAACTGGCATCTTCATTTTAATTAGAAAATCCTGGATAAGAAGAGACTTATTATAGAAAGCCAGAACTGTATTTATAGATGTAATCAGACTCCAATATGTTTAAGACCCGCCCCCCATTTATTTATAATGTCTTTTCTACTGTTTTATGCTGTACACACCTTAAGCAGTTCTTTGCAATTACATTTAACAAACAAGAAATGTGAAATTAATCTATTAGCATGCAATAGATTTAATTTCTTTGTACAATTAATGCCTAGCCATATAGAATATATAGGAATATTGCACAACATACTACTTAAGAACATTTTTCCTAGGTAGAACTAGGTAGATAGAACTCATAGTTAACTTGTAAAGGATGAGGTAAAGATTGTTGAGTCAATCTTGACTCTTGGTAAGTATGCAAATATAGTTTTCCTGTAACATGATGGAATCAAATCATTGGTTTGATTTTCCAATCTAGTCAACAGCACCTTTATTTTTCTCTCATTCATAGATCAAAATATTATCATATATTAGGCAGATATTCCTGCTTACCTTGTTCAGTATCAACCAAGGTCAGCTAACTAACTGCTGCTTGCCTAAAACAATGAATATTTTGGAGAAAAAAATTCACAATATAATAGCACGATATATGGTACACAATGGTATGTAAATATTAATGGGAACAATATTTATCCTAAATCATGCTGTGTTTCTGTTTTACTGTATAGCTAATGCAGTATAACTAACATTAATATAGCAAGAATCATTTTTATTCTATAAATATAAAAATGAAAATCAACAATCTAAATAAAATTGCATCTGAATTATTTTCATAAGGAGAGTGAAATCAATTGTACTAAAACTAATGAGATTTGAAAAAACAAAAAAAAGTATTTTGTTTTTATCAAAAGCCCAACTGATTCATCACTATCTTACTGATTATTCTGAAGAAAAATATATGTACAGAGGAAAATAATTTGCTTATTTACTTTTTTGTAATCAATTTATATGGCTACCCATCTTAACAAGCAACTCTGGGAAATGAACAGCGTAAAAATAAAATAAAATAAAAACAATGTCTTAAACATTACAAAAATTAAAATATAAAGCAACTGAGAAATATTAAATCCCACATCACTGTAACAATCAAGAAGTAACTCTGTGAACACACTCAGGGCCCAAGCATAGAACCAGGTCTTTTAGGCCTTCAAAATTGTCATGGACATCCTAGTTGTTTATGAAACTCTGAGAATCTGTTTCAGTTGTACTTGTAATGAGCATAAGCTACTAGTGAACACAAAATACTGCTATTCTATGCTTTGGGTAAGGAACTACAGACTCTGTTATACATTTTTACAAAGTTTTTTCAGTAAAATATGCTAGTTGCATCTTGTTATGCTTTTAAAATGGATAATTATTGACTATAATAATTATTGACTAACCTAGAACTTGCATTTGGTGAATAAAAACATGTAGATATGCTCCAGATATTGCATCTGGCCACATAGTAAAAACCATGTTATGTACTTTGAGGCTCCTCTATCAAGTGATGCAAAAAAACTTGGTAAAGTATCTTGTCAGAGGGTTTTTTTTAAAATTCACTACTTTGGATTCTGATTTAAACTCTGCATTTCAAAAAAAATTATATTTAAAAAATGCAGCCATTTAATGGTCAATTCTGTACATTTAAATCATTAACAGGTTTTAAATAATTTTGTATTAAATATTGTCTGCATGCAGAAAGGTACTAGTATTTAAACTAAATAAATTATATAGGGTAAAGAAAGATCTTAATGTTGAAAATTGTGAATTGAAATTTATTTATTTTTCTTTTCAGACATACTGCTTTATAGTGACAGAAGCAACTTAAAGAGAATAGAAGAAATAAGATCAGTGAAAAATCATTGGAATATTTATTGTTCATAAAGAGAATCTTCCATTCTTTGGATGCCCAAACATTTAAAACAAAAACTTCTGATTTCTTATGCTGTCAAGCTATATTTGATCTGCTCTTGTGATTAATAAGGAGAAACTAGAAGAAAACAATATGGCTCATATTAGTTTCACTTTAAAGATTTGCCAGCTGGCACTGGGACTGCTCATAAATTCATTTCAAGCAACATCCATACAAAACAATGAATGCCCACAATTGTGTGTCTGTGAAATAAGACCCTGGTTTACTCCTCAGTCAACCTACAGGGAAGCTCCAACAGTTGACTGCAATGATCTTCGTTTAACAAAAATCCCCAGTAGCCTTTTCAGTGATACTCAAGTACTTCTCTTACAAAGCAACAATATTGCCAAGACCACAGATGAACTCCAGC
This sequence comes from Vipera ursinii, assembly GCF_947247035.1. Taxonomy (NCBI): domain Eukaryota; kingdom Metazoa; phylum Chordata; class Lepidosauria; order Squamata; family Viperidae; genus Vipera; species Vipera ursinii. The sequence continues at coordinate 44,730,827 of NC_139513.1, forward strand.
AACTTTTCAATTTAACAGAGTTGGATTTTTCACAAAATAATTTCACTAGCATAAAAGATGTGGGATTATCAAATCTTTCTCAGTTAACTACTTTACACTTGGAGGAAAATCAGATCACAGAGATGACAGACTATTGCCTACAAGACCTGTGCAATCTACAGGAACTTTATATCAACCATAATCAAATCAGTACAATTTCTGCAAATGCATTCTCAGGCTTGAAGAATCTTCTAAGACTTCATCTTAATTCCAATAAATTAAAAGTTATTGATAGTCGTTGGTTTGATTCTACACCTAACTTGGAAATTTTGATGATTGGAGAAAATCCTGTGATTGGAATACTAGATATGAACTTCAAATCACTGTCAAATTTAAGAAGTCTAGTTCTGGCTGGAATGTATTTGACTGACATTCCTGGAAATGCTTTAGTGGGCTTGGATAGTCTTGAAAGTCTCTCATTTTATGATAACAGATTGGCTAAAGTTCCTCAGCTTGCACTTGAGAAAGTCCCAAATTTAAAATTTTTAGATCTTAACAAAAACCCAATCCATAAAATTCAAGAAGGAGATTTCAGAAACATGCTTCGGTTGAAAGAACTTGGGATCAACAACATGGGAGAGCTGGTGTCTGTTGATAGGTATGCACTAGACAATCTTCCTGAACTTACAAAGCTTGAAGCAACCAATAACCCAAAGTTATCTTACATACATCGTTTAGCATTTCGGAATGTTCCTGCTTTGGAAAGCTTGATGCTTAATAATAATGCCTTGAATGCGGTCTACCAAAAAACAGTAGAATCCCTTCCAAATTTGCGGGAGATTAGTATTCACACTAATCCACTCAGGTGTGACTGTGTCATTCACTGGATCAACTCAAACAAGACCAATATTCGTTTCATGGAACCCTTATCGATGTTTTGTGCTACGCCACCAGAATACAGAGGACAACAAGTAAAGGAGGTATTAGTACAGGATTCCAGTGAACAGTGTCTTCCAATGATTTCACATGATACTTTCCCAAACCATTTGAATTTAGACATTGGCATGACTGTCTTTTTGGATTGTCGGGCTATGGCAGAACCTGAGCCTGAGATTTATTGGGTTACTCCACTTGGGAATAAAATAACTATGGAAACTCTTTCAGACAAATATAAAATTAGTAGTGAAGGCACACTGGAAATATCAAGTATTCAGATGGAGGATTCAGGAAGATACACATGTGTAGCTCAAAATATAGAAGGTGCAGATACAAGAGTGGCTACTATAAGAGTGAACGGAACACTTCTCGATGGTGCTCAGGTGCTGAAAATTTATGTCAAGCAAGCGGAGTCTCATTCCATCCTAGTTTCTTGGAAAGCTAACTCTAATGTTATGACATCTAACTTAAAGTGGTCGTCTGCAACTATGAAGATCGATAACCCACACATTACATACACCGCAAGGGTCCCAGTTGATGTGCACGAATACAATCTCACCCATTTACAACCCTCCACAGATTATGAAGTCTGTCTCACAGTGTCCAATATCCACCAGCAAACTCAGAAGTCTTGTGTAAATGTTACTACAAAAAATGCAGCATTTGCCCTTGATATTACTGACCAAGAAACAAGCACAGCCCTGGCTGCAGTCATGGGATGCATGTTTGCTGTTATTAGTCTTGCCTCTGTTTCTGTATACGTTGCAAGAAGGTTTAAAAGGAAAAACTATCATCATTCATTGAAAAAATATATGCAAAAGACCTCTTCTATTCCCTTGAATGAACTGTATCCTCCACTTATTAATCTCTGGGAAGGTGACTGTGAAAAAGAAAAGGAAGGCTTGGCAGAAACCAAGCCAACTCAAGTGGACACATCCAGAAGCTATTACATGTGGTAATTCAGATGATATTTTGCTTCTGGTAGTAAGGAGCACAAAGACTTTTTTGCTTTATTCTGCAAAAGTGACAAGTTTGAAGACTTTTGTATTTTCTGACTTTGCTAGTTTTGTGGCAGAGTGGTGAGGATAGGTGGATATTTCAATTTTTTTTAGTATAGCGTATCGCAATTGTTTTCACACAAAAATGGCAGCTTCACCTAGCTTCCAATTTTTTTAGTTGTGCTTTAACCAAGTTGATCTAACTATTCAAAAAATTAAAGGCCGAGATTGTCCTTTGATTTTTCAAGTCGCTTGATCCCCTTTCTTCTGAAGCCATCAACAGGAAGTACAGTATCCTACAAAATCTTAATGATTCCAGCTTGAAAATACATTAAACCAGCTTTGTCATAATCTGGTCTAAGGACTCTTTCAAACTTGAGATAAGATGACAAGATTTTGAACAATTTTAGTTGGCTGTACTGTAATGTTGTATCAACTGATTTGAATGTTTTTGACTATGAACAATTCATTTTTTTCTTTTTTAATAGTTGAATAAACTTAGGTAAAGCTAACAAAACAATTAAAATATGTACACTTTTCCAATGTAACAAACTAAATGTTAATTATCTTTTATTATATTTAGTAGAAACTTTAAATAATGTAGTTTTTTTCTCTGTAATCCACCAACACCTGGCATAGAATGAAGATGAGTACAATAAATTATAGTTTTGTTGTTTGTTTTTTAGAAGAGTTGCACTAATGTATCCTTAATTTGCATCACCAGTTTTATTGGGTGATTTATGTTTTGACATAAAATATATTCAATCTTCTATAAAATGATACCTCTCTAAGGTCAGATTCATTTTTTTTTTAAAAATCCCTTATTGAATATAAATTTATTCATACCATTTATATATTAAAGGTAGAAATATTGATGGTCATCAGAAATATGACTGCTGAAGAAAAAGTTTAGCTTTTATATCAACTTCATAATAGTTGTGCTTACAGAAAGACATTTTTGCTTACTTTTTAAAATATATGAAGCATGAAATACCACAGGAGAAGTTACCATTGTCGTTAAGGTAAGTTAAAAAGAGAATTGGATCCACCTGTATTTTTTAACACTGCAGTCTTAAGTATATTTTTTAAGCCACACGCCCATTGATATCCGCAGCAAATGTGGTCAACTCTTAGTTCTTCCTTAGGTTGCTCATGAATTAATTGCTCCCAATAAGGATCTTAAAGAACTTACTTATTTTTTATTGTTTCTTTGGCTATTTTACTTCTGCTTTTTGTTCTTCAGCCAATTAGTATAAGTGATCTGTTTTCTTATTCTAGAACTGCTGCAAGAAATTTTGATGAGTTTTTGGAAAGCTGAGCTTTTTGAAAGTCCAGTTAAAGAGCTCCTACTTTAACATGACTTTTAAAAACTATCTATATTGTTATTAAAGTCAAATGAAAAGACAGGAAGGAGGTTCTGAGTCAAGTCCAGTCAATTTTTTTCTGTCCATAGTCCAAAATTTCTATTATTTTTTAAGCAGCTGCCCTTTTCAATATTTATTATGAAACAGCCATATAAATCATGGAGGTTATGAATTAGTTTTGAGTTCCATAATCATAGTTGCATTGGCAAAATTAGATGCTGAAAGTCTATACCCATTCAGCTCTTGCTTATTTATAACTCCTAACATTTTTACAAAGCTCCAAGAGCTGTAAGATGTAATGGAGCAACATCTACAGTAGTGAAACAAAATTTGTGTTGTTTCAAACCTGGAACAAATTATGTTCTTCAAGATCTTCTGAAACCTTTCAGATCAGCCACAATACGGCCGAAATAAAATGCAGAGCACTTTGATTACTCCAGATTTTCCATAAAACAAAATTAGGAGTTATTATGGAATAATTTTATGGGGCAAGTAGGACATGGTTGGTGTGCTTTGCCCTTATTCCCCATAGCATTTCCTAGTATATGAACACTGTATATTTTCTCATGTGCTGCGCTCATTCATGTTCATTGGCCCCAATTTACCTAGGTTCAGTCCTGTATGTGGGGGAAAAACAGATTTTTTCAACTGTGACATGGAATAAATGGAATAGGTATCCATCCACCTGTCCTTCTATGGAACCAAAGAATAACGACCCTGACCTATGCAGATGAAAATGTGTCTGGATTCTTAGAACAAATTCTTGTGTGGACAGAAACAATTATTTTGTGATTTGCTAATTCAACAGGACTATTTTCTACATATATAAATAAAAGTTTGAGTCTTTTTGCGGTAGAACCAGCCTATGACTCTATGGTATGGTTAGATTGGGTTGGTTTTTTTTGGCAAAAATAATAAACTCTTGCAGCAGCATTGATATTAGCCTTCTGCACTCCGAAGTCCATTTTTTCATTCTTTGAGAAAATAACCTCCGTCTACTGCAGATTTTATGCTGTCGCTTAGCAAGTGACTGTGGTTAATGCCTTATGTATGTTTTGTTTCAGATTATTTCCCTTTTTAATCTTTCAACTTATTTATTTGGAAGTGCTTTCCCTTGGGGACCCTAACCATGGATGAATATGTCAATGTGATTCAGATCAAGCACAAGCTATGCAGCCAGAGGAGTTTGACGTTAACCTTCAGTATAATCTACCTTGCTGCATTTTTTGCTTTAAATGAATGACAGTTATTTCCCACAGTGCCATTCAAATGTATTTTACAGAGTGTGACTAGCTAAGCAAGATTAGGCCAAATGTTTCATTTTTTTTTTTACACTTTTTGTTCTGAATGTTCTTAAGCCAATTAAAATCTAATTTTCCCCTTTGTAAAAGCAAATGAACATTGACACAAGAGTGTCACAAATGACAGTTGCATGCTGAACAATAAGTTGAATATTGAGTTATGCAGTATGACTACTGGCTGTTAAATAATGCTTTGAGAAATAATGTTATGTGCTGCATAAAAAAGCATGCAAACATTTTGCCTGAGTTTAGATCTAATTCAGGAAATAGTTTTACTAAGCCAGCTCAAAGTTACAAATAGTAAGCAAAGCTTTCGCTGATTTCTGACCCATCCCAAGCAATCATCCAGTACAACTTTGATTATACTTCCCATCAGTGAGTGGACTAAACCCATCAGGTCCTACGAACTAAGAATAACACGTGGAGTTGTTTAAGAGGAGTTTTCTTTATTGTTCTTCACCTACAGACAGAATCTTTCCAGACTAAAGCAACTATTTGTAGTATATCTAGGGAGGAGTCATTGTAACCCTCTACCTACCAGTCAAACTGACCACACCTTCCATTCTCTGTTGCCTCTTTGCTCTTTGGAAAACAGCCCCTATCTTCTGAGAATCCCAACTATATTCCACTGCAAAACCCTTTTGAGAGCAGATTGTTAATGAATTTGATCTTTGCCGCACACAACTAAGTGATATCAAACATTTTAAATTACTACACACTATTCCTCTCAGCTACAGCATGTCAAGGTAATCCAGTGATTTCAATCCATACTGACTGAACCAAACGTTACGTCAAGATACCTGCCAGATAGAGAATTAAAATAAACTCGTAATTCTGTTAATTCTCTTTCTTCCCTAAACATGTGAAATTCAAAATAACAATAGGTGCTGGTCTCTGCACATACTGCCCCCAGCTTTAATAATGTATTAACTGCCTAATCATACTGGCAGTTAACAACACATACATTACATAGAATCAAACATGAAAATTTTCTCCACACAAATCCAAAATTCACCCACCACCAAATACACTACAGTAGTGTACTGTTGTGACTGCCCTCTGAAATACTGTACAGGAGGCTTCATCTGAACTTATGCAGACCAGGTGTTCTGCAGGATACATTGCGTGACAGCCAACACACTGTCACATAATGTCAATTGGGAACATAAACACAAAGGCTTCTTTGACTTGTGCTTGGCAATAACAGTCAATGAGTGGCTGGCCTTGAAAATCTAAATTGAAATAAATCAATACCACTGCCACAAGCACACCACTGGAGTTATATCAAGGTTTCCTCATCTTTAAATGAGTTGGTGCATTATGTACCATGCCCCTTCCCTGCCTATCTAGCAATAGACAAGAAGCAAAGCTTTAGGATCCTGGACTTTGCTCTTCACGTTCAGCAAACTGTTAGACAAACATTTGATCAGCAGAATAACAGTTTAGGGAAATTTAGTTTACTCCAGATAATACAGAGAAAGTTACAGTAGTAAAATCTGGGTAAAAGTAGAAAAATCCATGACGTAATCCCCCCAAAAAGGTTGCTTTGCTTCCTGCATGTATTTCCATTGTTCCCACTGTCTTCTTTTATGCCTTTGACCTATGCTGAGAATAACTCTAAATATTTCTGTCCAGATATCTTTATGCCTCTTTACTATTCTACATTGTATTATACCATCTATGTGATAAATATATGGAATTAATCTAGGGAGAACAGGTAGTGAAGTTCTGCCCACTAGTAACCATTGATTGTGACTAATGGAGAAATTGATTTTGACACAAATATTGAATGTGTATTTTACAGGTCAGGCAGCAAAGAAAGCCACATTTTTAGCATCTCTTTCCAAGTTAATTATGGATTAACTTGGGTGATAAAAAGATATCTGAGCACATAACATTGATTGTTCACTGGGACTAAATGGATATATATTTGCACACAATTTTTCCTGTTTTCCCTCTAGCCATTCATATTTTAGAAATAAAATATTCCTGCTTCTTACATAGAATACTATGCAATTTTTACTGGATTAATTCAATAAAAAGCACCCTATAAACATGGTACTATTATTATTTATTTCACTTTCACATTTGTCAAAACAAGAGACATTTATTCATCAGGAATGTGTTTAAAAGTTTCTGTGGGTCATTTCTGATTTAATTTGCACATTCACACATCCAAATTAAAGCAAACAACCCCTCTTAGTTCAACTAGCAAAAAATATAGCTTTGTTTTTAGCTATTAAACTTCAGCAAAACATCAAAAAATTAACTGGAAAAAATGGGACAAAAATCTAACAAAATCAGAAAGAAGAAGCAAGCAATAAAATAGTAATAACAGGATTCTTTGTCTCTATCATCTATATGTCTATCATCTATCTATCTAGAATCTATTTTGCATCAAAAAGGGATCAATTTGGTGGACAGAAATTATGTGTCCAATAGAAGGCAACTAAAAGGTTGCTCTGGGTAGATAAAATTGTTCCATCTTGACATGCTACCTCTGTTCAATCAATAATGCTGCTTATTATAGTAATGTTGCAACAACAATGCTAAGGATTAAAAGTGGAATACACTGAAATTCATTTTTATCTCTGTCCTCCACAACAGATTATAATTTTAGCTTTCTAAACAACAATTTTTGAAATGCTGCAAGGCTTTATGGTCTGATTTTTAGGTCATAACTCACAGTGTAAAACATCTCCAGTATTTTAACCTTTCATTTTACACTTCATTTCTGTTCTAAAGTTAACTTCGTAGCAGAAACCTGAATAGATTTTCAGGCACTTCAGTTCCAATTTGAGCTGTCCTGAAGGAAGCTATAACTTTATTGAAAAACAACATTTAATTTCCTACAACAATAGAAGAAAAGATAAAAGAAGAGTTCAGTTAGCACAGTATTTGGTCATTCTGCATCATATTGGAAAAATACAACTCTTATCCACAACTTCACATACCATAAACTTAAACTGCCAATTTGCTCAGAAAAAAGAAAATGCCACATAAGGTCTGATCTGTATTTATTCTCTCTCTCTCCCTCTCCCCCCCTCCCTCTCCCACACACACACACACAAATATCAGCAATAGATATTTATCCACCAGATAATAAAAGAAAGCAAGCTAAGCGCTGTACCACAATTACTATTTATTTTTATCTGTTATTTATGGACCTTATATGTTATTACATTTGTTACTGATGGATAGGGCGCGCAACTTGGGAGTCCTCCTAGATTCACGGCTTACCTTAGAAGATCATATAGTAGCCGTGACTAGGGGGGCTTAAGCTCAGGTTCGCCTGGTGCGTCAGTTGCGGCCCTATCTAGACCGGGATGCCCTGTGTACGGTCACTCATGCGCTCGTGACCTCTCGTCTTGACTATTGCAATGCTCTCTACATGGGGCTTCCCTTGAAGACCACTCGGAGGCTCCAACTGGTACAGAATGCGGCCGCGAGAGTTGTCTTGGGTTGTCCCATGTTACACCTTTGCTCCGCGAGCTGCATTGGTTACCAGTTGTCTTCCGGGTGAGGTTCAAGGTCTTAGTGATGGTTTTTAAGTCCTTACATGGCATGGGTCTGGAATACCTCGGGGACCACCTGCTGCCGGCGTCAACTCCCCTCCGCCCTGTGCGTTCCCACAGAGAGGGCCTCCTCAGGGTGTCTCCGGTCAGAGAATGCCGGCTGGTGGCCCCCAGGGGGAGGGCCTTCTCTGTGGGCGCCCCGGCTCTGTGGAATCAACTGCCGTTTGAGCTCCGGATGGCACCGGATCTCCGCTCCTTCCGGCGCGGGTTAAAGACCCACTTATTCGAACAAGCTGGCCTGGCCTGATGGGGAGTCAATTTAGGGTTTTAATTATTTGTATATTCTTATTGTTTTATTTTGGGCATTAATTTAATTCTTTTTTTAACTTTTGTACTTTTGTATTTTTATTATATGCCCTGTTCACCGCCCTGAGTCCTTTGGGAGAAGGGCGGTATAAAAATTTAATAAAACTAAACTAAACTAAACTAATAAACAATTCCTATACTCTGTTTTTATAAATGGGGAAAAATACACAAATTGGTAACAAAATGGTATAAATCAAAATTTAACAGCAGAGATCAGTAAAATAACTATTTTTGTATCCTGCCTTTCTTATTTTTACAAACAACCCAAGGCTGTGAACATATCCAATGCATCTTCTTTCTCCTATTTCAACCAATTCTTAGATTATGAGAAGGACCATTTCACAATATTACTGTGTCATAGTATCTGCTGAAAAAGCCATTTAATGACCTTTCTAAAACTAATAGATCACAGGTTTTACTGTATGGTTCTTGCTGTGCCAAGGGGCTGGGGGATGTGCAAGCAGTGAAAAGATCCCTCTCCAAGGCCCTTGCTGATGTCATTTCCTAAGAATCTGGAGGGATCCTCTTCTCTCTGATGTAATATTACATTAAAATACAATAGAACAATCATTCAAATAAGAACAATATACCGTAATCAAAGGTTGTAAATAAGGTTTGGCACATGTCAGAAATAATTGGGAAGAAACACTTAAGCACAGCACTTCTCTACTATTACTTTGGATGCTTTAGATAGAAAACTTCCCTATTCAAGCTCATGCAGTCTTACAAAGAGGGACTTTTTTTCAGGGTGCCATAAAGTCTAAAAAAAACTTTTTTCCCAAATCATGTTTGAAGAGAACACAGTTCTCATTCATGAATATCTGCAGAGAAGTGATACAACAAAATCAATATGGCAGCCAAATGCCTTCAATTAAAGCCTTCCCTTTTAATTCCACCACAACACTCATTGTAACTCAGTTACAGTGACATTAAGTGACTGTTGGGAGACCTGAAAGAACAGGTTAGAAATAGATCATGGAGAAAATCTGTGTGGTTGCTAGGAGTCAGAAATGACTTGATGGTGCATAATCAATCAAATACATGGTTGTGACTGCCATCTTGATTTTTTTTATTGCCCCTTCACATGCCCCTGGCTCTCATTCTAAATTAAAGCATCAGCACCATTCCAAAATTCTAAGAAATAAAGGGGATTTCAACAAGTAGTAAACGTCAGTTGAGCTGGCACGTTTTATTTCTGCAGACCACGGTTGATAAAAGACTAAAAACAGGGCATCATGTGAAAAGATCTCCTACTGAATTCTTTAAGCTGCAAACCTATTTTGACAAGTCATGTCAAGATGCCACATCTGGAAAAATACATATAGAGCTATATTAATATTTTAGTGCCTTCAACAACCTTCCTTCTTGTTTTCAAAAGCCAATCTCTGTAAGAAGAAAAATGTCCAGATTCAAGAAAGTAATTGAAGCATCATCCTCCATTTTGTCTTGAAGTCTAGAATCGTTTGGTCTAGGCTTTCATTTCCACCAGAGAGGTACAAACGTAGACAGCCGCTAATTGTCTGGATTCTAAAATATTCAATTTACATCCCATTCTTTAATTGGTTTTCTTAGAAAGGAGATTGGTGCCTTATTGACTTTCATGTCACATCCTTTTTGAATTATGGCTGAGAGAATTACAGGTTGGAAGTGGCCATACAGACCTGATTCTTGTATCAGGCATTAGTTCCTTCAGCACAAAAGAGGCAAAACATGTGACAGTCAAATCTTCTCTTGCTCAGAGAACTTCAAATAGGCAGAGGGCATTTTTCTTGCCCCATCTGTAGGTGGAAAGCAGACCCCAGATTGGCCTAATACTATTGTAACATCCTCTGGATGTTGAGTTAGAGGTTCCTCAGACCTGAGCCAAAGGTTTGTTGCCGTGCTTTGCAAAGCAATGGCATAATTGACTTTAAATAATTACACGTTTGCAATCGTGTATATTTAAAGGACATAAAATTCTTTGTATTTTTTAATCTAATTGTCACCAAGAGGAAATAAAAGAAAGCTTAGATACCATATGCTTAGACACCATAGCAGGTACTTATACACCACATAGGTATCAAGTTTCCGACGTATGGGCTTTTCAAGTGACTCTGAGGCATTGTTAACTTAAAAGTCCTTTATTAGCCTAATACACTGGCAAATGCTTGCTCGAAATGTTAGGAACTGGAATGAAATTTTACTTTGAGATAAATGATTTGGATAAGTAGAAAACCAAAAACCAATAACCTAAGTATACAATTTCTGAGGCTGCATGACAAACCGAAAGTCCTGAGCCCAAAATTTCTGTTGTTAAGTGAGTTTTGCCCCATTTTACAACATTTCTTGCCACAGTTGTTAAATGAATCACTGAACGTGTTAAGTGAGTAACCCAGTTGTTAAGTGAAACTGGCTACCTCATTGACTTTGCTTGTCAGACGATCAAAAAAAGGTGATCACATGACTTGGGATACAGCAACCTTCATAAATATGAGCCACTTGCCAAGCATTGAATTTTGATCACATGACCATGGGGATGCTGCAAAGGTTGTGAAAAATGATCATAAGTCACTTTATTCAATGCTGTTGTAACTTTAAACGGTGACTAAATGAATCATTTTAAGTCAAGGACTACCTGTAGTAACTCTCATCCTGTTTCTTCATTCAAGTCGGTCTGCTTCTGTAGAGGAATACAGAGATGGTCTTGAAGAAGGCATTCAATGGCTTTTAAACACAAGTTTAGCCCTGACAGGGATCAAAGAATGAGGAAGAAACTGAACAATAATCCAGAAATCAACAATTGGGATTTATTTAACTAAAAGACAAAAGAGAAGAAAAGAAAAAGCAATTCAAATGCAAATATGCAGTTAAGGCAAGTCTATTTTTTTTAAAAAAGGAATGAGGTTCAATAATTTTAGGCATCCACAAGCATGCAATCTAAATGTCTCCAGGTTACTTCTTCTAAATTACCACTCCTGAACTGTTTAATCTCAGTCTTCTCATTTTCTGATTGTATGGAAAGCGGGATGCTACCATTCTGACCTCAATATAAGACTCGGTCATGTTTGTAAACATGTTTATCAGCATATCTGTTTTTTCATGAACTCAGCAATACAGTCTTACAGATCTCCTTGAATTCAATTATTTTGATCCCAGTAGATAAGTATAATATTGAAATTAAGAGATCTCCTGCATCCAATTCTTGGTGATTTTAAGTTGCCCAATGAATGAATGTCTTAGATATGAGTCTGTATTTCAGAAATATTTTTCACCTTCATATTCTACTGCAGTTATATTGGTTTCATTGATTGAGTTGTCAGAATGCCTTGAAGCCAGCTAAGAAAGAATATGCACTTGAAATGGCACTTAAAAAGTGACTGATATGAATGATAAAGTCTTATTCCACCAAACCATTCCGACTGCCTGAACTACCTTTTTTTTTTGGTAAATTCTCTGTGAATTTATTCTTTTTTTAATACAGAAACAGTCCTTGCTGAAATAAATATAGGGATACATACAAAGCATAAAAATGTTCATCCCCACCACTCTGACCTTTGTATGACCAACATAAAAAGGTGATCTTCCCCATAATATAAAACTGTTATTACATTAAAGGTCGATATATCTGATAACTGGAGTCTGGTTAAAATTAAGCGAGCATTTTGAATCTTCTATTTTAAATCAATATAAACTTTTTTTATCCTGGATTGGGTAAAGCATTACAAAATAATGGTGTGTGTGTGTGTCTACTTTTGTCATCATGGATTATGATTCAGAACTGAACTAGCTTTGGAAATTTCCAAAGCGGATCAAAGTGGTGGTAGGAGGTTTTAGTGCATGAGAAAATATCAAAATGATATGTATGTAAGGCTGCTGTTCTCAGCAACAACTCATTCATAAAGTATATAGCTTATCAAGGTTTATTTATTTATTAAATTTATGTGGCTGCCCATCTCACTGCTGTGATCTTGGGCAGCTTATAAAGTTTTTTAAAAAATACCAAAACAATCAGAAATATTAGTCAGAGAAATCATTAAATGCCCTAAAAATAAAACTGTTCAAAACCATATTTATTTATTTATGCTGTTTTTTTTACCCTGATCCTATATATCACCATATGCATGCAATGGTTAAAAATATGCACATTTTTTTCAAATTCAAGTATTATGTCTGACTGGAGCTGAATGCCATCAATACACTGACATCACTGGACCTTGAACCTTCTTTGGCCTACAGCAGGCTTATCAAAATAAATAAAATAGGCTAACCCTCAAAGAATAATTCCAGTTGTGCACTAAATGGTCAAACATAATTGTATAAATTCACAAAGAAGGGGCAACAACATTTAGTCTTAGAGTTCACGTGCGAGCCTTCTGATTCTATCTAAGCAACACTGGGTCTAGAAGAGTTGGCTTTTACAATAGTTAGACTGATTTTAAAAGACTTGCAATTCCAATTCACTGAAGTACTAGCAATAACATGTGCAAGGAGAAACCTGTAAATTGGAGAAACTGTTCCCATAACAGTGCTAGATTATTTTTCTTAAAAAACAGCACATGGGAACAACTATCACAACGCATTAACTTTTTTCTGAAGTACTTTGAACAGAATTTGAACATGATGGTCTTAGAAAGGCACAATTCAACAGCTGTTTTCTATTATAGTATTAAAGCAGTGGAATGTTTGTGATTTTTAGGTCCTACAAGAGACATTAGGAAGCAAACAGTCTGCAAAGTAACCCATAGAGCGGTCAAATGCACCAAAGCTGCACTGTTATGCATGCCTGTTTTTTGATGTTGTATAACAGGGGTCCCCAACATTTCTGGGTTGGTGGCCCAGTGGGAAAGGAAGGGCCAGACACCTTTATGTGTGCATGCGCACACATGCTAATGTGACTGCATGTGCATGCTCACGAATGGGGCCACGAGCATGCATGCTCCATAAATGGGGCTGCTAGTGCCGGCGCTAAACTCATGGCTCGGCTAGCACTGGTGCAAGGCTCATGGTTCATGGCTCAGCTAGTTCCAGCAAAAGGAGAACTGAGCATGCACACATACACACTGACCAGCCACTCATGCGGCCCGGTGAGCAAGAGACAATGGCCTGGTAGTGGGCTGTGGCCCATAGATTGGGGTCCTCTGTTCTATAACTTCTAAACATATGATTGCAAGGAATCATTGCAAGGAAACCCATTAATAAAATGAAACTACATATAAGTGGAGATGCTTTCCAGGATTTTGTTGAAATTTACAGAGTTTTAGATTATTTGGAGGCCAAAGGGGGGAAAAACAGTAAAGTCTGCTCAAACTGCAATGTCTTCTCACCTGTCCCTTCAATGACTCTCATACATTTAGCTGATTTTGTAAACAGGAACTTTAAGTAGTGAATCCTATAACTATTTGGACACAAATAAACATTATTTCAGAGTGAATATATTCAGAGAGTTGAATGGTTCATTGCAAACTACGAAGCTCTTCACAGTTTGAGGAAAAGAAGAGACTCGGTATTCATGAATTGTATCAGTGAAATGTCAAATTTATCAGGAAATGAGGTTAATACTATTCCAAAGGTGACCTTTTTAAATGGTTGCAGAATGTACAATCATGAAATGTCTACCATGGCCAAAAATATGGCCAAACATTTCTTCAGCAGCATATTCTGGGATGTGTCTTATTATATTTTGGGGTTATTTTTTCCTGGGCAGCTGGAAACATTTCCAAACATATTTAAAAAAGGGGGGGGGGGGACAGTTGTCACAATTATTTCAACTAAGAATATCTATGGAACCTGTTTGTTTTCAGAGGTATTATTGGAAACAAAATCATTCCAGAGGCTGGGATTTCAGCTTCCTATGTTGTTGTTATTGTTGTTATTGTTAATGCAAAAACATTGTAAAAAAAATCCATCTGGGAAGGAAGCTTGTTGGGTGCCAAGGCAAATGACATAGGAACAAAGACACACAAGAACACCACATTGCCAATTCCTTTTACTTCAGCAGCCACCCAGCTTCAAATGCCAAAAAAATAAATAAAAAAGCTAGCTATTTGGATGCCAGAAGCCACCCCTGATTATAATCCCACATCACCTCACATCTCATCCACACCTTTATTTCTTTTACCTGCCAATCTGCTAAAATGGGAGAGCATATATAACACAAATTAGAGCATCTTGCTAATACAGGTTAGGAGTTTGTTTCTTGGGCATCTGTTTCAGAAGTTGGAAGTAATGAGGTTTCAATGTTTTTCTCCATTCCCAAAGGATGTTTAGTCAAACACAGGAGAAAAGTAACTAAATAGAACATCAAACAGCAAATTACATTTGATGTTTGTATTATATGCAGGACACTTTTAAAGCAGTGTCAGCAAAGGATTTCAACTTATAAATTAAGAGAATTAATCATGTAAGTTATTTAATATTATTATTTTACAAAAGGTAAGTATTTGTTTTCTGAAATGAAAAAAATGGAAAAAGTTTTTTTGCCATCTCTAAGTGTAACTGTCAACTAATAAATTTATTTATTTATTTAGTTATATTTATATACCGCCCTATTCCCTGAGGACTCAGGGCGGTTTACAGGGAATTAAAAATCCAAAATACAAAAATTAAGAACCAAATTAAAAAATATTAAATTGACCCTGTACTCAATTAAAAAGAACCCCAAATTAAAAATTTCTCCTCAGTCTGGGCCCGAGAGCTCGAAGAGCCAGGTCTTCAGGCCCCGGCGGAATGATCGGAGGTCGGGGGCAGTTCTCAGCTCCACCGGCAGCTGGTTCCAGAGGGCAGGCGCTCCCACTGAGAAGGCCCTATCCCTGGGTGTCACCCGCCGGCAATCTCTTACCGGCGGGACCCTGAGCAGACCCTCCCTGTGGGAGCGCACTGGGCGAAGGGCGTTTGATGCCGGCAGCAGGTGTTCCCTCAGATATCCTGGACCCAGGCCATATAGGGCTTTATAGGTGATAACCAGCACCTTGAATTTCACCCGGAGGGCAACCGGAAGCCAATGCAGCTCACGGAGTAGAGGTGTTACATGGGAGTATCGGGAAACCCCCATTACAACTCGCGCAGCCGCATTCTGCACCAGTTGAAGCCTCCGAGTGGTCTTCAACGGCAGCCCCATGTAGAGAGCGTTACAGTAGTCCAAACGGGAGGTCACAAGCGCGTGAGTAACTGTGCGTAGGGCGTCTCGGTCCAGATAGCGACGCAACTGGCGCACCAGGCGAACCTGAGCAAAAGCCCCCCTGGACACGGCTCCTATATGGTCTTCGAAATTGAGCCGTGAATCCAGGAGGACGCCCAAGTTGCAAGCCCTATCGACGGGGGGGTAACACCTCACCCCCCCATCATTAAGGATGGAATAACTTGGTTAACCCGAGATGCCGATATGCACAGCCACTCAGTCTTGGCGGGATTGAGACGAAGCCTGTTTCTCCCCATCCAGACCTGAAACGCCTCCAGGCACTGGGACATCACGGAGAGGGCATCACTGGGTTGGTTCGGGGTGGAAAGAAAAAGTTGGGTATCATCAGTGTACTGATGATACCCCACCCCAAAACCACAAATGATCTCGCCCAGCGGCTTCATATAGATGTTGAACAGGAGAGGCGAGAGAACCGACCCCTGAGGAACTCCACAAATGAGAGACCTCGGGGCGGATCTCTGCCCTCCTGTCAACACCGACTGTGAGCGGCCCTGGAGGTAGGAGGAGAACCACCGTAGAACGGTGCCTCCCACTCCCAGCCCCCTGAGACGCCGTGGTAGGATACCATGGTCGATGGTATCGAACGCCGCTGAGAGATCTAATAGGACCAGGACAGAGGAGCAACCCCTGTCCCTAGCCCTCCAGAGATCATTCACCAGCGCGACCAATGCAGTCTCCGTGCTGTGTCCGGGCCTGAAGCCCGATTGGTACGGGTCCAGATAATCAGTTTCCTCCAGGAACAGAGGGAGCTGATGCGCCACCACGCTCTCAACAACCTTCGCCAGAAAGCGAAGGTTGGAGACTGGACGGTAGTTGTTTAAAACAGCCGGGTCCAAAGCAGGCTTCTTGAGAAGGGGTCTCACCACCGCCTCCTTCAAGGCGGCAGGAAAGACACCCTCCTTCAAGGAAGCAGTTATTACTGCATGGAACCAGCCTCGTGTTCCCTCCCGAGCCGCATAAGCTAGCCAGGAGGGGCACGGATCCAACAAACAGGTGGTGGTGCTCAGTCTCCCCATGATCCTGTCCACATCATCAGGGGAAACAGGGTCGAACTCATTCCAGATAACGTGCTCAAGACCGCCTGATTCCTCCACATTAGACTCTGCCCAGTCAGAGTCCAAGCCGGTCCAGATCCGAGCGATTTTGTCCGCCAGATGATGACTAAACTCCTCGGCTCGTCCCTGCAAGGGATCCTCTCTCACCTCCTGATTAAGGAGGGAGCAAGTCACCCTAAACAGGGCGGCCGGGCGATTATCTGCGGACGCGATAAGGGCGGCAAAGTAGTTAGACTTCGCCGTCCTTATCGCCGCAAGATAAGACCTTATAAAGGTTCTTAACTGCAATCGGTCGGATTCGGATCGGCTGGATCTCCAACCACTCTCTAGACCTCGTCTCCGCCGCTTCATCTCCCGGAGCTCCACAGAGAACCATGGGGCCCAACGGGATCTGCGCTGAGTCAGAGGTCGCATGGGTACAACGCAGTCGAGTGCCCTGGTGGCAGCCGTTTCCCAGGCCTCCACCAGAGCTTCGACTGGGCTGTGGGTAAGGGTGATAGGTATAGGCCCAAGCGCCCTCTGGAACCGATCTGGGTCCATTAGCCGCCTGGGGCGGAACCACCTGGTCAGCTCCGCCGCCCAGCGGCGGGGGATGGCATGACAGAAAACCAGCCTCAGGAGGTGATGGTCTGACCATGACAGAGGGGTGATGGATGGAGAACCCCCTCCCAGATCATCCAACCACTGTCCAGACAGGAACACCAGGTCGAGAGTGTGACCCCCCTCATGAGTCGGGCCCTCAATAACCTGGGTCAGGCCCATGGCTGTCATGGAAGCCATGAACTCCCGAGCTAACTCCGACGACCCTCCCAGTGATGGCAGGTTGAAGTCACCCAGGACTACAAGCCTGGGGAACTCCACCGCCAACCCTGAGAGGGTGTTGAGCAGCTCGGGCAGGGCTGTTGCCACACAGCTGGGCACCAGGTATGTAAGCAACAAGCCCAACTGAACCCGAGGACCACACCTCAAGAGTAGGGTTTCACTCCCGGCCATCTGGACAATGGCGGCCTCCCGGGGACACAAAGTCTCCCGAATAACCACTGCCACCCCACCACCCCTGCCCTGAGCCCGTGGCTGGTGCAGCACCCGGAAACCCGGCGGGCATAACTCGGTGAGAGGCACCCCTCCCTCCGAGCCCAGCCAAGTTTCCGTGATGCACGCTAGATCCGCACATTCCTCCTCGATCCGATCACGGATGAGGGGAGCTTTATTAACTACGGATCTAGCGTTAAAATAGACCAGCCTGAGCTCAGGGGCCTGATCACCCTCATCCCCGGGTAAGAGGGTGCTAACCGGAGGGTCAGAGCGCGCCACCGCTCGAAGATAGCAGGGGCGCGATCCCAGATGTTGATATGACCCTCCGCGCAAACACCTGCTGCCATACCCTATCGCCGTGGGGATTCGATGCCCCACCCCCACATTCCCAGCGCCAGCAGCCACCTCCCCCAACCCCGTCCCGTCAGGACCTCTAACAGGTCCAGGTTGAGTGCCGGTTACAGGTTCCCTCCCCACTCCCCCTCCCTCCCCCTCCCTAACCTCTTAAAATAACCAGCTAAAAATCTGATCAGGGGCCTCTTAGCGCGTCTTAACTTGAGGCCCCTATCCAAGCCCAACCACCTCTCGGAGTCCCAAAGCTTGGGCCCGTCATTAAGGGGAGTATGGAAACAGGCGACAGGTCGCGCCCATGAGGCAGGAACCGCCCTAAGGGCATACAAGTCCGCTTCGGAATAACGATGGATCATATAGCGCTCAAATAGTCTCTTGGGGCCGATGTTGTAAATATGGCCAAAGGATTGTTCGTTGATGGTACAAAGATGGAAAAAGAAGAGGTCCAGTGGGCATATCTCTCAATCTGCAAAGCCATCTCAGCTCTCACCTGAGATGGAATTCCAAGGGACAACCTCAGCCGTCCTCTCACTCCGGCTGAGGAGTCTAACTGGAGCAGAGAGAGAAAAGGGGAGTCCTAAGCCAGGCCCACCCCAACTGGTGTCCCACACCAGTGAGGTGGTCGCTGACCAGTCCAAAACCATCCTCCCACCACGGTTCGGTCCCGTCCACACTGGATTATCCATAGGGAGATCTTAATTCCCATCAGGTATGGAGCTAGCCGTAATGCCTGCCTGTCAACAAAAGAAGTAAGGAACAGGCAGGCCAGGCCTCTGTCAATCCTCACAACGCCAGTCCGCACCGCCAGTCTGGGGAGGGGGGGAGAACAAAACATTCTCTCCCCAATGTCCATCCACCAGTCCAAACCATCCTTCAATGGCGGAGAGAAGTGATCCCAGCAGTTATGTTGAGTCCTGGAATTCACTAACATGTCTGCCGAGGCCGATGACCAGGCCCACAATCTGCAACCACCATCTGGGAGAAGAAGGAGGCTCCTCGCCACCAAAAACCAGTGTCAGCCAGCAGATGGTCGTAAAAGGATCTCCGTCCGGTGGGGTCATCGCCGCTGCCCCTCCGACAAGCAGAGGGTATCCATGGCGAACAGGCAGAGGAAAGAAGGCAGGTGAGGCGTCCTGGGCTTCACGGCGCTGTAGCGGTGCTTGACGCCATAACAGAGCTCAACAGGTCAGCAGGGATTATCAGCGCTGCTCATTCAGATCAACAGGCCGCTAGCTCGGGGGGGGAGGCTCAGCGTCACGAAAAGTAGCGTCCAGGAGCCGTTTCAAAGATCCCCCAATCCCTAAAGTCGCCTCAGCCCGCAAGCAGATAAAAAACAGGCAGACGTCCCGAGCTTCACAGCGAAGCAGCGCTCGGCGCCATAATAGAGCTCAGCAGTTTGGCAGGCAGTTCTCAGTTCTCAGCGCTGCTCGATTGAATCAACAAGCCGCTATTCCAGAGGGGGGGGCTCAGCGCCACGAAAAGCAGCGCCCAGCAGCTGTTTTGAAAAAAACCCCAATCACCAAAGTCGCCTCGGCCAGCAACAGCATGAAATCAGCTCAGCCAGCAGCAGATGAAAAGAAGCAAGGCAGACGTCCAGGATTCACGGTATAGCTGCGCTCGGCGCCATCATGAGGCCGGCAGGTCGGCAGACGGCAGATGTTAAAACGCCGCTAATTCGAAGGGGGGGGCTCAGCGCCACCAAAGACAGCGTGTAGCAGCTGTTTTTAGATCCCCCACCCCCAGAATCGCCTCAACATACCTAGGGCTTCCCAGAGCAAATTCCTTTGGGGCCCTCAAAGAGCGCCCGAAGCTTAAGTTGCGGCCGTCGCCATCTTGGGCAGAAAAAAATAATAAACATATTGTAAAAATTCTCTGCTAGCCAGAAAAGAAAAGAATTAGCCCATAAATTGCTTTAAGGCTTGCTGATTGATGTGCCATTTAGTCACTGTAAATGACTCCTAGTGACCACCTAGGTAGATTTTATCTATGATGATCTATCCCCAGTCAGTTTTTTCAAGTTTCCCAATGCCATGGTAATTGAATCCATCCACCTTGCTTCTGTCTTTCTTCTTCTGTTTCCTTCTACCTTTCCCAGTTTTAGAGCCTTTTTCAGAGAGTTGGGCCTTTGCAAATGTGTCAAGAGTTCCCAAGTTAGTTTCACCTGTAAAGTAAGTGAAGAAACTTAAAGATGATCTTTGTCAGGCAACAGTTTTCACATCTGAGAAAACATTGAACATCCTATGCCAGATTGATTCACCTAAGTCCTTGCTTTAGAAGTTGACATGGGGCCGCCACAAAGAAGAGGGAGCCAAGCTATTCTCCAAGGCACCTGAAAGCAGGACAAGAAGCAATGGATGGAAACTAGTCAAGGAGAGAAGCAACCTAGAACTAAGGAGAAACTTCCTGACAGTTAGAACAACTAACCAGTGGAACAACCTGCCTCCAGAAGAGGTGAATGCTCCA
This sequence comes from Vipera ursinii, assembly GCF_947247035.1. Classification (NCBI taxonomy): domain Eukaryota; kingdom Metazoa; phylum Chordata; class Lepidosauria; order Squamata; family Viperidae; genus Vipera; species Vipera ursinii. The sequence goes on from NC_139513.1 coordinate 44,751,367, forward strand.
ACACTGGAAGTTTTTAAGAAGAGACTGGACAGCCATTTGTCTGAAATGGTATAGGGCTTCCTGCCTTAGCAGGGGGTTGGTCTAGATGACCTCCAAGATCCCTTCCAAATTATTATTATTATTATTATTATTATTATTATTATTATTATTATTATTATTATTATTATTATTATTATTATTATTACCTAGAGCTACTTACACAGCCTTTGTTAAATTCTCTCCTTATCTGTAAATGCATCTAGTAAGCAGGGCTAATAGGCATAATATATAATAAAACAGTGGAGTATAATGTTAGGGAGGTATTTTAGCAATCAACTAGTTTAACGACAGCCTGGCAGAGAAATCCATTACAACAGCAATACTAAACACTTGTATAAATTAAACATATTTCATGTATGTTTTCTAGTTGTAATTGTCCCTATAACCCATTATGGTTTTCCTATAACTCATTACAGTTATAACAATATCATTCGGCATTACTTTGTAGATAGAAAATTGTTTTCAAAGGACTGCAATAGGCAGGGACCAATCCACAGCAAGTCTCAGAGCTGGTGGATAGGAGTGATGCAGAAACACAAATGCAGATATGTTCTAATCATGCCTGCTAGTTGTCCATTGCCTGAACTGTCACAGTAAAGAGGCTGGATTGCTTGGGACAAGAGAGATATAAAAGACAACAGGAGAAACTTGGAGGCAGAGTTCTCTGTTCCCAACAGTGCCCAATAGACTTTTCTGTACACTGGATTTCAGTGGTGTTGGGAAAATGATTCTCACAATCATTGGGAGAGTCTGGGCAGCACTTATTCATTTCTCCCTTCACAGGGTTCCGTTAGTGGCAAGTGCCCCTTGTTGAATCTGGGCAAATTTATATACCTTATTTATAGGTATACAAAACTACTGTTCATCTAAACCAGGTAAAAGACAAGCTTGTGAGTTAACAAGGCCTCTGGTAACGTGCAAATTTTCTGGGTTACCTCAGGATTAATACAAGGTTTGCTCAAGAACCATGAAAGTTAATGAAGGGGGGGGGAGGTCCAAGCTTCCTCTTTCCAGGGACATAATACGTAAATTGGCAGTGAGGCAAAAGAGAATTATTTACACTGTTATGGAGTGATTAGACAGATTCAAGAATCAGCCAGATGACATTTGGTTCAGTTTCCACACTTACAGTAACTGCTGTACAGTAAGTATGTAGAATCATTTGCTACCCACTGTGTGCTCACATCTCTCTCCTTTACAAGTAATCATCAGAGATGGCCGTAAGAGGACTGAGACCCACGAACTCTTTGAAGAGAAGCTAGTATAAAAGAAACACCACCTTTTCATTCAGCTTGACTCCTGATGGTGTTTATATGGACAGGTTGTTGCAATATTCTTGGTATAAAGCCAAAGCAGTTTACTATTTGTGTTATTCTAAGATTTATGTTTTTTTAAACTTCCCAGTCAAGACCACAGCTCTGGACTCTGGTCTCCCATCCAAATACTAACCAGAAATTGCTTTTTTTTTAGATCTCCAGATCAAAAATACTTAGCAAGGTCTGCCTCCCAGCAGGGTATAATGTGATTCCTTGAACAAAATTGTCCAAGCCCTGGAGCTAGCCATGACTGATAGAATGATTCTATGCTGTTTTAGGATGGTGTGACAATCCCACCTACGTTTAATGCTTGCCGCAGGAATTTTTATATGAAATTTACCTAGAGGAAGATGATGTTCCCTCCCATAATTATCTCCACCCATCCCTTTGTTTCATCACCTTCATCTATTTATGCAAACTTGCATAAATAGATGAAGGTGATGAAACAAAGGAATGGGTAGAGGGTGCAAAGAACTGCTGCTCTGCTCTAAGTAGAGGTCAAACACGTCCTTCATAGAATGAAAGCAGGAATTTCCAAGCAGGAACGTGCAACAAACCAAAGGCTTTATTCAGCTCAAAAGTACAAAAGCAAAGTCAGAGCTGGGAGTGATTTGCTCCCAGCGCTTACATAGCCATCCGGAGACAGGACCCCGCCCCCAGGTCACAAACCAGCATCTGCCCACAACCCCTTATAATCCCTCCTCTCCCTTTGCAATATCTTTTGCAAAACAGATAATGCTGCTCCATACTACCCACCACCCTTCGCGCGTCCTACAAGCCTCCCCCCCATGTCCCACTTTCTGCTGCAAACCAGGTAAGCTGTTCAGGCAAGCCCCACTCCCAAGTCCAGATGACCGGCCACGCTGCTGTCAGCTCCATGAGGGGCGGTGCAACTACAACTGTTCCCAAGCCTCACTGGAGCCTTTCAAGCCCCGGAGGCTTGCTACGGTGACGGTGGCCCTTCTGGGAGTCAGGCTGCCAGCTGGGAGGCAGTGGGGCTGACAGATAGCCCGTGGCGACCGGCGGCGTTGGCAGCACTGGGCAGGGAGACTGCAACGCGGGAAGTGGGCAAGAGACACCTTCCAAGGTTTCCAGAGGCCCGGCGAGGCTTGCAGCAGCCAGCTGACAGGCGGCGGGACCAGTGTGCAGTGACCAGCTGATAGGCGGCTGGGCTGGTGGAGGGCTTGAGGTGGCCTGCTGCAGCGGCAAATGAACAGGAGGCTGAAGAGGGGAGCCGTCGTGGGACCCTTCCTCCCCCCTCGCTGTATGTCAGGCCCACGGGGCTCGACAGTAGATTTAATTTTATTTATGTATCAAATTTGGAGACCGCCCATCTCCCTCACAGAGTATCTCAAAGGATGCCACCATAGGGCACTTCCTAAATAGGGCTAATTTCTCTCTTCTCTTGCATTTTTTTTCACTAGTTATCCTTCCCCTTGCCTTATTTCCATCATATTTTGTTTCAAATGTCTCTTTCCTATCCTTTCCTATCCCCTTGGCCAATCTCCATGCTGCACATGTTTTTCTTCACATTTCCTGGTTTGGTTGTTGATGTTTCAATGAGAGACAGGATATGCATGTGGTGTATGTGTGTGTGCACAATTATCTTCCTTTTCAGTGTATGGCATGGCTGTCAAACTCGCCACGTCATGTGACGTGTCATGACATATCACAACTTTTTTTGCATTGCCGGACCTGGGGTGGCACAGCCTCCATATGATGCAACTGGCCCGCGGGCCAGCAGTTTGACACCCCTGGTATATGGGATGTGTTCAAGAAAAGTTGGTCCAGGCATGTAAATGATAGTATTGTTGTGACCTAGAAAACTTTTTCAATGCAAGAGAGACCACTGTATTTTTTTTATAAGTACCTGATGGTTTCTGTAAAGAATTGATTACAATCGCTTAAAAAAAAATGCTTCCTGGTAAAATGACAGGCACATATCACCAAACGAGCATTTAACTCAGCCAAGCCATCTCTCGGTTTATGAAAATCTTTCTTCAAGTATTATTGACTCTCTGTCACAGACTTTGTCCTGCAGGATATACTGCACATATTTAAAAAGAGAGTGATGATTAGGAGCCATCATCAGCATTTGTGTCATATCCCCCAGTAGGACTTACAGAATGATTCTTTGGAGCAAACCAAGAAAACAGGGGCAGCTGGCAAAACAAACATTTGTAAGCACTAAGCTCAAATAAAATACATTGTCCAAATTCAGAAATACAAATTCTATTTAAAACAAAAGGAAGCTTTGTACTTCATAAGCATATGCACAGACACATCACAGTACTGCTGCAGCTTTTTGCTACCATCATTTCCTTTAAAAACAAATAGAGTAAATACATTATTGTTTCAAAAATCAAGACATTTTCCTATTTTTTATTGTGAATGCTTCAAACATTCAAGACTGTGATAAGAACAAACAGGTTGTCAACAGCCTCATGTGTAATATTTTATCAGTTTGACCTAATACGGCTATGTTTTTAAAAAGAATTGCATCTCCCTCTCCTATTTTAATAAGAATGGGAGATACAATGACTAGCCAAACACTAACTGCTAGAGGACAATATCCTGTGAACAACAAGAGTAGATAACAACATAAAACAGGCATGTCAAACTGCCAGCCCGTGGGTCAGATGCATCACGCTGAAACCGCGCCCACCCCATTGCCGGCAATGGGAAAAAAGTTCCAATATGCCGCGTGACATCACGTGACATCACGAGTTTGACATGCCTGCCATAAAACTAATTTGGCCAGAACTCTGATACATCTTTCTTTCCAAAAGGTCACCTGGAACCAAAGCTCAGTTCTGTTTTGTTGTTGGCTACTCACATTTGTTTTATTTGTTAAAATGCAATTGACCCAAGAGGCCATTCAAACAAAAATAAATAAACACTTTTCTATGTTCTAATTATCTTTGCGTTCTACCTGCTCTTCATATTCTCCTGCATTTCATTTCCTGCTTTGATTGCAGGCAGCCAAGCTTTGACCATCATTTGTAATAAAGCTATCTAGGCTTCAAAAGGGACATGGTGGGACAGTGGGTTAGGATGCTGGCTCTTCAGCTTTGAAATGGAGATGAGCACTGGCCCCTAGAGTTGGAAACGACTAGCACGCACATGCGGGGGAACCTTTACCTTTACCTTTAGGCTTCAAAAATAATTTGGAAAATGGTATTATAGAGCCTGCTGGAGCACCTGGCTACAGCTCTTCAAAAGGATTTCTTTTTTTTTCTTTTTGTGGGATCACCCAGCTGTCTTTTGCAGCTGCCATGTAATCCCAGGAAAAGACAAACTGCTTTAAAGAGTTGCGGACCGGCGCTATGACTGCATGGCCTTAATTTTTAATCATATATACAGGCATTTTTTTAAAAAAAATAAAGCATGCATCTTGCAGTGTGGAGGCAGTTCTGTTGCTACTTAAGAGAAAGCCCCCCAAATGTTGACATTTTAAAAATCAGTGCATTTCTTCCCCAGTATGAACTTTTACTTTCTATAGTGAATAAACAGTTGAAGGCATTAAAGGGTTGACATATTTAGATCTTTCTGTATTTCTGGTTTTTTTAGTTTCTTTTATTAGATTCATGTTATTCTCAGCATTTTTATGTATTTTGATTTTTTTTTATGGATTTGTGTAATACTTTAGAATATAGCAGGCTTGTAGGACGTGCGAAGGGTGGTGGGTAGTATGGAGCAGCATTATCTGTTTTGCAAAAGATATTGCAAAGGGAGAGGAGGGATTATAAGGGGTTGTGGGCAGATGCTGGTTTGTGACCTGGGGGCGGGGTCCTGTCTCCGGATGGCTATGTAAGCGCTGGGAGCAAATCACTCCCAGCTCTGACTTTGCTTTTGTACTTTTGAGCTGAATAAAGCCTTTGGTTTGTTGCACGTTCCTGCTTGAAAATTCCTGCTTTCATTCTATGAAGGACGTGTTTGACCTCTACTTAGAGCAGAGCAGCAGTTCTTTGCACCCTCTACCCATTCCCTTGTTTCCTCACCTTCATCTATTTATGCAAGTTTGCATAAATAGATGAAGGTGATGAAACAAAGGGATGGGTGGAGATAATTATGGGAGGGAACATCATCTTCCTCTAGGTAAATTTCATATAAAAATTCTTGCGGCAAGCATTAAACGTAGGTGGGATTGTCACACCATCCTAAAACAGCATAGAATCATTCTATCAGTCATTGCTAGCTCCAGGGCTTGGATGATTTTGTTCAAGGAATCACATTTTACCCTGCTGGGAGGCAGACCTTGCTAAGTATTTTTGATCTGGAGATCTAAAAAAAAAAAGCAATTTCTGGTTAGTATTTGGATGGGAGACCAGAGTCCAGAGCTGTGGTCTTGACTGGGAAGTTTAAAAAAACATAAATCTTAGAATAACACAAATAGTAAACTGCTTTGGCTTTATACCAAGAATATTGCAACAACCTGTCCATATAAACACCATCAGGAGTCAAGCTGAATGAAAAGGTGGTGTTTCTTTTATACTAGCTTCTCTTCAAAGAGTTCGTGGGTCTCAGTCCTCTTACGGCCATCTCTGATGATTACTTGTAAAGGAGAGAGATGTGAGCACACAGTGGGTAGCAAATGATTCTACATACTTACTGTACAGCAGTTACTGTAAGTGTGGAAACTGAACCAAATGTCATCTGGCTGATTCTTGAATCTGTCTAATCACTCCATGACACACACAGCAACTCAGAAAGGAGATCCCGTGTAAAAGAATGGCTCAACTCTCAACCTTTGCAACAGCTTTCTTTCCCCTCAGACATGATACAAAACCACAACCCTTTGTACTTTTCTTAGCTGCTGCCATTTTTCAGTAAGTCAAGAATAAACTGCCATTTTAAGATGGATCAGTTGGAAAGAGAATGGATGGTGGGAAGAAATGAAAGAATAACTGTGGTTTAGGAAAAAAGAAGTTTTTATCCTGGACAAAAACACACAGGGGTGTGTCAGGGGTAAACATATCTAATACTCTTTTCTCCTCCTACAACAAATCTGTGAGTTGAGTTTAGACTAGCTTAAGTGACTGTCCCAAGATCACCTTTTCATGCGTAAGGTGGAACTAGAACTCACAGTCTCCCGGTTTCTAGCCTCATGCCTTAACTACTAGACTAATCACTGTAAATGAACAAAATATTAGTTTTATATTACTAACTCAACAATGTAAACATTACAGTACATATTCTAATGTTTCTAGCATTGAAGTACATATTTCTAAATTTAGGCTTATAGAGTATATGTAATTAAATAAATGCTACCTTTCCCAAGTTTTCCCTTTATGTAAAAACAGATTTTCAGAGTCTAAAAATCTCCCTGACACCAGAGCTTTCCACAGAATAACCAAAACTCTGCACTTTAACTTTTGCCAGAAACTTAATATGCAGGTTGAACTACTGGAAGGGTAAATATACATATGTCATTCCATTTTGCAATCAGATGTTATACATGTTATAGATTGGGTTTTTTCATATTAATATTTATCAGACCACATTTGATATGACTTTGCAAACTAGATTTTTCATGTGTTACTTTGTCATTCAGTCTGAATTTTGAAAGATAACATTCATGGCCATTTCTTCATTTTCTTGCTTGTTGTTTCACCTTCTTCCAGCCTCAGGCCAACCAGGCCTCTTTCACCCCTCCTGCTCAGAAGACAAAGGAGCATATGAATCAACTAGGCCAACGGCCTTTCATCTGCCAGGGTAGCAGAGCATTATCCTTGCTGAATTGTGTCCTAAGCAGCTTCCTAAGAGTAAAGTAGCCTCTGAATTGCTGCATGCAACTCTTTGGCCTCTCTGAAAATAATCAGGCACCTTTGAACAAAGGTTTTCCTTCACTGGATGCATTCAAGAGGAGTAGCTAGTTAGCATTTGTTAAACATACAGGGAACAAAGGCTTTACCCTGAGCTTTTATCCTATTATCCACACTGCCAGATGCATCTGCCAAAGGAGGAAATATTTCTCAAAAATTAACATTTGTTAGCCTTTCAAGTACGCAAAGCTATTCATTGGAGAAGTTTCCCCAAACCTATGCTACCCAGAAAAGTTTGAATTGTACAACAGCATCCTTTTCAAAAGAAATATAATCATGATTTGGAGAAAAAGGTAAATCATGAGTGCATAGTCTGATATGAGATAGTGATAGATAGATAGATAGATAGATAGATAGATAGATAGATAGATAGATAGATAGATAGATAGATAGATAGATGGATGATAGATGAAACAAACTCTTTACGTTTACGTTTACGTTTTATTTAATTTGTATACCGCCCTTCTCCCTAGGGACTCAGGGCGGTTCACAGGGCATATAAATAACAATACAATACAATACAAAAGTTAAAAAAAAGATTAAATCAGTGCCCAGTTAAAAACAATAATACTATTCTAAAACAACAATTTAAAACCCAACTCCCCCGTCAGGCCAGACCAGCTAATTCAAATAAATGGGTCTTCAGGCCACGACGGAAAGTTCGGAGGTCTGATGCCATCCGGAGCTCCACCGGCAGTTGGTTCCACAAAGCCGGGGCACCCACAGTCTTTAAAAGTCTTTAAAAAAACTTTCTAAATTTCTGCCATTGAGTGAATTTTTAACATATGTATGTAAATATGTATTTATTTATTAAATTTATATGCCACTCATCTCACCGTTCAAAGCAACAAATTCTGCTAAGTGTGAAAATTAAGTAGATGGGCAGCACTGAATATTTTTGTGCTTTTTTTCAGTTTTTGTGTTTGTGTTTTCAAGTCAGTGTTGACTCAGGGCAATGGTTTGGATAATCCAAGTAATTTTCTTGGCAAGATTTTTGCAAGTGGTTTGCCATTGCCTGCTTCCTGAGGGCTGAGAGAGAATGACTAGCTCACAGAGACCAACTGGCTTCAAGCTGATAATGGAAATAGAACTCACAGTGACACAGTTTCTAGTCTGGTGCTATCATCACTACACCAAACTGGCTCTCTTTTAATGGGGCTTATTCTTTAGTAAATCTGTTTAGGATTATATCCTACCCTTTTCTCTTCACTTGTCCTCTGCTGTTTGTTATGCTGTCATTAAAGATACAAAAATCTATCTTTAAAAACAACCTTTTTTTGCATACAACAGCCACAGTGTGTTCCCTGGCTTCCATGTTTGTTGCAATACGTAATCTAGATCAGTGTTTCTAATACTAATGCTGGCTGGGGAATTCTGGGAATTGAAGTCCACATATCTTAACGTTGCCAAGGTTGAGAAACCTGCCCTAGAGAGACTTCAGCTGTTGCTATGTATTCCTTAGTGGTTCAGCAACACCAAAACACTCATTAGAGAAACTTGAAATATCTTAAGCAGATGGCAAATGTTTCTACTTTTCTCTACTTTGGGAGCTGGACTGGAGTTCTAACCACACACTTTAGGAAGATTTCTATTAGTCTGTACTGATTAATAAGAATTTGGAAGGATGCAACACCAATATTAAGATCCTTTAGTACCATTGGGAATTATTAACCATTCCTGTGCTCAAATTGTTTCTAACTAAGCAAAAGGGCAGTACTGTACAGTGAGTGAAGCTCACTTAGCTCACTGGTAACATTTATTCTATAAAAGAATAGCTGTAATTGTTACCAGCTAGGGAAAAATACTTGCCAATTTATTGCCCAGAGCAAGAAAATGTGATCTAAAGAGACTACCTAGAAATTAAGCAGAGCTTAAGATGAACAAGGAATGAGCCCTGAATTCCAGGGTAAGTGTTAGAGCCCAGCTGGGAACTATTTTAAGGAATAATAAAGAAGACGAGAATCTAATTTCTTCCTCAATGAATTCTCAAGTCGAAAATAGCACCGAGTACAGCCATTCATGACTGTGCTTGCTTGATGATAATGAAAGCTCTTAAGACTGATCTTGCACAGCTATCAGTATATATAAGCAAAATTCCATGCTGTAAATTTTCAAAAAAGCCAATGGCAGTAAAACAATTATTATCAGCAATAATTATGCAATATTGTGATACAGTCTAATTGAAACAGAGGTAAGGATAATTGATATGGAAAAGTCTCTAACTCACAAAATTCAAAATTGCTTTCCTCTTTAAAATTCAAGCAGAGCTTGAAATAATTCCTCTGTCACTAACCAGTCTTTTCTATTAGTCCTCCCAGATCCCATCACTGGATTTTAACACAGTGCACTAAGATGTATGTATGTATGTATGTACTGTATGTACTGTATGTACGGTATGTATGTATGTATGTATGTATGTATGTATGTAGCGCTCTCTCTCTCTCTCTCTCTCTCTCTCTCTATCTATCTATCTATCTATCTATCTATCTATCTGTTGTGATTCAGGGTCAACCTGTGGGTTCGGCAGTTGGGTCGGACGACTCAGAGGAGGAGGAGGGGGGTGTTGAAGACCTTGCTGAGGGGGTTGAAGATCTTGCTGATGAGAGCCCTCAGCCAGGCCCCTCCCACTTGGTCACCACGGAGACCCAGCTGTGTGAGCCTGACAGCGTGGATGAAGATGACCCACAGCTGGCCCTGTTCAAGGATGCCCGACGCAGGAGGCAGTCAATTAGGAGTAAACAGAGGAAGGCAATGGGGCTTCTTGGAAGGAGGCAGAGAGAAGCCACGCCCTGAACTCTATATAAGGGGAATGTGTGGGGAGGGCTGGTTTGCTGAAGGCAACCGCTCGGATAGTTCATGTTTCTTAAAGCTCCTGTTTCTTGGTTTGTCTTGTTCCGTTTGTTTTTGTTGCAATAAATTTGGCAGGCATAATTCCAGCCTCTTGCCTTCTTGAAAAAGGGGTTGTCCCTGCCTTTTCTGTAGGGCCAGTAGCAGGCTGGTACAGAACACTATCTATCTATCTATCTATCTATCTATCTATCTATCTATCTATCTATCATCTGTCTCTCTATCTCTCTATCATCTGTTTATCAAACTCGTATGCCACCCATCTTGCCAAAGGCAACTCTAGGCAACTTACAGGCATTGAATAAAATGCAGTATAAAACATTAAAAATAATAAAGACACTAAATTTAAAAATTCAATTAAAATAAAACTAAGCAGGATGAATAGGAGGGAGCAAAGTTTGCCCAGAGAAGAGGTGGGGTGTTCTAGACTCCATTAACCACCTCCAGCATGCCAAACCCCCATCAGTCCTCAGGCTAGTTGGGATAGTCATATCTTCAAGGCCTTTTGGAAGGCTAAGAGGTGGGAGAGGATCTGACCTCAGGAAGCAAGATGTTCCAGAAGGCAGGAGCCATGTCAGAAAAAGCTCTTTTTTCTGGATCCCACCAGTCAAAATTCTTTGACTGACAAGGTCTGCAACATGCCCCTTCTGCTGGCACAGGGTGGGCTAATTCTATCAGGGTGAGCCAGTTTCTCAGGTAGCCTGGACCCATCCATGTTTTTTAAACAAACTTAAACCATAATTGGCTATATTTGCAAATCACACTAAGTAATAAAACATAAAAAGACAACATCGAGGTTCACATGAAGCCTACACAAAGCAGTCCATACTTTAGATGTGAGCATTTTCACATTGCACAGTTTCTCCAGTTCTCCAACTATTTTGAAGCTACTCATGTGATTTTCAGTCCTAAAGATGTAGCGATCCTGAAAGAAGATGAAGTGAAAGAAGGTGAAGTGCCATGTGAGCCAATCATGGAACTGTTAAGTTGACTAATATGAATTGGACATTTATTCCATCAGGTTAATCAAGGAGTAAACAGCTGGAATGGAAGAGGTGAGAGATAAACAGATACTTCAGAGTCCAGGAAAGGCTGAGCCTCTAGGCATGAACCAGGGAAAGAAAAAGTAATCTCTCTTATTTGGACATTATAGTCAGGAGCAAAAGCAACACAGGAATTCTTGCCTATGACAGTACAACTTTACTCAGGTACATTGTCACAGGAAGAAAAAAAAGCTCCCCCCAAAAACAACCTCTGGCTATCCTTCAGTTTTAAATCAGATGGTACAGTGCCAATAAAGCTGCTTCAACTTTCAAAATGAATTCAGTTTTATCTGATTAAGTAATTTCTGTCACAATCTTTGTTCCCACTTTTATTGTTGTATTACTTTTAATGCTGTGACCAACATAGAGTCTTGTGGAGCTGGATGGCCCCTAAATGAATGGCTGAATGGATAAATAAATCAATGGAGCAAACTGGAAGGTTTGAAATCAGATGAAACCAGCTCAGCATCATCATCATGTACTCTCCCTAAAAAAAATCACATTATATGAAATGGGCAGCCAAATACATTTGCTAATCTAATCAATAAATAAGAGTTATCTCTTATTTATTGATTAGATTAGCAAATGTATTTGGCTGCCCATTTCATATAATGTGATTTTTTTTAGGGAGAGTACAAATCTATATGATACATGGCCTTCTTGAGTGGGAAGAAGTTTTACTTGAAAAAGTGCAAGAAAGAAGTAAGTGGTCATTTGTCTTACTTTAGAGAAGGACAATTTTTCACCTTATACATGAAATAAAATTCCTGATGGATTTTATCAGGCAGAAGCTCCAGGAATGTATCTGAAGATGTTTCACACCCATTTTTATGTGCAGTTTCCTTCTAACATTCCTCACTGTTTTTCCCCCCATTAGCAATCAACACGGAAACACAATCCATCAGTTCCATATGGCCAATCAAAATGTGAGATCATATTTCTTGGAGTGTTTGCCTATTAGAGAGCAGAAGAGGAAATTCCTTGATTAAAATTTGTTCAGAATACTAACATTCATTAACATTCCATTGACAATGGAATGATGGTAATTTTAATTAATAGAATCTGGCATGCAAAATGCAGTCCTGATAATTAAAGAAGTCCAATGTGAAATTAATTATGTATTCCCATAACTCTTAATAACTAGATATTTTCCAAATTCATCAGTCACAAAGGTTGAAATGGAGCCATGCCAAAAAATAGTTCAGATTCCTCTCAAATCTGCAACCCTCGTGCAATATGTAAGGTGATCCCTTGCATTCCAGAAAGTTACTAGCAGATGATGATGATGATGATGATGATGATGATGATGATAATAATAATAATAATAATAATAATAATAATAATAATAATAATAGTTGGAAGGGATCTAATGGGCAAACATCCCTCCCCAATTGATTGACCCCCTCCCCTTACCCCCGTCTAGCCTTAATGAGCCAGTCTGTAAACCCCACAATGCTGGCTCACTGGCTTTCAGCTCCAATATGCCTGGAGGCATCGTCACTGGAGTACAGCCGGACGCCTCTCCCAACGCACAGGTGACAGCGTCGACATCTGCAAGGTTCTGATACAACAAGAAAAATGGAAATAATAATAATAATAATAATAATAATAATAATAATAATAATAATAATAATAATAATAATAATAATAATAAAGTTGGAAGGGACCTTGGAGGTCATCTAGTCCAATCCCCTGCTCAGGCAGGAAACCCTATACCATTTCAGACAAATGGCTGTCCAGTCTCTTAAAAACTTCCAGTGCTGGAACATTCACCACTTCTGGAGGCAGGTTGTTCCAATGGTTAATTTTTCCAACTGTTAGGAACAATTAGCTCTAGGTTGCTTTTCTCCTTGACTACTTTCCATCCATTGCTTCTTGTCCTACCTTCAGATGCTTTGGAGAATAGCTTGACTCCCTCTTCTTTGTGGCAGCCCCTGAGATTTTGGAACACTGCTATCGTGGCACCCCTCATCCTTCTCTTCATTAAACTAGATATACCCAATTCCAGCAACCGTTCCTTGTAAGTTTTAGCCTCCAGTCCCCTAATCATCTTTGTTGTTCTTCTCTGTACTCTTTCTAGTCTCAACATCTATTTTACATTGTGGTGACCAAAACTGGATGCAGTATTCCAGGTGTGGCCTTACCAAGACATTGTAAAGTGGTATTAACACTTCATGTGATCTTGATTCTATCCCTCTGTTAATGCAGCCTAGCACTGTGTTGGCTTTTTTGGCAGCTGCAGCACACTGCTGGCTCATATTTAAGTGATTGTCCACTAGGACTCTGAGATCCCTCTCACAGTTACTACTATTGAACAAGGTACCACCTATACTATACCTGTGCATTTGGTTTTTCTTGCCTAAGTGTAGAACCTTACTTTTTTCATCATTGAAGTTTCCATCCATTGCTTCTTGTCCTGCCTTCAGATGCTTTGGAGAATAGCTTGACTCCCTCTTCTTTGTGGCAACCCCTGAGATATTGGAGCACTGCTATCATGTCACCCCTAGTCCTTCTTTTCATTAAACTAAACATACTCAATTCCAGCAACAGTTCCTTGACTTACAACAATTCATTTAGCACTGTTCAAAGTTACAAAGGTACTGAAAAAAGTTACTTATAACTAGTCCTTACACATACAACCATTTTAGCATCCTTGTGGTAATGTGATTTAAAATTTGAGTGCTTGGCAAGTGACGTGTATTTGTGATGGTTGCAACATCCCGGGGTCCTGTGATCATCATTGGCCATCTTCCCAGCCAGCTTCCAACAAGCAAAGTCAATAAGGGAAACTGGATTCACTTAATGGCCACAGTGATTCACTTAACAACAATGAAATATTTCCAATATTTTAGACACAAACGTAGTGGTATACCTAAATGATATATGGATTTTGTTTCAGAAGGCCAATCTGTACATGGGACAAAACATCCTTTTCAGGCACGAAGTATTATCTAAGGAGAAGAAATGTGCATTTTCTCCAGTTGGACCTCTTTAGTTATCTGATCTCTTAAAAAAGGAGTAGAAGTGGATCCTGTAAAGGTATAAGCCATTGTCACATAATAAGTGTCTAGACCTTTGCTCTTTTATGACTCGTGGACTTCAACTCCCAGAATTCCTGAGCCAGCCATGCTGAGGGGAAAGGGAGAGGTTTCCAAGCTGAGCCATGCTGGCTCAGGAATTCTGGGAGGGTTGAAGTCCTTGAGTCATAAATGAGCCAAGGTTGCCTACCCCTGGTCTAGAAATTTGAAAGATATTCAACATTTTCTGAGTTTCACCAATTTTTATACACAGTTCATCTCTAATCTGATGAACACAAAATCACAAAAAACACTCAACTTCTGGGAAAAGGACAAAAATTAAATGGTCCACCCAAGATCAAGCAACCTTCCCGTACTTGAACTATCTCTTATTCCTAGAACCTGGGTGTCTTATATTCCTCTTACAGACTCTGTTTACTCAGCAAGAGGATCTTCATTCCTCATAGTTCAGGGGTGTCAAACCCGCCATGTCACGTGATGTCTCGCAACATATCGTGCCTTTTCCCCCCCTTAGCGGAGCTGCGGTGGGCGCAGCTTCCACGTGACTCACCCGGCCAGCAGTTTGACACCCCTGTCATAGCTGATTACAAAATCTACCAGAAAGCAGATTTTCTCTGTTCATTTTTTTCTCTTCCTTATCTTTTCTTCCCTTGGCAAATCCATTGGCAAACTCATGTTTGCTTTCTCTGTTCACTCATCACCCAGAGAATAAAGAATTGTCAATTTTATTTCTCCTTGCTGCTGGTGTCTACTATCATTGTAGTCCAGATAAGGTCAGCAATTTTGATCCCATTTAAATTCTTTTTTTTATGTCCTAGTCAGGCTCTGCTACAATGTGTATGTGGGGGGGGGGGCGTCTATACACACAGAGAGGGCTGTACAGAAGTTTAGAGATGAACAGTATTTGAGATTTTAAAATTTTAAAATTAAAACCGTTGTTATTTCTCCATATATTTTTTTTTGTTTCTAAAAAGATTCTGCAAAGTTGGAGAATATTTTCAGTTGGAACACATATCTTCATTTTGATGTAGTTTTTGTCCCCTATCAACCTTTAGCTTTATTAATGCTTTATTCATGCTCTGAGATGTTTTCTTTTCACAGTCCTTTTACCCCATTAATTGTGACAGACTTTAGGGGGCGGTTTCTTCTCCATTTCTTAAGCCAAACACCAACGTTGTCTGGAGACGTTTCTGTGATCATGTGGCCCGCAGGATGTCGCGCCACAGCAGAGGGTACAGAGAAACATGGATTGCTGTTACCTTTCCGCAAGCTTGTATGTGGTTCCTGTTCATCTACTTGCTACCTAGCAGTTCAAATACATATAGTATCAATAGGAAAACCGGCATGCATTTGCCTATATTACAAGTTGTAAGAAACATAAAGGAGGGAAAACAGGCTTTTTTGAAAAAATAAGGACTGGTGCTGAGACAATTCCAGAATGACCCATAAAGAAGTCACCTGTCATTAAAGTATGTGTATTTATGGGGGATTTTTTTTTCAGTTGAACACATGTTAGCGTGGCCCAAAGATCTTGAAAGCATCCCTTAAGAAAAGCATGCTGAAGTGGCAATTCTAAGCTTATTAGTATCAAGAATCTGCCAGAACAAACAACATTTTACAGAGTTTCTGAGCAGTTGCTGTGAGACTCTCCTCACCTCTTACCCATATAGGCCTGTTGCCAGGGCTACAGATGTAAGCCTGGTTGGCCTGCTCTACTTCCTTTCTTCTCTGCTTACCTGTCCATAGTTTTCCCATGCTGAACAGTATTCTTCTCTACCTTTCTTCTTTCCTTCTCTGCAGGCTCACCTTTTTCTTCACACCAGCTAATTTTCATTCAATTGTGGTGCTTTCCAGAGCACATATCTGCATGGCATCATCTGAGTTTTCCTTTTCTGCTGCCAGCAATTTGAATTTTATCTTCCTGCAAGAGAACTGCTCAGCTAAACCAGCTGAGTAGAGGAAAGGCAGAAACAGAAACCTCAACAGCATTCACTTACTTATAAATTATTTGTTTAAACCCATACTAATAAGTGAATGTTGTTGAGTTTTCTGTTTATGTGTGTGTGTGAAACACTATATATATATATATATATATATATATATATATATATAGTGTTTTACATGACATAACATAACATAACATAGCATAGCATAGCATAGCATAGCATAGCATAGCATAGCATAGCATAGCATAGCATAGCATAGCATAACATAACAACATAACATAACATAACATAACATAACATAACATAACATAACATAACATAACATAACATAACATAACATAACATAACATAACATATATAAGAGAGAGAGAGAGAGAGAACACAGTAAAATTAGAAACACTAGAAAAATTAAGATCTGGTCACTTTATCTTTAGGACCTAATTCCAAATGCTGATCTGTGTTGTATTACTTCAGATTGCTGTTGGAGTTTCTCACAGTAGAGTCAGTTCATCCATACAAAGACATTCCTGGACGTTAAAAAAAAATGTTTCTCAGAGACTTCAGTTCTAGTCACCAGAGCGCCCAACACACTTTCCAAGCATTTTCCAAAAATAAATTTTCTGGAGCAGGGCTTTTCAACTTTTTCACCCATTGTACCACTTTTAGGATATGGCAATATATGAGTACCACCAGTTGCCTAGCAAAGTGTCAAAAACTTGATGACCAAAAAAAAAAGGAAAAAAGTGATGAAGTACAGGTAGTCCTCGACTTACAACAGTTTGCTTAGTGACTGTTCAAAGTTACAATGACACTGGAAAAAGTTCCCCCCAAGCCACAGCCAAGGAAGAAACCTGTCTGCATGCCTGGTGGGATTCTTCCTCCTGTCCGAGGTTTTCATTGTTCTGAGCATTTCTGTTGAGGATTGGCAGCGGGGGTGGAGTGGGAGTATTTGGTTTTTAATCCCCCTATCTACTAGGTGGTTTCAGCAGGTTTTGGTCACTTCACATGACCCTGGGACACTGTGACCATCATAAATATGGATCAGTTGCCAGGCATCTGAATGTAAATCACAAGACCCTGGAGATGCTACAACATTCCAGCTGATTGGCGCTTCTTCTGGGCTCAGCAGAAGCGTCAGGATCAGTGCCGAGCTCCAGCTGGAGCCTGGCACTGATCCTGGTGCTTCCATTGAGCCCTGACAGCCCTGCAGCTCCAGCCATCTCTTACTCAGGCTTGTGTGGTGCTACAATTCCCCTCCCCCACTATCACTTTTCTAGGATGGTCACATACCACCTGCCAGGTGCCTATGTAGCACAGGTGGTACCTGTACCACTAATTGAAAAGCCTTGTTCTAGAGCCTGCCACACTTCCAGAATTCTTAGATACATGTATTATTCCAAAACAGCAATATAAAAAGGTTGCCATTTTTTCAAGCTTGGCCATTCCACACTTCTGCTTATGCTATCCTACATTTCAAATCTCAGTAACTAAAGGAACTCCAGAAAATTTCATATGAAAGAAACCTAAATGTAAACCTTGTCTGGCCTTTATGAATTAATACCATCAAGAGTATAAAGGAGTCATAAATGTTCACATACTTGTTATCACATACCGTACTTCATTTCCACTATATTTATAAAGCTATTCCACATTAATATAGAGTACCTAGTCAATTTAGTCAGAGAATGCTTTATCTGAATGATGGTTGGTACTCAGGCCAAAATCTGTTTCTTGTATCACTTTAATAGGAAGTAAAATATTGATAAGCAAATCCTCCATTTCCAACCAGGTACAGAGCTGCTTACAACATTACGTTGGGCCTAACTGCCCAGAGTGACTATCTTAAATGCCATTCTGAATTATCTCCATGGGGATCCAAAGGGAGGGAAAAGGAGAGCCAAATGACAAAATGAATGTGGCAATGAAGCCTCCAGCTCTTTTGTATTTGCATTGTAATAATAATAATAATAATAATAATAATAATAATAATAATAAGAAGAAGAAGAAGAAGAAGAAGAAGAAGAAGAAGAAGAAGAAGAAGAAGAAGAAGAAGAAGAAGAAGAAGAAGAAGAAGAAGAAGAAGTTGGAAGAGACCTTAGAGGTCATCTAGTCCAACCCCCTGCTAAGTCAGGAAACCCTATACCATTTCAGACAAAAGGCTGTCCAGTCTCTTCTTAAAAACTTCCAGTGTTGGAGCATTCACCACTTCTGGAGGCAGGTTGTTCCACTGTTTAGTTGTTCTAACTGTCAGGAAGTTTCTCCTTAGTTCTAGGTTGCTTCTCTCCTTGACTAGTTTCCATCCGTTGCTTCTTGTCCTGCCTTCAGGTGCTTTGGAGAATAGCTTGTCTCCCTCTTCTTTGTGGCAGCCCCTGAGATATTGGAACACTGCTATCATGTCACCCCTCATCCTTCTCTTCATTAAACTACACATACCCAATTCCAGCAACCGTTCCCTATATGTTTTAGCCTCCAGTCCCCCAATCATCTTTGTTGCTCTTCTCTGTACTCTTTCTAGAGTGACTCTGATGCACAAAACTACATGGAATGGAGTTTGTGTTGTTATGTCAAGAGGCTGTCTCATGTTGATTAACTCATATCTTGTTCTAGGTCCCTTGGTTCCCTCTCTTCACTGATTTCTGGAATTGTTCTGAAGTTGTAGAAATATGACCATCAATGAGACGTAATTGCTCCAACACTAGAGGCTTTCAAGAAGAGCTAGGACAACCATTTGTCTGAAATATTATAGGGTCTCCTGCTTGAGCAGGGGTTGGCTTAGAAAAACCTCCAAAACTCCCTACTCTGTTATAATAGAATCACATTACAAATGGGTAAGCAACCCTTTGCTTACTGCTCAGGTTGAACTCTCAACCCCCCCCCAATTACAGTTCTATTTGTAAAACAAAAGGCCCATTTTTCTTTATTGATCATAGCTTTACTGCAGGCTTAAGTGCCAGGATAAGCTAAAAAGTTGGTTGGAAAAGACTGGTATATAGGATTTCCTGAAAGCGGAAGGCACATCCTTTACCTGGGCAGGGATGTTGCTTCTTTCCTTACTAGGAACCTAAAGTGGAACTTATAACCTATAGTTTCTCTCAACACACATATGCACATAATATGGCCAGTGATTTTGATTACAACTTACCACTCTAATTCAAAACTTTTCCTTTTGACCCCAAACCACCCCAGTGATGCCCTCAACGTGATGTCCCGTTGCCTGGAGGCGGTACGGGTCTGGATGGGGAGGAAAAGACTTCAACTCAACCCCGACAAGACTGAGTGGCTTTGCATACCTTCATCCCGGGTTTATTCGGACATTCCACCTCTGGCTATGGGGGGTGAACTATTACCCCCCGTAGATAGGGCTCGCAACTTGGGAGTCCTCCTAGATTCACGGCTCACCTTGGAAGACCATATAGGAGCTGTGGCTAGGGGGGCCTTCGCCCAGGTTCGCCTGGTGCGCCAGTTGCGGCCCTATCTTAGCCGGGATGATTTGTGCACGGTCACTCATGCGCTCGTGTCCTCTCGTCTGGACTACTGCAACGCTCTCTACATGGGGCTGCCCTTGAGGACCACCCGGAAGCTCCAACTGGTACAGAATGCAGCCGCGAGAGTTGTGTTGGGAGTCTCCCGATACTCCCACGTTACACCTCTGCTCCGTGAGCTGCATTGGTTGCCAGTTGTCTTCCGGGTGAGATTCAAGGTACTGGTAACGGTGTTTAAAGCCCTTCATGGCATGGGGCCGGAGTACCTTAGGGAACATCTGCTGCCGGCATCAAGCTCCCTGCGCCCTGTGCGTTCCCACAGAGAGGGCCTCCTCAGGGTGCCACCGATCAGAGAATGTCGATTGGTGGCCCCCAGGGGGAGATCCTTCTCTGTGGGCGCCCCGGAGCTGTGGAATCAGCTACCGGTAGAGCTCCGGATGGCGCCCGATCTTCGCTCCTTTCGTCGCGATCTCAAGACGTTTCTGTTTGTTCAAGCTGGCCTAGCCTGATGGGGATTGGTGGGGTTTTTTATTTTTGGTGTCTTAATTTTAACTTGGTGTTTTAGAATTTTATTCTAATTGTTTTAATTTGGGCAATCATTTAATCTCTTTTTAATGTTTGTATTTAGTATTTTATTCTGCCCTGTGAACCGCCCTGAGTCCTCAGGGAGAAGGGCGGTATACAAATATTATTAAATTAAAATTAAATTAAAATTAAAATGCACATATGTGAAAATATTTTCATTTATATCATTGGACAAACTAAATCAAAAAAAGATGGTTGATGCTTAATACATATTAATTAAGGTTTTGAAGAGTATTGACTGTAAAATATTGGGAATAAGTTTCATTTCAATTAATGTGTTCTAGTGGAGACTAGATAGGCTTTCATTTAAACTCCTACAGTGAGCAGGGATTTGGTAGCCATTTCCTATTTTATGATTCTGGGATTCTATTTTCTTTTCTTCTTTCAAGTTCCCTTCTTTTGCAGAAGGCATGCATGTCAAATAGTTGCTAGGGCTGGGCAGACTATGAAATATGTGGAAAAACTCAGACATAAAAATTGAAGCCCTGTATACTATAATGTCAAGATCTTGAGACCTGCTAAACAAAACCAGATCACTGGATTTTTTTTTTTCAATTAGTCTTTGACAGGGGAATAAATGTTTAATGGCATCATCTACACTTCACAGAATTGAAATGCTTTGAGCAGGTTTTCAGAAAGGACCCCAGAAGGGCAGCAGTTACACCATCTTTCTCTCATTTGGCTCTAGCCACACCTCCTTAGGCATTATTCTACTTAAAATAATTGGATTAACTAAGATAGGAAAATAAACAGCTTTTTATCCATAGTATCCCTCGAGATAGCAGACAGCTCCGTACCCTTGGGGCAGTATCAGCAGTTAATGATTCTTCATTTCTCCAGCAAGAAGAGGCTTAATTAACAAAAGGCATTGTTTTGCAGACATGGATTCTTTTTTCGGAGTTAACGGTGCATAGTGTGGACTTTCTGGATTTTGGATGCAGAATATGGGTATAAAAAAGCTGCAAGCTTTCAGATGTACAAAGTCTTCATCATTTGTCTATTTCTGTGAAGAAGCAAAATTGATCTTATCTACCCAGAGGGTTTGCGGCTATATGATAGGCCAAGATGCTTTAAGGAACTAAGAGTAAACAAGTAAAGGTTAATGGAATCATAAAGTAATGGATGAGACTCAGTGTTTTTTTTAATTATTAACAGCCCATGGAAATATATAGAAAATAAAGCTAGATTTTCCGTGTAGTCAATAGTGGTAAAATAATTTTAGATTCTACATATCAAGAGTTTATAATGATGATTATTGTTAACCTTTAGAAAAGGGCAACCAAAATGATCAAGAGGCCGAAGCAGATCTCCTATGAGGAAGGGGTCTACAGTATTACTATGCATGGTATGGAAAAAGTGAATAGGCCTAGCTTATAATATTGGCAGCTGTCCACATTAGAGATTTATAGCGTCACCTAGCCATCACTGTGATGATTCATCACTAATGTGGATAACCTCCTGGAATCTAAAAACATTCACTGAATTTAAACTAAAAGAGTTTCAGAACAAATGGAAAAATATTTTTTCATATAGTGCATAGTTCAGTAAGTGAAGTAGCTACCATAGGATGTAATGACAGCTAGATACATTTGTGTGTGTGTGTGTTTATACTGTTTTCAATGGTTAGTCAGGAAAACTATTATCTTGCTTTACAGAGCTAAAATTTATTTCCCCTCTTAGGGGCTAGATAACATCATGGTTACAATGCTGCCTTTAATTTAGGAAACCAGTGTTCAAATCTCATTAGGGGTTCTTGATCAATGCTTCACCTGCCTACCTGAAATATGAGAGTGATATAAACTAGGAAACTCATGCTAGCTTGGACACTGCCCTGATTAACAAGGTCCACATCAGATATTGGGTAACCAGGACAATCTGGTGATAAGTGGTCTACTGGAACAAACCATACATGGATAAGACAGAGAGACCTGGAATTGGTGGAATAGCAGACCTAATGAGAGGTGATATATGAAACAGGGAAGACAAAACTGTCTTACAACTTGAGATAAATCAACTAAATATTACATCCCAGATTCAAGAAAACCTGAAAAAAAACCCTGGATGTGCTCCCAAGACCTAAAGCTGGAATGTCATTGCCACCTCTCCATTACAGAACACACAGCTGTTGATATCAGGCAGATCATGGGTAAGCTAGTTACAATCAACCCTTGAGACCAATTACCAAAGCTCAGTAGAGAAGTACTATTAAATAGTGTGCTAGAAGATGTCAATTGAGCCCTTACAACAATCTCTACTATTACCATTACCCAAACCAATTGGTATATGCCGAAGCTCTTTTTTGGTTATGTTCAGCAGTGTATCTTCTCTGGAAAATGAAGTTAGAGGCTAAGATCAAGGCAAGAGGTTAGCCAGCTGGTGGAATTATAAAAGAGTGTGGAGATTAAGGATATGACTCAGATACTGAAAAAATACAAGGGTCTGACTCCATCTGAAGCCCTAGAAATTGCTAAATAAAAGCTCACAGCACTGGTTACCACGCTTAGGAGATACAATAGAGAAGCTAATGTAGCCACATGCCTGGCACTATATGAAGTCAACAGGACACTAAGCACAAGAACTTATTGGGACTATGAAGGACAACACTAGAAATTAACTCAACACAGCTCAAATAGGTGGCCATCAAGTGTGGCATACATCAAGTTCCTGCTGCTGTTCAGTAAAGTCTTGAATCCCCCTCATCCAGATTATCACAAAAACTGGATATGAATACAAGTTCAAGAGTGGAACTACCATCAACCATCTCCTCTACATGAATGGCATCAAGTTGTATTTAAGAGCGAATGAGATATTGACTTACTGATTTACCTGAAACAAATTTGCAGTGAGGATATCGGGATGTCATTTGGACTGGAGAAGTTTGACTGGATGGTAGTCAACAGAAGGAAAGTAGTTAAGGCTGATGGGGTGGAATTACCAGCATGTACCATAGCAGACATACAGATCAGCTACACCTGCTTTGATATCCCACAGTACCAGGACCTGAAGGAGGAACTAGAATGAATGTGGAAACTAAAGGCCGAAGTGGTCCCAGTAGAAGTACTTGGGGCTGTGACTCCTAACTTGGGCAAGGACCACAAGAGCTCTCTGTCCAGAGAGTGCAGTGCTAGGAAGTGCTAAGACATTGCACAGAACCCTCAAACTCCAGGCTTCTGGTACAAGATCCAAGACTGAGAAAGACAGGTCACCTGTAAAGATGAGAAGGGAAATTTTTCAATGATTTTTCAGGAAATCTATATCCTAATTTATCATGAGAGTTAAGATTTGTTTCTTTTATTAGGAGAAAAGTTTGGGTGTTCCCCCCCCAAAATGAATTAAGACACAGTTCTTTAATTTGACCTTTGAAATAGCAAGGACTGGTTTTAATGCTCTTTTAATGATTTAATATTGTTTTATTGTGCCATACTTTTATCTCTTGTGCTTTTATTTGTTCTACTGTAACTCTCTGGGTAATTTTTGTGCACCGAGGCATATATGCTATTTGTTACTCATTACTGATTCATTATTTTACTGAAATATTTATAACCCTTCTATGTCAGTCGATCCATAACAAGATAATAATCATTACAATTATAAAATGATAAAATAAAACAACAAAACACAACAAAATCAATATACTGTAGATAAAAATGAAATGCAAACTGACTTGCTTTCACCTAGGCTCAGGAGTTTGGGTGAATAGCCATATCTTCATGTAACAATAAGTAGTGGATAAGAAGCACATTGATAGACAGTACCATTCTTTGGGGGGGATTATAACATGCTTTTTAGAAATGATACATGTGGCGGGACTTTACACTAACTTTAACCTCCATGTTTGAAGACTGTGCGGTCCTAGCTGTACTATCCTTTCTGAGAGGATTAAAGACCTGCTCTTCCCACAAGTACTAAGTCAGGAAAATGTGTAAATGCACTATCCAGATGTTATTAATAAACTGAGTCTGCTCACAATTGTGGAGGTTCTTGAGGATATCATTTCTTTTTTTAATTTGATTATGATTTTACTTTCAGGAGATATAAAGTGAAAAACTAACTGCACACACACGTGCACTGATGATGTTACCTAGTTGGGTAATGGAATGTCTGCAAGCAAACAACCAAGCTCAGAGAACACTAAGGACTCCATAGTTCAACCCTGAGTTCAGATACCTTCCTGTATTTGAGTGAAAAACTATTTTAAAAATACAACCAATATATCAATATAACATTATGCACCTAATACTGGGCTAATATTATGCCATACCTTCATTCTGTTTTCCCAAACCTTTTTCTCTGAATAGATAAGTTTGAATGATGTGCCATTGTGAGACCAGTTATGTGAGCTTGGCTAATGCGGAAAAGGCTTAATACTACACAGGAAATCAGAATAAGCAACACAAAATCTTCCCTGCAGACGCCACGTGAATATACCCCTTGCAATGTGCAAACACTTTCTGAAGAACATATTATATGACCCATATTCACAGCGTCAATTCCTCTAAAACGGCAATATTCCTTGGGATCTGAAAGTATGATCTCTGTAATGGGAAACAAACTAATACAGTAGTTTTCTCATTGTTGCAGGCAAATAATGCCAGCTTATCCCCATATTACTCAGCAGTGCAGTAAAAAAGCTTTGCTTCCACCTTCTCACACCTAACATTTGGAATTGTCAGTGTGCTGCTAAATGCATGGCTTTTTGTAAACAATGGCCTGTGAGGCTATCTGCTCAAAATACTCCTCAAAGATCATTGTTTTTTCATCAGTATTAATGTTCCTTCCCCCATAGCAGTCTTATGACACATTAATTCTCATTATCCTGTTCTTTAGAGCAAAAGACTATTGTGATAACCACGTAGGAGCTCAGTAATTACGCATTTGATGCCTGCATATTATCTTCTCCTTGGCACAATAGCTAATACCTTGTTCATGACTGAAATGATATACGAAATTTAGAGTTAGAAGTAAATCCCAATTATTCAGTGGTTCCATTACTGGCCTATGAATATTAATTCTTTATAAGCTCAATGTTCTGCTTTATAGGAATTTGATTGCACAATAGACTATATTGGCCAAAATAAACCCTATTTGACATGATTGAAATAGGCAAACTAAGTACACTGGGGTTAATGGCTCTTTGTGAAGACAAAAACAGCACAATTCCACCTAATCTCTGCCACTATTACCACCAACCCAAGTCAATTCTTGAATTTTTGTGATACCCCATTCCAAAACGCACCAGATGTGTTACACAGTGCTTCTAGATATAACTACCCAGAATTTCAGTTCTTAAACTTGAAGACATCTGTAAAACAGTGGTGAAAGATGACTTATTTAGTTTCTTCTCCAACAGGTTTAAAATGTATTATTACCAAAGGTGGCAGCATACAAATACTTCTACAGTATTTTTTTTACCTCACAAGACAAGTGATATCAAAAATTCTTCTTTGATTTTGGATGACATTAGAAATGCTATGTTGTAAAAGGATGTAGTGTAAATAGGTATGTGTCATACGTACATAATTTGATACATACATATATACAGTGTACAGCAACCTGTACAGTGCATAACTCAGTTTAACTGGAATAAATTATTTACAGCAGTAGTAAAACTAACATGAACATGAACTCCAGTCAATTGTTATCTGCCAGTAAAAGATTGCTGGCAGATAACACCCAGGGGGAGGGCCTTCTCTGTGGGTGCGCCTGCCCTCTGGAACCAGCTGCCTGTGGAGCTTAGGACTGTCCCCGACCTTCGTTCATTCCGCCGGGACCTGAAGACCTGGCTCTTTGAGCTCTCTGGCCCAGGCTGAGAATTTTTAACTGGGGTTTTTATTTTTAGGGATAATTTAATCTTTTTAAATTGTTTTTTAACTTTTGTATTTTGTATTGGTTTGGTTTTTAAATACCCTGTAAACCGCCCTGAGTCCTTCGGGAAAGGGCGGTATATAAATCTAATAAAATAAATAAAATAAATAAAATAAATTGTCACAATCAGTGCACAGCGAAAGCTACCACAAATAGCCAAAATAGGTATTTATTGTTGCTGTTGGTTTATTTTAATTCCGGCCAGACTTTTAATGAGTACCATTTTGCTGCCTGAGACTAAAGACTAGATGCCTTTCCCATTCTATGTATGGCCCCTTCCCCCTGTCACCAAATAAATTTTCACAAATGTTACCGGATCAGAACATCTGGATCAATTGGTCTTTCATGGAATGGACACAGGACAGTCTGAGCATAGCACAGCTCACTGCTGTTCTTCTTTTGTCAGCATCTTCTATCCCACAGTCAGATGCTGTTGTATATGTTCATTTTCTTCTTCAAGAAAATGCAGTTTCTATTTTCCATGGATGCAACATTTGTGTGTTTTAAAACTCAGCTGCTGACACCAATTAAAAACCTTCACTGAGAATTATCTTCCCAGCTAGCAGAAATAATTCAGCTTAACTTTCTGGGAAACTGGGAAAGCACGACTATATCTGAAGCTTCTGTTTGCTTTGTCAAGGGAGAAGGGCAAAGATATTCAAGCTGTTAAGATAAATGTGTTTTTTCCCACAACAATGTCAGTGCAGCAAGTAGATAAGTGTAAAAACAGGGATATAATATAGAAATAACTGTTTGGGGGGGGTGCTAGATACTTTGTACAAATAATTTCATAGAATAGATTTTCCATGGGAATTAGACAGTCAGAGGTGGCGCTTAAAAAGAAAGACACGAGTTATGTGCAAGAGCAAATTTATTACAGTCAGTTACAATATTGTACTTATATCCACAATATAAATGAATGTAACCTTGTAAAATCACAATGAAGTATGAACTAGGCATATAGGTACTCCTCAACTTATGACCACAATTGAACCAAAAAAATTTGTGGCTAAGTGAGACATTTGTTAAGTGAGTTTTTTGCCCCATTTTACCTGCCAGAGTTGTTAAGTGAATCACTGCAGTTCTTAAATTCATAACATGGTTGTTGCGTTAATCTGATTTTCCCACTGTCAGAAGGCTGAAAAAGGTGATCCCATGACCCGGGACACTGCAACCATCATAAATATGAATCAGTTGCGAAGTGTCTGAATTTTGATAATGTGACCATGGGGAAGCTGCAATGGTTGTGTGAAAAACAGTCATAAGTCACTTTTCTCAGTGTCATTGTAACTTCGAATGGTCACTAAACAAACTGTTGTAAGTCAAGCTGTCTTAACTTTTCTTAGCTAGAATTCAGCTCATAAATGACTAAATATGGTTTGGAAATAAATAGTTTCATAGGTAATAATAATAATAATAATAATAATAATAATAATAATAATAATAATAATAATAATAATAATAATAATTTGGAAGGGACCTTGGAGGTCATCTAGTCCAACCCCCTGCTCAGGCAGGAAACCCTATACCATTTCAGGCAAATGGCTGTCCAGTCTCTTCTTAAAAACCTCCAGTGTTGGAGCATTCACCACCTCTGGAGGCAGGTTGTTCCACTGGTTAATTGTTCTAACTGTCAGGAAGTTTCTCCTTAGTTCTAGGTTGCTTCTCTCCTTGACTAGTTTCCATCCATTGCTTCTTGTCCTGCTTTCAGGTGCTTTGGAGAATAGCTTGGCTCCCTCTTCTTTGTGGCGGCCCCTGAGATACTGGAACACTGCTATCATGTCACCCCTCACCCTTCTCTTCGTTAAACTACACATACCCAATTCCAGCAACCGTTCCCGATATGTTTTAGCCTCCAGTCCCCCAATCATCTTTGTCGCTCTTCTCTGTACCCTTTCTAGAGCCTCAACATCTTTTTTACATCGTGGTGACCAAAACTGGATGCAGTATTCCAGGTGTGGCCTTACCAAAGCATTGTAAAGTGGTATTAGTATATTTCATGTCTTTGGCTGCAGTTGGTAGACTATATAAGGCTGTTATGGCAAGGCTAGCAACTCCACGGCCCCTTCTCCTTTGTCAAATTCAGCATGTGCATTAAACATCCTAAGCACACAAAAGAAGTCTTCATCCATATTTACTCTCTGGCTTACCAATATGGAAAAACCTGTTGCCAGGACTCCGTTAAAGATGGGCTGTGAAAGCATGCTGCTGTGTAACTGTTAAATATTACAGGGGCATCATTTAAGAGAATTATTCCAAAGTAAAATGTCAAGCAACTGAACCAATCCAATGCTTCTGTGAGCACTTATAATAGATTGATCCGGTTGCCACTTAATCTCATTAGGTAAGGAGCTCCTGGGTTAACATCTGATTGATGCAGTTGCCTGTTTTCATGTTTTAAGTAATTGGAAGGAAAAAAGCAAGTTGCCCATGCATTTTGGTTCAGTTTGCTATTCAACTCACAGTGTCACTCACTGCCACCCACAGAAAAACTCTGTCTTTTCTTCTTTCCGATCCACTTGAAATGAATACAAATTGAGTCCAGTCAATCTGCCTAAATTTAAGTCACGTTAAAATTCTATGTTGGCCATGGTGACTGAGAATCCTCCAACTCATCTGAGGTCTTTAAGTTAGAGATGACTACATTATAATTATCAATAGACACTCAAGTATTCTCTGGACTTAGAAATGTCTTTTTCACCTCCAACTGGTTTATCAGCTGCAGCTTTTCCTGGAAGGGATAGTCATCCTATAGAAATCAATGCACTGTGATACCCTTAAGTTTGTACTTGTTCTGTTCCAGCCTACAACCGGCCCTGTTTGTGTGTCAGGGACAACCCCTTTTTCCTTTTTTACAGTCAACAGGCTGGAAAAACCCAACCAAATTTATTTACAGTTCAAACAAAAAAGCAACAGAATATTTCCTTCAGTAAATAAATCAAAATATCAAATTAGTGTCAACAGACAAGAGTTAAACAGAAGTATCAAGAACAGACCAGGACTCTTTCAGAATGTCTTCAAACGGTTGCCTTCAGCAACCAGCCCCGCCCACACTTTTCCCTTTTATTATCAGTCCCAAGGCATGGCTTCTCACTGCCTTCTCCTCCTCTCACTGAGTTGCCTCATTGATTTTCTCTGCTCTGCTCTGCTGGATTGCCTTCTGCTTCTAGCGTCTATGAACAGATTCAGCTGTGATTCATCTAAGTCCGACACCTTGTGCTCATACAGCTGAATATCATGAGGAACATGACTGGAGGGGCCAGGCTGAGAGTCCTGCAGTGCATCAGAGCCTCCCTCTGACACCAGAGGCTCTCCTCCTCCTCCTCAGATTCATCAGACTCAGCTGCTGGGACCACAGGCTGACACTGAATCACAACAGTACTGATCTGCATTCAGTCTACACAGCGTGCCTTTGGAAATGGTCCAGAAGATGTAGTCAGGGCAAAATACTATTGCTATATTACTCAGTATAGTACTTACACTTGTTGTCATTGACTGCTATATGCAACTGAGCAAAACTCACTGTATTTGAACTAGCATATAAAGATTTACATTAAGATATTTTAAAGATTCCCTTATCCAGAATGTACATGTCTGGTCATGAAGTTTGAACAAGGATGGCCTTTTAATGATGCTACATTTGTCAGAAATTGGGGTAGCAACCCGAGAGAAGGTGCTCCTGATTATGGGATGTCTTTTTTATTTAACCAGGTTTCTACTACATTTTATTAGCTTTCAATTTCAGTGAAAGATTTACCTGTTCATTCAGACTTTCAGCTGAATTTTGCTTCTGGGTCATTTATGGTGCTGCTGCAGTTGTTGCATCCTGCTTTATCATTCAAAATTTGTAATTGTATTAGGATTTGCTTTCTGACTGCTTTCAATAAAAATAGGCTAAATTAATATAAATAAGCAAATAAAAATTGGGGGTATATTTGTTGTATCAAAATAAGACAGATGATCGACATTCCCGTGGTTGCTACCATGTTTAGCATTAGGTAGGAAGTAAAGCTGAAGATGATGTCACACTGTGGTTAGATTTAAATTTTACTTTGAGCCTAGGCTGATATGTCAACATTGTCACTGGAATTGGTAATGCATTATTTATTTATTTTATTAATATAGTGCAGGGGTAGGCAACCTTGGCTCTTTTATGACTTGTGGAATTCTAGGAGTTGAAGTCCACGAGTCATAAAAGACCCAAGGTTGCCTATCCCTGATATAGTGTATAGATCTCAACTACTAGCATATACACCATGGTTTATGATTTAACATTATGTGTGAATCAGGACATTTTACCTTGCTTCACAAACCATGGTTAAAATTGACAGTGTGATATCTGAATCTAGCAACTGAATTGATTCTCTAAGCTTATACAAGCCTTAGAGGATAGATTATGCTTTTCTTCCAAACAGCTCATTAATAATGAGGGAGACTTTTTCAAAAGCCTTCATGCATCTTGAATATAACAGGCTGAAAAGGACAATAACAATGCTGCTTATTCTTGCTTTTTGTACAAGCTTGCTAGAAATTGCCCTTCACCTACATTCCCTCAAGAGCTACCACTATTAATGAAAAAAAAAGTTTTGAAGAACCAGGATAAAGTGCTTATTATGCAGAATGCTCTGCAATCAAGGTTATTCTGGTAACTTTGTCTACGGAAAATATAACTTCATTACCAGACATGAGATTCAACGCTTAACAATTAAGGTTTGAATTTTTTTTCTGAAGGATAATATCTCTCCTGCTCTTTAAGGGAAAAAGATGGACATTTTGTAATAAATTCCAATCCCATCCTATATGTAAAAAACTACACAGGTATAAATGTATATATGTGAACATATTACTTTATCATCCACACAGACAACCCTCCCCCCTGATAAGTTTAAATGTACAGTTGGGTTTTGATTACATGCCATCAGATTGGAACTGGCTCTTGATGTGGGTGAAGAAGGAGAGTGTAAAAGTGGGCTTGAAACTTAACATTAAGAAAACCAAGATCATGGCATCCGGCCCTCTCAATTTCTGGCAAATAGATGGGAAAGAAATGGAGGTAGTGACAGATTTTATTTTCCTGGGCTCCAAGATCACCGCAGATGGGGACTGCAGCCAAGAAATTAAAAGACTCTTGCTCCTTGGGAGGAAAGCCATGGCAAATCTAGACAGCACACTAAAAAACAGAGACATCACCCTGCCAACAAAAGTGTATAGTCATGGCTATGGTCTTCACAGTTGCAATGTATGGCTGTGAAAGTTGGACCATAAGAAAGGCTGAACGCCAAAGAACTGAGGCCTTTGAACTCTGGTGCTGGAGAAGACTCCTGTGAGTCCCTTGGACTGCAAGGCGTTCAAACTGGTCAGTCCTAGAGGAGATCAACTCTGACTGTGCTTTAGAAGCCCAGATCCTAAAGTTGAAACTCAAATACTTTGGCCACCTAATGAGAAGGAAGGACTCCCTGGAGAAGAGCCTAATGCTGGGAAAGATGGAGGGCAGTAGAAGAAGGGGACGACAAAGAATGAGGTGGCTGGATGGAGTCACTGAAGCAGTAGGCGTGAGCTTAAATGGACTCCAGAAGATGGTAGAGGACAGGAAGGCCTGGAGGAACGTTGTCCATGGGGTCACAATGGGTCAGACATGACTTCGCAACTAACAACAGCAACAACCACATAAATCACCAGGGTGATCTGTCTCCAACTTGACTCTTCAAGTCTTCCAAAAGTTCACTGATCACCACAGTAATTCAGTTCACCACCTTGCTGCTAGCTGGCCTTTTATTTTAATTTCTATTTTTCCCAGCATTGTCAGCTTCTCCAGAGAGCTAGGTCTTTGCATAATGTGCCCACATAATGTGTCCCTGAAAGACAGATAACTTCAGAATTCAAACTTCTCTAATGGTATCAGTGGAACTAGGGTAGTTCTATGCAGGGAAGGTAGAAGGAAAGCAACATTCTGAGGACAGTGGAAGAGGAAGTAGGCATTCATTGATTAAAAGTCTTTTTTAGACCTTTAAGTGTTCCAAAATAAAGAATTACTGAAGGTGTATTGATTTTCTTTATACTGCCGAAATGAATTGTCCAATGCTATTGGTGGGAAGGTGTGTGAATATTTTTGTGGCTCCCTGTGTAAATGGAGGGATGGATCCCTGTTTTTTATGCTTTCAGAAAAGTAATCAAGAAAGGTGGAGATTAAATCATATAAATAAATGATGGATGGATGGATGGGCAGAAAGATAGACAGACATCAGGCAACCCACAAGCACAATCGTTTCCCATTCTCATATTGCTGTTGGCAGACTGTAGGGGAAAAATATCTTTCAGCGCTGATTTTCCATCTCCTATGCTCCCCCAACACAATTTTGCCCCAAGCAATATGCTCTGAAAAAGTTTTCTTACATAAAAGTTCATTATGATGCTAAAATAAGAACTCTAAGATTGTGTTCTGAAAGCAAATGAAAATTTACTTTTTTCATTGTACTCTGCATGTAACAATATTCCAGTTAAAGCTTTTACTATTTATTGGCATGAGCAGCAATGATTACATTGGCTACCAACAAATATGGAACACATTGTTAGGCAGTATTATTGGCAATCATAAATATAAACATCGCTGTACAAATCTGCACAATCCAAGCATGATATTTTGCCACAAAAATAATTTTCAGATGATATTCCACAGACTAGCAAATGATAAACTTATACACTGGTTGAAGTGTCAGCTGGAACTTACAGTATAGGCTGAAGTCCAGCTATGTGGTAATGTTCTACCATTTTTACACCAAAGAAATTTCTCCAGGAAGAGCAATTTCTCAGGGCCAGGGCCCATTACTAGCAGCAGCAATAAAAAGCTCTTTTCATTTTGCCTAGAATTTTGTGTCATTATTTTGTAATTTCTACAGCAGAGGTCCCCAACTGGTTACATGGAGAGAGTTTTTTTCCTGGACCGGAGAGGTGTGGTTTTGTTTGCTGCCTGCATCCTGAAGATGGGGCTATCCTTGTTTGTGGGGACTGGTTGCTGGCATGCTGCAGCCTGGTACTGGTCCACGGACTGGGAGTTGGGAACCCCTGTTCTATAGGGCATAAACCTAGTGCCATTCAAAGACAAGACGGGTGAAGTGGACTTTGAGCCTCATTGTTTGCTTGCAATCCATCATTACTCAACTGCATCACAACAGTGCTAATGAGTGTGGGGTTTGCTCCCTGTTTATATACAGTAGCCTGCTTTTCCTTAGCTTTATCAGAGATAAACCATATTTACACACCATTCAAAACAGACAATAAAAAAACTGCTCCAGCAGACAACACTCAGATAAGCAGGGATTAATACCAGACCAAAAAAAAAATGAAGCAGAAAACAGTACATTAATGAAGGAACTACCAAGGGGAAAACTGACAGGGCATGCTACTGTATATAAATAAGAAACAAAACTCACACTTGCACTGATGATGTCATCTAGTTGGGTAATGAGTTGTCTACAAGCAAACAACCAAGCTCAGAGAGCACAAAGGCCCCCACCAGTTTAACCATATTTTCTTTTATAAGAGAGTAGATGTTGTCATGAATAAATAGGGAAACATTAGAGAAAGTTTGTGATGAGATGGCAAATACGAATGATCACAATTTAATGAACTACATCACAACTTAATAATATTTTGTTGTTGACATATGGCATAATAAACTTGATT
Organism: Vipera ursinii; assembly: GCF_947247035.1. NCBI lineage: Eukaryota > Metazoa > Chordata > Lepidosauria > Squamata > Viperidae > Vipera > Vipera ursinii. The sequence goes on from NC_139513.1 coordinate 44,785,036, forward strand.
TGAACACAGACCATACATCTCTAAAACAAAAAAAAACACAACAAATCTATTGGTCTAAAAATGAAAACTACACCAAAATTACCTTCATTTTTTTCTGATGTGTTAGTATTCCATGAACTTTAGTGCAAATATCACTTTGCTATGCCATTGTAATTTGTTAAATTAGATTGATTTAAAAAAACTTTCCTTAGGAGTCCTTTAGGCCTTGAGAAAGTCATCTTGTTGAATTTATTGAGAACCTCCAGGCCACCAGTTACAAAATTGCCCTTGTAACTCTTCTTGTTTAATGATCATGTAATGATGTATATTTCTTCACATTACAGAAGTGTTTGAAACTTAATTATGTTGTTATACATCATGGTTAAACTACTGTAGAGTAAAGCATTGCTTAAAGATCAATTTTGAATTATTTAGTCTGGTATTAAGAAGGGTCATGCTGTTGCATATGAATACTATTTTAAAATTCTTGATAGGCATCTTCTAAAGCAGATTCTTTTGTACAAAGTAGTAATAGGTAATCAACTTACAACTGTAATGGAGTCCCAAAGGTGGTTTTCAAAAGGCAACTGGACTTTCTTTATTTTTTTTTGAAGACATTTTGCTTCTCATCCAAGAAGCTTCTTCAGCTTTGACTGGATGGTGGGGAATGGAAGGATTTATACTTCTTGCAGACAGCTGGTCATTTGGATTTTTTAGAGAGTCACTGAGGCCATCTGCAGGTTTATCTGTGTTGGCAGGGTCACCTGAGTAGTGCAAATGGGTGTGGAGCCTTCTTGGTACTGTTGAAAAGCCTATGCTGTAGGCTGGAGATAGATGATGTTGAGAGAGCACTGTTCAATTTTGACATAGATGGGCTCTTTGACCCCTCTTTGAAACCAGCAATCTTCTCTGTCCAAAATGTGGATTTTGTCTTTTAAATGCAGATGGACTGCTAAATTTTGTCCTGATGGGTTTGTTCTCCTATGTTGTCCCATGCATTTATGAAATGGTTGTTTTGTTTCCCCAATGTACAGATCTGCACATGGCTCATTGCATTGTCTACATTGTCTCTAGTGTACAACACAGTCCTTTCAGCAGTTCCAAGAATGCTCCACACCCATTTGCACTACTCAGGTGATCCTGGTGACACAGATAAACCTTCAGATGGCTTCAACAACTCTCCAAAAGAATGCAAATGACCAGCTGTCTGCAAGGAGTATAAATCCTTCCATTCTCCACCATCCAGTCAGAGCTGAAGAAGCTTCTTGGATGAGAAGTGAAACATCTTCAAAGAAAAACAAGAAAGTCCAGTTGCCTTTTGAAAAACCACCTTTGGGACAACCATAATCTGGATTACTGAGAATATCCATAGACAAATGTAATGGAGCTTGCCTGTCAGAACCCACTTCAGCCCACATCTTAAGAAAGAAGGACTCTTGGAGACAAGATTTTCCAAGCAGGAACTTTTGCTAAGAAATAGGAGATAGCAGGCATAATAGACAGGATTTGAGGAATTCCCTCACAGATCTACATTTTTAAAGTGTTCTGAAGAAAAACCCCACCCCACAGTTCATTTGGTCAGTTCTGGATCATCCAAGCTCCAGGTGGTAAGCCCATAGTGGGAAAAGAGAGATAACAGTCTGTTTGCAGCAGGATCATTTCCACCCTCCTCACACTTCATTCGGAGAAACAAACAAGATTCTGGAGGGTTGTATTTCTCCCTTTCCCACCCCCTTTCCTAGTTGCCCGTAGTTTGAGAGGGAATGCCTAGTGAGAAAGCAATTGATTATATTGTGATAGATAGCAGGCAGGTGGAATAAACAAAGGTTACATTTAAGGGAGGAAGTGAAAGCCATAAAGTTCCATGCCTGTTCCCTCTCCCCCTTGGGAATGGCAGAATCCAAGAGAAGATGAGATTTGGGGTTAGCTCAGAGGAGATAGTTAGAAATGAAATATAAATGGATTCTGACATTACCCATTAAAATCATAAATTGTAACGGTTGTGAAGGGGGGTCACCATGTGAACAGGCCTGTTTTTATGACCCTTTTTTCAAAGGTCATTAAGGATTTTTTTTCTGAGAACCATGATAGGATGTGCTTTTTTAATAGGTTTTCATTCTGGTACTTTCCCACATGATGTAGGAATTAAAATGTACTAAATTCTTTTGGCTCCATGGCCTGGTTTGTAAAAGTTTTGTGCTCTTGTATAAAGAAGATGGCAGCAGTGAGTGCCAGTAAAAATAATGTGCAAATTTATGTAATAAATAGATCTTGCTCCACTTACCCCAGGCTGTTCTGTTTGGGAGGTAATAGATCTGTTGAAGTACCTTACCATAACTACAGTATATACTAAACTGGTAACAATGTTACCACATTAAAAATGATCTATCTTGAACTTGAAGAAAAAAGAAAGCTTTATTTGTAAATTGGGACAGCTAGATTACATTACACAAATGCAAACTACTTTTATGGCTTGGATTTGAGAATCAAGAGGAATAGTGCTAGATAGGTCTTAGACTGGAAGCCTTGCTCTATTCTGACTTTATTGATTTTGCATAGCATTTCCTACAAATGTTCTTACTTTCAGTATACTTTTATGCTAGAAAATTTCTTAGAAAGATAAAGAAATAAGATTACCAGGAAAGCTAATTCTTCACTGAATGCTGAGTTCTGGGTAGCCTGATGTTGCTACACTTAACACAAATAGGCAGTATAGAGCTTCTTCTGTGCTTACAGATCAGCTACTGGTGAGTATATAATTGTGTAAGTGTAACAAAACACAGTGTAGCAAAGGAGCTGAGAAATTACAGAGTTGTTTTCCTGTGGATGCCTCAAGCAATGGAAACATTTAAGTGTGCTGTGATACAATGTCCTGTCCTCATTTGGTATATTATCTTATTCTCCTTCCTGCTTCAAATTTCATTCTTAATTCATGATTCCATCTCTTTCACCACCATCACTACCAAATTAACTGAAGTTTTAGTTCAGGGACAATAGAAAATGTAGTTCAGGTTGGCATCTAGTTCTAGACTTCAGGGAAGTAAGTCACTGCTGCGTGGTTTATGTAGTGCAGCTTGCTACCTCTTCTCTTCGCTGATAGGAGTGATGCTAGAATTAATAGCTAATCTCATCACCCAGTCACCGTTTGTTTGGAGTATTGAAATTTACCCTACATGGTAAATTTGAATCCCACCCTCAGCTGTACAATGCAGCAGGTTTTGGCAGGAATTCCAAAATGCTAAAATTTGTAGGAGAGAACTTTGGAGAAGTTAGAACCTCCCCCGCAGACTAAGGTTGGGTGTATTTTTTTCTTTGGTCATTTTTGTGGCTATAACTTTATGTAATTCCTTCATTTTATTGTTGCATTTCCACACTTTTATTATAAGATAAAATAGAAAGTTGCTGGACTGCAGATGTTATAAACCCGATAGAGGAAGGGAGGGAGAAGGAAGAGATTGGATAGTCAAGGTCAAGTTGTCATGACATGTTTGTTGAAGTTACAACTAAGTTTTAATTACAGCCATAATTGAAGTGAAAAACAGTGACTGGTGTTAAATCACACTTTCCCCCTAGAGCCCCGAACAATTATTTTATTTATAAAAAGTACAGATAACTCCAATCTGAAAAGTTCTAAGCAGTGTACATATGAGCACCAAATACTATAAGCATTAGACTTGATAGCCATTAGAATATTAAACAAAGTTTACATGTGGTTGACCTCACGCTATGTGGTTTGTTACATATCCTGCATTATGGCTGACAAAGTAGAAAAATGTACAGCACCATAATGTGGCACCAGAAAATTGAGCATTTTTAAAAATATTACGAAGAAACGGGATGGACAAATTATTAAATACACATTTGTCGCACTTGGCAATGTGCTGATATAAATTATATTCAGATCTTTTACAAGTGTTCCTGGGGTAAAATAAAAATTAATTCTGCTGTGACTCCACTGATTAAACCAAGTGGAAAAAAACTTACAAAATGTATGAAGTTATCAGTGTTGTTTTAGATTTAAGAGTTAGAAGGCTTCCCTCATAAAATGTTGACCTCATCATTATTATTTTGTGAAATCCTCTCTCATGGCCAACCATTCTGTCTTTTGTAAAGACAATTATACAAAAAGCATAAATGCACAATCCAGAATATGGAGATTCAGATTGCTCTAAATCTAGTCCTTTTTAAAAATATTTTTAATTGCATTTGTTTGTTGCTTGCAGCTTTTCCCAAGTTTGTTTTCATAAAAATCTTCCTCCAATATATATGGCCTATATATATTCCATAAGATAATGTTTGACTTTGTTTAAACTGGGAGACCAACATACAGTACTTACACTGAAGCATAAATTGTTTTATTGATTAGCACTGTAGGCAAAGACAAATCTAAAAAGGGGGGAGTTTGAGTGCCTCTTTATAAGTTTGTACAAATTGTAGTATATATTTAATTTGACTTTAGTTGAGCTACAGTACACGCTTATTAAAGTGTGGGGGTATTTTTTTTAGTTTGTTTATTTTTGTGTCTTCAAATTTGCCTTGACTGACTAGTCACTAGTTTTCTTGGCAAGATTTTCAGAAGTGGTTTGCCCTTGTCTTCTTTCTTGGGCTAGAGAAGAGTGACTGGCTCTAGGTCACCAACTAAGTGAAATATCTAAGGGACGACTAGAAGACGTGGTCTCTCAGTTTCCAGTCTTAAACAACTACATCAAATTGGCTCTCAACTAACAGAACCATAAATATAATGAGGTACAAGCTGATAAGCATTTTACATGTGACTACATATATGTCAAGTTTGCTTGTTTGACTTTTTGACATTTCTTACAGAACAATGCTGCCCATTCCTGTCTAACTTCAAGGAAGAATTAAAAACCCTTGCACTATGCCTACATTCAGTAATGTCCTGGATATAAGTGAAATAACATTCTGACAAAATGGAGGTACTGTTGGTCAGTAGCAAACCAGACTTGAGAATGGAATTTCAACTATTTCTTGATGGAGTTCTGATCTCCAGAAATGGCTCTCCAGATCCACAATCAGAGAATGCTCTCTGGATCTCTAAATGGTAACTATGACAATTATACCAATTGAGGCACATGTGACTGTTCCTGCATCATTTAAATCTAGCAACATTTGTCATTTGTTTATATCCTGATGAGATTATCACATTAATCAGTACGCAAGGCTAACCCATCATAGTCAGAAGATTTGAACAACTACTAAAGAGTGCCTGATTCACTTCTTCAGAGATATAATTGTTTTAATGAAAAGCAATAGTAATAGTAGTTCATTTAGAAGAGAAAATATGTAGCTCAGGGTTGAATTGCAGTGCTTTATGCTATTTTAGTTGGTTGTTTGTTTGCTGAAGTTTCATTAGCCAACTAGTAAATGAGCCTTGGTGGAGCAGTGGGCTAATGCCTCCTTAAGTAACACCAGCTGCCTGCAATTAGTGCAGGTTCACGTCCCACCAGGCTCAAGGTTGACTCAGCCTTCCATCCTTCCGAGGTAGGTAAAATGAGGACCCAGATTGTTGGGGGCAATAAGCTGACTTTGTAATAATGCCGCTTGGGGGGGGGGCGAAAGCCCTAATAAGCAGGCATATACATAGAATGAAGGCTACTGCTAAGCTTGTAAGCCGCCCTGAGTCTTCGGAGAAGGGCGGGATATGAATGTAATAAAAATAAAATAAATAAATAAATAAAACATTATCAGTGCCAGTGAGTATGGGTTTTTTACCTGTTTATATGCAGTAGCATGCCCTGTCAGTTTTGGTGCAGAGGTGATTTCTTCCTTGGTGGTTCCTTGATTAAAATATTGTTTTCTGTGGAATCCTTAGTGCTTTCTGAATTTGGTTGTTTACTTGCAGACATTTTGTTACTCAACTAGGTAACATCTTCAGTGCCAGAAGGGAATGGGGTTTGTTCTGTGTTTATATAGAGTAGCTCTCCCTGTAAGTGTTAATGGGGGTGTTGTTTTTTTCCTTGGTTGACCCTTAATTGGGCTGTTGTTTGTTGCTTGAGGTCATTTGTCTGAGTTCGTAGTTCCTTGATTTATGGTATTGTTCACTGCATTGATTGTTTGCCTGGTGTTAATTTTGTTGTTAATCCCCTTTTATCAGGGTGTTGATTGTTGGCAAGGAGGTATTCTGGTCTTTTTGTTTCCTTTTCAGCTTTTTATTGTCTTTTGGGTGATGCTTAAATGTTGCTTCTTTCCATGAGCTATTGATGCCTGATGTGTCTGAAAACCAAGTTTCCAGGAATTCCCTTGTATTTTTGGTTTTAGCCTGGTCTAGGATGCTTGGCTTCCCACTTGAAACTAGGTTTGAGTCTGTCCATGTGTTGTGAATTTTTCATTATGTTTTCTGACTGCTAGTTAGAGTTCATAGATATGCTTTGGTAATCTTTTGCCTGTCTGTCCTACATAGTGGTTGTCATCTACTAAGGAGAAACTTCCTGACAGTTAGAACAACTAACCAGTGGAACAACCTGCCTCCAGAATTGGTGAATGCTCCAACACTGGAAGTTTTTAAGAAGAGACTGGACAGCCATTTGTCTGAAATGGTATAGGGTTTCCTGCCTTAGCAGGCGGTTGGACTAGATGACCTCCAAGGTCCCTTCCAACTTATTATTATTATTATTATTATTATTATTATTATTATTATTATTATTATTATTATTATTATTATTATTATTATTATAACATATAGTGTTGTATGGCCCATATTGTAAGGCCATACAATACCACCAAGGATCAGTTACAGTATACTCTCTAATCCTTATGGACTACTGGAAGTTCTGATGATTCACAAAAAAAATCACCCAAATATTAAGAGATAAACAAGAGAGAAAAATCAATATATTTGGCCATTGTATTGTTGCTTATACAGTGCATATGTTACGTGCCTATATAAATTGAAAGATTAGTGAGCTTCAAATGGTGACTTCATAGACAGTTCATCTTTCCTAAAGATTTCTCCTGATTAATTTTGCATGCTATTTGAACCTGAGTTTTTAATAAAAGGAGACACAAGTCATAAAAATAAGATAAGGAAAAGAATTTCCTAAAATAGCTCCTAGTCACATTGCAGAATCTAGAATCTACCTGAATCATGCTGAAGTTGCTGGTTTAAATAAGGAACCTTAACACTGAGTTTGTGGTTTACTGTAAAACTGTAGAACATAAATACCGTTTTGAAATTAAAGGTGCAGCGATATGGTGTTATTGGAATTCTATAAACTAATGGCTTCTACTTACATAGAAATAAGTATTCTACAGATTAATTTTACATTGTTTATATACAGTGGCTTATTCTGTATTAAAAACAAAAACAAAACAAAACAAAACACCAGGCTGACAAAGTGTTCCATTATCAAAGTAACAACCCAACCTCCCACAAGAACTGTGTAAGAATATTATTCAGATGACTACAAACAGACCACCTGCACATCTTCCAACAAAATGAATACTTATGCAACTTCATCCAAAAGTGTCTGACCCTTAACACAGTTCAACCAACAGAAGCTATAAATAGGATAACACTACTAAATATCAAAAACATGTGAGAAATAACCAACAGATTATTAAATCAGACACCAGACTTCTCCATAGCACACAAACCAACTAAAGCCCTCCATAATATCTTAAGTAAACCAAATGACCTAGTAGGACGAGAAGAAAAAAATAGTCATCTACAGCATACAGTGTAAGGATTTAAACAGCCATTATTATGTAAGACAAACAGGCAGAAGACTAGCAGAGTGTATTCATAAACACCAACTAGCAGTCAGAAGACATGATGCAAACTCCTGATCTAACAACACATGAATACTGTAGATTCAACCATAATGTCAACTGGGAAACTAAGCATTCTAGACCAATTAGCTCTCAATGGATTCATAGAAATAACACCATTCAAAAGAAAGAAAAGAAAACCAATCAAGGAATTACCAGGAGAAAAACATACTCTTACCATTATTAATAGGGCAAGCCACTGAATATAAACAAAGAGCAAACCTTATACTCACTAGTAATGATGATGTTACCTAATTGGATAGTAAAACATCTGCAAGAAAACAACCAAACACAGGGAGTACCGACTCCATAGTTTTACTCTGATCTCTTCTATTGAAATAGTTCTTTATTTATATAAATAGTTCTCCTATAGACTAACTTTTAGAATCAGTAAACGTTTTTTTTAAAAAAAATCATAACATATCTAAAATTCAATTTCAACATTTTAAAAAACTAAATACACACAGTTCGAAGCAGACAAATAAACTCTTGTATCAAGCAATAACTCTTTATTGGGAAACATGTTTGTCCTTCAATATTTTGCCCTCATTTTTTTATTTAACTTATTCACGTTTTCAATACCGCATTTAATGGATGTCTGTAGTGTTGTTATAGCTATTTACTGACCAGGAGCTTCTGCTTCAGTTTGGGAGTTTATTAACCAGGCTTTCTCCTAATTAGTTCCTTAGGGAAAATCACTAGTATTTCATAGATCTGTATGAAAACAGAATATAGCTTCTGTTGGTATTGGATAACCCCTCACTCTTTCTGCCTGTTATCAAATGCGGTCATCAGTTCTGTTGAATGAAATTATAAAGGGGAAGTAAAAAATAATAATAGACAAAAGTGCTTTTCCAGACACTCAAACAGGCTGCTTTGCACCATGATGTGAAGCACACACTTTTTCAAAGTCAACATCAGCAATATGTGTAACAGTACATACAGTATTTAGAAGAGTAAGTGGGTAATCCAGATTTATTCATGTTCCTTATACATAGTTAATAATGTATCTAGATGGTAAATTAGTTATAATGAACAGATATGGAAAATGGCTCTGAGTTAACATTTGAAATATTTTGTTTGTATTATTGATTGGCTTTAAAACCATATTTGTTTGAGGAGGTGCTGATAGAAATGCAAAAGTTTTCCAAAAAAATCTTTGTATGATTTTGTGCGAGAAGCTCCATGGAACAACAGGCTGTGAAGTGTTCCCTCACGTGACTTACTTGCAGGCGAGCACATCCACATTATTATGTTGTGGGCTCTGATGAGCAGGAACGAGTACACGCAGATGAGTACAGACAAACTCATACTTTATTTAAGCATAAACTGTACTGAGGATTTGGAGTCACCCTGCCACAATATATAGCCAGGCCCTCTGGAAGCAACCAATCAGATTGTACCCATGTTTGCCGCCCAAAGTTGACCAATTGCAGGACCAGAGATGTCCTGTCTGGGTTGCTGGAGAACCGTTAGTTCTCCAGCAACGCACGTGGTGATATTCCAAAAGCCCAGTACATAACACCCATATCCCAACAACAACAACCCAATGAAAGACAACACTAAACACTGAACAAGAAAAAAAACCCACTCAGCAAACACATTGCAAACTGCAAAAATCACAGAAGCACATGACAAGTCCCTCCTTAACCCAGCCACATTTACAGATACCATTTTGAGAACTTGCTCCCTGCCTACCAATATATCAGCAAGGTAATATTCAAGATTTGTGATTCATACTTCAGCAATGCATGCAATGATAACTGCCAGATGTATAAGTTGGATTCAGAAGGAGCAGAAGCACCTGAGATCACACAGTGAGCATCCAATAGATAATGGAAAGAGTATGGGATTTCCCAGAAGACATATTATATTATACAAAGATTTATTAAAAGTGTACATCCCAACAACTCATGAACAACCCTTAAAAACATTGTACAATTATACCAGGACATCTCATCTGCCCACAGAAAAAAAAGTGAAATGATTAAGAAGCAATAGTTAGAAAAGAATTTGGAGCAAGTAAATGGTTCAGAATAGAAAAAGAGGGATCTCAGGGTTTTATACATTTGTCCTTATATACCAGATGTGAGAAATGCTGGACAAGGAGAAATAGAAATTAAAATTGGTGGGAGAAAGACCAACATTTTCAGATCTTCTGATAAATGCTGATTTAACCAAGGAACACTTTGCTGAAGTTGAAAGAAAACACTGTAAAGGCAGTTTGCTCCCCAATATTCCCCCCCCCGAAAGATGATATCAACAGGTAAGTATTTTATCTTAGGATATAAATTCACAAGGAAGGTTGACTGAAACCATGTAATTAAGAGATGTATGCTCCTGGGAAAAGAGCTTATGACAGATTTGGACAAAAAAAAAGAGATTTGTTGTTAAGACCATAGTTTTCTAAATTATAAAATATAGCTGAGATTACTGAACCATTTGAAAGGCTGAAGGAAGAAAAAGTGATCTCCCTGGATTCTGATGCTGGAGGAAAACTTTGTGAATACAAGATCATAAGAATATGAATCATAAATACATCCATCCAATCTTTTTAATAGCAGATGAAGTAGAAATAAGAGTGCCCACTTGGAGCACTAATGACAAAGTTAAATCTTAACTACTTTGGACACATTATACAATGATAAGAATAATTGAAAGATGACCGCGATCCTTGGAAAAATAAAAGATGACAGGAAGGCCAACAGAAGGCAAAGTAGGTACGTACTATCATCAGCATGAGTTTACAAGAACTTTTAAAAGCAGTTTCCACACACAATTATGATAGCAATGAAAGTTTGAAAGTGGCTGAATAACTGAACAAGAAAGTTGTCATTCAGATTTATACAACCAAGATGTGGTAGCCTAGTTTTTGGAACAAGCAAGAATATTCCTTGATAATCTTACTGAACAGATATGGGGAAAGCAGAGATCTGGACAAAGAACAGAGCAGATAAATGTAAAGGTTTTTCTGTCCAGCAGTTTATGACTCTAGGGCACAGTGCTCATCTCTATTTCTTGACCAAGGGAGCCAGTGTTGTCTGAAGACATTTCCGTGTCATGTGGCCAGCATGGCTATATGCCAAAGGCACCCAGAAGACTGTTACCTTCCCACCAAAGTGGTACCTATTTATCTACTCACATTTGCATGCTTTCAAACTGCTAGGTAGGCAGGAGTTGGGGCAAGGAATGGGAGCTGACCCCATTGCAAGGTGCTTGGGTCTCAAACCCAGGCTGTCAGTTTTCAAGCTGATAAGGCCAGTGGCTTCAACCGCTGAGCCATTGCACCTCCAAGGACAGGGCAGTTCCAATGCAATAGGACAAAATCTGGCTTTGTAAATAATTAGTGGCTAGTTTCAGACAGTATAGTTGCTTACCAATGTATGACTAGATGTTCCACTCAAAAGCTTGACCACTGCACTCAGCATCAGCTGCAGCTACCAAGCATTCTAAATAGAATCAAGTAAGAGATATGCAAATAAAGCATTTGAGGAATAATAAAGCCTGGTGTTGAACAGAATGAGTCATTGTGTAGTGGTGGGATTCAGATATGTGAACAACCGGTTCTCTGTATGGATGCCACTTCCAGAAGTCCATTCTGGGCCTGGGCCACAAAAAATTAGCTACTGTTTCTGCCAAAGTGGTGCGAACTTGCTGAATCCCACCACTGTACTGTTCATTTTCATCATCAAAATAGGGAAATGCATACAGATTGATCCTTAAGTATATTAAAAAAGGACTTTATAAAAAAAATAAGGTATTATTTGAGAACCTAGTTTTTCTCTACTCACCACCAGGTTGGTAGTGTGGGAAGACAATTCTGGGCTAGAGACACTTTTGGTCAGGTTTAGCAGTATTGATTTTTATGTCTCCTGTAGTTCAGCGACTTCTACAGAGCATAAAAGGAAAGGTCAAACTCTCTCTCTCTCCCTTTTAACATACATTCCTAAACTCATTTAGTGAGCTTATAAGGAACATAGGCTTCCCTGAGAATAATTAACTTGGGCTCGAAATTGAGAGTGTGGAGTATAATGAACCACTAATTTCTCTTCTCCTAAAATGGTGCCTTTCAGCCTGAGAAATTTGGTGTCTTGTTCTTCAAACTAGTATCAAATGAATCAATGAGCATCAAATTTGTCATCTCCCCTCAAGCCAATGGGTATCGTTTATTTAATATAAACCATGGAACAACCTAAATGAACACATGCAGAAATAGGAACAGATGTCTTTAAAGGTTTCTTTCAGATCAAGTTTTCTTCTTTCTTCATAATTGGTTTTCCCCTCTCCTGCAATTCAATCTTAGATTTCACTGAGCAATATTATTTGGTGGGCAGGACCACAAAGCTTTTCAGTAGATTAAGTGCAGGGGGGGAGGGGAAGAAATAATAAAAAATCAATTAAATGGAATGTACAAAATATGTACCACAAGGGCAATAAAGTTGCTTCAAAATGAGAAGGGCAGTAAATAAATGTAATAGATAGATAGATAGATAGATAGATAGATAGATAGATAGATAGATAGATAGATAGATAATAAATAAATTCATTTTCTGCATTTTCTTTTAAAAAAAACAAGGCAGCCAGAATAATGTCTTCATTGTAGCAATTTATTGGACCAAGGCCATTTAAATAAGTAAATAAATAAATAAGAAAATCTTCTTACTTTAGAGAGAAGCTGCAGGAAAACCTGAAAGTCCAAGCAGTTCAAATGGGTATAAAAATTTAGTGCAGGCTTAAGCGCTCTACAAGAATCTGAACTACTAACAGTCAAAGCAAATTGGCAGTAGATAAGAGTCAATGGAATTCATAGTGGGCTGGATTTAGATATCTTGTGGGCACAAAGGGACTCGATACTAATGACACATTTGATTCCTCCCTCTGGCTCAGCATGGTCATCTCTTACATCAGCTTTTCTATTCTGAGCCTTTGTATTCTGAATTCTCAGGATTCCCAGTCCAAACTCTGTATGAATTACAATTTTATGAAATAAATTCCTCAATAATCCCATTTTATCTCCAAAACTGGCCAATTCACCATGACAACAGAAAGAGTCTTGGAACCCTCTCTCAATCAGGGGGTAGAGCTCAGTTAGCAAAATTGATTCCTGATTTAGACGAACACTACCTCTCTGAAGCTGCTTTTCAAGGAAAGTCTGTCAGAACCCACTAGTGGCAGAGGAGCTGGGTCTGCAGTCTGGATATTCTCCTTCCATTTTAAGATCCTCCCATTTTATTTATTTTGATCTGGGTCTGTTTTTGCTATATTACCCAATTATTATCATGGTTCTGAGGTACTCCAGCACGGTTTTACCCGCCCTCAGGGGTGCCCCCCCATCCTGGGTGCGACCCGCCTTACCTTTTAATCTGCCTCTTGATGACGGGCCCGATTGCTGGGACCCTGAGAGATGGCCAGGCAGGAACAGGGGCCTAAGATATAAATTTAATAAGAGGCCCCTGATTACTTTTTTAGCCAAATTTTTTGTAGGGTTAGGGAGGGGGGAGGGTTGTGGTTGGTTGGAGATGGGGGGTAATCCGCCAACTGTTGTTCAGGCCAGGCCCAGGACAGATCGCGTTGAGGGGGAGCCGGGGTCGGTCATCTCCGGAGCTCTGGAGCGGGTCGTGGGATTGCCAATTCCCACGACGATAGGGAATGGCAGCAGGTGTAAGATCAGAGGGCCGTATCGACCTCCGGGAGGGCTTCTCCGCTATTTACAAGCGGTGAGGCGCTCCGACCCTCTGTCTTCGACCCAAGGTTCTGGGAGCGGGGATGTGCAGCCACCTGAGCTCCGGCTGGTGTACCTCAATGCCAGGTCCGTTGCTAACAAGGCTCCTCTCGTCCGGGATCTGGTCGAGGGTGAGCATGTGGACCTGGCCTGCATCACGGAAACCTGGTTGGGCCCAGAGGGTGGTATCCCCCTGGTTGATCTTTGCCCACCAGGCTTCCGGGTGCTACACTGGCCTCGGACTCAGGGTAGGGGTGGGGGAGTGGCTGTGGTTATGAGGGAGACCTTATGTCCGCAGGAGGCCACCGTTCCTCAGATAGTCGGGTGTGAATCTCTCTTATTGAGGTTTGGTCCTAGGGCGCAGTTGGGCTTGCTGCTGGTGTACCTTTCGCCTAGTCGCGCAGCAGCAGCCCTGCCTGAGTTTCTCGATATCCTCTCAGGGCTGGTGATTGAGTTTCCCAAACTTATGGTTTTGGGAGACTTCAATCTACCATCCCTGGGAGGAGCATCTGAGTTAGCTCGGGAGTTCATGGCTTCCATGACGGCCATGGACCTGACGCAGGTAATTCATGGACCGACTCATGAGGGAGGCCACACCCTTGACTTGGTTTTCTTATCTGGTCGGTGGTTAGGTGATCTTGGTGGGGGCTCCCCAATTGTTATGCCCCTGTCATGGACCGATCATCATCTCCTGCGGCTGGTCTTCCGTTTTGCCACTCCCCACTGTGGGGTTGTTGAGCCAACTAGATGGTTCTGCCCCAGACGCTTAATGGACCCTGAGAGGTTCCAGGCAGCACTGGGGTCCCCACCTGCCTCCTCAGCTCACAGCTCGGCAGATGCCTTAGTGGATGCCTGGGAAAGGACGGCCACGGAGGCACCTGACTGAGTTCTACCCTTGCGGCCCCTGACACAGCGCAGATCCCAATGGGCTCCATGGTTCTCCGCGGAGCTCCGGGAGATGAAGCGTCGGAGACGGGGCCTAGAGAGCGTTTGGAGGTCCAGCCGATCTGAATCCGACCGATTGCGACTAAGAACCCATATTAGGTCTTATCTCGCAGCGATGAGGGTGGCGAGGTCTAACTACTTCACTGCCCTCATCGTGTCCGCAGATAATCGCCCGGCCGCCCTGTTTAGGGTGACCCGCTCCCTCCTTAATCAGGAGGTGAGTGGGGAACCCTTGCAGGGGTGTGCCGAGGAATTTAGTCAACATCTGTCGGACAAAATCGCTCGGATTCGGACCGGTTTGGACTCCGACTGGGCAGTATCGGACGATCAGGACACGAGCGGTCTTGTCAATGTCACCTGGGAGGAGTTCGATCCTGTAACTCCGGAGGAAGTGGACAGGATCATGGGGAGGCTGAGCTCCACCACATGTTTATTGGACCCGTGCCCTTCCTGGCTGGTTTATGCAGCCCGGGAGGGGACACGAGGCTGGTTCCAGGCGGTTATATCTGCCTCTCTGAGTGAGGGTAGTTTTCCTGCCACCTTGAAAGAGGCGGTGGTAAGACCTCTCCTCAAGAAGCCTGCCTTGGACCCGGCTGTTTTGAATAACTTTCGTCCGGTCTCCAACCTTCGCTTTCTTGTGAAGGTTGTTGAGAGTGTGGTGGCGCATCAGCTCCCTCTGGTCCTGGATGAAGCGGATTATCTAGACCCGTACCAATCGGGCTTCAGGCCAAGGTACAGCACGGAGACGGCATTGGTCGCGCTGGTGAATGATCTCTGGAGGGCTCGGGACAAGGGATATTCCTCTGTCCTAGTCCTATTAGACCTCTCAGCGGCTTTCGATACCATCGACCATGGTATCCTGCTGCAGCGTCTCAGGGGATTGGGAGTGGGAGGCACGGTTCTTCAGTGGTTCTCCTCCTATCTCCTGGGACGCTCGCAGTCGGTGTTGGCAGGGGGGCAGAGGTCGACCGCGAGGCCTCTCGTTTGTGGAGTCCCTCAGGGGTCGGTCCTCTCACCTCTCCTGTTCAACATCTACATGAAACCGCTGGGTGAGATCATTCGTGGTTTTGGAGTTGGGTATCATCAGTATGCTGATGATACCCAACTTTTCATTTCGACCCCAAACCACCCCAGTGATGCCCTCGACGTGATGTCCCGGTGCCTGGAGGTGGTCCGGGTCTGGATGGGGAGGAACAGGCTTCGACTCAACCCTGACAAGACTGAGTGGCTGTGCGTACCGGCATCTCGGGATATTCAGGATATCCCACCCCTCACTATGGGGGGTGAGTCATTACCTCCTGTAGATAGGGCTCGCAACTTGGGAGTCCTCCTAGATTCACAACTCTCCTTAGAAGACCATATTGTAGCTGTGACTAGGGGGGCCTTCGCCCAGGTTCGCCTGGTGCGGCAGTTGCGGCCCTATCTAGACCGGGATGCCTTACGTACGGTCACTCATGCGCTCGTGACCTCTCGTCTTGATTACTGCAACGCTCTCTACATGGGGCTACCCTTGAAGACCACTCGGAGGCTCCAACTAGTACAGAATGCAGCCGCGAGAGTTGTACTGGGAGTTTCCCGATACTCCCATGTCACATCTTTGCTCCGCGAGCTGCATTGGCTACCAGTTGTCTTCCGGGTGAGGTTCAAGGTGTTGGTAATGACCTACAAAGCCCTTCATGGCATGGGTCCGGAATACCTTGGGGAGCACCTGCAGCCGGCGTCAACTTCCCTCCGCCCAGTACGCTCCCACAGAGAGGGCCTCCTCAGGGTGCCACCGGTCAAAGAATGCCGACTGGTGGCCCCAGGGGGAGGGCGTTCTCTGTGGGTGCACCGGATTTATGGAACCATCTTCCGGTTGAGCTCCGGATGGCGCCCGATCTCCGCTCCTTCCGGCGCAATCTTAAAACCCATCTCTTTAAACAAGCTAGCCTGGCCTGATGGGACGGGGTGGGATTTTTATAAATGAACTTTAATTTTTAAATTTGTATTAATTTTATGGGCATTGTTTAATTATGTTTTAATAATTTTAATTTTTGTATCTAGTTTTTATGTATTGCCCTGTTCACCGCCCTGAGTCCCCTGGGAGAAGGGCGGTATATAAATTAAATTAATAAATAAATAAATAAATAAATTCCCCATAAACAGGAATTTGCCTTGAAATACAAACAAAATATTCAAGAGAATATGAATTTTTTACAGGACCAGAGTGAGAAACATTTAAATTGGCTTTTCTCATAGTTGTTTTCAGGGATAGTCAAGAATTCATGGATCTGCTATTTAAGTCACAAAAGCATATAAAGCCCTAAATGGCTTGGGTCCGGGATATCTGAGGGAACACCTGCTGCCAGCATCAAGTTCCCTTCGTCCAGTGCGCTCACACAGGGAGGGTCTTCTCAGGGTGCCGCTGGTAAAAGACTGCTGGCGGATAACACCCAGGGGAAGGGCCTTCTCTGTGGGTGCACCTGCCCTCTGGAACCAGCTGCCCGTGGAGCTTAGGACTGCCCCCGACCTTCATTCATTTCGCCGGGACCTGAAGACCTGGCTCTTTGAGCTCTCTGGCCCAGGCTGAGAATTTTTAACTGGGGTATAAAACAAATATAAATACCGATATAAGAAGAATTAAGATTACGGAGGTTTAAATATGTACTAAAGAAACCATAGGCTCAAGCCAAAAGAGGGTGGAGACAGAGTAGAATGTTTGAATCATACCTGGATTGTTAAAGGGAGTTAATCCTACCAGGTTGCAGTGTCCTGGCTCTTTTTTTAGGTGTCCATCATCTGTCAAGTATTATTGTATTCCGTTCTCTTTTTGCTGAATACCAGCATTGCTGCTTACAAAGGAATTGTAATACATAAACCGCCGCTTACTTTTAGGGCTTTGCATAATGAAGTTATCCCACTACATCTAGATATTTCATTCTCATGGAAATTTCAGCTGATTCAGAAGGCAGTGGCCTATATGCTTCCTGGCCAGTCACATTTCCATAGTGAGAAATGATAAACTGGATACCAATGTGTTTCCAAGAGCAATCTAAGGTATAGGTTGCATAAGGCTTCTCTTCTAAGAGATGTTCTACCTATCTGATCCAGACACTCAGAATACATTTACTAAAAGTCCACCTTATAATGAGGTGCAGTGAGGCAGAGTCCCAGTGACAGGCATTCTTGGTGATGGGCATGGGTCATTTTGGTTTCCTTGCATTGCCACAAATATTTCAAAGTTGTTGGAGATCTTAAACTATGCATATTTCTCATTTTATACTAAGAACCAGTTTGGTGTAGTGGTTAAGACACTAGTCTAGAAACCAGGAGACTATGGGTTCTAGTCCAAAAGCAATGTAAATTATAACTTTTCATTGCAGGAATGTAGGATCTGATAACAACATATGATGATCCCTATTACCCCCCCCCCGTAGATAGGGCTCGCAACTTGAGAGTCCTTCTAGATTCACGGCTCACTTTGGAAGACCATATAGTAGCTGTGACTAGGGGGGCCTTCGCCCAGGTTCACCTGGTGCACCAGTTGCAGCCCTATCTAGACCAGGATGCTTTATGTACGGTCACTCACACGCTCGTGACCTCTCGTCTGGACTACTGCAACACTCTCTACATGGGGCTGCCCTTGAGGACCACTCGGAGGCTCCAACTGGTACAGAATGCAGCCGCGAGAGTTGTGTTGGGAGTCTCCCGATACTCTCATGTCACACCTCTGCTCCGTGAGCTGCATTGGTTACCAGTTGTCTTCCGGGTGCGATTCAAGGTACTGGTAATGGTGTTTAAGGCCCTACATGGCATGGGTCCGGAGTACCTTAGGGAGCACCTGCTGCCGGCATCAAGTTCCCTCCGCCCTGTGTGTTCCCACAGAGAGGGCCTCCTCAGGGTGCCACCGATCAGAGAATGTCAATTGGTGGCCCCCAGGGGGAGGTCCTTCTCTGTGGGCACCCCGGAGCTATGGAATCGGCTGCCGGTTGAGCTCCAGATGGCGCCCGACCTTCGCTCCTTATGTCGCGATCTGAAGACATTCTTATTTGAACAAGCCGACCTGGCCTGATGGGGGATGGGTTGGGTTTTACGGTCATTTTTAATATTTGTATTTACTGTTTTTAGTCAGACATATGTTTAATTTTCTTTTAACTTTTGTATTTTTGTATTTTTTATATTTGCCCTGTTCACCGCCCTGAGTCCCTCGGGAGAAGGGCGGTATATAAATAAAATTATTATTCTTATTATTATTATCTTATTATGGGCGACCTGGAGCCTCTACTGTCTGATTTTCTAAAGAGACTCCAAGCCCATCTTTTCTCCTGATTGTACCACCTGCTAACATTAAAAAGTGTCCAATGTTATACTCTGGTTTCTCTTCAGATCGTATAAATCTTTTGCCTTAAAAAGTGTCCATTGTTATATCCATATATGGACTCCACACCACCGAAAAGATGATTCTTCTTCTTCTTCTTCTTCTTCTTCTTCTTCTTCTTCTTCTTCTTCTTCTTCTTCTTCTTCTTCTTCTTCTTCTTCTTCTTCCTCTTCCTCTTCCTCTTCCTCCTCTTGTTTTCAGTTTTTTTTAAAAAAAATTGCAACTTGATCTCAGGACAATGATTTTGTCATGGTTCCAACAGACAGAGACAAATCCCACCCCTAAAGCTATGCAAGCAACTACTTTCCCCAATACATCTTCCTGGCGGGCTTTTCACGAATCACCCAGCCTTTAGTCTTGGAAGTAGCCAATGACCTTGGTTCCCATGGGACAAAAATTTATTTAGACTAGCGAAACACCTGGCAATCCCCCCCTCCTTTCAATGTGTCAACCGAAAATGAATAAGGAAGATGGGTGCAGCCATGCTCATTTGACAAGTTGACAGACTTACTATCCATATTGATCAGCTCGAGGAAGCACTACATCTTCTGATACTGGTGGCAAAGAGTATAGTGGTGGGCCAGTATTATGCTGCTTTAAAAAATAAAGGATGACAACAGTGACAGCAAAGAAGTGCCTTAAATGTGACTATGTCTAGATCCATTCAAATGATAATAAATTAAATTTAAAAATTATAAATAATTTAAAATCTGATGCCTGGTGTAGGTATGCATTCTATCTTGATGTAGAACCAGCTCTGCCACTAGTCATTTAGTTTTTTGGTTGTTTTTTTAATATTGCAGATTAAAAGAAAAACAAAACTGCTCCTCTCTTTAAACTCACTGGCCAGGAAAGCTGTTAGTAAGGAATGTTTCTATGTTAATTTAAAACTCTATCATTCTTTTAAAAGACATTTTTAATAGTAATTGGAATCTCGACAAGTTCTCAATAAAGGAGAAAATGGAGACATCTGTATAATCTTTAATTGTTTTTTTTTGCCTAATTAAAAGTATGTGCATACAACTGGGAAGATCCTTCTTTCAGCATTAGTTAGAAGATGATTCCGTAATGAAGAACTACAATGCAGTTTTGACCTTTTAGGATTTCAGTGGGATTTCTGGAGAAAAAACAGATTTATGACAGCCATTTTGGCGTATATAGTCCCTGTTGGCTTTGCAATTAGGAAGGCAAATATATGTAAAACTTGCTTAGACATTTGTTGAATGAATTGAGATCTCCAAGTGGGGAAAGAACACCTCCTCATGCCTCTAACCTCCATGTGTGTTGTAACCATAATTTGCCCTTCATCTAATACCTGGCTGTTTGTAAATTCATTCACACTGTCTCTCTGATCTCCCTTGGTGTATTGCTATTGGAGAGAGGCTGATGGACAGTGGTGGGATTCAAATATGTGAACAACCAGATCTCTGTGTGGAAGCTGCTTCTGGAAATCCATTCTGGGCCTGGGCAACAAATATTAGCTGCCAAAGTGCTGCAAACCGGCTGAATCCCATCACTGGTAATGGAACAATATGCATGGATATGCACAAGAGAGAATGGAACGACACCAGATCCTTATCTCATGTACTGTATTTATTTATTTATTTAGATTTACATACCGCCCTTTTCCCGAGTGACTCAGGGTGGTTTACAGGGCAAATTAAAACAGTACAATATATACAGGTTAAAATAAAATAAAATTAAATAGCCCCCAAATAATTTAAAATTAAAACCTTAACCCAAAACCCTCAGTCCAGGCCAGCAAGCTCGAATAGCCAAGTTTTTAGGTCCCGGCGAAACGAGCGAAGGTCGGGGGCCATCTGGAGTTCCATAGGCAGCTGATTCCAAAGGGCAGGCGTGCCCATTGAGAACACTCTCCCCCTGGGGGCCGCCAGCCGGCACTCCCTGACTGGTGGCACCCTGAGGAGGCCCTCCCTGTGGGAGCGCATAGGACGATGGCAAGTTGATGCTGGCAGCAGGTGCTCCTGAAGATAGTCCGGGCCCATGCCATTTAGGGCTCTATAGGTCATCACCAGCACCTTGAATCTCACCCGGAGGGCAACTGGAGGGCCAATGCAGCTCGCAGAGAAGAGGCATTACATGGGAGTATTAGGAAACCCACATCACAACTCACGCAGCCGCATTCTGCACCAGCTGAAGCCTCCGAGTGGTCCTCAAGGGCAGCCCCATGTAGAGAGCATTGCAGTAGTCTATCCGGGAGGTCACAAGCGCATGAGTGACTGTATGTAGGGCGTCTCGGTCCAGATAGGGCCACAACTGGTGCACCAGGTGAACCTGGGCAAACCCCCCCCCGGCCACGGCTCCTATATGATCTTCCAAACTGAGCTGTGAGTCCAGGAGGACGCCCAACTTGTGGGCCCTATCTATGCGGGGGTAACACCTCACCCGCCATAGTTAATGATGGAATAGACTGGTTAATTCGAGATGCCGGTATGCACAGCCACTCAGTCTTGGCGGGATTAAGTTGAAGCCTGTTTCTCCCCATCCAAACCCGGACCGCCTACAGGCAATGGGACATCATGTTGAGGGCATCACTGGGTTGGTTCAGGGTGGAGAGAAAAAGCTGGGTATCATCAGCGTACTCATGATACCCCACCCCAAAACCACAAATGATCTCACCCAGCGGCTTCATATAGATGTTGAACAAGAGGGGAGAGAGTACTGACCCCTGAGGAACTCCACAAACGAGAGGCCTCGGGGCCGACCTCTGCCCTCCTGCCAACACCAACTGCGAGCGGCCCAGGAGGTAGGAGGAGAACCACAGTAGAACAGTGCCCCCCACTCCCAACCCCCTGAGATGCTGCAGCAAGATACCATGGTCGATGGTATCGAAAGCTGCTGAGAGATCTAATAGGACTAGGACAGAGGAACAACCCCTGTCCTCAGCCCACCAGAGATCATTCACCAGCATGACCAATGCTGTCTCTGTGCTGTACCCGGGCCTGAAGCCCGATTGGTATGTGTCCAGATAGTCAGTTTCCTCCAGGAACAGAGGGAGCTGACGTGCCACCACGCTCTCAACAACCTTCGCTACAAAGCGAAGTTTGGAGACAGGATGATAGTTGTTCAAAACAGCTGGATCCAGGACAGGCTTCTTGAGGAGGGGCCTCACCACTGCCTCCTTCAAGGCGGCAGGGAAGCTACCCTCCCTCAAGGAAGCAGTTATTACTGCATGGATCCAGCCTTGTGTCCCCTGCATACACCAGCCAGGAGGGGCACGGGTCCAACAAACATGTGGTGGAACTCAGCCTCCCCATGATCCTGTCCACCTCTTCCAGAGTCACAGGATCGAATTCATCCCAGATAATATTTCCAAGACCGCTTGTCTCCCCCCTGTCCGACTCTGCCCAGTTGGAGTCCAGACCGGCCCGGATCTGAGCGATTTTATCCATCAGATGCTGACTAAACTCCTCGGCCCACCCGTGCAAGGGCTCCTCCCTCACCTCCTGATTAAGGAGGGAGCAAGTGACCCTAAACAGGGCGGCTGGGCAATTATCTGCAGAAACGATGAGGGCAGCGAAGTAGTTAGACTTCGCCGCCTCCATCATGGCGAGATAAGACCTCGTTGAGGTTCTTAACCGCAATAGATCAGATTCAGACCAGCTGGACCTCCAACAGCTCTCCAGACCCCGTCTCCGGTGCTTCATCTCCTGGAGCTCCACAGAAAACCATGGAGCCCAACGGGATCTGTGCCGGGTCAGCGGTCGCAAGGGTACAACACGGTTGAGTGCCTCAGTGGCCGCCCTTTCCCAGGCATCCACCAAGGCGTCGGCCGGGCTGTGTGTGAGAGAGATAGGTATAAACCCAAGCACCGTCTGGAACCATTCCGGATCCATTAGGCGCTTGGGTCTCTCCTTAAAAACCTCCAGTGATGAAGCACCTACAATGTCTGAAGGCAAGCTTTTCCTGCCCACCTGGTTAATTGTCCTCGCTGTTAGGAAGTTTCTCCTTAATTCCAGGCTGCTTCTCTCCTTGATTAGTGTCCATTCATTGTTTCTTGTCTTGTGTTCTGGTGCTTTGGAAAATAAATTGACCCCCTCCTCCTTGTGGCAGCCTCTCAAATACTGGAATACTGCTATCATGTCCCTCCTAGTTCTTCTTTTGTCTAGACCGGCCATTCCCAAATCCTGCAACCGTTCTTCATATGTTTTAGTCTCCAGGCTTTAATCTTCTTAGTTGCTCTTGATCTTCCAAAGAGCTATTTCTTTCACACAATTGTGAAAGAAATACTGTTTCTTGGACAGTAAATTTTTGCTTATGTAGCAGCCACGATTTAGGCAACAAAAATTATGACTTGGGATCAATTGTGTCTCAAGAAAGTGACCAACTGGATTACATACAGTGATGTGCATAACTCTCAAAACTGCTCAAAGTCATCATGATTGCTACTACTAATAACATTGTAATCGAAATGCCTATTACTCAAAATAGAAAAGTTAATAATAACATTAATAAAAAGCGCAATAGTAACCAAGTTGTAGGGAATAAAACTGTATTGGGTCAACTATTTTTACAGATTTTAAGCTTTAAAAACTCTTCATTAGACAACTTGGTTAACAAAGGAGAGACAGTTTACCTTGTTAAATGGAGTGATGGAAAGACTTAACATTCTGTTTTATCAGGTTGCCTATCAAGTTTAAAGTAAATGTTAGGTGCCACCAATATTTTCATGAAGTGTGTTGGAAAGAAACAGTATGGATTTAAGTTCTTAGGGTTTGGGGGTTTTTTTTAGGAATATTAGTTCTAATTATTTAGGTGAAATTTGAAAGTGTACAATAATTTTGTAAAACTTCTGTTGGGCTATTAAAGGAATCACATCTACAGTATTTTTTTTAAAAAAATAGTAATGTAAACCATTATCCTGTTTATTCCCCATCAGTAAATTAACTTGAGAAAACCATCTTCCATTGTTATATCCTTGACTTGAGAAGCCAGGTAGGCAGTTACATTTCAGTAATCTTTAAAATAATGTTTTTGAAGTTAAAATAATCAGTATTCTAATACAACAAAATGTAATAAAATGCTTGTTGCAGATTGTTTACATAGATCCTAAGCATCATGTATGGAAGTAAATCGTTATGCTAGGTGGGTAGGTTGAAGATATGTTTAATATATTGATCTCTATTAGCAAAAGGCAAAATACTATGGACACTTGAATGTATTATTTTGCAATGTGAGAGTTTCATCTTAAAGTTTGGGCTCAAAGAAGTATTTTGAAGAAGTAGCAGAAATAATGAAGGTTCATATTTTTTCTAGTTTTTCTGCCTTTCATTTGCTTTGATGTCCTTTAAACTGGTTAGCAGTCCCATCACTTTCCTAGAATGATCCCATCCATGCAAGAATCATTGAGATGTGATGGTATCATAATACTATATAAACCAAAGAGTTTGACAGCAAGATAAATGAAGCCCATTGAAGTGGAGGAAATGATGCCCATAAGTGAACATTTTTGCCTCTTTAAGACCAGTTCCAGATAAATCACTGAAAAGAAAGCAGCTTTCAGCAGTGATGAAATCATCACTGCCACAATCTCAATACCAGAGAAAGTGAATTCTTCCACATTATCAGACATAGGTAAATAAATTATTCATGTGAGCTAGTTTTGCATTTCCTTTTTCAGCCTTATTATGCAAGAATATTAAATGAATGCTATTCCAGGTGAATCAACCTTTTCTTTTAATGATGCACATCCAATTATAAGTCTTTATTAAGCATTGTACATAAAATGCCAGAGTATTTCATATCATATTTCTTCCATTGAAGGGGAAAAAAAATCTCAGTAAACAATAAAACAGCTCAGTTATGAACATTCATTATGGATGAACAATTAGAAATTTATGTTTCATATTTTTTCTCCTCCCGGGGTGATACAGCTACAAACTTACAAGTGTTTTCATAAACAGTTTTATTATAGTAGAACTGTCAATATGCTTCGTAAGAAATTCTCATTATGAATTAATATATTTTCTTGGATCAGTCTTTCCTTGGTAAGGAATAGACAAAATATTATGGACATGTTACACATAATTTTAAAAGCCTCCAGAGCCAGCCTATTTATCTACTCATATTTGCATGCTTTCAAACTATTTTCCAAAGCACCCAAAGGCAGGACAAGAACCAATGGATAAAACTAATTGAGGAGAGAAGCAACCTAGAACTGAGGAGAAATTTTCTAATGGTGAGAACAATTAACCAGTGGAATGACCTTGCCTTCAGATATTGAGGATGCTCCATCACTGGAGGCTTTTAAGAAGAGACTGGACAGCCACACATCTGAAATGGTAGAGGGTCTTAGAACTTCAAGGCACTGTTTACCTTAAAGAATCTTTATTTGGGTAGCATAACATTGGCACTAACATAATTGAAGCCAAAAACTGAATTTCCCTGCCCTTGGCACATAGTATCAAACCACAATTCCCTCCTTCAATTACAGTCATAAATCACATTCCCCAATTAGCTTGAAGCACGGTATTCCTCTCCAGCTCTCCAGCCTGCCAAGTCTTTATCGTCTCTGGTTTCCGCAACCTTGATTCTCACACTAGGTTCAGTGTTGTTATGTCTAGCTGGACTCTCATTCACATCCCCCCCCTTCCCCAGCATCATCTAACTCTAAAAGCGAGAAGAAGAAAATGACTACATTTCCATCTGTTGTCAATGCAAAAACATTGGATGTTAGCAGCGTTGACCCAAAGGGTTGGACTAGAAGACCTCCAAGGTCCCTTCCAACTCTATTATTTATGTTTTATGCTAGGTGGACAGGAGCTGGGACAAGTAACGAGAGCTCACCTTGTCACGTGGCACTCAGGTTTCAAATCCAGGCTTCAGCTTTTCACTGACAGGCTTAGTGTCTTTAACTGCATAGTTTAGTTTATTTAATATACACATGTATTAATCCTAAAATAGAAGATTTTACTCATTATTTATAATATATTTCTGTTAATGGTAAAATAATGATTTGTCTTCCAAAGAATAGTACTAGATTTACCATCTAATAATCCTTATTTCAATGATTCTTGGATGGCATTTTATGATCAGCTAGTGAGGTCCCATGGCAAATCTAGACAGCACACTAAAAAGCAGAGACATCACCCTGTCGACAAAAGTGCGTATAGTCAAGGCTATGGTCTTCCCAGTTGCAATGTATGGCAGTGAAAGTTGGACCATAAGAAAGGCTGAGCGCCAAAGAATTGAGGCCTTTGAACTCTGGTGCTGGAGAAGACTCCTGCGAGTCCCTTGGACTGCAAGGCGATCAAACCGGTCAGTCCTAGAGGAGATCAATCCTGACTGCTCTTTAGAAGGCCAGATCTTGAAGCTAAAACTCAAATACTTTGGCCACCTAATGAGAAAGAAGGACTCACTGGAGAAGAGCCTAATGCTGGGAAAGATCGAGGGCAATAGAAGAAGGGGACGACAGAGAATGAGGTGGCTGGATGGAGTCACTGAAGCAGTAGGCGTGAGCTTAAATGGACTCCAGAAGATGGTGGAAGACAGGAAGGCCTGGAGGAACGTTGTCCATAGGGTCGCGATGAGTCGGACACGACTTCGCAGCTAACAACAACAACAGTGAGGTCCCAGAACCATGCTCTTTTATTACAGGATTATTCTGAGAAAGCAGCCCTTTGAGTTCCCTTTGAGTTTCAGATGTCCTGCTGTGTTTGTGCAAGAAAATGAACTGAAAGCTAAAATAAAATGGCATGGTAGAAATGAGGATGGATATGACCTGGGATTCATGTCCCAGGAAGCAGAAGAAAAGGAAGCAATCTACCAAGGAGGAAGATGACATGCAGAGACAAAGATAAATCTAGCAAACAAAATGGACTGCACTGTCCCACCCCCATCTTTCAGTCAAGATCAGAGTCAAACTCAATTCATCTCTTTCTCTAATCCTATCCGACCCTTCCTGACCCCAAGCAATGTCCTCCTGCAAAGCCATCTAAACCAAAGAATAGAAGCTCACAGCTCACAACACTGCCAAATGGCAACCCCAATAAGGAAATTACGATATAGAGAAGCTTCAACATCCAATCAGCCTGAACAACTCAAATATTCCATCTTCTTTAACAATGAACTTCTGAAAGACTCATTTTGCTTAACAATAGAACTAACCCTTGCTACCCTGACAAGGTCAGTTTCCCTAAACTGGCCAACATATAAGATCCCTAGGATTTTCCACCTTGTAGCTCTCATCTTTTGTAAAAAAAAAAAATTGCTTTTCTATTGTCCAGGATCTCTGTTTCTTGTACAGCAGGCTGCCAAGATCGGAGTAAAATGATGGCAATTTCTCTTTGGTGTTGTGCTCCTTATTTTGACAGTTTTCTCAAACGGTGGAATGTCAATGTTTGTACAACAAAATAAAATCATAAATAAAAATAAGTTTTTATTTTATTTTTATTATTATTTAAGGTGATTTAAGAGATTTAAGGTGCTGGTACTCACCTTTAAAGCCCTACATGGCTTAGGCCCGGGATACTTGCAGGACCATCTGCTGCCGGGAACGAATTCCCATTGCCCAGTACGCTCACACAGAGAAGGCCTCCTCAGGGTACCATCAGCTAGACAATGTCGGCTTGCGACCCCCAGGGGGAGGGCCTTCTCTGTGGGAGCGCTAGCCCTGTGGAACCAGCTCCCCCCTGAGCTTTGGATGGCCCAAGATCTCCAGTCCTTTCGCTGTGGCCTCAAAACACTCCTTTTCCACCTGGCTGACCTAGACTGACAGGGATTTTAATTATATTTACAATTCTAACTTTATTCTTTAATTTACTTTAATTTATTTCAAATTTTATTTTTTAATTTACTGTACAGAGACCTTTAAGTTTTGTTGTTGTTAGCCGCCCTGAGTCCCTCGGGAGATAGGGTGGGATATAAATCCCATTAATTAATTAATAAATAATTATTATATGTGAAAACTGGTTTGATGTAAAGGTTAAGATGCTGAACTAAAAGCTGGGAGATCATTTTTCCCTGGGCAATAAAGCTGGCTACAGTAGGTGATTTGGGACCAATTGGTCTCTCACTGCCCACCTACCCCACTGGCCTGTGGAGAAAGTAGGAGGCAGGAGCGTTAGGTACACCACTTTGAGTTGTACCAAAAATGGTGAGAAATAAATCAGTCCCATTTGGTGACTCATTTTGACTGTAAGCCTCTGGATGTAAATTTGAATGCACGTATCCCTTTCAAGGTGGAAGGAATTATGTTGAGCACAATAATCTACCGATCATCTATGTTATGCAGTTGGCCATTAACCAAACGAATTCAGTTTGGGTTAGACTTTATAACATTTGATTCCTAGAAGGTATTAGATTACAACTCCTACAATCCCAGCTGACAAGACTGGAGATAGAGGGCTGAAAGAGAGAGCGAGAGAATGAAAATGAGTGTGAGGGAGACAGAGAAAGAGGAGGGGGGGAGAGAGAGAATGAATGTAAAACCTTTGTTCAGTATTACTGATTTTAAAAAGAAATATTTACTACACAATTTAATAACTTTTAGACACTGAATGTTTGTCATCTTAGTCTATATAATATCAAAGACAGAATATAAATATAGATCATATTTCCTGTTCAAAATACTGAAATTCTATATTTAATTTGATATATCTGCCAATCTCAGGTGACTTCCACAGGGGAAAAATCATGGGAAGTGCTTCAGAAAGGATCCTCCCCAGTTTTCCAGAAACTAAAAAGAGAGAAGGGGGGGCGAAATTATTTGTTTTGCAATATAGTGTTGTAAAGATAGTACTGACACTCCTGATTGTGCTTTTTGTCTAGACTACCATGAAAGACTAACATCAATTTTGTCAGTTTTGCCAATCAAGAACCAGTTAATAATAATGATGATGATGATGATGATGATGATGATGATGATGATGATGTTGGAAGGGACCTTGGAGGTCATCTAGTCCAACCCCCTGCTCAGGCAGGAAACTATACCATTTCAGGCAAATGGCTGTCCAGTCTCTTCTTAAAAACCTCCAGTGTTGGAGCATTCACCACCTCTGGAGGCAGGTTGTTCCACTGGTTAATTGTTCTAACTGTCAGGAAGTTTCTCCTTAGTTCCAGGTTGCTTCTCTTCTTGATTAGTTTCCATCCGTTGCTTCTTGTCCTGCTTTCAGGTGCTTTGGAGAATAGTTTGACATAGTGGTTAAAGCATCAGGCTAGAAACCAAAAGATCATAAATTCTAGTCCCACATTAGGCACAAAGCCTTAAGACTAAAGCTTGAGCCAGTCACTTTTTCCAGCTCTAGGAAGCAGGCAATGGCAAACCTGAAATTTTATCCAGTGAAACTACAGGATTTACAACAATGACTCAACAGCATAACAGCTCTTTGAATATATATTTGCTTACTCATATCAATGTGCCCACAGTTGAATTGGCACAGCTCAACCTGGGTTATTAGGGCAGAATCTGCATAACACAGGTGAAGAGTCCAATAGATCCTTTCAACAGAGACCTGTATAGTTTATTCTTTTATTCTTTGCCAGCTGCATTGATCACACATTCCTTTTCACATCACATTAGCTTTTCATTGATCTGTTGGGTTGCTGAGTCAAATATGACTCACTTCAGGGCAATTAACATTAATTTTATTCTCCATCTCTGTCTAATTTGATTTTGATGAGTTGGAACTTCTCAGGAAAAGATAAAATGAAGTTGCTTCAGCCAAATGTAAAATATTCACTATGGGGCCCTTGGTGTTCTCTGAGCCTTGTGGTTTTCTTGATTCACTATTCACTAAGATTCACTATGCCTTGGAGCTGTCTGACACACTCACTTACACAATGATTCTGCCTAACATTCTGTTTTTAACTTATCATGGCACCCTGGTCAAATGCCTAGATGCTCTGCAGAGTACCATAAACAGATTTTTTTTTATTGAAGACCTAGCTTGAATTCCCCTGTGCTTACAGCCCCTGTGTGATCACTACATCTATCTTGACTGCATTTAAACCACAATGGCCTGTATTCTACAATGTGAGAAAGATAAAAAAAGATAAAAATAAAACTGCTAACCTATCTTAAAACTAGGTTAAATAACTAGTAGAAAGAAGATACAGACTACTCTTTATGTTCAGCTGCTTTTGATTGTTTTTCACAGGATCTGTTTGAAGCTGCTGTTCTGATAAAGATTAAAAATATGTCAATTTTGCCAAATTGTAAAATCTATTTTAGCAGAAAATGTATCTTACCAGTAACTATGGTTCTTCAGGTCAACTATGAATTTACAGATATGTGCAAAATAGAACAGTAAGATATTTGAATCAATGCAGAAAGGTACAATCAGAATTCAGATTCCAAATCATGAGATTTACAAATATATATGCTGCTATTTGCTGCTTTCTGAAGTCAATCATCTACATGTATTTTTTTTGTTTTTGGTCTGGGATTGAATAGTTACCATGTAAGTCCAGAAAAAAAGTGTACTTTCTTCAAGGAGCCCCTGATACATACAGCAAAGTACTGGATATAAATCTGTTTCTCCATTTTTGATCTTAATAGTTGCCAATCTTTGGGAAGAGACTTTATCAGGAAGATTGTAGTCCCATTATGAACAGTAAAAGCTTCTTTCCACTCTACCCTCAGTTCCCCAACACTGATGGAGTGTCAAGAACCTATCACATCTCTTCAAATTAGAAATGGACACCTGTAGAAAGGAAAATGGGTAGGTTGTCTGAATGCACAGATAATCACTTGAATTACAGCACTTACAGATTACAAACCTGTTCTTCTTTATAGGGATCTTTGTATGATCAGCAAGTTTGCCTTCTGGAAGCAGTCATGTCAACATTGAAGGCAACACAATTTGACCAAAGGTTGCCTCCACTTGTGAACATTCATCAACGCTGGCCTTGACAAAAACTCATCTTGATAAAGTCAATGGCTATGACCAAGCAGCACTCTATATCTGTTACTGAATTACCTTGAACTCAGTTCAGCGAATACTAAGATCTCACTGCTTTGATGTTGCTGAAAGATTTACCGAAATAACTGTTTTAGTTATCATCTAAACAGATTACCTGTTTCAAAAACTCATAATTCCTTCTTAGTTTCCCCCACAGGAAAAAAAAACAGTTTGTAGGACAATATTTTAGATCTATGAACATAAAATACTAAAGTTCTACAAACATCTAATGTTTGAAGTGTTTTTCCCATCCCTGAAGATAAGAAAAAGAAAAGAAGAACTACAAGCGGAGTAATAGGCAGTTCAATCTCTATTTGAGATAGAGAAGGGAAAAGAAACATCAGACTTTTTTAAAGCATTATTCACATGAAAGGTAATAAGGCAGTAGACATTGTAATAGGCTAAAAGCACACAAATGCCATCTTTAATATCAACAACCTGCCATTCACTATGCTTCCCATTATGGCTTAACAGCACAAATACTTTATTAATCAGGGCTACAAGTACAATCAATAAGCTCCACGCTGGAATGGGAGAAATTATTGTAGATATTCCTCTCATAATCCATCTCATCAAATGAGAAAATACTGACAAACAATGCATATGCATATATCATTGCTGAATGATACCAATGTGACCGAACAAAGAAAGAATACCAGTCCTACTTGCCTTGTGTAATAATGCATAAAAAAGTCAGACAGACGCCATCAAAATAATTTATAGTTCTACCAATAATATCTGGGGCAAATGAACCATACCATCAAATGAAAGGAAGCTGGATTCAAATGCAGAACTTCTTCAGCTATAAAGGTTCCACTGATTTGTACACTTTAGTCTAGACATGTCAAACACAAGGCCCGGGGGCCGGATCCGGCCTGCGAAGTGGTTTCATGTGGCCCACGAAGCCATCCTGGAAACAGTGAGGGAACGGCCCCCGCTGCCTTGGCCCTGGCCCAAAGACCCTCCTTCTGCCAGAGACCCTCAGATCTGTCCCACTCCTGCCCAGGCCCCCATAGGCACCCTTGATGTGAACGATGTAGAGCTGGCCACACCCACCCAGTAGGCCATACGCACTCTAGCCACACCCACCCAGTAGGCCATACGCACTCTAGCCACACCCACCCAGTAGGCCATGCCCACCCTGGCCATACCCACCCGGCCCCCTGAGGGCAACCGCAATGCTGATGCGGCCCTCAATGAAATTGAGTTTGACACCCCTGCTTTAGTCCATGTGAACATAGATAAAACAGACAGAAAACCTATTTAGCTTATATCAGTGAGATCAACTTTTAAATCTCTATCGACTTTTCAAAGTACCGTTTTGAAAAACTGCTTTAAAGGAGACCCTAGAAAATATACTGTGGGAGAGACCAGGGTATGTTTGATGGTACAAAAACTGCTTCATGTTATAATTGCAAAAATTGTGCACACTTACAAAATAAGAATATTTCACAGTTCAGTATTACACTTCGTCAGCTGTGTTGCAATACTAAATCTTCATGTCCTGACCTTTCCACACTAGACTCTTTCCTCACTTGTTTGTCAAATTATTTATTCAAAAATAAAACAGGTAGATGCTGTACCCAAAATCCCAGAAATTGTTATTTATTCAAAGAACTCAATCTCCATCAACACCCAAAGTGGTAAAAGAGGAAGTTAAGAAGAAGACTCAATTTAGCATAGACCTACTATTCCTTGCATCATATTTCTATAAATATTATTTTAGCTTCATTATTGCTCACAGCTTTTGAGCTACCTCTTCTATTTTATAGTCATATGGGTATGACTTATCCATCTTTTAATATAACACATTTACACTTTTCTTAAACTGACAAGAATGAGATCTCTGTCAACTTTTTCCCAAGCTATCTCTTTCCTCTGTGAAGAGAGGACTATTTCTTCCCTTGAAAATAGAACATCTGAGAACATTATGTTATTCTTAGAATATTACAGTCAACTCACTGGAATGGATGCACCTACAGTATATATATATAAACACAATGAATATGCATATACCATAATATGATCTGACTGTATTATGACATAAGTCACCAAAAGATAGAACTGGCAGTTGCTGTTAAGATATTTTATGTAAACTGATCCTTAAATAGCAGTAAAGAACTAACATTTAGTTTTATGCCTTTTGGAATGGACAAATATGTGTAAGTGACGAGAAGTCATGCATGTTAACCCCACACCAAGAACCTCTGAATGTTTTTTTATAGATATTTTATTGGTTTTTAACTATAACAATCTCCAGTGCCTGGTGTACAGCGGGTTGTCTTGGTTTATATTTTAACAAGAAAAAAAAGGACAGTAATAATCAGTTAACAGTCAGTAATGGAATGGATGGAAACTAGTCAAGGAGAGAAGAAACCTAGAACTAAGGAGAAACTTCCTGACAGTTAGAACAATTAACCAGTGGAACAACCTGCCTCCAGAGGTGGTGAATGCTCCAACACTGGAGGTTTTTAAGAAGAGACTGGACAGCCATTTGCCTGGGCGATTATTTGCGGACGCGATGAGGGTGGAAAAGTAGTTGGATTTTGCCACCCTTATCGCAGCGAGATAAGACCTGGTGAGGATTCTTAATCGCAATCGGTCGGATTCGGATCGACTGGATCAAATTTATCAAATTTAATCAATAATAATAATAATAATAATAATAATAATAATAATAATAATAATAATAATATCGCTCCCTATTGAACCAAGAGGTGAGGGAGGAACCCTTGCAGGGTCGAGCCGAGGAATTCAGTCAATATCTGCTGGATAAAATTGCTCGGATTCGAACTGGCCTGGACTCCAACTGGGCTGAGCTGGAAGAACAAGACATGGACAGTCTTGTCGACGTCATCTGGGAGGAATTTGATCCTGTAACTCCTAAGGAAGTGGACAGGATTATGAGAAGGTTGAGCGCCTCCACATGCTTACTGGACCCGTGCCCTTCCTGGCTGGCCTATGCAGCTCGAGAGGGGACATGAGGCTGGTTCCTAGCGGTCATCTCTGCTTCTCTGAGTGAGGGTCACTTCCCCACCGCCTTGAAGGAGGCGGTGGTGAGACCTCTCCTCAAGAAGCCCACCTTGGACCCATCCTCTTTGAATAACTTTTGTCCTGTCTCCAATCTTCGCTTCCTTGCGAAGGTTGTTGAGAGCGTGGTGGCGCACCAACTTCCTCAGATCCTGGATGAAGCGGTTTATCTAGACCCGTACCAATCGGGTTTCAGGCCGGGCTATAGCACGGAGACGGCATTGGTCGCTCTGATGAATGATCTCTGGAGAGCCCGGGACAGGGGCCATTCCTCTGTCCTAGTCTTATTAGACCTCTCGGCGGCTTTCGATACCATCGACCATGGTATCTTGCTGCGACGCCTCAGGGGACTGGGAGTGGGAGGCACGGTTCTGCGTTGGTTCTCCTCCTTTCTCCAGGGTCGCTCGCAGTCGGTGCTGGCAGGGGGACAGAGGTCGACCCCGAGGCCTCTCGCTTGCGGAGTCCCTCAGGGGTCGGTCCTCTCGCCTCTCCTGTTCAACATCTACATGAAACTGCTGGGTGAGATCATTCGCAGCTTTGGAGTAGGGTACCATCAGTATGCTGATGACACCCAGCTTTTCATCTCAACTCCAAACAATATCAATGATGCCCTCGACGTGATGTCCCGCTGCCTGAAAGCGGTCCGGGAATGGATGGGGAGGAACAGGCTTCAACTGAACCCAGACAAGACTGAATGGCTGTACGTACCGGCAAGCCAGGATATTCAGAACGTCCCATCCCTTAACATCGGGGACAAGTTACTACCCCCTGTTGATAGGGCCCGCAACCTGGGTGTCCTCCTAGACTTGCAGCTCTCCCTGGAAGATCACATAGGAGCTGTGACCAAGGGGGCCTTCTCCCGGGTTCGACTAGTTCGCCAACTACGGCCTTATCTGGACCTGGATGCCTTACGTACAGTCACCCATGCCCTTGTGACCTCTCGCCTAGACTACTGTAATGCTCTCTACATGGGGCTGCCCTTGAGATCCACTCGGAAGCTTCAACTGGTGCAAAGTGCAGCGGCACGGACACTCTTGGGAGCCTCCCGATACTCCCATATCACACCTCTCCTCCGTGCGCTGCACTGGCTTCCGGTTGCCTTCCATGTGAAGTTCAAGGTGCTAACAATGACATACAAAGCCCTACATTGCATGGGTCCGGACTACCTACGGGAGCACCTTCTGCCAATGTCAGCACCCCACCGTCCTGTGCGCTCCCACAGAGAGGGCCTCCTCAGGATGCCACCGCTCAAGGAATGTCGGCTGGTGGCCCCCAGGGGGACGGCATTCTCAGTGGGTGCGCCAGCCCTCTGGAACAGCTTACCAACCGAAATCTGGATGGCCCCCGACCTCCGCACCTTCCGGCGCGACTTAAAAACCTTCCTGTTCCAGCAGTCCGGCCTGGCCTGATAGCTTTAATTGGGGTCCCAGTTTGTTTTTACTATTGTTTTTTTATTGTTCAAACTGTATACCTTCCTTCCTCTGTACACCGCCCCGAGTCCCTCGGGAGAAGGGCGGTTTATAAAAACAAACAAACAAACAAACAAATAAATAAATAAATAAATAAATAAATAAATAAATAAATTCCATAATTAATATATTAATTAATAATACATTTCTTTGATCTTCCCTTCTCCCATTTGTATTTTCCTTCAATCTTCAAAATATAATTCTTAATATTTTCAATATATAAATGATTAGGTATAGGCATTTTTTATATTTATACAAATAATAATAATGTCTATATATAACATTTTTTCAGCTTATATTATTCTCATAACCATCATCTCATTAGTTCAGCATATATCCTATTTTTATATTTTTTGTTCGCTTAGATTCCCTTATATTCAATCCAGTTCTTATCAGTCATAATTTCTTCATATTAGTCATATCACTGTCTAAATTTTCCCATTTAGGTACATCATCCCAATATTTTATGTCATGCATTATAAAAATACTATACTTTCTATCTGTCTTATAGTATCTAGATATAACATCCTTTTTAATCAGTTTCTATTTTACTCATATAAAAGTTAAAAGTTTACTTATATAAAAGTTACATCAACCTACAATTTTAACATTTAATATATTATAAAACATACTATATTACTTAAATCTCATTATCCTTCTTGTTATGAGGCCCCTTTATGTTCAAAATTCTCTGTTCTTTTAGCCATATTCAAACAAATGTTCATTCATGTAATAGTCCATCTGGTAGGGTGAGTCAAATCTCTTGTACCTGTCTCTGATCTTCTTTTGCCAAGTAATTTTCAAAGTTGATGTAATCTGCTTACCCAACAGTTCCGGTATTTTTACAAATATCGTTGGGAATACAAAAACTGAAGTAAGTAAGATTAAATTCTTTCTGTCCCCCAAACTTTAATAGGAGAACTATTAAAGTGTGGTAAGGCCACACTTGGAATACTGCATCCAGTTTTGGTCACCACAATGTAAAAAAGATGTTGAGACTCTAGAAAG
Organism: Vipera ursinii; assembly: GCF_947247035.1. Classification (NCBI taxonomy): domain Eukaryota; kingdom Metazoa; phylum Chordata; class Lepidosauria; order Squamata; family Viperidae; genus Vipera; species Vipera ursinii. Next base: position 44,821,255 of record NC_139513.1, read on the forward strand.
AGTACAGGAAACAGTTGCTGGAATTGGGTATTGTGTAGTTTAATGAAGAGAAGGGTGAGGGGTGACATGATAGCAGTGTTTCAATATCTCAGGGGCTGCCACAAAGAAGAGGGAGTCAAGCTATTCTCCAAAGCACCTGAAAGCAGGACAAGAAGCAATGGGTGGAAACTAATCAAGGAGAGAAGCAACCTAGAACTAAGGAGAAACTTCCTGACAGTTAGAACAATTAACCAGTGGAACAACCTGCCTCCAGATGTGGTGAATGCTCCAACACTGGAAGTTTTTAAGAAGAGACTGGACAGCCATTTGCCTGAAATGGTATAGGGTTTCCTGCCTGAGCAGGGGGTTGGACTAGATGACCGCCAAGGTCCCTTCCAACTTCATTATTATTATTATTATTATTATTATTATTATTATTATTATTATTATTATTACTATTATTTCCATTTTTCTTGTTGTATCAGAACCTTGCAGATGTCGATGCTGTTGCCTGTGCATTGGGAGAGGCGTCCAGCTGTACTCCAGTGACGATGCCTCCAGGCATATTGGAGCTGAAAGCCAGTGAGCCAGCGTTGTGGGGTTTACAGACCGGCCCATTGAGGCTAGACGGGGGTGAGGGGAGGGGTCAATCAATCGGGGAGGGATGTTTGCCCATTGGGAACACGTCTGTGTACACACCCAGGTCAGGGCTATAGGAGGTTGGGGGGGTTACTCACTGTACACAGTTCACAGGGCCTTGTGGGTGTGGGTGCACGTGTCGGTGCCGGGGAAAGGGGGGGCTGTTTATAGGTGCATAGCCGGATGCTGGCTTGTATGGGAAGGAGTGGGCCTGGTGTGTTACGGCTATAAAACATGCATTGGGAGCACGTGGCCTCCAACGCTGACTTTGTACTTGTTTTGGGATTCGTGAATAAACGTGCCTTCTTTGTTAACCGTTCCACGGCTGCTCGTCTGTGTTCTCGTCGAGGACGGCTTAACAGCAAATTTTTTCCTGTTTGTGACAAATTGTAATTCTTTTCCTTTATTTCATCAAATTGACCATACTCTTCTAGTTTGTAATCTGTTGTTATTTCCTGGGTATTTTTAATTGTAGATTAAGATTGGAAATATGCTTATTTAAATTCTCAAAGTTGTTTCGAATTTCATTGTGGTTTGAATCTATTTTCATTTGTATTTTTCCTAACATTACATATATGTCCTCTGGGAAAGTATTTATCTTGCCTTGAAGTATTGCTTCTGGAGGCCCTTGATTTTCCAGGCTAAGTCCTTCAGGAGAAAATATTGAATGTGGCATCCTGTCATTTTTTGATACTATGTGATATCCATGTTGTCTCCCTCTTTCAAATAATCTTTCAGCAATGTTTTAATTCAAAAGTCAATTTATCAGTCAAAATTACAGATTCAGTATATGAAGCCACTTTAAATCCTTCCTGCAAATTCTCCTCTTAAAAGATAAGCCAAAAAGCCAAAGTTTTTTTCCCCATAAACAGTTCTTAGGTTTAAGCAACTGTTCAGGTGTTTGATTGTTTTCTTTCAAACACTTTTTAATCTTCTAGCTGGCTCTTCCTTTGTTCCCAGCTATCTTCAATTCAAAAGAACAACTTTTTCTTTGTTTTTAGGCATTCTGCCAATTTCTGAGTCTTTATTGTTAGTGTTGTATTCTCTGATTCTCCACTAGATGTCAGCAGTTATTTCTTTTTTCAGTTTTTCTTTCCATCAAAAAAGTTATTTTTGTTATATATTTTTATAATTCCATCAGAAATTTTTTAGGGTATAATCCTGACAGTTTTTTAGTTCCTAGATTTGTTCAGACTGAAATATTTTAAATCAAATTTTAGTATATAACTTTCAACCTTTTATGTTAATTTGCCGCTTCCGTCTGTAAGGGAATGGGGATATAGTCCCCTCCCTTCACGTCTGGAGGTTTTCTTGCTTTGGGAATCTTTTCAAGGATTTAAATAGTAGATAGAAGAAAGAAGATCAGTACTCTCACCAATTCCAAGCACGCTGTTCACCGATGTTTAAGTTCGTGCTCTGGGATTTCAGCTGCAAGCAGATTGGGCTAGAGTCGCTGATCTCCTGCTAGCCTTTCTCTTGTCGGGTTCAGAGGGCTTTCCCCAGATCAAATGAAGCAATTGGCATCACTTCATGATCAATGGGGGCACCCCTCCTTCATAGTCACCTCTCCGGGGCAACTTCGGACCCATCTAGGGTCCCCCAAGCAGGAAGAAACTATCCATGGAGAATGGAGGTCCACTGTCATGTGGACATGTGCTGGAGATGCAAAATCCAGAAGTCCAAGAACCTCTGAATGTTGGCTTGGCCATCTCCTTAAACTTTCATCTCAACTTTGAGCTGTGAATCTGATTTTTAAATTAAAACCTCAAGCGAAGAACTTAATTAAAATGTTGAAACTTTTGTGTCAACGATGGTCCTTCCAAGTCATTGACTTGTCAGGCCATCCAGCCCACATGTAGCTAAACAGAATATTACGGAGTATTTTGTCAATGTTTTGGTGAAATGAAAATGTAATAGTTCCACCAAATATATATTTGCATTGTTTTCAAGTTACTAATCCAATGAACAAATTAAGATCTACACTGGTATTAATTTGCCCTTCTCTGGACCTTACTTTTTCTCCTTTCAGAAGATAGAAACATTTCTCTTCTTTCAGTGACCACATTTTCAGGTTTTTTCAAAGATAAGTTTCAGAAAGTTGGCCAGGCCATCAACAAGAAGCTTCAATACACTGAGATGAAATTAAAGTGACCCTAAAAAATCAAACCAATATTTCCTGTCCAGTTTTCTCTCAATCTCAAGTTTCAGCCCTGCTCTTTCATTCTGCTCTTCACAATGGCCTGATGAAGCAGTCCTGGAAAAGATTGTTGATTTCTCCACTAAACAAAAAACAAAAAACATTTTCACTTTGGCCCAGAAATAAAAATAAGATTAGACTATTACTAATATAGTAACTACACTTTTTTTGTAAAGCATCTCTTTATTTTTAGTGACTTTTGCAAGAAGACAAATATTTTGAATAACATACATTTGTAGTACTTTTTTCTGCCTGAGCAGAACATGCAATATATTGAATATTAGTTTACCATGAGGTAAATGTATTTATGTTTTGTGACAAATATTTATTAATAGTACTGTTAAAAGAGCCTTGGTGGAGCAGTGGGCTAATGCCTCCTTAAGTAACACCAGCTGCCTGCAATTAGTGCAGGTTCGCATCCCACCAGGCTCAGGGTTGACTCAGCCTTCCATCCTTCCGAGGTAGGTAAAATGAGGACCCAGATTGTTGGGGGCAATAAGCTGACTTTGTAAAAATGCTGCTTGGGGGCCCCTGAAAGCCCTAATAAGCAGGCATATACATAGAATGAAGGCTATTGCTAAGCACATTGTGCTTTAGATTGTAAGCCGCCCTGAGTCTTCAGAGAAGGGCGGGATATAAATGGGGTTAAAAAATAAAATAAAATAAACATTCTTCTTAACGATAGTGTGTTAATTATTGAAATTTTAGACTGGGGAAAACAGGGGACTTGCTGTGGAAAGAGATAGAAAATACCTCGACTTGCTGCACAATGCTTATAGCCATTGCACAAGAATAGACAGGACTTAAATGGTAAAAAGAAAGAACAACAGGAGAATGAAAATCTCTGTTCTGCAGCCACAAAACAACTTCTGTTCTGTCAGCCTCATTGATCGCATTATAGTTATTTAGTCTGCAGCTTGTAGACCATTTCCTATAGCGAAGAAAGGGCCATAGTTCAGTAAAAAGACACATACAGAAATTTCATAGTCCAGTATGTGGCACTTTCAGGTAGGACTGAGAAAGACCTCTGTTTTAAAACCTGAAGAGCCACTATCTGATCCGTTTGGACAGAAACAGTGTGACATGCTTGGTTGTTGTTGTTTTTTTGCTGGGCATCAGGAGAAAGTGAAGAAAGAGACCTGCAGCTTCAGATACCCCACCAAGTCCTTCAGCAACTGAGAGAGGGTAATGCAGTACATTCCGATCCCTTATGGATGATAGAACTGTTGGTTGCATATAATGCAATTTTTCAATTTGTTTTATTCAGATTAGGCACCATCCGACTCCAGATGCCTATGGACAACTCATAATATAACAGTGAAAAACAATATGAATAGTGAGAAACAAATTAAAATAATAAAGAATAAAGAATTCTTGGCGATCTGGCCAAGAATACAGGACACACACACACACAAAAATACCATCCCATTCCAAGGCCTGGAAGAATAGCAAGATCTTGATGTCCTTTTGGAAGGCCATCTGAGTGGAAGCCACCAGATCTTAGGAAGAATATAATTCCAGAGGGCAGGCACTGTGCCACCTAGGTCCTGAAGGAAGTCACTAATTGTGGGGACTCAGAGTACAGCAATCCTATCAGCTCTTATCTTTTAGGCAGACCTCATGGGATATAGGTGAACCCTCAAATAACCAGGTCTTGTGGATCTGTCTTCCTTTTTGTCCTCATTGGTCTGGCAGGCATAGCCTTAAAATCAAACACTGCCTGGCTTTTTAAGTATTTAATTGAGCAGCTTTTCTCCACCATTCCCTAATGCAATAAGTTCTAAGCAAATTAAAAGGCTGCCTGAGATTGACAAGATCTTAATCAGTAACACGCTGAAGACTTTTGCTTCCTCACTGGCAGCAGCTCATAGCCATGAGATGCTAAGCAAACAGCCAGTGTTACCCAATTCCTCTCAATGTGTAGTTCCCATTGTATACCTGTTTACTCACCTGTAATTCCTTCCTCTCCAAATGAATGTAAATTACAAATATTAAACAGTATGTCCTCCTTTACCCTTCATTTGTCCTCCTGTCTGAGGGCTCGTATTCTCTTTTGCCTGTTCATATATTTGTTAATTTACATATAAGGCTTTATGGGTTATAGCCAGCACCTTGAATCACCCAGGGCAGCTCATATAGCAAAGTTGTCATTTGTGAATATCAAGGCATAAATATTGCTGCCCCTTGTTGGATTCTGAACAAGTTGAAGTTTTGAGAGGTCTTCATGAAGCCCATCTGGGGCACATTGCAGAAGTCAAACTGTGAAGTAATTACTGTAGGGCGGGAGTAACAGTCTGAAGGTCCTTCTGATCCAGGAGAGGCACATGTTGCACACTTGATGAAATTATGCAAGGTTTCTCTTGGCTGTAGCTGCCACCTGCCACCTCACTGAGCAGGAGCTGTGAGCCCAAGAAGACCCTGAGATTGTGCATCACTCTTGAATGGGAAAGTACAACCCCATCCAACACTGTAGTTCTAATTGATGGCTTTAATGTCCACAGTCATTCATTCTTGGTAGGATTGAAGTTGTGATGGTCTTTCCACATCCAAGTCCATGCAGCCTCCAGGGATGGGAGAAATATTCAACAGCCTTACTGAGCTGGCCTGGAGTTGAAAGATAAAATTGGGTATCAGCAGCAGATGATCTGCCCTAGCAGTAGTATTTATATGTTGGATAAAGGAAGAAAGAGAAAATGGAATCTATGGAACTCCATAAATGAGGGACCTAGGGAACAACATCTTCCCTCCAAACTGCACCAACTGGAACCATCAGCAAAAGGAAGAAAGAGAAGCAGAAAGGGAGTCAATAAGTCAATCCGTCTTGGCTTGCTGTGAAAATAATGATCTGTTGATCTGAAATTACTATTCACACTGAGACCATTAAGTCAGCCTGTCTTCTCATTGGCTCTTTCTGTACAATACTTACCAACAATTAAAAACAATGAAGGTTCTCCTGAGGCTTAGCCTAAAAGGAATTTGTCAGGGCCTGATTCTCAGAAGTTGTTTATTTCTTGAATATTGGGCTTAAGAGCTTTATAAATAGGAGATGACAGTTACAAAACCCTGTGAATGTTTTCATTATTCTCATGGGAAATGTAGTAATACAGCAGCATAAGAAGAGTCCATTTCCATCAAGCCATAGAATCTTTTAGTTCAGCATTCTGTCTCCCACAGTAGTCAAGCAGGTGCACCCAGGAAATAAAATAATAATTAATAATAATAATAATTAATAATAATAATAATAATAATAATAATAATAATAATAATAATAAGAAGAAGAAGAAGAAGAAGAAGAAGAAGAAGAAGGAGGAGGAGGAGGAGGAGGAGGAGGAGGAGGAGGAGGAGGAGGAGTTGGAAGGGACCTTGGAGGTCATCTAGTCCAAGCCCCTGCTCAGGCAGGAAACCCTATACCATTTCAGACAAATGGGTGGCCAGTCTCTTCTTAAAAACTTCCAGTGTTGGAGCATTCACCACTTCTGGAGGCAGGTTGTTCCACTGGTTAATTGTTCTAACTGTCAGGAAGTTTCTCCTTAGTTCTAGGTTGCTTCTCTCCTTGACTAGTTTCCATCCGTTGCTTCTTGTCCCGCTTTCAGGTGCTTTGGAGAATAGCTTGACTCCCTCTTCTTTGTTAGATCCTATATGTCTGCTGACAAATTATATTCCATTCAATGGAGCTTACCCTGGTGTAATTTTGTATAGGATTATATTCTAAAATCCAACTTGAGTCCATTTCAGAATGATGGATGATTTTTGACAAACAGGAAGTCTTCAGACTCAGCTAGTCCCCTTGAAGTTAGTAAAATGAAGAGCAGGGCTTTTAACAGTATCTGGAGTTAATAGGTCAGAATATGCAGAGCACATCTGGTGAATATGGATTAGTTTCAAGATCATAAGGCAAAGGAAAGAGCTGGTGCTGAGGTGCTTCTGATTCAAACAACTTAAAAACCACACCATCCCTCCTTGTCATTGTTTATGTTTGATTATGTGTCAAGTCAGAGTTTACCTAAGCGATAATACAGAACTATTCCTCCTCATCATTAGAATGGCATAAGATCTGGTGAGGACTTATTACTGAGAAAAGTGAAACTATATGTGAAAGTTTTAAACAAAAATGCATCGCTTGTTGGACACACACTGTGGAGATGAGACAGCCTCACTGGGATCTATAACTTGACCTTTCCTGTGTAGACTTAGCTAAGCAGGGCTCCTTTCAAATTTCACCCACTGGAAGAGAAGTCAGAGAGAAGGAAGTATGACTTGCTATATAAATATATTTTTGTAATTTTGTCCAGTATGTAGCTGAATAAATCCTCTCTTGAGAAGGAAAATATTATACTATTTGAAATGGAAACAAGATTTTTTTTTAAAAAAACAACAACACAAAACTGTGTGTGTGTATGTGTGTGTGTGTATGCATTCTTCTTGCACTGTATTTCATTGTTATTCTAATCTCTTGGGCTTCCTCCCTTTTGTGATAGTTTCTGGCCTCTTCTTTTACCTTTCCTTCAGGTTTGACACATTTCATGCCCTTTGTTCTTCAAGATGTGGTACGAAAATGTGATAGGAAAAAAAAGGCAGTTCCTGGATGCTTAAGCTAAGGGGTTTCTTTGCTCCGGTCCCCCGCAATATTGCCAAGAAGAGACAGAGAGTTCAAGTTTAATGGGTGGAACCTTTGTAGCTAGTATTTTGCATGAAGTGCTCCATAAAGCAAAATATCATTGGAGAGGAAAAGAAGAATAAACCAAAAATCTGTCTTATGCTGTCCTTCTTAAGTGAAAGAAGGTTGCTTAAATAATATCAGATATCCAGCATTAATCTTACTGATGCATGTAATGAAATATAGTATTTGAAAAGCTCAGTGTAACAGTTGATGCAAACTTTTTTTTGGGTCCTACTACAGTGTTTTAAAGACCCTGCCAATACCCAGCACTGCGGTTGATGATGGAATCTTTATATTACTTCTGCTATCTTTTCCTAAATTTTGTGAATTATTTTACATGTATGAGTATACATTTGAAGCAACCTTCATGCAATGATTAGCGAACGTCAACAAAAAAAAAAACCCACAACCCTTTTTTGTCCCTTTACCCAACGAATCTGCATGTTAACAAGGACTGAATGCAGAGAGAAAGCCCATGTGTATAAGTCATATCTGTGATATGCACATGGGCTTCACCTCTGTGCAATCTGCATGAACCCTCGGTTCTGCCACAGCAGTGCAGCTCCACACCTCAAGGACTGAAGGAAGGAAGTTTTAGCCTGCTAACAAAGGATAGCAGTAATTTCTGTTTTAGACTTGACCTCTTCCCCCATAACTCCTAGTGCTGCAATCTGCCTTTTGCACTAAATAGAGGGCACTAAACACTAATGGGGAGGAAAGCCGTAATTGCATTAGCCTTTGCTGTTTATTGGCAGCAAGCAGAGTGTGGCTGGCTGGGGTAGCTGTGAAAATCTGCAGAGAAACATTGATAGCAGCCTCCCCTTGCCTTTGTTCTTTTCAGGAAAACAACCACATCCAAATGTCGCCAACAGCTCTCAATTAAGTGTGTGTCACACGCAGTAGAAGTCTGAGGATTACTAACCCTGCTGGCTGCTACTCACAGCCCTCCGACTGTGCTTTACAGACTGAGGAATAAAATGGGCAAAAGGTTATTTGTATATCTCCTCTCCGAGCCTGATTTTAGATGAAAGCCTGAATCATGGATATTTCTGGCCATTAAGTATCAAGGCAATTCTCAGAAGCTGAGAATTTCTACAAAAAAGTACTCTAACCAAATTCCAATGTATAGTGGCTTCTCTCCAGTGAAAGAAAATTTTCTAACCATGTAATTTCTAGTAATTTCTCTTTTCTTTCTGCCTTCGTTTTCTGTCAAACGTCTGCCAACCTCCATTAATACATAGGCCCGTCTGGACACGAAGATGATTGCGCACGCAGCCATGGGTGAAATTATGCGCTCTTGCTGGATTCTGCAGAATTTCAATAACCCCCTAAAGATTAAGACCAGGGAGGAGTTGTAGTGATCCTTTGCAATGATGAGGTGGTTACAGTTGGGAGCCCATTATGTAGGAAGTATGTTATACCCTCCATCCAATACTATGCCAGATCAAATAACTATAGAGGCTCTCAAAAGGGGTAAGGGAAGAAACACAAAATGAAAATGAGAGAAAGTGTGAGAATCAATGAGTAAAAAGCAGGAGAAATTTATACTTTGTTTTGGAAAAAAAAATGCCACATGAAAAGCATCCTAGAGTTTTTACACTGGAGAATAGAGACACTTCTTTTTCTGAGGCCCATTTCTTAGGCTTACCAAGTACAGACAGTTCTCAAGTTACAAACATCTGCTTAATGACTGCTCAAAGTTACAACAGCACTGAAAAAAAGTGATTTATGACCATTTTTCAAATTTATGACAGTTGCAGCATCCCCAAGGTCATGTGATCAGAATTCAGATGCTTGTCAACTGGCTCATATGTATGACAGTTGCAGTGTCCTGGAGTCATGTGATCACATTTTGTGACTTCTGACAAGCAAAATCAATGGGGAAGCTTTATAACCATGTTACTAACTTAACAACTTCAGTGATTTAGTTAACTGTGGAAAGAAAGATTTTAAAATGGGACAAAACTCACTTAACAACTGTCTCATATAGCAACAGAAATTTTGGGCTCAATTGTGGTCATAAATTGAGGACTACCTATGTACATGAGTATCATATGGTTGTAATAAGAGAAAAAGTGAGAAAACTTCATATTTTACCTTTTATTTAAAAATATTTATTTAATTTTTTTCCCAGGATCTCATCAACTCCTTTCAGCCATAACCTTCATGGTCTCCTTCTTCCTCTTCACCTGTTCATTCTTTTTTTTTATATTAAAAATAAGAATGGGATTTTTTTACATTTTTTCTTACTGTTCTTATCCACTTCTCTCCATACCTGCAAGACGCATCCCATTAAGTACCAAATGCTAAGTGATTTTCTCAATTAATTGAAAAGTGATAATGATCTCTTCAGAGAGATATTTAATTTTGTGTTGAATTTAAGTTAACCACTTTAAGATGGGTCTTAAAAGATTTGATGAACCAATTGTCTCCTAGTCTCTTGAGAATCCCAAATTGCCATTGTTGTACTAAGGGATGGCAATAACATTATATCTCATATGCTTCCCCCTAAGCTGGGAAAGACTGTTGTTTTAACTCAGCATTATCCACAGTTTTCACCTGTCCAGGTTTTTAAAAATGAGTTCCTCCCAATTTCATTTTGGCATATTACGCAACATATCTATTGGTAAAGATGGCGGTAATGAGAGGAAAGAGAAAATTGGATCCAAGACTCTGGATCCAGGTTCATAGAAATAAAGCTCAGTCAAATTATTTTGACCTCTGACATAAAAAAATGATAAAGGATTCTCTTTCCTTGACCAGAAATTGGATAGTGATTATATCAATCTTAACCATGAAATAGTTGACAATTACAGCAACAACTTAACTACCAATTTTCTATCATTTCATGTCAGCCAAAATCAATCATTTGAGATGGCTATTTTATTGCCTAATGATAGGGCTTGGAAGACAAAGCTCTTCTGAGCTTCTCTCCCTAGCATGAGAGCTATAGTTTAGGCTGTGCTCTTTGCAGCTGCAGAATAGAGCCTGTCAAAATCTTTGCTTTTCCTACTTCACAGAAAATACTCTGTTTCCTTGACATAACAGGCATCCATCAGATTCTTTTAAATACAAAAGCAGCCGTGGCCGATTGTTTCATGAATCAGCCCTCTGTATACAGCTGTCTAGTTGAGCAATAAGCACTGACATATCCACACATTCATGGATTTTTCAGCCTTTCTGCAATACTTAAAGGGAGAAAAAAAGACTTTGGAAGGCTTTTAAAAATGCTTTTAGTTCCAGGTTTGCTCAGAATCCAAAGGCAGTTTCTATATAGAGAAAGAAATAATAAATCCTTCACATGGTACGCTGTACAAAGTCTAAAGGGAGTCCAGCAAATCAGAATGACTGAAGTTCATATATTGGATTCCTCCAATTAACCACCGTGTCTCAATTTATTTTGTAAACACAGAGAAAAGGTTTGCATTTGAAACTCTTCTTTTCAATGAATGAATGTATCTTGACAATCATCATGACTGTTGCTGGCCCGCTTGTTTAATCATCTGCTGCCTTCAAATTGTGATAATCGTACACTAGAGGGATATAATAGAGCTCATCAAGAAAATGCCCATGGATGAAAAATGCCTGCCACATTGCTAATGAGGTATAGGGGCCAGCCCTGTAGATGAAATGACTCAAAAATGTTCACTTGATGAAGGGCATGAGCCAAAATGGTCCTTAAATACATGAAATGGGCCACCATGCCTCCTAATTGGAGCCAATAAAGATCTTTTTTATTATTATTACATAGGAGGATTTAAATTGAAAATTTGTAGAAAGAGAGGCAATAAAGCAGCTGACTGATGTGTAGGAAGAATCTTTGGGGGGTTTTAAAAAATGTTTTTAAAAGAGACTTTCCATAATATTTGCATGCTTAATAACTCCCCACCTCCCCATTAATATTTTTATAAAATGGCAAATAAGTAAATCAAACAGCCAATTTATACAAGTTTTTAACTTGTTTTTTAAGGATTTTGGAATAGAGATTAATCCACAGAGATGACCTTCATACCAATCAAAGCTTTATTTTACTAATGTTAGGATTGTAATTAACCAGGAATATAAAATTTTACACAGTAGCCCTTTTCTAAAAGATCAGTGCATGTAACAAAGTCCTTATTCCACAAGAACTTCTATTGTCTTCCTCATCTTAAAAGCTGTTGCTCTGACATTTTAACTGTCTTTCAATAAAACCAATAGATTTTATCCAATAGATCCTTTTCACCAATATACACAGAAGGATCATTCATTAACCAGAAGCTAGTACAGGCCAAAAAAGAATGGAGATTCTTTTTATCAAATCAGCAGGTTGTTGAAGGAAAAATCTTCATCAGGGTCCAGTACAAGCCAGGAATAAATAATATGGCAACTGCTTTAGAAAGAAGGTTGTAGTTTATTGAAAAGGAGAGCCAGACAGAAAGATGGCTCTGGAAAAAAAACTGACCACATGTAGTAGGGAGTGGGTTTTTATACCTTTTGGGCTTTTGTTTGGAGTTGTTTCTGTGGCATGAACTTTGACCTGAGTCTGAGTGTGCCTTTTTGGTATTCTGATGGTGGTGGGTTAATCCTATTATGTCCCATAATTGGTGTGAGGGATTGTTGATTTAGGGATCTTTCTTTCTAATCCCAGCTTCCTGACTCCAATCTTTCTGACAAGATTATCACATCTGCATTTCTGCAGACCTGGTTTCTGTTTGGGGCAGAGAGACTTGGTGATGGTTTCTGCCTTTAAGATCCTTTGGGGAAATATATTCTGCCTTTGGGGAAATATATTCTGCCTTTTTAATATTTCCCAAAATATTTCTTTCTCTGGATTCTTCCCAAAAGGTGTATGCAGGGTATGAACAAAATAGTCAAGGTAATGGTCACACTTCGAATTAAGAAGGACAGAGCTTTGCTCCCATTTTCTTGGCTATTTGATCACGCCTTATGAAGCCACCTGTATCAAATCCTTCTTGATCCTGTAGCATAGAGATGGACAAAGTGCCTACATGTCCCATGGGCCTCTAAGCCCTGTTTTGCAGCTCTCAAATTCCCTCAAAATTTATTTATTTACTTATCATATTATATAACCATCCATATCAATTCTGAGCAGCATACAACAATTGACTAAAATCACATCTTTAAAACATTATAAAAATAATATAAAAATATAGACAATCATAATTAAAAATGTCAAAATTATATTTTTCCCCACAATAGGGGAGCCACCTTAAAATGTTGCCAGTTAAGGCTAGTGATAAAACCAATTCTTGAGGGAATTCCTGGACATTAACAGTAGTGGAACTAATCTAACTTCACACTGCTGAAATTCAGCATCAAGAAGTTAAGAACAGCAATGCATTTCTTTTATTGTTTATTTAAGCAGTGAAAAGTTTCTCCTCAGCTTAATGAATTTGTTTTCCATTAACTGAACTTCCCTTAGTTCTATAGTTCCTCCTCAGTTGTCCAACCCCAGACAACATTTATTTCAAAACTTTGTATCTTTTCATTTGAAGTAAAAATCCCATAAGGGAAAAGAACAACAACCAGAAGTTCTAGTTCAAATACACACCAAAACCAAACTTACTCAACAGTGTTAATATAAAAACTTCCATCATTAATTATCACACAAACTATTTCACAGGGGAAAAATATTATTTTTCTTGCTGCTGAAATGCCAATAAATAAAGGGCTCGGGGAGCTTTTCCAAGGATTGAGTTGTATAATCAGGGCAAAGCTATAGTACTTAGCTTCATGGTTTGTAGATGGTGCTAAACCTCCAGAGGAAAAAGGAGGAACCTGCCCCACTTTACATCAGGGAGGACTGTGTGGAGAGAGTTTCCTCCTTTAAATTTCTGGGAGTCTACCTCTGCGAAGATCTGACTTGGAAAGTTAATACAACCCAGGTGGCCAGAAAGGCCCAACAGAGACTTCACTTTCTCAGGGTCTTGCGGAAGAACAGGGTAGAACAATGGCTTATGACCCTCTTTTACCGGTCTACTATAGAGAGCATCCTCTCATACTATATTGTGGTTTGGTATGCTGGTCTGACAGCCGCGGATATTACAGAGGGTAGTGAGCACAGCACAAGACATTGTGGGCTCTCCCCTGACACCACTGGATGACATCGCGAGGGCTCGCTGCCTTGGAAAAGTGAGGAAAATTATCAGGAATGACTCACACCCTGGTCGGTATCTCTTTACTCTCCTACCATCGGGTAGCAGATATAGGAGTATAGCCAGCCGTACCAACAGGCTGAAAAACAGCTTTTATCCGTGGGCTGTTAGGCTTTTGAATGGAAAATAATTTTATAAACGTTATGCATAATTGACTTGCGAGGCCGGTGCATTGTGCAATTAGCTCACATGGTGTAATAAAATGGAGGGTTTGTGTCACTGTAAGTTGGGGGTGGGGGCACGAAGGGAGGCTCATCCAATCTCAATGTATACATGGTTGTACTTTGACAATAAAGGTTCATTCATTGGTTTATCTGATTCATATGACCACTCATCTCACACAGGTGTCTCTGGATAGGATAGGATTAAAACACACACAAAAATGAAGTGCCCAAAGGTACACAAAAACCCCACCCACTTAAAAGAAAGTGTCCATCTTTTATCTCCTTGATATTATTTTGTACCCGTTCTCCAAGTCCCTTAAAGTTTGTAGTGGATTAGCAATAAATGAATCTGAATTTCTACTTTCAGTTGCCATGCATGTCTTTTGAAACAGGAGCTGGCATGAAGATCAATCCTGCCATTCAGTCAGGAAGAGGCAACATTTTAAAGGCAAAATTCATGTTAGGTCTTCTTACTTCATGTATGAATCACCAAGGGATATTTTATTTCCTTTTTAATTTAATTTAAGCCAAAAGTACTTGAATTATTTACAAAGGCCATTGTAAGGTATTAATTTTAAATGGTTTGGGAAATAATGCATCTTTCTCGAAATGAGAAAGCACCAAGATGCAGGGCAACTATTGTCTATATCCAACTTTTTAAATTTTCTGAAACTTTATGATTTGTTGGTATTGGTAACCTTGAAAACAAGTAAATGCAGGGCTTTTTTTCTCAGAACGGCGTTTTGGCACCTTTTTTTGCAAAAAAAAAAAAGCTTCGTCTGAAAGCCTATTGCAGGGCTAGGCAATCTTGGCCCTTTTTTATGACTTGTGGACTTCAACTCCCAGAAATCCTGAGCCAGCCATGCTGAGGGGAAAGGGAGAGGTTTCCAAGCTGAGCCATGCTGGCTCAGGAATTCTGGGAGTTGAAGTCCTTGAGTCGTAAAAGAACCTGCACTAGAGGAAGACATTAAAATTATTTACAGGGTTACTTCTTTAGGAACTAAACTTTTAGAATCTAAAACAGCTAATTAAAAAAGCCAACAGGAAAGAACCTCAAAGTTTTCATCTGCTTCTGTCTTTTGGAAGGTAAAATTAGATAACAAAATAATCTATTTCCTATGTTAACATCTCTGCAATAAAATCAATAAAGGTAACAGGAAAGAAATGAGAAACGTTTTTCTCAATGTAATATGTCTAATTTAGCTGATGCTAGAAAAAAATAGTATCTTTTGAACATACCCTTGAAAACTATTTTGAATCTAACCATCTATTACAACTTTTGTTGTTGTTGTTAGTTGCGAAGTCGTGTCCGACCCATCACGACCCTATGGACAATGTTCCTCCAGGCCTTCCTGTCCTCTACCATCTTCTGGAGTCCATTTAAGCTCACGCCTACTGCTTCAGTGACTCCATCCAGCCACCTCATTCTCTGTCGTCCCCTTCTTCTAGTGCCCTCCATCTTTCCCAGCATGTCTTGGCAGCATTTCAACGAGGTCCCACTCATCATCTTCAGGCTGGTGTCTTCGGCTTCGTGCTTGTGCGAGCAAAGCGTGATCGAAGTTGCCGTCTCTCTATAAGTATTGGGTGTGTGTGGGGTGCTGGCTTTGTTGCTGTAAGTGGGTTGGTTGGCTGTGTTGTTACATGTTGATTGGTTGATGGGGTTATTGTTTGTGGATTAGTTGGCTGTTTTCCTCCCTTTTCCAGCACCTTAAAGCAACAGGACATGAAATTGACTTTGAAGGAATGAAATTAATCTCCAAAACTGAATACTACAACAAGAGAATAATTATGGAAGCCATCAAAATAGAGAAACACCCCCACAACATGAACAAACGTGATGATACCTCCTGCCTACCAGATATCTGGAAACTAGCCCTAGTCAACAAACGAGTCCCAGCCACAAAAACCAACACCGGACCCACAACAATACAGGACACCATCACCAATCATCCTCACCAGACTCAACCCCAGACCCACCCCATAGACAAAATGCAACCACCACCCAGAAGCCAAACCACGGTGGCATCTCAAGCGGCTGCACACACCCCTGACCCCCACACAAAGCAAACTGACACACGCCATGAACACAAGGCCAGACTGCAAACTCGAAGCCAAACCAAAGCCCGGGTTGTTACACCACAGCCTTCTGCTCAAGACATTACATCACAGAACTCAGGAGGTTACAATGCTAAAGCTCGGGATGTCACAACACAGCCAACCACCCAGGATGTTGCAGCACAGAACTCAGGATATCACTACACTAGAGCTCAGGATGTCATCACACAGCCCATTATCCAGGTTGTTACAATACAAAAGACTAATGGGCACACAGCCAACACCTCAGCCACACAGGATGTTACAAAACAGCCGACTAATCCACAAACAATAACCCCATCAACCAATCAACATGTAACAACACAGCCAACCAACCCGCTTACAGCAACAAAGCCAGCACCCCCCACCCCCACCAATATTTATAGAGAGACAGCAGCTCCACGCTTTGCTCGCACAAGCACGAAGCCGAAGACACCAGCCTGAAGATGACAAGTGGGAATATATATATATATATATATATATATATATATATATATATATATATATATATATGTGGATCCTTGGTTTTTCGGGTTTTTCCCCGCGTAGAACTAAAGGTGTAGGCGCAACGTTTCGACGAAATCCCATCCGTCATCATCAGGCTAGTGGTTTCTGCTTCCTTCTTCTGGGAGAAGTATGTGGCTGTTTGTTTTTCTTTTTTAAACTGCCAGAGGGGGTGTGTTCTGTGAGTGGAAGTGTGCTGATTGGGTGGGGATTATGTGTGTGTTCAGCACACTTCCACTCACAGAACACACCCCCTCTGGCAGTTTAAAAAAGAAAAACAAACAGCCACATACTTCTCCCAGAAGAAGGAAGCAGAAACCACTAGCCTGATGATGACGGATGGGATTTCGTCGAAACGTTGCGCCTACACCTTTAGTTCTACGCGGGGAAAAACCCGAAAAACCAAGGATCCACATACAGGCACCCGCGAAAACCTCAGAAAACAAATATATATATATATATATATGTGTGTGTGTGTGTGTGTGTGTGTGTGTGTGTGTGTATGTGTGTATGTGTGTGTATGTGTGCATGTGCATGTGCATGTATATGTATATGTATATGTATATGTATATTGTTGTTAGTTGCAAAGTCATGTCCGACCCATCACAACCCAATGTTATGTATATCCAGTCACTAGAGTTTTAAAACCATGGTTTTCCACTTAACACTTTATGAAAATAAATAAGCAAAGCAAAATTTAGTGTGATGCATGAAATTATTCTCAGAGTTGCAGGTTGCCAGTCTTGCTACCAACACAAGACTGTTTTCTATTTGTGCTAGAGGATGCCCCCTTTCTCCCACTCCCATTTAGCTTCACTCCTGATGATACTTTCAACTATTTCAGTGATTATGCCATAAACAATATAGTAATAGAATGTGTGATCATCAGAATAGCCAATAAAATAAATCTGAAACATCAAAGAAGAAAGATTTAAGATGTGAACAGGAAGAGACATCACTTATACAGCATTTAGTAACTCCAGGATCAATCCTTAAGCATATCTGCCAATTCTGTAATTGCATACTGTATTTCTGGAGAATTTGGAAATACATAAAGGTTTTATATTTAGTTCACAGGCTGGTGACACAATGAAATGAAAAGTGGTTTTATCTGCAGTGAGAAAAGGCTATCCTATTTGTAAGAAGAATATACTGCAGCCTGAACCTTCAAGGATAAATTTAAAGTAACACTGTTCCTTTCTTCTCTATGTAACATTAGAAAGTTCTTTCTAAGTGGCCACTCCCTTTACAAGACCTGGTGTGCAATTTTTATCAGTAGCTACTGAAATGTAGTAGCATTTCTTGACTGATATTCAAAGAAAAGCACTGCAAAGAAGAACAACATGCTCATAAATGTTTTCACTCACCAATATGCCGGTCCATACTGATGCAAGTAAATTTACTGCCTTTCTGAATAAATATGAACAAAATATTTTAAAAAGGTAAAGGTTCCCCCTCACATGCATGCTAGTCATTTCCAACTCTAGGGGCCGGTGCTCATCTCTGTTTCAAAGCCGAAGAGCCAGCGCTTGTCCGAGGACATCTCCGTGGTCATGTGGCCGGCATGACTAGATGCCAAAGGCGCACAGAACACTGTTACCTTCCCACCGTAGTGGTCCCTATTTTTCTACTTGCATTTTTATGTGCTTTCAAACTGCTAGGTTGGCAGAAGCTGGGACGAGTAACAGGCGCTCACTCTGTTACGCGGCACTTGGGATTCGACCCGCCAAACTGCCGAAGACTCCTTCGTGATGTTGTGAGATCATGAGTTGAACTGGGTCCTTTAACATGATCACTAAGTAGTAAAGTTCAGGAGAGATCTGGCAAGAGAGCCTTCATATTTCTTCTGTTTTCTGGAGGTTTTCAAGAAAAGATTGGACAATCATTTTTTTGGGATGGTATAAGGTCCTCTGTCTTGGGCTGGGGGTTAGACTAGAACACACATGTCAAACTTGTGACGCCACATGACGTCACACAATGTATCAGAGCTTTTTCGCCATTGCCAGCAATGGGGTGAGCAGGGCTTCCCGATGACACGTCCAGCCTGTGGGCTGGCAGTTTGACACTCCTGGACTAGAAGATGTGAAAGGTCACCTCCAGCTCTTTGATTCTATGTAATTCTACATCATCACAACCTCTGACACGTCTCTCTTCAGAATTCACCACTAGTTACAGTTAGTGCTTGAGGTAAAAGATTAAAGGTTCAAAACCTTCTACACTGCAGGTGTATATGGCTGCATCACCCGCCACTTTACAGGTAGTCCTAAACTTATGACCACAATGGAGGCCAAAATTTATGTTATTAAGTGAGAAATTTATTAAGTGAGTTTTGTTCTGTTTTACGACTTTTCTTGCCACATTTGTTAAGTGAATCGCTGCCATTGTTAAATGAGTAACATGGTTGTTAAGTGAATTTGGCTTCCCCATGAATTTTGCTTCTCAGAAATGTCTCAAAAGGGGATCACATGACTCTGGGACACAGCGACTGTCATAAATGTGAGTCAGTTGTCAAGCATCCAAACGTAAATCATTTGACTATGGGGATGCTACAATGGTCATAAGTGTGAACAATGGTCATACGATTTTCACTGCCGTTGTAACTTTGAATGGTCACTAAATGAACTGCTGTAAGTAAAGGACTAGCTGTATTTAATCAGTTTTGAAGTGACAATGGGTTTATCTTCACTACCTTGTTGACCCATTGCCAGAATAAGCTGGCTCCCATTTCTGGGAGCAGAAACGGAAGCTGAAAACAGCTGCACTACACTACTAGACTCTTCCATGTCACATCCCCTTGAGTGTTCCTGTCTATTTCTGCTACCTCATTTCAGTTTGTTGCAAATTACATTTATCTTGAGTGCTGAAATAGCACAATGGTCTTATGCTTGCCTTGTAAATAGAGAGTTGATGCCCACGTTTAGCAGAATTTTTTTAAATTATTATTTTTATTTCAGCTTATTTAAAAAAAAACCTTAGTGAAGCATCCTTCCCTTTATATTATCTGAAGCAGGGGAGTTTTATCCTCAGTTCCCAAATCATCCAGCTCAAGCTGTAAGGGAGAGTATGGCCAAAATCTCACCAACCCTAGCAGCCCTTTCCAAGTTTTATAAACAGTTTTTCCTTTGTTTCCCCCCCAGATTTTGTATTACAAAACATCATATCTTGGGGTCTCTGACTTTCAATTGGCTGTTATCTAAGGTTGGCAACCAGTAATGATACTTTATCTACATCTAAGGTTGGCAGTCAGGGGATCCTCCTGAATCTGACCGTAACCCTGGATTGTTGTTATGCCTTTGAGTCAGTGTTGACTTCTTGCAACTGGACAAGTTCTTGTAGTTTTCTTGGCAAGATTTTGGAAGTGGTTTGCCACTGCCTCCTTCCTAGTGCCGAGAGACAATGACTGGCCCAACATCACCCAGCTAGCTTTGTGCCTAAGGTAGGACTGGATTTCATGCTCTCCCAGTTTCTAGCCTGGTGTCTTAATCACAACCCCAAACTTGCTCCCAAACACTACACCATGACCCTGGATGGCCTCGTAATATCTGTAGCATAAAAGGGGAGACTTTTTATCAGTTTTGGCTGATCAATAGATCAATTGTGTCTCAAGCTAGAAAACAATGAGCGATGAGTTATGAGTAATGCATGGGCTGTTAATATGAAGATGGGATTACTGCAGCATGATCTCCAAGGCGTTGCTTGAAAAGAATTTGGAAACGGCAGGTGGCCTATACTGTAGCACCATAGAGAGTGGTCTCTCTTGAAGTGTCTTGAATAGTCTCACTAGTTGTATGGGGCTCTCCAAGTACAAACAGATTGATCTTACATAACTTTAGCCTAACTTACTTCCAGGAGCCACCATTCCCCTCATGCACTTAAGTCATTAATCAGATACTTTTAGAGCTACTACCATGCTACAGTTAACATCAGCAATCATTTCGGCTTTTTCTGTGACAGGGCCTAAATTGTGGGATAACTTGCCACTAGAGCTGAGACTCACATTCTCCTTATTATAGTTTAGGACGTGGCTCGAAATATATCTTTTCACCCAGATCATTTAGAGTTTTATGTTGCCTATACTGCTGACCTTATGTTTTTAGCACTATTTTATAGTGCTGTATTTTTCCAAGCTGACCAAAGCCATTTGGGATTGGATGGCACGTAAATTTATGGTATTTATAAACCCTTATGGTCTGACAGTTAGATCTCTTCTCACTGTGTAAAACATCTATCTTCTGTATATGTTGGGATTAGGGATATGGCCATCATCTCCTTAACACATTTGATTAAACAAATGGGAGAGATCATTTGAACACATATAGACCAAGTTTGGTGTTAATTATTTCCATATATGAATCATATGTTTTTGAAGTCCTGAAAAAATGTTCCTTCCCTTTTCCATTCTGAATCTATTGTATGTCAATGTCATTGTGTGATCCTAAACTATATTGTTTTGAAAGTAAATGGAATTTTTTTGCCATTCCCTCCATCATACAGTATTAATATCATTTCAAGGTCGCTTTCTCCCCCTGTGTCATATTTCTGAAGTCCAGTTGAACAGCATAGATTTAAACAGAGTTAAATTAAAGTTTGTTTGTTTTGTGCAGGAACCATTATTTTCACAGAGTGTAGAAACAAGTGGGTAGATAATTCTCACCATTAATCTAATGCCTTTGTACAAGGTAGTCAAGTTTTGTTAATAGTTTTTATACTACACTTAACTTTCAATTTGCTGAAGTGCCAATCTAGGAGGATTTGTTGGAAACCAATGACTTTGGTTTACCAGAAATAATGGATTAGTTCAGTTGACAAACCTAGAAATAATTTTTAAAATGTCTTTTTTCATTAGGAGAATAATATTTGGAGGAAGAAAAAATGCACAGGAGCATAAGTATTAGCAAAGCAAGTCACTGTTAATACGTTTTGAAAGATTTATGAGGCATCTTTCCCACAATAGCTGTTATATAATTATAATTCCTCTTTAAGATGTTTAAATTAAGTCACCGGGAAGTATATGTTGGGGCAGTTTGATAAGGATAAAAAAATTACAATCATGTTTTCATTTCTATTAACCATTAGAGTATAACTGGGAGATTATCCAAGGGATATTAGATTTTTTTTTAAAAAAATCCATCTCTTCCTGTGATTAACAGAAATTACAGATGAATGAATATATGTCCTCAGAAGCTTTCTCTGGGTGATGGATCCTCTTTCATCCATGGGATATCAGCGATATCAGGTTAATAAGAGAAGATAACCTTTATTGCTTAATGTTTAGATGGAAATCACCAGGCAATCCAAAAGCTCTAAGAAGCAGAATAAGCTGTAAAAAAAGAAGAAGGCAGAAGGAAGCTTTTACTTCCAAGAAAGCTGTATGGATATTTCCATGATTTCACCAAGAATGGTGTCCTCTTGAGAGATGTTTACGTTTTGTTATTGTTGTTATCAATATCCAAAACATATTTGCAATTTGCAGCCAGAGTTGTGAGTTCAGAATAAATGAATGAAATATTCTGGTTCAAAGAAGTGTAACAACCTTTGCATGATATACTATGACTCTGAATCAAATCAGGAAGTGACTTCTGACCTTCTACATCAGGCATGTCAAACTTGTAACATCACATGACGCCGTGCGACTTATCGTGATGTTTTCCCCATTGCCGGCAATGGGGTGGGCACAGTTTCAGTATGATGCATCCGGCCCATGGGTGGTCAGTTTGACATGCCTGTTCTACATATTGTTGAGCCACCACAACTGCCAACTTCTCGTGTCACTGGTGATGTTAGTTAAAGAGTCTGGGAGTCATAAATTAGCGAAAAAGAAAATTCTTCCTATCATCTTAAAGGTAGGTATGCTGGAGGGGGTTTTACCTCTTTTTCCAAATATTTGCATAAAGTAAGACCAGTTTGAGGAGGAGGAGGAGGAGGAAGAGGAGGAGGAGGAGGAGGAAGAGGTGAAGGAATAATGATTGTGGAACTAGGAGAACAAAATTCTTTTTAAAGAGGGGGTATTTATTATTTAAATAACCCTCCCCCTAAAAGGAATCTATTTCCTTTCCTAGAATAAGGGCACAAAAGTACTGCAGTTTGTTTTTTATAAGACAGCATAATATTAAATCTCATCTATCAACCTCTCCCAAATTAATTCCAGATTTTGATATACTCAAATGTCATTTCAACTTCATTTCCATGTTATAAAGAAATAATATATTCTGGGGAACACACATTGAATGGTCTCATTTATTCTATAAAGTGGACTTTTAAAAAGATTCATGTTTTTGCTTCTCCAATAGGTAAACACGTCCTTTTTCTTCCATAACACCATTCACAGAAGCTCATAGTCTCCTTCTCCATGGTTAGAGATCAAGCTCCATATTTGGAAGATAGCTAACATTAGTTTCCCATTTCTGCCCCATGCAGAAAAATCCTGGTCTTTTCTTCCCATTTTGGCAGCAGACATCAGAAGAAGCAAGACGGAATGTAAGCTGGACTGTAAAAAATGCTAGAGGGCAAGAATGATTTAGGAGTTAGATGATCTGAATTCTTCCAAACCAGGTTTAATAGCCCTAGGCACAGATTAAATGAGGGAGGTATAAAATATAAGATATAAGAATCAGTTCAATTTAGTTAAGTTAAGGTACTGAAACCTTAGTTCTAGCCCTACCTTAGGCATGAAAGTCCATTTGATGACTTTGGGTAAGTCTCTGTCCTTCAGTCCTAGGAAGAAGGCAAGGCCATGCCATATACTTCCCTTCAAATTATTCTCTTCATTTTTTTTAATATCATAAATATCAGTGAAGCTCACTGGCAAAGCCAGTTCCTTCCATATTTTCCACAAAAGATTATATCCACTCCGCTATCCAAGACAAATAGCTTGCTCAATAATGTAATTTAAATTTAGGGGGGGGGAACCCACAACTGTTTCTTTTGAGTCTTGAAAAGTTTTGATTTTTTTTAAAATTCTGGTAAATACTTTGTGAGAGAGTTTGTGAAGGAAAGGATTTCATAAGGTAAAAGAATTCAGGTGGAGGTAAAAATGTATCAGCTCAGATAAATTCAATATATGATAAGCATTTCTGCTCATCTGTACTGACATGCTTCAGAAACCTTGAGAACATTTAAATAATTTGCAACCTGACTATAATGTACTTCATTAGCAATTTACATTTTTAATATAAAATGCCTGGTGAGAGATTTAGCCATTAATAATTTATTACTTCACCTTTTCAGATGCCATCAAGTCAACTTTGATGGCCAGATGTCAGGGACTACAATTAGGAGACTTAGTCAGCCGGGCCAAGACTGGTAGTCCAGAATATCTGCCTTTATTAAGGAACAATCTATAAGAAGCCACAGTGTTTAGGCAAGTGGGGAGAACTGGACCAAGCCAGGAAATGTTGGATTTATTTTGCCCTCCTGAATTTAGCTTAACATCTGTAACAATTATTGTGGCTAGCCCTCCTGGAAACAAGGTAGTGAGAAGTGGGAACAAAACCAAATCAAATAAGAAAATTGGAATCAGGGCTTCAAAAAAAGGAAGGGTTCAGTCCCCAAAAGTGGATAGGCAAAAAATTGCCCCTCAGAATATCATGGGCAAAAACAGACCTGTGGATCCAAGGGAAATATGCTCAGAGTCACTTTGGGTAGCAAGATGGGCAAATAAAATAAAATAAAATAATAAAATAAAATAAAAAATAAAAAAATAAAATAAAATAAATAAAATAAAATAAAATAAAATAAAATAAAATATTAAAATAAAATAAAATAAAATAAAATAAAATAAAATAAAATAAAATAAAATAAAATAAAATAAAATAAAATAAAATAATAAAATAAAATAAAATAAATAAAATAAAATAAAATAATAAAATAAAATAAATGCCATATTGCAGCCTAAACCACTTGTTTCTCATGTTGTTCCCAGCTGTCTATTAAGCCAATTTATGAAATTCCAAACAGGATTGGAGTAGATTGATAGTGGGGTTCAGTTGGTGGTGGGCAATCTGGACTGCAGCCAGCGCAGGACTAAAGAATTGTTCTCTTGCTTCTTGCTCTTCCCATTCATACAGATGAAAAATTATTTTTAAAAGTGCTGACCAGCAACCCAGAATTAAATGACTGCCTAACCAGCTGGTGGAGGGAGGTGGATGTCAGGCACTACAGCCAGTCAATGCTTATGGCTGCTGCTAGAGTGAAACAAAGCTCTGGAAACCGTTAGCTTTGCAGGACTCATGATAGCTCAGGTTGGAAAAACATTCATTTTGAATTGTTATTTTCCATGTGCACATTCTGGCCTTGGTGGAGCAGTGGGCTAATGCCTCCTTAAGTAACACCAGCTGCCTGCAATTAGTGCAGGTTCGCATCCCACCAGGCTCAAGGTTGACTCAGCCTTCCATCCTTCCGAGGTAGGTAAAATGAGGACCCAGATTGTTGGGGGCAATTAAGCTGACTTTGTAATAATGCCGCTTGGGGGTGTGTGAAAGCCCTAATAAGCAGGCATATACATAGAATGAAGGCTACTGCTAAGCTTGTAAGCCGCCCTGAGTCTTCGGAGAAGGGCGGGATATAAATGGAATTAAAATAAAAATAAATAAAAATTTGAAACGAGCTGGAAGTGGGAGGGAGACAATGTCATCTGTTTTTGCACTCAGGAAGTGGTAGATGGCACCTATGTGCAATGGGCTAAACAGAAAATGTGGATTTGCCCATACACATGCACAAGGGAGAAAAAGAAGGCATGTCTAAAAAAGAAACTTAAAAAGGTAACATAGAAAGATCCTGTCCAAGTAGATAAACAAGGTAAGAGACAATGCATCAAGTTAGGGAGATACTAAGATTATTTTTGTGTAAGTAAATAATAGTGGGAAAAGACTAAGGCTTTGCAACTTTACTTTGCTCAGCTGGGATTCTCCTCTCTGTAGCCTGCAAGAGGACATATGGTAGACACTTGGTGATACAAAGGATTCAGAAGGCTGTTTTACAGATTCACCAACAGAAGAGAAGTCAGTCAGGTTTCACCAGATAGGACGTTAGCCAGGGAATTAGGAGGATGGCTGGGTGGGTGGATCTAATTTAGAAGAGTCAAGAGAAAGGGAAACAGATTAATTACCCAACCAATATAGCTGTTGTAGCAATTATTTTAGAGAGTTGGCGAAAGAGATGGCTTAACTACATTTTGTGCTTTTGAAAAGTACTGCACTTTTAAGGAGATTGTTCTATCTGTTGTGTATTGTCTATTAACTCTGGGAAAACCTCTCTGCAGGACAGAAAATGATTCATTCCACTGAGTTTAGTAGTGTGATATACTATCTCTATATTTGTTTGGTTATTGTTGTTTTTGCAATGCAAGAAGTAATGGAGCTTTGTTCTTGTCTGTTCATAATTAGAAGTAGAATGCTTTTTTCTACTTTCTGCTTAGATGACATGGGAGAGAGGGAGAACATAATTCCTTAGACCAGCCCTTGAAAGATTTTGTTAGCAGGTTTTGTTTAAAGTGATTTGCAAAAGAGTTAAAAGGGGTCCAGCTGGGGAATCTCAAGGGTAGCATTATAGGTATAAAGTTGGGGAAGACCCTGGCCAAATTTGTTGGGAGAAATATAGTTTATTATACATGTACAGCGTACAAAATAACCCATTCTTTACATAAAAGCAGGAATTAGATCTATTATTAGCACTATTATTATTTCTTACTGTTTTGGGGATGCTTACTTGCCTTAACTTATCTTATTTCCTACATTCCTACTTCACATCTTACAACCGTAATTCTGCTTCTGTTAACTATTGCTTATTTCTTTTTTTATATTTTTACTTATTTCTGTAAGTCTGCACTTCATCAGGCATGCCAAATGACTGTCTTTATTCCTACTTGACTCTGTTGATACCCCAGGAACTTCAAGCTCTGGGTTCCTTTTTTCTCAGCCTTCTTCTTTTGTCATCCTTCTTCTTTTCTTCTTCCTCCACCTCTTCTATCTATTATAACTTTGGTAGTTTAAACTCATCATATTTTCCCTTTTGCATGTGTGTTGCAGCCCTTGTACTTTTAAAACCAACTGCTAGATATGTGATTCCATAATTCCCAACGCTGGCCTGAAACCCTGGGTTCCTGGGTTCCTGTCCCAGCCCTCCTGGCCGTGTCTTTAATCCTTGCCCTTGGCAGAAAAAAACTTTCCATGAGCCAATCTGTCTGGTCAACCTATCTTTCATTTCCTCATAATACTGAACCATCAACTCTCATGGCTCTTTTCTTTGTGTTCTTATAGAGTACAGTTGCATCCTCTCTTGTTGGGGTCACTGGCTCTAACTAGCAAAAGTATCCATGATTCTTCACGGCTAGATAAAAATATCTATTGCATGCTAGAATGAAGCAACTAGCATGGTACCATCTGTCAACCTGAAGCAAAGACCCTTTTTGCACTCATGCCAGTTTAATTTTGGCACTCCCCCCTCCCCCCCAAAAAAAACCAACCCATATTGCCTTGCTCTTGAAACTAAATAGTTATTGACTATTGACCTAAATAATTTTTCTGCCTTGAAAACTAATATCTCAATGTCATTCCTACATCAGCAATGCACCCGTGTTCCTTCCTCCCTTCCCCCCCCCAAGTTCTGAAAAACTTTTTTGTTGTTCTTCCAGTAATATAAAATATCTTCTACATCTCTTGCTTCTGGTTGGTACTGCCATCTATCTCACTTGTTCCTTTTGTCAGTTCTTCAGTTGTTTCCACTATTCATTTATTTTGTTGGGCCTATGATCTTTGCAATGACACATCCTTCTCATTTCTCAACTGAAGCCCTTTGTTGCTTCAGTCTTTTAATTACTTCTTCAAAACCTGTGATGAGCTTGTATTTGCTTCAAATATATCCAAGGTTGTTTGCAGCCAGGCAAACACACTAATGGTACAGATCACAATTTCAGACTTCTCTCCATCCTCACTTCTGCATCTTAAGGCAGCACCAGTAAAAAGACTTTTATTTCTTCTTCCCTATTCCTTTTTCAGGCTGTCACAGTTCCTGAGTATTTGACTCTTGACTTGGAGGAAAGAATATTAGGGTCTTTACAGCTCCCTTTCTAAACACTCCACAAACACACTGTAAGCTCTCCCTGTCTGCTCATTCAGAGAACACTCTAAGTAAAGATAGAAGTTGAAGAAGCAGAATCCAGAACTGCTCAGCCACTGTGTACACAGTGAGTAGGCCCCTTCCAATGTCAAGGGTGGGAAAAGAATGGCCATGGATCCATTGAAAGAATAGGAGAAGAAGGTTTGTAATTTAATGCCTTAGGCAAGCTCCTGTTAAGGTTCCCTGTTTGGCTATTGAGATACTAAGGATCGCTAGTGATAAAAACAATCAGATAAATGCTCCCAAAATAATAATAATTGAAGCACTTTAAATTGGAAATCCGTTACTATCAATTGGAAGATGTTATTCCTAATAGTATCAGAATAAAGACTATGTTCCTCAAGATCACATGGATATCATCTGGTAGTGCCATGGCAAACAAGACTTCCTCCAGAATATGCAAACTTAGGCTTATACTTATTACATGCCATCAAGTCAGTGTTGCTCTTAGTGACAGCATAGGCAGGTTTTATCTAGGAAGATCTGTCCCCAACCTTTCAGATCTTCGAATGGTGCTCTCATTGCTACTGTCACTAAGTCCATCCTCTTTGCTCCTGGTTATTCTCTTCTCTTTTCATCACTTTCCTAGCGTTACTGACCTTTCCAGAGAACTTGTACAATGTGTCTGAAATAGGATAATTTGAGCCTCTCCTTGTGTCTTAAAAGAGTTAGTTTGTTTTCTTGACTACCCATGGTATTCTCAGGAGTCTTTTTAAAAAGTAAAGTACAAAAATATCTATACTCTTCCAAGTCTGCTTCTTCGATTTCCAGCTTTCAAGTGTCACAGGGAAAACTCCTAGTGTTTGTAATACTGACACATCAAGGCGTTTGAATGTCTTGTCTGAGGCTTTAATTGACATTTTCTCAACTGCTGATCTGTGGCATATTTCTTGACTGCTGGTTTATTTCCTGTTTGTAGTCAATCCTAAAGGGCAGAAACTACCCATTGTTTCAATAACTTTACTTCCAATTCTAAGCTGGTTGCTTTATTGTTATTATTAGTTTGATCTCTTCAAAATTAATCTTAGTTCCATTTTTCACCCACTGTGTGTGTGTGTGTGTGTGTGTGTGTATATATATATATATATATATATATATATATATATATATATATATATATATATATATATATATATATATATATATATATATATATTCCATATAGGTTAAATAAATAAGGAAAGAATTTATAATTGTCCCACTCCTTTGCTGATTTGGAGCCAGTCTGTTTTGCCATGATATGTCGATTTGACTTCCTGACCTATTATAGTTTTTGCATGAGGATAATCATATATTCTAAAAACAGATCTATAAGGTTGACAATTGTTTCTCAGACAACCAGTTCCAAACTATAAATAAATAGTAATTATCTCAATATGTTTCTGGCAGTAATTAATTGGTAGTCAGTCCAAGCTTTCAACTCAGGTATTATAAATAGGAAGCCCTATTGAACTATCCAGTAGCTGCAACCTGCAGTAGTTATATCTTCCTACTCATTCTAAATGATCTCCCCACCAAAATCATATTATTTATAGTCCAGGTTAGCATGGATAACTATGGAAATCTATCCTTGATTGGGCAAGACATAGTCAGTTCCGGGTAGTTTTGGTACTTTTTAAGGGCATTTTAGTTTTAAGTGAAGAAGGTGAATCCACAAGAAATGCTAGCTACCCATCAATTTCTGTAAAAATATACAATCCCATATACAGTATCCAATTATTAAACTTACTATCACCCTTCCATAGAACTTTGTTCCTGTTAGGATTCAACCTGAGATTAAAGTATCCAAGCATACGTCTACTTCAATTTTTTTTTATTTTGCCTGCAAGTCAGATTCTTGGCAGCACTAAGGAATTTGGACAGATGAATACACCAAGGATCCACAATTCTACTTCTTTGCTATATCCGATTTAGTTATAACAAAGATTATACAAAGGTTCATATATACAGATTATACCTAAGGTGATTTGAAAGCTATATCTGTGAGGTCTTGATCTTTGTTTTCAACCTATTGCTTGATGTCATCTTCAACAAGTGGTAAATGTATATATTGGAAACAAGTACATGGATATGCACTTGTCCTAAGCTGACATATTTTAAAATAGTATATTAAACTATATATTTAATTGTGGAAGTTGTGTTTCACTTATGGTACAGTTATTCAATTATTAGTGAATCTTTTTGGTACATTTGATGCCATCTAGGTATTTTCTTCTTGACCATTCTGGCCAAGAAGTATATTTTAATATCTGAAAAGTGGTATATCTCACTTCTGCTCTGTTGCACCTCTACTCTGCCTCAAAAGAAAGCTCATGTTCTGATAAACTTCTTGTGACTATTCTACATACCATTTATGTATAATAGGTTTCATAATTAAACTCGAGTCTACAGTGGCCGATATACAAATCTCCTGTGCAAAAGA
The DNA here is from genome assembly GCF_947247035.1 of Vipera ursinii. Classification (NCBI taxonomy): domain Eukaryota; kingdom Metazoa; phylum Chordata; class Lepidosauria; order Squamata; family Viperidae; genus Vipera; species Vipera ursinii. The sequence goes on from NC_139513.1 coordinate 44,851,187, forward strand.
CTTACTTGTGTTCTAGGCATGCTAGTTTCTTCCTGGCTCTTAAGGAGTGACATCACAGCTGCCAAAGGCACATAACATTTATTGCTTACTACCAAGGAAAGTAGGATTTGATCAAAACTCCTTATCCTATTATCATTCCCCAGAGCCTAGGTTCTACTAGATCAGCAAAGCCCCTTCAACAGCAAAGGCACCTGACTCAGCTGAGTACTTGAAAAATCAGGTCAATAAGAATATGAGGATTATTTTTAAGTGAGATGATACGATAGGAGAAAAGAGTCTGCTGAAAACCTTTTCCTGTACTTCAAAGATAACCATCATATATTGACCCTCAGACATTGATTCTGGGGATGAGAAAAAAGAGCACTTACAAAAAATAAAGGCAATTTAATGGCAAGGGCATGTCATTACTTGGGGGAAGGGGAGGTGGAGATAAATTCCCAGGAATGTACTGTTCTCAGAAATTTGAAGATTTGAAAAATTGCATATTCCTAATTATTGCTAGTATCTTGAAAACATTTGGACACATAATCAATTTCCCTGAATATTCTGACCAATTTTAAAGCCCATCAGGGGAAAAATTGGATGGAGAAGACCATTAAAATATAGTGTTCCAGCCAAGCAGATGTTCATTTATTAAAATCCAATCATAACATTGCCCAAGAACGTTAGTGAAAGAAGATATAACAAAGAACAATCAATGGCTACTAATGGAAATTGCACTAGTCATAGACTTATAAAATAAAGATAACTGCAATAGGTTCCTAGGCTTTGAATGCCTGCTAAACCATGATCTCCAATAGATGATAGCAAGACCAATTTGTCTATCACGTCTGGCATGCTCTAAGTGAGATTCGGGTGAGATCCGGGTGAGATTCAAGGTGCTGGTAATGACCTACAAAGCCCTACATGGCATGGGTCCGGAATACCTCAGGGAGCACCTGCGGCCGGCATCAACTTCCCTCCGCCCAGTGCGCTCCCACAGAGAGGGCCTCCTCAGGGTGCCACCGGTCAAAGAATGTCGACTGGTGGCCCCCAGGGGGAGGGCGTTCTCTGTGGGTGCGCCGGATTTATGGAACCATCTTCCGGTTGAGCTCTGGATGGCGCCCGACCTTCGCTCCTTCCGGCGCGATCTAAAGACTTACCTGTTCGAACAAGCTGGCCTGGCCTGATGGGTGATGGGTTTGGGTTTTATTGTTTTTTATGTATTTTAACTTAACTTATTGTTATAGTTTTTGGGCATCTTGTTTAATCTTTTTTAACTTTTGTATTCTTGTTTTTTAACATGTATTGCCCTGTTCACCGCCCTGAGTCCTTCGGGAGAAGGGCGGTATACAAATATAATAATAAATAAATAAAATAAATAAGATTGCATGCATTCTTCCTCAGCTGTCTGATGGTCTTCTACACTATACAGTATCCTGTACATTTCCCAAACCTGTAGGGCTTAGTTGATATCCAAGTAAAACAAATAAAGAAAGAAACAAAACTATTGTAGCATGACTAGTAATGCATACCAAGGTAATGCCAGAGCTGAATTAGGGGTAATTAAATGCAAGATGAAAAAGAGACTTTCTATAGGTCTTGAAATGTTGTTTCACTATTATCACATTTTAAACAGGATTGCCTTCCAATCTATCAGATTTTTCAGTTCTAAATTAGACATGTAAATGCCTATTATTTATTATTTGTTGCTGTTGCAAATAATCATAATCATAATTGGGTTGGAAAGGACTTTGGAGGTTTTCACCCCCCTGCTCAGGCAGGAAACCCTATACCATTTCAGACAAATGGCTGTCCAGTCTCTTCTTAAAAACTTCCAGTGTTTGAGCATTCACCTCTTCTAGAGGCAGATTGTTCCACTGTTCTAACTGTCAGAAAATTTCTCCTTAGTTCTAGGTTGATTCTCTCCATTAGTTTCCATCCATTGCTTCTTGCCCTGCCTTTAGGTGTTTTTCTTTTCTTTGTGGCAGCCCCTGAGATATTGGAACACTGCTATCATGTCGCCCCTCTTCCTTCTCTTCATTAAACTAGACATTTTTTATTATTATTTTAATCCCATTTATATCCCGCCCTTCTCCGAAGACTCAGGGCGGCTTACAATTTAAGCACAAACCAATGTGCTTAGCAATAGCCTTCATTCTATGTATATGCCTGCTTATTAGGGCTTTTGCCCCGCTCCCCCCAAGCGGCATTATTACACAGTCAGCTTATTGCCCCCAACAATCTGGGTCCTCATTTTACCTACCTCGTAAGGATGGAAGGCTGAGTCAACCTTGAGCCTGGTGGGACTCGAACCTGCACTAATTGCAGGCAGCTGGTGTTACTTAAGGAGGCATTAGCCCACTGCTCCACCAAGACATACCAGATTCCAGCAACCGTGCCTTTTATGTTTTGCCTCCAGTCCCCTGATCATCTTTGTTGCTCTTCTCTGTACCCTTTCTAGAGTCTCGACATCTTTTTTACATTGTGGTGACCAAAACTGGATGCAGAATTCCAAGTATGGCAAAGAGATGTAGAGTTGGAAACAGTTCTATTGGACTGTAATTTTCTGGAATTAATAATGTGGAAGTACTTTTAGGCAATTTGAGTCACTGCACCAGAGTTCATAAAACTTCTCAATAATTAGATATAGGAGTAAAACACAGTATTTTAATAAATTTCATACGCATCATATTCCCATTCTGCAATTTCATAATCAGCACTCCTCTCTCTCTCCTCCCCCCCTCCCATTATTTTTAATTTAAAAACAGTGGTATATCCAATGACAAAATTTAAGAGTGCTTTGCTGGTACATTACGTTTTGGAAAATGTTTACATTTTAAGGAAAAATGAAAAACCAGGCTACTTCCGAAAAAAGCTTTCTACTCTGTGCTTTTATCTAATTACATTTTATGGTAGGCATTTTTTTTCATCTTTTGGAAAAAGTGCTTGCTGCCAATATGAAAGCATTCTTATTTCTTTGAAGCAGAGTTCACTGTGTCCAAACACAAACCTTATTACTTATTATTACCAGTCATACAGTATGTATTCATCTGCCCCACAACTCTTTATAGTGTTACTAAGCAGCCTTTCTAGGGCCATTGAAGAAATTAACTAATTAGTCTGTTGGTCAGCAGGTAACAGTTGAGTCATTATGTAAATTAAATATCAATTACCTTTTACATGCCCATACAAAATCCCCATTAGATTGTCAAAGCAGAAAGCAAAATACTTGCCATTAATAGCAGCAGTAGAGAAATAGATGATGAGAGTTTTATACAGTTGCCCTAGCCCAGGGGTAGGCAACCTCAGCTCTTTTATGACTCATGGACTTCAACTCCCAGAATTCCTGAGTCAGCTGACTCAGGAATTCTGGGAGTTGAAGTCCATGAGTCATAAAAGAGTCATAAAAGTTGCCTACCCCTGGGCTAGCCTTTCCCCTTTCCCTAGCCTTTCCCTACAGGCTGTGCCTAGATGTATTATAAAGTGTTATATCAATAATAGAGAAAGGCTAGGGCAACTGTATAAAACTCTCATCATATGAAAAAGTTAGAACAATTCTTATTTAAATTCAGTAACTGTCTTGGAGTATCTTCAGTTAACCTTAAGAAAAGCCTAATTGTATTAATAATCATAATACTATCAATCCAAAAATCCCAATGAGAAATTAATTTTCCTCTGAAGATGGACAAGGAGTTTCCCTGTTAGAAACCATGTCTGTGCATGTCTGTCTGTCTGTCTGTCTTGCCTTCAAGTCAGTTTTTGAGTTAGGGCAACTACCTGGACAGGGGCTGCCCCAAAGAAGAGGGAGTCAAGCTATTCTCCAAAGCGCCCAAAGGCAGGACAAGAAGCCACAAATGGAAACTAACCAAAAAGAGAAGCAACCTGGAACTAAGGAGAAACTTCCTGACAGTTAGAACCATTAACCAGTGGAACAACCTGCCTCCATAAGTGGTGAATGCTCCAACACTGGAAGTTTTTAAGAAGAGACTGGTCAGCCATTTGCCTGAAATGGTATAGGGTTTCCTGCCTGAGCAGGGGGTTGGACTAGATGACCTCCAAGGTCCCTTCCAACTTTGTTGTTGTTGTTGTTGTTGTTGTTGTTGTTGTTGTTGTTGTTGTTGTTCTTTCCCTACAGTTTTCTTAGCAAGGTTTTTCAGAACTGGTTTACCCTTGCCCTGCTTCTAAGGGCTAAGAGAGAGTGTCTGGCCCAAGGTCACCTAGTTAGCTTTGTGCCTAGGATGGGACTAGAATTCTGGGTCTCCCAGTTTCTAACCTAGTGCCTTAACCACTACATCAAACTGACTGTCAGAAGGTGTGCAGTGGCAGAATATTCTATCGCCACTGGTAATCTGTCAGAAAACCAGGTAGGAGAAAGGAAAGGTCAGCAGCTTATTACAAGACCTCCAAAGTCCTCATTTTCCCCAATATTCTATAGTAAAAAGATTTTTAAAAGGATGGAAGTCTAGATATACAGGTAGTCCTCAATTTATGGCCATAATTCAGCCTGGAATTACAGTCATAAATCATTGTGGTTATAAGTCAAAGCACTGCAGAACTGGATTTGAAATTATGACTGGGTTTTTTGTGATGTTTGTTAAGCGACCATAGTTGCCATTAAGCAAATCTATTTTCCTCAATGGGTGTTTTTACCTGGAAATCAGAAGTAAATGGCAGAAATTGGCAAAAAAAAGAAACAAATTGTGATTACATGACCTTAAGACATTGCAAATGGCCATTAAGGTAAGCCAGTTGCCAAGTCCCCAAAATGTGATCAGCTGACCATAGGTTATGTGAGGCCATAATAACTGCAACGGTAGGTCATAAGTAGCTCTAGGAAGATTTCTCATAGCTCATTAAGCCACTGGCCATAAATTGAGAACTACCGGTTATTATTTTTCATTCCTAATAAAAAAGAATGTAACAGATAATGTTAGTGAAGAAACCAATAGGCAAAACAGACAAGAAGGGGAAAGGAAGGGCCCATGCTGCACAGACACGCACACACACTTCTTCTGCCCTGGCCAGCAAAGTAAGGTTCTACATTTAAGCAAGAAAAGTCAAATGCACAGGTATAGTATAGGTGGCACCTTGCTGAACAGTAGTAACTGTGAGAGGGATCTCGGAGTCCTAGTGGACAATCACTTAAATATGAGCCATCAGTGTGCTGCTGCAGCTGCCAAAAAAGCCAACACAGTGCTAGGCTACATTAACAGAGGGATAGAATCAAGATCACGTGAAGTATTAATACCACTTTACAATGCCTTGGTAAGGCCACACCTGGAATACTGCATCCAGTTTTGGTCACCACGATGTAAAAAAGATGTTGAGACTCTAGAAAGAGTACAGAGAAGAGCAACAAAGATGATTGGGGGACTGGAGCCTAAAACATATAGGGAACGGTTGCTGGAATTGGATATGTCTAGTTTAATGAAGAGAAGGACGAGGGGTGACATGATAGCAGTGTTCCAATATCTCAGGAGTTGCCCCAAAGAAGAGGGAGTCAAGCTGTTCTCCAAAGCACCTGAAGGCAGGACAAGAAGCAATGGATGGAAACTAATCAAAGAGAGAAGCAACCTGGAACTAAGGAGAATCTTCCTGACAGAACAATTTACCAGTGAAACAATCTGCCTCCAGAAGCAGTGAGTGGTCCAACACTGGAAGTTTTTAAGAAGAGATTGGCCAGCCATTTGTCTGAAATGGTATAGGGTTTCCTGCCTGAGCAGGGGCTTGGACTAGATGACCTCCAAGGTCCTTTCCAAGTTTATTATTATTATAAACAAGCTTTAAGAAAAGGACTAGATTTTTCCCAATTACTCATAGTGTTGTTCTATTTATAACTTATACTTTTTGCTATTATTTGTTATGTTCACACAGGCTATTACAAACTACCTTTTTTTAAAAAGAAAATTGATTTGAAAAGTTACTCAGTATTTTGTAACCTAAATGGCTTTGTGTGAGCATGCTGTATCATGGTGTGAACAGTGGGAGAGTGCCCATTGTTCTGATTCTTTATATCTTTGAATGCATTTGTTGAACCAGCAAAATGCATCAACAGCTTGCCTCTATCTGAGCCTTAGGATATTTTTTCCTCTGAAAGATAAGTGAAAGTCCTCTTGATTAAAGAGAAAAAAATATCTAATCTACAGCAGATTAACTGAAAGTATAAGCTGTTATCTTCTCAAACATAGCTTTTATTGAAACAATTCAAAGATTTGTTAACAACCAGAAGGAATAATAGAAAATCAACCCACATAAGCTTTCTGCAGCTTCATTTTATAATTATTAGTTTGTTAGTATCATAATTCTAGGATTCACAGGTGAATGAATACATGTCTGAATATGTTCAAATAGGAGCTGGAAAAATTATATTTCTCCAACTCAGAACATGAATAAGAATAAAATAGAGAACATATTAATTAAAACCTCATTAAACTACATTGGTTCAACACATTGCTTTTATTGTAACAACAGCAAATCAGCTTTTAAGTGTGTCTGCAGGAAATGTCAGAAGAATCGCGATGGCATACACACCAACATAATCAAAACTTTGCCATACCCACCACGAAGACTATTTCTCCTCATCAGCCATTCAGTTGTATTGGTCACCCTATGGATCAGCACCTCTCCATGCCCTGTCTCACACTGCCTCCTTCAGATCTGCCATGGTCATCCCAGTGTCATCTTTTATAGTGTCCAGCCAGTGAATACTAGGACAGCCCCTTCTCCTTTTTCCATTGATCACTCTCAGCATCATTGACTTTTCAAGTGTGTCAGCTCTCATGACATGACTAACGTATGACAGCCTCTGCTGAGCACTCTTGGCTTCAAGTGGATATTTTGGTCTATTTTTCCTATCCTGATCAAATTATTGAGACAAATACATTTCTCTACCATGTCTTGGAAAATGAAAAAGATGGCTTCTGGTATAGGTCATGGGTGACTGAAGACATCTCTGTGAACAATTGGAGACCGCAACTGCCGTAGAGAATGAAAGTCTGCCCACAAGTACTCTGAATGGCAGCTCCTCATGAAGATGGTATAAAACAAGGATCTCTTGTGGATTTGAGCACCAGGAGATGAGAGAGATGATATCTTTGCTTGTAGCAATGGCTTACCTTTTAATGAGGATATAAAAACAGTCACTTACTTTCAAATTGCTTTTGGAAACGTTAAGTTTAACTGCTTTATAAGCTATTAGAGACCTTCAAAACATTCAGCTCAATTTGACAACTGGTGAATTTACTTTTTTCTGATTTAAGAAATTTTAAATACGTCTCAAAAAATTAAAATATTATACATTTGGTAAAAAGCAGAGGGGAAAGGATTTTCATTTAAGAAAACTTTAAATGGTTTGGGAGACCAGAGAGATTTTTAAATGTTGGATATGTTTGCTGTAAATCTTAAAAAGCAGATATATAATTAAATAATATACTCATGGGAAATGATTGAAAAGAAACTAAATCCATATTAGGAACTAAGAAGGTTTGATGAAAGTTGCAGGTGGACACTAGAGGAAAGCAAAGGACCAGGCAGAAAAAAGTCAGAAAGGGTAAGTGGTGTATAACTAATATCTCTAATATCTAATATTAGAGATAATAGTAATATCTCAGAGACAATACAGATTTTAATGGGTAAACTTCTAATATTTTTTTTAAAAAAAATGTCTACCTGACATAGACATTATATAATTTCAAGACAGGGAAGACAACAAAATTGAAATTATCAAAATGGGAATACAAAAATCAAGAAAAGAATCTGGATGTGGAAATCGTGGCTGATGTTTCTTTATGGGATTTTCAAAGTAGGCTGGGGAAAGCTTTGAAGACTCCTTTTAAATACCAAAGATTAAATCCTATGGTGCCAAAGAAAATATTTAAAGATCAAGATTGTGACAGAACAAAAAGAAGAAATATAAAGTTGGACTATTTGACCAGGGATAAAATATTTGTTGGATATTTTTGGTGCTCCTAATGGATTTTTTTTTCTGCACTAGGGTTGAAAAGATGATGATTTCTGGACTGTGGGATAGATAAAAGTCAGGCTATGCAGAGAAAACTTTGTCCTATTTGTAACTTTAAAGGAGGATGAAGTGCTAGTATATTAACTTATGCTCAGTATGATTAAGATTGGAAGCCATTTTTTATTATGTATTGTCTTTGTTGTCTTTTTCTCTTTTCTTCTTCTCTCTTTATTCTGCACTTCCTGATTTTCCCTTTCTCTTTTTTGTTTTAGTTTAGTTTGCATTAGTTTTAACTATGTTTATTAGGAACTGAGGCGGCACAATGGTTAGAATGCAGTTTTGAAGGCCAACTTTCCCCAGAGTCCGGGGTTTGATGCTGACGGGCTCAAGGTTGACTCAGCCTTCCATCCTTCTGAGGTCAGCAAAATGAGGACCCAGATTGTTGGGGGGCATAGGCTGACTCTGTAAACCACTTAGAGAGGGCTGTCAAGCACTGTGAAGCGGTATATAAGTCTAAGTGTTATTGCTATTGCTATTAAAGTTTTAATAAAATTATTTTTTTCAAAAGAAAAATGAAAAAGATCATGTAGCCTGTCACCTTTTCTGTAATTGGGAGTATGAAAGTTTTATATTTTAAAGATTGAAAATGTCCAAAACCTTGTTCCAAGCTATTAAGGGGAAAATATTATATATTCTAGCCAACTATCACATTTTTGACAAACCTGAAATGAAATGAAGCCAACAGCCTATACAATCGGTCCGGACAAATCAATAGATAAGTGACCACCTTTTATTTAAGATTCATGATGGCCAGTCAAGTATTGATTTGTCTTCACAGATGGCATTTTTTTCTTCTCTTTGACAAGGTATCTACCATTCTCACTATTTTGTGTTTTGTTCTTTTCTTTTTTACTAATTAAAGAGCAACATAGATAGATAGATAGATAATAATAATACCATCAAACATAATAATAATAATAATAATAATAATAATAATAATAATAATAATAATAATAATAATAATAATAATAATACCATCAAACATCCACATCTGCATATCCCAGGTCCTTGGTAAGGACTTGACAGGTAGACAAAAATGCCAAATCTAGTCTGAACATCTGGCTGGCTGTGCGATGAATAATAATAATAATAATAATAATAATAATAATAATAATAATAATAATAATAATAATAATAGATAGGCAGGCAAACACACAGACACACAGATGGCAGGGATTAGAAGAGGACTATTTCCACCAGAAAAATATATTGAAAAATACGAAATAGAATATTTTCTTAGCTGTATCCTGAAGATGTACAAATATTAATATTTCTTTTTAAATTCATCACTTTATATTAAAGGGATATAAATATTTAGAACAAAGTAAACATTAAGTCTACAGGCTCCTCAAAATGTAGCCTACTCATAATTAAGCCATGAGGGACACTTCCTATTCAATATATGTTTTTGTAAGAAAAAGTTATTTTTTTATTGTGAGTCAGGCAGTTCCTTGAATACATTGTGCCAAATTATGGATTAATGCTAATATTTAAGTCATAGTCTACTATATACAAATACATGCACCATAGTTTACAAACCAGAATAGCTGGATTGACAGTGGTAAGCCAGTTTCAGAAATACCTGTAAATGCCTGAATACCTCTAACCTTAGAAAAGGTAGGAAACAACATGTAAGTGTCAGTTTATAGGTCATTCCTGTGTTTTTCACTACACAAAGCATGACACTGCAAGTTTTCATCATTCTATTAGCATCTGCCCATGAAACATAGGAGCAGAAGTACCAATATCATGCATGAGAAATCTGCATTACTATAGAGGAAGGGAGTCTATGTTGTCCACAAATTCTCTTTTGGGAACCACTGATATCACAAGAACCAGTCTTTTTTTTCTTTTTTTTAATCCCATTTATATCCCGCCCTTCTCCGAAGACTCAGGGTGGCTTACAATCTAAGAAGCACAAATCAATGTGCTTAGCAATAGCCTTCATTCTATGTATATGCCTGCTTATTAGGGCTTTCGGGGGCCTCCAGTGGCATTTTTACAAAGTCAGATTATTGCCCCCAACAATCTGGGTCCTCATTTTACCTACCTTGGAAGGATGGAAGGCTGAGTCAACCTTGAGCCTGGTGGGACTTGAACCTGCACTAATTGCAGGCAGCTGGTGTTACTTAAGGAGGCATTAGCCCACTGCTCCACCAAGGCTCTTGGTCTGGTGTAGTGGTTAAAATATCAGGCTACAAACTGGGAACCCATGAATTTTAGTCCCACCTTAGGCACAAACTCAACAGGTTGACCTTGGGCCAGTCACTCTCTCCAGCCCAAGGAAAAAAGCAAGGGCAAACTACTTTCAAAAACCTTGTTAAGAAAACTGGGGAGACTTGTCAACACTAATTTGAAGACACACACACATCACATTGGTACAATGCCTTATCATGTCCCTTTTAATACACTTGCTAATATGCTTGCTAAGCCATGTCTGCAGATGCGCTGGTGAATGAACTACACAGAAATGAAAACATTTGGGAACTCTTCAAAAGAAACCAAAATAAATGTGTACATTTCATTCTTTCCTGGTTAGTAGTGTTACTCCTATCACCACCAACTCCTAGTATGATAGAAAATGGGCGTTTATGGAGTGTGTCCCATTAATCAAAAAAAAATCTGAGGAATAATTGGTTTCATGCAGAGTCCCAATCTTCTATATAAACCTAGGAAGCATAGCTGTGCTCTGTATGTGTGTCTTAAAGTTTTTTCATCTGAGACTTTATCCTACAGCCACATCTTTTATTCAATTCCTGACCTAACAATGAATAATCCTTTTCATAAAAAAAGCATCTCACCTAATGATTCATGAAATCTGAAATTGAAAGGCCTAAGGAGCAAACAATGGTTGCTTTCAGTGCCTGCTAGATGGGTCTCTAAATACAATAGCACCACGGGATTTTAGTAATAGCTTTTTTTAAAATCTAAAGGAAGCCTGCTGCATATCATGATAGAAAATCTCTTTGCATTGTTTAAGAAATTGAAGCTGGGCAAAATGTAAGCCTCTTTTAGCCCATGAACTCAAGAATATTAAGCTAAATTTACTCATGGTTTAAGATCAGGTTTTTTTTAGTTTTTCTCCTGCAGATTTTTGTACAGAATGTTCATGTTACTGAAATAACTGTTAAAATTTTGCAGCAAGTGATATAATACCTAAGGGATATGAAAAGAGAATGTTTTTGTTTATCTTTTTCTATTCCTTTCAGCTGCAGTTTTTCAGAGAGGAGATAAGCAAGGGGAAACAGCATCCTTGGTAAAAAATAAAAGTGTAACATGGATGCAGTATGTTTGGTGTACTGAAATGAGTTGCTTCACTTGAAGGAAAGGCTGACTGGAAGTTTAATCTAGCCCAGTTGTGAAAAAGAATATTTTGTTGCAGATTCCATTTCCTCTGTTCTGTGGTGAAAGTCCCTTTAATTTAATAATATATGTGTGAGAAGTTTTATATTCAAATATATTTTATTCTTTACACTGTTTCCATCTTCCCTTAAAACATTAACCGGATCCACAATGGTCTAAGAATCAACATCTCCACTAGATAATTGACAAACTGAAACTAAATTGTTGTTGTTGTTAGCTGCGAAGTTGTGTCCGACCCATCGCGACCCTATGGACAACATTCCTCCAGGCCTTCCTGTCCTCTACCATCTTCTGGAGTCCATTTAAGCTCACGCCTACTGCTTCAGTGACTCCATCCAGCCACCTCATTCTCTGTCGTCCCCTTCTTCTCTTGCCCTCAATCTTTCCCACCATTAGGCTCTTCTCCAGTGAGTCCTTCCTTCTCATTAGGTGGCCAAAGTATTTGAGTTTTAGCTTCAGGATCTGGCCTTCTAAAGAGCAGTCAGGATTGATCTCCTCTAGGACTGACCGGTTTGATCGCCTTGCAGTCCAAGGGACTCACAGGAGTCTTCTCCAGCACCATAGTTCAAAGGCCTCAATTCTTTGGCGCTCAGCCTTTCTTATGGTCCAACTTTCACTGCCATACATTGCAACTGGGAAGACCATAGCCTTGACTATACGCACTTTTGTTGACAGGGTGATGTCTCTGCTTTTTAGTGTGCTGGAAACTAAATTAATGAAGTAAAAATAGGAAATGGGGGAAAATCCTTTACCCAAACTTCCTCAAACTCCCAAATAAGTTCTTCTGACAAATGCATTAAGAAAGTAATATGTAATACTGGAATTAGAGTCTGCACAATTCCACTTTCAATTCAGTCTTACAATGTTCATAAGTAAAAATTATTTTGTCTACTTAAAATCTTTCTAATAGTTGTAAAGAAGAGAACAACTGAGGACTATATGTCTTTGCCATAAGTTCATCTCTTGTTTTTATTTGATGTTCCCCTTGACCAAATTATAGTATCTCACGATTAATTAGCCATTTGTGTTTGCTTATTAATTCTTATGTATAAAATAATTCTTTAGTTAAGAGCTACAAAGGTACTTTCCGACACAACCTAATTCCACACCTATCCATATTCTTAATACAGCACGTATAACATATTTTTTTTATCAAACCATCATTTAGTTATTGAGATTAGCTTTGAGTGATGGCAGAAGAAGGGATGGAACTTTGTTCTGTTTACTGTTATAAATAGCCAGAGTCATAGATTCTGACATCTGCATTCTTCCACATTTAACATTAAGTTTCACCTCTGGGGGAAAAATAAGGGACCCAGAACCACTTTGTATGAACCAAAGTCCAGAGTCTTTACTTCATTCTTTTGGAAGCAGGATTTTATTTGCTTTATTAAATTTCTGTGCTGCTCATCTCACTTTGAAGTGACTCTGGGCAGATTGTATGACCCCCAAAAAAGAGAGAGGTATAAATCAAAGTCTTATATTTTACACTCAGAAGACTTGGATGGAAGAACATGCTGGCTCTGAGCTGGATGCTATGCAGGGAAACAGTTGGTTACTTCCTTCCCCCTCAATTAATCTAATGCCTATTTAAAAACTGATCATTATAATCACATCTTGCTAAAACACTTTATTTTACCTCTCTGAACTCTCATTATTGGATAATGCCAAATCCTAGAATTGGAAGAGAGACAGAAAAGCCTTATCTTTATGTATGTTATCACTACTGCACATAATTTTATAATTTTCATAAAGCATGAAAAATGTGCCCTCATTTAAGGTGACATCTTCCAAAATTGCGATCTTTCCTTGCAGGAGAAGTGCAGCAGTTCCTGATTTCCCTAGCTCCCAGCTACTGGATTTATCTCCTTCCAAGTTATTCTGTTTTTAATAAAGCTGAAAAGCAAAAATGCCCTTTTGGATAATATAGAAAGAAATAAAATCTAACAAAACCTGACCATGGCAGCTGAAAAGGCCCATGGATCAATTTAAGGAAATACTTTAGATATGTCTCAGAATAATTATTAACATTTACACAGGTTATAAAGCTATTTATAAACAATATTTTTTTCTGAAAGCCAGGCATAATACTGTAGGACTGAAGCATACAAAACAGAAAGTTTAGCATCTTCAGCAGAGGGCAGCACTTAACTGATCTTGCCTACCTCAAAAGCACAGCTGATTAAGTGCTTGGATGAGGATCCACACCAAAGTTTCAGGTGTGAAGGCTAGATATAGAGTTAAAAAAAAATCAAGGTCAATTCAAGAATGTTATTCATTTAATCGTTTACATAGCCACCCATATTATGAAGCACAGCCCTGGGCAACTCACAAAACAATAAAAATATAGTTTAAAAAGGTTTAACTTTTTAACTAAGTGCTATTCAAAAGAAGCAATGTTTTCCCTCATTAGCAGAAAAGATTTCTGAAATCAGAGGTTTATATTTTGAAATCTAGGATGAGAAAATCTGACATGCAAATAAAATAATAACATACTCTGTACATGAAGTAACTCTGGCTTGACAACCCTTGGAAAGCTTTTTTTTTTGCTGATATATTATTACTTGGTTGCTACAATCTTTTGGCTAGCCAATAAGATTCAATACATCTCTGATCAATCAAAGTATGCCATCCAGGAGTTCCTCCTGAATGGCAATTACATGAAGGAGACAAAATGAAAGAAAATGAAGAGGAGGATCCAAAATAACAGAATTGGAAGGGATCTCGGAGGTCTTCTAGTTCAACCCCCTGCCTATACTATTTCAGAAAATAGTACAGATGATGCTTTTCAAAAGGTTGATGTGATGGAATGCATGGGTGAGCACTGAGGAGAGGAGAGGAGAGATGCTGCCTAAGAAATGATCAGACAAGAAAAGCCCCCAGTGGCTTAACTTTCAGAGAAAGAAACTTATGGATGACCTACCTCAATGGATCAAACAGTTAAAAGTGGGGAGGAAGTACTTTCAGATTTGCAAGATGCTGTTACAACATAGTAGAAGTAGCTCATCTAGTCAGGTTTCCTTTCTAGTTTCACTGTGAGCACAAACACCAATCCCGCAAGGAACGACCTTCTGAGCTATTTATTTTGTATTTAGAGAACCTCTTATGGATACTAACGTGTGACTTGCCTTTTCCGTTTATCAACCTCATGAAATTAATAACTTGTGTTTGAAGACCTGGCCTGAAGCAACTGTGTTTTTTACAAATCAGTAGGCATGACCTTCCCAGGAGAAATAAGAATGTTCGTCTGGGGGCACCATGCAGCCCCCGCCTTTTATTCTCTGGTTCCATATCACTAGGGTTTGTTGATTTTCTGGAGGCGCCCTTTCTTTGGGACTCTACTGCCAGCGTGAAAACTAGATGTCCAATTCTCACCCTTATTTGAGAGATGTCAACATCAGGGAAAAAGAACTGGAACTGGGAATTAGGCCATAGAGGTAGAAAAGCAGTGGTGGGATTCAGCCGGTTTACACCACTTCGGCAGAAACGGTAGCTAATTGTTTGTTGCCCATGCCCAGAATGGACTTCCGGAAGTGGCATCCACACAGAGAACCGATTGTTCACATATTTGAATCCCACCACTGTAGAAAGGTGTCCCTGTAGATTTTACCCCAATAGTCATGACTGACTTTAGGGGGCGGTGCTCATTTCCATTTCTGAAGCCAAAGAGCCAGCATTGTCTGAAGACATTTCCATCATCATCACTCTACAACACAGAGCATACAGCAAAAGATGGAACACTGTTACCTTTCCTCATGATTATATACGTTTTCTAGTCATCTACTTGCATTTGCGTAGTTTCAAACTACTAGGTTAGCAGGAGATGTGCTGTCCCATTCTCTGTCACACACACACCAAGGGTGGTAAGGAATCTTTATTAAGGCTTCTGAGCCAGCAATCCCCTGTGCTGCATCTTAGCTCTACAGGCTACTCAAATGAAGCCAATACTCAAGGCAAAGGCAAGTCCAGTCCACTAGGCAAAAGCAAGTTCCCAAAGGCAAGTTCCAAGACAGTCCACAAGATGAGGCAAGTTCACAGGCACGGGCAAGGCAAGACAAAGGCAAATCCACAGGGCAAAGGCAAGGCCACGAGGCAAGGCAGGCCAAGGCCACAGCTGAAAAGACACAATTTGAAGTTCAAGACAAGAATCCACAGCAAGGAAATGAACACATTGTTGCCAGCATTGTCTCCATCTGGTCTGCTGTGCTAAACAGACAGCTTCTGATGCAGCCCATAAGAGGGGCGAGGCTGCCTCCTTGCAAGTAATTGAGCTAACCTTCACTGCCCATGCCTTTTCTCTGCCCTACTAGATCAGGTGCAAAAGGCAGTTCTTCTTCCTCATCGCTGACCGGCTGCAGCTGGGTGCTTTCCCCACCTGAAGCCTCAGGGCTGTCCTGCTGCATCTGTACTTCAGACACATCACTCTCAAATGGCTGCTTGGAGCCACTGACCAACTCCCCTCCTGATGTGCCTGGAACTGTTTCATCTTCGTCAAAATTGACATCTGGAGAGGTATCTGGAGAAGCATCTGGGGGAGTCATCACAGGAGCTGGGGAAAATGATGGTAGCTCACTCCGTCTCACAGCACATGGGTCTTGAACTGCTGAGCTGTAGATCTTTAATGATCTAAGATTCAGCAATCTAACCACTGAGCCACCACATCTCTTAGAACTTGAAGACCAGAAGCAAAATCAGTGGCAGTTCAAAATCAAGTATGCAGATATAGTATGGATGAGGGCTTGAAATATTCCAACAGTAAAATGTCTACTGAGATTCTTAATCATCCAGGTCATGGTTGTCCCAAAGGCAACTGGACTTTCTTTATTTAATGGTTTGGATCTCAAGATAAGGTTATGGAGATAACCCTTCAAAATTCTCTGATGACACCATCCTTTGTTGCCCAAGAGAGAGAGAGACTGACCCAAAGTCACTCAACTGGCTTTGTACCTAAGACAGAACTAGAATTCAAAACTAATCTCTAGCCTCATGGATTAATCATTAATTCAGTAATGATTTATATGTAATATTACTATGTGAAGGGAAAATGCACATTAAGTATTTGAAATAGTAATACTGAAGCATCAGTAGATGAAAAGAAAATGATAATGTCTCTTTGCTCCACCCTCCTGCAGATGGAAGTGGCAAATTAAGCTTTAATGGGGGACAGAAATACATTGAAATAAAATGAATATAAGACTTAAATCTGGATAAGTTTGAAATTGGTGGAATTAGTTAAGATTTTCTTTTTAAAAGATTATTGATGAAAACAAAAGAAAGTAATTGCTTGTTTTGAAAACTGAAAAATGAACTGGTGCTGACATCTAGTGGTGGATGAAAATATACAATTGTAGTTGCTCTGATACAGGAATTGGGAAAAAGCCCAGAAAAAGATAACCTGTTTTGTGACCTTCAATGATTAACTAAACAGAGAACAGCTGCAACAAAGAACTGAAAACATTTTGGGATATCTACAAAGTGAGAACTATAAACCTTAGGAAAAAAACCCTGATCTTCCTCAATTATAAATACTTATTGAACTGTGACCCTAAATCTGTTTGCAAAGAAAGGAAAAAAATTGATTTTTGGCTATCATGGAACATCAGAGATCTGCAGAAAGAACATATCAAGAAAAAAACAAATACTTTCCAGGAGGAAATGTATGCTATGTTGCAACTAATACAAATGACAATGACTTCAAACCACAAGGAAATTAAAAACAACTTTGCGTATATAAATGAACATATCTTCAATTTAACCTCACAAGAAAAAACTCTCAGAAAATAAAAAGAGAGAGCATTCAAATAAAGCAGACAAATGAACATAAACCAGACGAAAGAGATTTAAAGATGGAACCCAACAATGGAAGGAATTATGACTTCCAGACAGAGAAAAACTTGAAGGAAATATCGGACATGGAAAATATAACCTACACTTCAAGATTGCAAAATAAATCTGAGGACAAGAAAAAAGATTTGACAAAATGGATTATAGAGCTGTCAGGAGAACTGCGAGAACTTGAGAGACAAAAAATGATAAGAGAAATTAAGAGAGAAAGAAAGAAAAAGATTTTCAATGAATACAAAGGGGCGAAACATTCCTACAAAAACCATCTTACTTGACTTGTCTCTTGTACCCACAACAACATTTACAAGACAATGGGAAAACCTTCTGGTCCAGTGGAGCATACTGATTAGGAAAGATGTTTGGCAAAAAAAGAGGCTAAAG
The DNA here is from genome assembly GCF_947247035.1 of Vipera ursinii. Lineage (NCBI taxonomy): Eukaryota > Metazoa > Chordata > Lepidosauria > Squamata > Viperidae > Vipera > Vipera ursinii. The sequence continues at coordinate 44,868,777 of NC_139513.1, forward strand.
TTAGAATTAAGAAATTAGATGAAGGGATTTATCAGATGGAATATCTAAAGATTAAACACCTGCTTGAATATGGTTAAAGAAATAGAAAAATTCTGGATATAAATGAATTTTAGTTTAAGAGGGATGGGCCCCTCAATTAACAGTATTTTTTTATGATATGAGATATATAAAAATGTTGGGGTGGTTTATATGAGGGAAATGTTTTAAATACTTAAGTGTAATTTATTTTGAGAAAATTTCAATTGTTAATGTTTTGAATAGATTTAAAAGATTAGATGTTTGGATTGATTAGATGGAATATTTAAAGATTAAACATTTGTTTGAATATATTTAAAAAGAATAGAAAAATTTTGGATATAAAATTTTAGCTAAAGAGGGACATGTTTCTCAAGTAGTATACTATTTCCTTCTTTTTTTCTTCTCTTTTTTGTTTTTGTTTTAAGATATTAGAAATGTAAAATTGTTGGGATGGCTTGTATGAGGAAAAAGATTTAAATACTTAAATGTAATTAACTCTGAGATAATCTTAACTGGTAAGAATGTTTTGAACATTGCGGGGAAAACAAATCTAAATAAGAACTTTGAAAACAGGATTTATGACAAGATAATTAAGATGATCAATTAAAAAAGAAGCTTTATATTGATGTGGTTGTTACTTGTAGAAATACTAGAAAAATGTTTATGTTCAATTGTTATTTATCAAAATACTAAGAAATATACTAATGTAAGGTTGATAAAAAAAGGGACGCGGTGGCTCAGTGGGTTAGGACGCTGAGCTTGTCGATCAGAAGGTCGGCAGTTTGGCGGGTCGAATCCCGAGTGCCACGTAACAGAGTGAGCGCCTGTTACTCGTCCCAGCTTCTGCCCACCTAGCAGTTCGAAAGCACGTAAAAATGCAAGTAGAAAAATAGGGACCACTACGGTGGGAAGGTAACAGCGTTCCGTGCGCCTTTGGCGTCTAGTCATGCTGGCCACATGACCACGGAGACGTCCTCGGACAAGCGCTGGCTCTTCGGCTTTGAAACGGAGATGAGCACCGGCCCCTAGAGTCGGAAACGACTAGCACGCCTGTGCGGGGGAACCTTTACCTTTACCTTTTTAAGGTTGATAAAAAAGAATATTATTGGAAGAAGAGAAAATCAAGGAAAGCTACTATGTGGATTATGGAATTATAGAAATTAATTGTTATTGATTGTTTTTAAATATAAACCCAGACAACACTCTGTTTACCAAATATTAGGTGATTATGTTAAAAAAGCAATAAAATATATTTTTTTTAAAAAAAGAATCCCAATGTGCTTAAATATTCCATGGTAGATATTTTTCAATTTCTTCCAACTAGATAAACCTCTTAAAAGGCATTTCTCAATGTGCCTTTGAGAACTCTGAACGTGGAAAAATCAGGTAAGCAGACAGCTCTGCTGGGAATAGGAAGAACATAAAACTGGTGTATTGCAGAAGGAAGTTTTAATGAAGTGTGGTTAATAAAGCTTTTTCCTCTGCTAAGCATAATCCATCCATGGTTAGGCTGATACACTCTCAAAGTGCATAGGCTTTTTTCTTGTTAACGGTAGTCTTGTCAAAACTTACATTATAGGTCATCAAATGCCTGCAATCAAAAGAACGTTTCTATTCTTAGTCTATAAAGAGCTGCTAAGATCCATTTGAAGAGTTTGCCCTTTCAAATTAAGCTCAAGATTTTGTTGCTTATCTAAGTGGGTGTTTCCAGTTCACACTTTCTCCTGCAGTAACAGACAAGTCTCTTTTCACAACTTATATAGACACCCTATTTCAATTTTAAATCGTTGCTATTTAATTGCCTCATTTTTAAGAGACATACCAAAGCAAAAAATTCTATCCCCAATAAAGTTGAATGATTAATGAACTGACTTCTTCCAACTTTACCTTAGGCTCTGCTCTAACCACAGGTGACAGATTTTATTGTTCATGCTAGCTATATCCAACACTGAATAAGTTCACTTCTATTTACACAATGAGATGCCCTCTGGAGCAAATGTGGCATAGTCTATAGGGGGTGGCATATTAAGAAACTATTCCATTATTGCAATAGCATCTGTTATCTGTGAGTCAACATCACAGGAGGTAACAAAAAAGCAGTAATTTGCCAGCAGACAAGGATAGTATGAGATATGCACACAGTTCTAAAATGGTCCTTGAAATGTTATGTAGGACTACAATAGATTAACTTGAAAATTAATACTGAGAGATAAGAAACCAGAAAAAGTTCCCTCCAGCCAAAACAACCATAGATACAACAGAAGCCCACATGTGTAACTGTGTGGGCCCCAGTCACATAATATAGCAGTATTAATCTTTCTGGTAAAAACCTAAAACAAAAAGAGGTTTCAAGGTTTTTTTAAAAATCTCTGTATGACAGAACTATAAAACATATAGTTTCATACAATATGTACTCTGCCAGCAATACTTTTGTCACCCAAAGAATAGATAGAGCCACTAATATGACACTTTGGAGTAATTTAGATTATTAAATTTAAGATGCTTTCAGCATTGATTTCACATCTTAAAATTCCAGAAATAAACAATCACTGTTCCAAACCCCTTTGGAATGTAGCATTTGGCATGCTACACAAAATCTGGTGGGTTCTCCATGAGATGTCTATGGAGATTCTCAGTCATGCAGGTCATAGTTGTCCCAAAGATGCTTTTTCACAAGGTAACTGGAATTTCTTGTTTTTCTTTAAAGATATTTTACTTCTCTTCCAAGAAGCTTTTTCAGCTCTGACTGGATGGTGGGGAATGGAAGGATTTATACTTCTTGCAGACAGCTGGTCATTTGCATTCTTCTGGAGAGTCATTGAGGCCACCTGGAGGTTTATCTGTGTCGTCAAGGTCACCTGAGTAGTGCAAAGTGTGGAGCCTTCTTAGAACTGCTGAAAGGACTGTGTTGTAGACTGGAGACAGATAATGTTGTATTCCCCCTGCCCCCCCCCCCGTTGAGAGGAGGCCATTCAGTTTTGACACAGATGGCTTCTTTGACCCCTCTTTCAAACCAGCAGTCTTCTCTGTCCAAAATGTGCACTTTGCAGTCTTCAAAAGACTGGCCTTTGTCTTTTAAATGGAGATGGACTGCTGAATCTTGTCCTGATGGGCTTGTTCTCCTATTGTGCCATGCATTTATGAAGTGGTTGTTCTGTTTCCCCAATGTACAAATCTGCACCCGGCTCACTGCATTGTACTGTATATATCAGATTACTCAGTTTGTGTCTGGGTGTTTTATCTTTGGAGTGGACAAGCTTCTGCCTTAGTGTATTCTTGGGTTTAAAGTATGTGTCTGCTGAAGATCCACCTGAGCTTTTCTGATATTCCTGCAATGTATGAAATGACTATGTTGCTTCATTTATTGTCTTCTTCTTTGTCTGTTATGGAGGAGCTGCTGCTGGGTCTTTTTTTTTTTTGTCCATGAGATCTTTCTCCTCATGGTGGCCTAGCCATGATGATATGGTGGGATGTGATAACGTAGCAATGAACATATTATTGATTTCCAATACAGCAGTTTGGTGTAAATAGCTACTAAACTGGTCAGAGAGACAGTTAGTCCTAAGGAATAAATCTAAAACTAGCTTCCTAAGAATAGTTAATGAAGCTGTCAGTCACCACTCCGTCATAAAGTTTCAGTTCTATCAATCTGCACCTTCTCCTATTCCAAAAGATTTGATAATTATGTTTGATGGTATTCCTTCCCATTTCTTCTTTTCCCAGCATGTACCGTATTTTCCGGCGTATAAGATGACCCGGCGTATAAGACGACCCCTGACTTTTGAGAAGATTTTCAAGGTTTTTCGTCTTATACGCCGGAAAATACTTACATGCCAGTTGCCAAGTGTCCGACACAAGCCCGATTCAGATTCAGCCCCGTCTGATGCAAATGGTACAAAGCCACGCGCTCTTCCAGGCCAGACTCTGCAAACAGCACGCCAGAAGCCGCAACAACCACAGGAACTCTGAGTCCCCGCCTTTCGGCAGCCTGCATGGCCAAGTGCGATTCGGCTTTGAGATAGCATTTGCAGACAGAGCAGCCGCCGCGTCTGGAGCCAAGCCCCGCCCAGGAGACAGTTGGCCAGGCGGGCCCGGAAGATGCGCTAGAGAGCCGGGCTTGGGGCAGCCATGCCGAGGCCGGCTGGTGTGGACCGCTGCATGGTCTGTGGGCAAGAGGGGCGCCAAGTACCGCTGTTCCGCACTCCGTGACCAGGCAAGCGATTCTTCCGGTCGGCGCGGGTCAGGCGTTGCCTCGGCAGGAGCAAAGGTGCTCCCTTCCTACTGTCTGTTGCGGCCTACGGGCGTGACATTCAGCGAGGCCCCTCTTCGCAGCACGCCACATGGGCCTCACCCGTCTCCGCATGGACGCGCCTCCCTCGCTATGGGAGCCACCCCCACCATACCTGCACGCAACAGACGCAGGCCCACCTTGACTCATCGTGAGCCTGCCTTCTGCGCGTCGTCTGCTTATTCCAACCGTCCGACGCCGCGTCCGTCCCTCCAGCGATTGCCGGCCTGGCTCAGAGGCAGGGGAGGCTTGCGAAGAGGAGGCTTCTCCCTCCCGTCCGAACCCCGGTGGCGACGGAGACAGCGGCGGCTCAGCTCCAAGCCATTCCGTCCCCTCCCCCAATCCGATGAGTGATTGACACACCGACGCCCGGCAGCTGGCCAGCGCGCGCACAGGACAACTCTGCCGGGTCTCGCCCGGTGCCAGCGGGCTCCACGGCGTCCTTGACCGGGACCGGACCCATCCGGGCTGCAGTGCCTAGACACGGTGTGGGCTGGGAAGTTTGGCAGCGACATGCTGGCTGGGAGGCGGCTTCGGAGCGCGTTGCCGGGGACTGCAGATCAGAGAGGTGAATAGTATTTTCCGGCGTATAAGATGACCCGGTGTATAAGACAACCCCCCAACTTTTGAGACGATTTTCATGGGTTAAAAAGTCATCTTATACGCCGGAAAATACGGTAGGCATATGGGCAAAAAACCTTGAGAACTTAGAAGATGCCATCTTTGTTTCCTAAACTTCTAAACATTCTACAGAAGTTTTCATTTCAATAACAGATAAGTTTGCTATTTGCTTAGAATTTTCCATCCTCCTGTCCCCATCTGAAGGTTGGGATGGAAGAAAATCATCTCTGCCTTCTATGGTAGTTGCACCAGCTCAGAAACGAATGAATAATCACATTCTCCTGAAATGTGTAACACACATCACTGACACTGCTTAATTGCTTTGTATAGAATCTTGTAATGAGAATAAATCATCCAGCATAATTGGTTGCTTAACATAGCCAACTTTCTACTAGATTTCTGTACCATCTGCCCTTGTATATAACTGAATCGGTGTTTGAATGCAAGGCCCTTAACTTCAACTTTTTGTGCAGAGACAATGCAATAGGGACCATGAAGCTCCTCTCCAAATTTTTTCCATGGGGAGGATGGGTCTCTATTTTTCCACTGACAGTGATGCTAAGCAGCATAATGAATACCATGGCATTGCTTCATTCTCAATAGAATTTGTTTTCTGCCAAAATGCAAAATGAGAGCATCTGAAGAATGAAGGTCAATACAATAAACAAAAGATAATGTAACTGTGCCTTTCCATTTATTTGAAGAAACAGAGATCCTCAGCACATTTCTTGTTTATATAAATGTGGAGCTATCTTTCTGTATAAATGTCATATACACATTCTTATTTACACCTGTTACTGCCAAATGAAAATTTCTAAAAATTTGAGAGCAATTATTTAAATCTAACATCACTTACTTATCAGTCTTTAGGTTAAATACGCATTTCAGAAAAATAATTAGAAGGAACTTGGTGGCTACAATATTATTTAGACACTACTCTACTTGGTTCCAGGAAGCCTTACTTTTAACTCCTGGAGATGACGATATGATTCCTAAATAATTCCAACGTGGGATACCTTTGCCAAACAAACAAAGTCAAAATAACCTGCTTAATTTTGCTGCTTTCTCTTGTAATAAAGCAAAGAAAAAGAGGGGGGGAATACTATGGTATATCTATGGAGATTCTCAGGTCATGGTTGTCCCATGGCCTCTTCTGGTTAAAGCTGTTTTGAAAATAGACTCTACCTCAAAAACCCAAAGAAACTAAATGCAGAAATGAAGGAGCTACTCCTGTAGTTCTTAGTTTATTACATCTACTGAGTGTTATCATGAAATTATTAGGCTTTCCCTGATGCCATGTTTAAGATAAAGGCAGCATGAGATTTATATTGGGAATGGTGTTTGGTTTTGTTTCACTAAAGATCAGCACTAAAGACTGGCAAAATTACATATGAATAGTCTAAGCAGGCTATTTAAATAAGAACTTGTATGTTGAGGTCCAACTGTGTGCTTAATGTCAGGTCTCACAGAAGCTCTCCAGTGATTGTAATGGCAGGTTGCTTAGCACTAAAGATTGCTGCCTTTGCAGAAGTTGAGTGATTGTTGGGTTCATGCCGTATATTGAGATATCCTATGCTTTTCACTTAGCTTGTGACAGAACATGAAAACAGCTACTGTGGTTTATCAACATGTGTCACCCCAGACAATTGCTCCTTATACAATAATTGTGATTAGACAAACTGAAGCTTGACAAAACATATGTACCTACGTTATTGGGTCTAGAAAGAGAGTCCCACTGAAGTGAGAGAAAAATCTGCATGCTGAGGGCTTTAGAATCTCTTTCTACAAATTGTTACAAATTATATGAAGTTCTTTTCAAGATCAGGAAGAAGTAATTATTATTTTTTTTAAAAAATCCACCACTGATTATTAGAAATCTCAAGATAATTTATGTCATGACCGAGCATAGCAGTAATGCCTAAAGAATTTACTGCAATGTAATAATAGGAAATAGATGAATATTTAGTGGTGGGCAAACCATTTCAAATATGATTTTTTTTTGAAAATTTTATTAAATATACATTTAAAAAACAAAAGTGGACATGATTCAACTTCCCTAGCTATAACACTACTATTAGTATTATCTGATGTTACAGAAAACAAATAACAAAAACCTAAAATACAATCTATAACATGTCGGTATTTTTAGTAAACTGTCATTCAGTCCTCAGCATTATATTTACGTATCTTTCAGTTACGTCCATTAGGAACTAAGATGGCGGACGTGCGGGCGGATCTGTTTGAGTGAGCTCTGCAAGTCTCAGAAAATAGGTGTCCTAGGAGCCCCCCAGGGGTGCTTGCACCCTCTGGGTTGGGGGATAGTGAGTGCAATTGCTTAGGCAGCTGAAGGATGAAGGTTTTCGACTCCGTTAGCTGCCAGCTCTGCCGTTTTTTCGACTGGAGGCTGGTGGCGCCTACCTGCTCCCTCGGGCGTTTTTCGGGCCGTTTTCGCGGGCCTGGTGGTTGCGGCGGCCGGCGGCTTCGGCAGCGGCGTCTTCGGCGGTGGCGGACCCGGCGTTCACGGGAGGTCCCTAGCTGCTGGCGGCCTTGGCGGAGGCGTTTCAGGCCGTTCCGGGCCGCTTCTGTGTCCGGCTCGGTCTTTCGCGGCTCTCCCTCGGCTGTGGCGACGGCGGCGTTGTTGGTATGTTCCGGAGACGACGGGGACGGCGGCGGCGGCGGCGTTCTCCGGGGCCGTTTTGGGCCTGCCTTTCCATCGACCGTTCGCTGGGCATCCTCGGCGGTTGTGGAGCCGGCCTTCGGATGGTCCCTCGCCTCTGTCGGTCCCGGTGGAGGCGTTTCGGGCCGTTCGGGCCGCTTCAGTGGTCGGCCTGGTCTCCCTCGGCTGTGGTGGCAGCGGCGTTCCTGGCTCGCTTGGATTGCGACGGGGATGGCGGCGGCGGCGGCGGCGGCGTTGTGCCGGGGCCGCCTTAGGCCTCCCTCTCCACCGATTGTTTATTCTCGGCTCCATCAGCGTCCTGGCGGCGGCAGCAATGGCGGCGGCGTCTGCAACAACGCTCCGGTGGTGGCGGTGGCCCTGGTGGCTCAGCGGCGACGCTGTAATCAACTTATTGTTTCCTCTGCTTGCTTTGTTTTTTCTGGATGGCCTGGTACTCTTACTTCTGTTGGTGGCCTCGAGGGTCCCTGGGCTAGCCGGTTAATCCCGGTGGACCCCAGTGGAGCCCAATGGTCCTTTGAAAGATCTATGTCTCCCGTGATACCAGTTGTGACTCTGGCTGGTGCCATTGGATTTGTGGACCCAAAAGAACTAGATAATTTGGAAGACCCCAATGACTGCAGAATCGGCCATGATCAACTTTTTCGAAGGACAGAGCAGCGAAGGATTTGGCCACCTAGTAGTGCAGACTTTGATGATGTAATATACGATTCCATCCCTGCCTTCGGACTGTTCTCTATTGCCATTCACATATCGGCCCCAAAGGTTTCAGAGTTCCCTGGGTACTGGCCACAGTGAGAGGGTGGCCTGAACTTCATCTGCTGCCCCTAGAGGTGAGAGCTCTAGGGGACATGCTGTACCCAGGATGGATGTTTCGGACCATTCCCCCCCTGGTATAGGCTTTCCAACCGTCGTGAGAGGGCGGTGGTTGGCCTGTCCTGGGGTGACACCCAGCTGAGTGGCAGCGGCTGGGTGGAGGCTCGGGACTTCTATTTGCTCTCTGTTTGGTTCCTCCTTAAATCAACTGATTATGGACTGCCTATATCTGGACTGCTTTATGCCTTGTTTTAGGTACTCCTCTACGGACTTGCTCGCCCTCAGGGGTGCTCCCCCTTCCTGGAGGCGGCCCGCCTTTCCAGCCGAGTATAATCTCGAGGAAGGTCCCATCTATTGGGATCCTGAGAGATGGCCGGGCACGGCTATGGGCCTCCGACGTAAACCTAATAGGAGGTCCTTGATCTGTTTTCTGTCAAAATTTTTTTGGGGGTTAGGGAGGAGGGAGGGTTCTTTTTTTGGTGGTTTGGACGAGGGGGGCAGTCCAACTACCTTTGTTCAGGCTAGTGCTGAGGCTGATCGCGGAGGGGAGGAGCGGGGGTCGGCTGCTTCTGGGGCTCCAGGGCCAGTCGTGGGATTGTCCATTCCCACGACGATAGGGAATGGCAGCAGGTGTAGGAACAGAGGGCCGTATCGGTCTCAGGGAAGGCCTCTCCGCTGTTTACAAGCGGTGAGGCACTCCGACCCTCTGGTTCCGCCCCGAGGTCCCGGGAGTGAGGATGAGCAGCCTCCTGAGCTCCGGCTGGTGTATTTGAATGCCAGGTCGGTCGTTAATAAGGCTCCTCTCGTTCGAGACTTGGTCGAGGGTGAGCAGGCTGACCTGGCTTGCATCACGGAGACCTGGTTGGGCCCAGAGGGCGGTGTACCTCTGGTTGATCTTTGCCCACCAGGTTTCCGGGTGCTGCACCGGCCTCGGGCTCAGGGTAGGGGTGGGGGAGTGGCTGTTGTTGTGAGGGAGACCTTGTGTCCGCGGGAGGCCACCGTTCCCCAGACAGTCGGGTGTGAGTCTCTCTTTTTGAGATGCGGCCCTGGTGCGCAGTTGGGCTTGCTGCTGGTGTACCTTTCGCCTAGTCACGCAGCAGCAGCCCTGCCTGAGCTGCTTGATGTCCTCTCTGGGCTGGTGGTTGAGTTCCCGAAACTTATAGTTTTGGGGGACTTCAACCTACCATCGCTGGGAGGATCATCTGAGTTGGCTCGGGAGTTCATGGCTTCCATGACGGCCATGGACCTGACGCAAGTAATTACGGGACCGACTCATGAAGGAGGCCACACCCTTGACCTTGTTTTCTTGTCTGGACGGTGGTTAGATGATCTTGGTGGGGGCTCTCCAATTATTATGCCCCTGTCATGGACCGATCATCATCTCCTGCGGCTGGTCTTCCGTTTTGCCACCCCCCGCCGTGGGGGTTTGGAACCACTCAAATGGTACCGCCCCAGACGCTTAATGGATCCTCAGAGGTTCCAGGCGGCGCTGGGGTCCCCACCTGCCTCCCTCGCTCACAGCTCGGCCGAGGCCTTAGTGGAAGCCTGGGAAAGGACGGCCACTGAGGCCCTTGACCGAGTTGTACCCTTGCGGCCCCTGACCCGGTGCAGATCCCGTCGGGCTCCATGGTTTTCTGCGGAGCTCCGGGAGATGAAGCGTCGGAGACGGGGCCTAGAGAGCGGTTGGAGGGCCAGCCGATCCGAACCCGACCGATTGCGACTAAGAGCCTATATTAGGTCTTATCTCGCTGCAATTAGGGAGGCGAGGTCCAACCACTTCGCCACCCTTATTGCGTCCGCAGATAATCGCCCGGCTGCCCTGTTTAGGGTGACTCGCTCCCTCCTAAATCAGGAGGTGAGGGAGGATCCCTTGCAGGGACGTGCCGAGGAGTTTAACCAACATCTGTCGGACAAAATCGCTCGGATTCGGACCGGTTTGGATTCTGACTGGGCAGAGTCTGACGATCAGGACACGGGTGGTCTTGTCGATATCATCTGGGAGGAGTTTGATTCTGTGACTCCGGAGGAAGTGGACAGGATCATGGGGAGGCTGAGCACCACCACATGTTTACTGGACCCGTGCCCTTCCTGGCTGGTTCATGCAGCCCGGGAGAGGACACGCAGCTGGTTCCAGGCAGTTATATCGGCTTCTTTGAGTGAGGGTATCTTCCCCGCCGTCTTGAAGGAGGCGGTGGTGAGGCCTCTCCTCAAGAAGCCTGCCTTGGACCCAGCTGTATTGAACAACTTTCGTCCTGTCTCCAACCTTCGCTTTCTTGCGAAGGTTGTTGAGAGTGTGGTGGCGCATCAGCTCCCTCTGGTCCTGGATGAAGCGGATTATCTAGACCCGTACCAATCGGGTTTCAGGCCCGGGCACAGCACGGAGACGGCATTGGTCGCGCTGGTGAATGATCTCTGGAGGGCTCGGGACAGGGGGCATTCCTCTGTCTTAGTCCTATTAGACCTCTCGGCGGCTTTCGATACCATCGACCATGGTATCTTGCTGCGGCGTCTCAGGGGACTGGGAGTGGGAGGCACAGTTTTACAGTGGTTCTCCTCCTATCTCTTGGGACGTTCGCAGTTGGTGTTGGCAGGGGGGCAGAGGTCGACCGCGAGGTCTCTCATTTGTGGAGTTCCTCAGGGGTCGGTCCTCTCGCCTCTCCTGTTCAACATCTACATGAAGCCGCTGGGTGAGATCATTCGTGGTTTTGGAGTTGGGTATCATCAGTATGCTGATGATACCCAACTTTTCTTTTCGACCCCAAACCACCCCAGTGATGCCCTCAACGTGATGTCCCGTTGCCTGGAGGCGGTTCGGGTCTGGATGGGGAGGAACAGACTCCAGCTCAACCCCGACAAGACTGAGTGGCTTTGCATACCTTCATCCCGGGTTTACTCGGACATTCCATCTCTAGCTATGGGGGGTGAATCATTACCCCCCGTAGATAGGGCTCGCAACTTGGGGGTCCTCCTAGATTCACGGCTCACCTTGGAAGATCATATAGGAGCCGTGACTAGGGGGGCCTTCGCACAGGTTCGCCTGGTGCGTCAGTTGCGGCCCTATCTTAGCCGGGATGATCTATGCACAGTCACTCATGCGCTCGTGTCCTCTCGTCTGGACTACTGCAACGCTCTCTACATGGGGCTGCCCTTGAGGACCACTCGGAAGCTCCAACTGGTACAGAATGCAGCCGCGAGAGTGGTGTTGGGAGTCTCCCGATACTCCCACGTTACACCTCTGCTCCGTGAGCTGCATTGGTTGCCAGTTGCCTTCCGGGTGAGATTCAAGGTACTGGTAACGGTATTCAAAGCACTCCATGGCATGGGGCCGGAGTACCTCAGGGAACATCTGCTGCCGGCATCAAGCTCCCTGCGCCCTGTGCGTTCCCACAGAGAGGGCCTCCTCAGGGTGCCACCGATCAGAGAATGTCGATTGGTGGCCCCCAGGGGGAGATCCTTCTCTGTGGGCGCTCCGGAGCTGTGGAATCAGCTACCGGTAGAGCTCCGGACGGCGCCCGATCTTCGCTCCTTTCGTCGCGATCTTAAGACATTTCTGTTTGTACAAGCCGGCCTAGCCTGAGGGGGAGTGTTGGGGTTGTTTTATCTCTCGCTTTTTAATTTTTCTGGGGGTTTTTAGCGTTGTATTTATATTGTTCTTAACTAGGGCTATTGTTTAATCCTGTTTTAATGTTTGTATTCGCTATTTTATTCTGCCCTGTGAACCGCCCTGAGTCCTCAGGGAGAAGGGCGGTATATAAGTGTTATTAAATTAAATTAAATTAAATATAGATGCTAATAAAAAGTCCTTACATTATCAACCAATCAAACAATGTTCATCTCAGCGATCCTCCTTAATTCTAACCAATTGTACAAATTTTTCCAAATTTCATAATACTCCGTTTCGTTCTTATTTTTGATCTCTAGGGTTAACCTGTCCATTTCCGTGCAGGATAAAATTTTATCTATTATTTCTTCTTCAGCGGATGTTTCCTTTCTTTTCCATTTTTGGGCATATGCCAGTCTTGCTGCTGTTAAGATGTGTACTAATAAGTAGAGAGATGCTTTACTAAAATTATCGTTAATAATCCCTAATAAAAAAAAATTCTGGTTTTAAATCAATTTTTTGTCGTAATATTTCTTCCAACCAATTTTTAATCTGCTGCCAAAATTTTTTGCTTCTGAACATTCCCACAACATATGATAATAAGTCCCTGGAAGCCTTCTGCATTTCCAGCACATTGGTGAGATTTTTTTATCTATTTCTGCTAACCTTGTGGGGGGAAGATGCCATCTATAAAACATTTTGTACAAATTCTCTTTATAGGAGGTGGCTAGCGTTAACCTCCTATTTCTATCCCATAATAGTTGACAATTATCTAAGTCAATATTATAACCAAAATTTTTACTCCAGGTTAACATTGTTTCTTTTACCTGTTCTTCTAATAAATCCTGTTCTAATAAATATTGGTATATCTTTTTTATCAATCGATCTTCTGTTCCTAGAAGAATTTTATCTAATTGTGTATGCTCTAATTTTATCCCTGGTTCTTTTTTATCTTTTCTGTATCTTGATTGTATTTGTAAGTATGCCCACCATTCCAACTCTACACCATCTTCTGATAATCTTTTCCTTGTTTTCAGGTCTTTTTCGTCTAAAAGATCTTTATATGTAATTACACTTCCTAGATTTATAAATTTGGGGTGCATTCAAGGTGCTGGTGATGACCTATAAAGCCCTAAATGGTTTGGGTCCGGGATATCTGAGGAAACACCTGCTGCCGGCATCAAGTTCCCTTCGTCCTGTGCGTTCCCACAGAGAGGGTGCCGCTGGCAAAGGATTGCCAGCGGGCAACGCCCAGGGTGAGGGCCTTCTCTGTGGGCGCGCCTGCCCTCTGGAACCAGTTACCCGTAGAACTTAGGACTGCCCCTGATTTTCGTTCGTTCCGCTGGGACCTGAAGACCTGGCTCTTTGAGCTTTCCGGCCAGGACTGAGGATTTTTTAATTTTTTAACTTATTGTAATTGGGTTTTTAATCAGATTTATAGGGGTTTTAGATTTTAATTAAGGATAATTTAATCTATTTTAATTGTTATTAATTTTTGTATTGTGATGTTGTTTTAATTGCCTTGTGAACCGCCCTGGGTCCTGCGGGAGAAGGGCAGTATATAAGTTTAATAAATAATAAATAATAATAAAAATCTCTAATATAGATAGCCAATTGGGAATTTCTATATAATTATTTTTTTAATTTTTATCCACTCATCTAATAATGCCCGTCTAATATTATGATTCTGAAAATACTTATGAGCCCTATATTTTCCATCCCACATTATTGCATGCCACCCAATTTGCATGTCATGACCTTCTAAGGCTAGTAGTCTTCTATTCCTTAAATGTATCCAATCCTTTATCCATACCGCTATTGCTGCTTGATAATATTTTTCCCAATCTGGGAGACCGAGCCCTCCTCTTTCCTTTGCATCCTGTAATAATTTTAACTTGATTCTCAGTTTTTTACCTTGCCAGATAAATTTATTTATTTATTTTTATTTTATTAATATTTCTATACCGCCCTTCTCCCGAAGGACTCAGGGCGGTTCACAGGGCAAGAATAAAATACAAAGTTACAAATATTAAAAGGAAATTAAATAGTTGCCCGTTAAAACAATTAATACACTACATTTATAAAAACCCCAAAGATACAGCAATAAAAATACAAGAATAAAAACCCCACCAATCCCCCATCAGGCCAGGCCGGCTTGTGCAAACAAAAATGTCTTCAGGTCGCGGCGAAAGGAGCGAAGATCGGCCGCCATCCGGAGCTCTACCGGTAACTGATTCCATAGTTCCGGAGCGCCCACAGAGAAGGATCTCCCCCTGGGGGCCACCAATCGACATTCTCTGATCGGTGGCACCCTGAGGAGACCCTCTCTGTGGGAACGCACAGGGCGCAGGGAGGTTGATGCCGGAAGCAGGTGTTCCCTGAGGTACTCCGGACCCCTGCCATGTAGGGCTTTAAACACCATTACTAGTACCTTGAATCTCACCTGGAAGACAACTGGTAACCAATGCAGCTCACGGAGCAGAGGTGTAACATGGAAGTATCAGGAGACTCCCAACACAACTCTCGCGGCTGCATTCTGTACCAGTTGGAGCCTCCGGGTGGTCCTCAAGGGCAGCCCCATGTAGAGAGCATTGCAGTAGTCTAGACGAGAGGTCACGAGCGCATGAGTGACCGTGCATAAATCATCCCGGCTTAGATAGGGCCGCAACTGGCGCACCAGGCGGACCTGGTCGAAAGCCCCCCTAGTCACAGCCACTATGTGGTCTTCCAAGGTGAGCCGTGAATCTAGGAGGACTCCCAATTTAGATGTAACTCTATTTAAATTTTCAAAAAAATCCTTACCTAATTTAATTAGAAAATTAATTAAACATTAAACATTGGAATAAAAAGAGTAATTTGGGCAGTATATTCATCTTGATTGTCGCTATTCTTCCCATAAAAGAGAGCTGCAAGCTTTTCCATCTATCTAGGTCTACTATAATTTGGTCCATTAATTTATCATAATTTTCTCTTTTAAGCATAGTACATCTTGCTGATAGTTGGATCCCCAAATACTTTACTATTTTAGATGTCTGGATGTCAATTTTTTCTACTAACTCAGTCTCTTGTAAGTTGGACACATTTTTAATGAGCATTTTAGTTTTTTCTTTGTTAATTTTTAATCCCGCAACATCTCTATAATTTTCCAGCACCTGTAATAATCTTGTTCCAGATTCTAAAGGGTCTTCCAGGATGAAAACTATATCATCCACATAAGCCTGTAATTTAAATGTCTCTTTCCTAATTTCTAATCCTTTAATCATTTTATCTTTTCGGATTATTCTTGTAAGTACTTCTAAAGAAAGAATGAATAATAAAGGAGATATTGGGCAGCCTTGTCTCGTACCTTTTTGTATTTGAATGCTATTTGTTAATTCTCCGTTTATAATTACTTTTGCCTCTTGCTTGGAATAGATTGCTTTAAACATATTTATAAATTTTTCTCCGAATTCCATCTGTTTGAGTTGAGTCAACATAAAATTCCATTTGACATTATCAAAGGCTTTCTGAGCATCGACAAAAATTAATGCCATTTGTTTTTCGCTATGAAATTCATAGTATTCTAAGATGTCTAGTATGAACCTGACGTTATGTCTAATTTGTCTTTTAGGCAAGAAGCCGTTTTGGTCAGTATGAATAAATTCCGCTAAATATTTTTAAAATCTTTCTGCCATTATAGTTGTGAAAATCTTATAATCCATGTTCAGTAAAGTAATAGGTCTATAATTTTTAATACAGGTCAAATCAGAGTTTTCTTTTGGGATTAGTGAGATGGTTGCTTCTTTCCATGAGTTTGGAATTTTTGCTGTGTTTAGTACCTCATTAAATAAATCCAATAGAGTTGGGACCAAAAGTTCTTGGAGGTTTTTATATATTTTGGACGGTAGTCCATCAGGGCCAGGTGTTTTATTATTATTTTGTTTTTTAATGGCTTCCATAATTTCCTGAACTGTTATATCTTTATTTAATATATTTTGAAATTCTTCTGAAACCTTCGGTAGGTCAGCTTTCATAAGGTATTGTGATATTCTTTCCTCAGTGATCATTTCCTTCTCTTTATAAAGATTTTTATAGAATTCATACGTCACCCATTTTTCCCCATCATTTTGATGTACTATCTCCCCTGCTTGGTTATGTAATTTACTAATCCATCTATTATCTTTTTGTTTTTTCAATCTATAGGCCAGCCATCTCCCAGGTTTATTTGCCTGCTCAAAAAAATTTTGTCTAATGCTTTTTATTTTTTGTGCCATTTCTCCCTTTTCTAATGCCTAAAGAATTTACTGCAATATAATAATAGGAAATAGATGAATATTTAGTGGTGGGCAAACCATTTCAAATATGAAATATTTTAAGCTCCAAGGACTCAGCTTAAGAGAGCTGCTCCAACTTTACAGAAAGTGTGTTGGGGCTCTTCTGATTACACCATATAAGTTCTAAGTCCAAAATGACACTGTTTCAATTTCAAAACAAGAGTACTTTCAGCCTGGTCCAAACACCTCCAAACACTTCTGGTGAGGGCAGAACAACTCATTTCAAAGTGTGTGCTCAAAATGTACATCACTAGTTCAATGTAGAAGCAGAAAAGAGCATGTGAATGTGAATCACATGACAAAGAAAATACCTAGATTGGTTTAGAGATAAGAAAAGGAATGTGTCTTAAATAATGAGCTAAATTCTTTCAGGAGAGAAAACAGTGGAAAAAGCCAACAATAGGTAGCAAATTAGAGGGGCTGAAAAATAGAGTGGAGAGAGAGGAATGATAAAACTGAGCAATATATGGTGCATTTAATTATAGACAAAATATGAGTATTTGATCAGTAGCTATTTTATTTGCAATTCACTGAGAAATGAGTACTTACACAAGGTAATATAGAGGCAAGCAGATTTCCCTGTCCTATTTCACCCAGCAAATGGTTGTCCAGTCTCTTCTTAAAAACTTCCAGTGTTGGAGCATTCACAACTTTGTTCCAATGATTAATTGTTCTGTCAGAAAATTTCTCCTTAGTTCTAGGTTGCTTCTCTCTTTGATTAGTTTACATCCATTGCTTTTTGTCCTGCCTTCAAGTGCTCTGGAGAATAGCTTGACTCCCTCTTCTTTGTGGCAGCCCCTGAGATATTGGAACACTGCTATCATGTCACCCCTCGTCCTTCTCTTCATTAAACTAGACATACCCAATTCCAGCAACCGTTATTTATATGTTTCAGCCTCCAGTCCCCTAATCATCTTTGTTGATCTTCTCTGTACTTTTTCTAGAATCTCCACATTGTGGTGACAAAAACTGGATGCGTGGCCTTACCAAGTGTGGCCTTACCACACTTAGTTAAACTCATTCAACAGTGAGAATGAGATTTTTACCTCTTAAAAATATTCATCACATATGAATGTTGATTATTGCTTTAAGATTTTAGCAAAACAGGCAGATCATGGCTACATCCCACACAGAGGTATTCTCAGATAATTCTACCCTAATGTGGCCTTGTTTTCTCTGCTGAATTGCACACTAGATCCTAAATATACTGTATATATTTTAAAGCTGTAACCAGAAACAATACCCTTTAATATTCTAGAATAACTGCACTGTACCCGAAAAAAATAAGAAATTCTAGAAAAAGGAATAAAGCACCTTTACCCATTCACCCTCTTTCACTCCACCCCGTAACTGTAATCTTCTGGATACAATCAGGGTCAGTCACCAGGACCAGAGGTTTAATCTTCCAAGCTTTTGGACTCATGCTGGAGCCCATCCAGCTCAGGGGACTTCCCTCTCACTAGGATGGGCTCCAGCAAAAACCTGAAAGTTTAGGAGATTAAACCTCTAGTCCCAGTGACTGAACCAGATTGGATCCTGCAACATTATCCTGGGACACATGTCTAGGGGAAGGGAATCAGAAACAAAGGCTTCTTGGGAGATTATATTATCATATAAAAATCAAAGAACCATGGAATTGGAAGGAAAGTTGGAGCTCTTCTAATACAAAACTCAGCACAAAACAGGAATCTTCAGGCTATCCCATCCCATACAAATAATTGCCTATTCTTTGTTTGAAAATTGCCAATGATAGAGGGTTTAGGAATCTAGGAGAAGGGGTTGTTTCACTACTTAATAGTTTCATAATCAGAAATTATTCCACCAGGTTTTTTCAGTTCTCTCCGCAATCAGGAATTATGTCAATGGTAATGCAGACCGCAATGCAATGATGCACAGTTAAGGGAGAAGAAGCCAAACCGGTCAAGAGTTGGCTGCCTCAAATCCATTTAAAGAGAGGGTATAGAATGCTTGATTCTTAGTCAGCGTGGTCCTATTTTAACCATATTTTCATCACTGGAAGGTTTCCACCAAAGAGTACTCTGCAACCATCTCTGGAATATTTCTACTCATTCATCTGCCCCCAAAGTGATATCTTTTAAATTTTGACAAGAGCTACTCTTTACTGCAGGCTTTAATACAGCTGTAGCCCAATGTTTTGAGAGCAGAACGGAAATGAAAAAAATGCAAAACAAAATTCCCTTCCTAGGGGTGAAAATTCCACCATTTATCCCTATACTCCAAAGGACCCATGGAAATTACAGCTGCCTTGTAGCCTCCATCAGATTTAATTTCACCTTGTTTGACAACCATGTTAAAAATAATCAGCGTCTGACTATATAATTTTGACTGCCTCAGTTTATTTGACTATAGTTGTCAATATATAAACCAATAGTCAACTTTCCCTCCTTTAGCTACCCTTCAAATTCACCCCTCCATATACGTATTTCAGTCTCTTTCCTCTATACATGCATGCATCAACCTCTCTGCAGCATTCTATCCAGTCCAAGATGAGGTCATTATAAATTAACATTAACACTGATAGAAGAAGTGTGACCTTGGTGACTTATGTGCAATTAATTACTACTATTCTCACTGAGGCAAGGAAAATACTTAACCCCCTTTATACTGGGAGGAATATCTCTTCCTTTCCTGTTAAGCAGTGACCTATAAATAATACATTGGTGAACTGGGCAGGCAAGTGACTGCAATTTGTGGTACCATGAGGTTAGAGAGGAGATCATAATGTAGCATTGATTTTCTAGATGTTAGTGATTTAATCATTAGTAACAACCTTGCTGTTGACACTGAGTAAGTGTTTTGCCAGAGATTATTTCATACTGTGTTCCAACTTATGCTGCTCTGCTTTCAAGTTTTTTTAAAGAAAAGGGGGCGGGGAAGACCCGCTGGATATTTCTGAAATAGTGAGAACTCTCAGATTGATGGGTAAGTTTTCATTCCTGATGGCCAGAATGCATGTTGATCAGATAGAAAAAAAAGTTCCCAGTCATTTATTATTCTAAAGGTAAAGGTAAAGTTTCCCCCGCACATGCATGCTAGTCGTTTCCAACTCTAGAGGCTGGTGCTCATCTCCGTTTCAAAGCCGAAGAGCCAGCGCTTGTCTGAGGACGTCTACATGGTCATGTGGCTGGCTGTTACCTTCCCACTGTAGTGGTCCCTATTTTTCTATTTGCATTTTTACGTGCTTTTGAACTGCTAGGTTGGCAGAAGCTGGGACGAGTAACAGGCGCTCACACTGCTACGCGGCACTCGGGATTCGACCCGCCAAACTGCTGACCTTCTGATTGACAAGCTCAGCATCCTAACCCACTGAGCCACTGCGTCCCTTCTTTATTATTCTGTATACATACAAAATAAGAATATTTTACACTAGCCGCCATGTCTCTGTCAGGTGAATTGGTACCTGCGGTATTAAGGCATGGTAAAGTACATATTATGTAAACAGGCATCAAAAAGGCAAATTAGTTATGAACAATTAGCTTATGATGTATTTTTGCAAAAGCTACGAAAGTGATTGCATTTCTAATCTTGTTTTTTTTTTAAAAGAAAAGAAAGAAGGACATAAGCAAGCAGGTTTTTCAAGATGGATCATGTTGGATCACTACTATGCACACTGTTGATAATACCAAATATATAGTAAATTTTAAAACAAAGATCAGTGCCGGGCATTTTTCACTGGTGTGGTATTCAGTCTCTTAAAGGCAAGCAGTCATTCAAGCCATTTGATTAATAGTTTGACATGTGGTGATGTATTAAACCTTCTACAAAATGGGCTAATATATCCGATCAAGGTGAAAGAGAAAAGAAAAAAAACTCATAAAGAACAATGAAAAAGAATGTCACAGCCAACACATTCAGAACGATAAAAGAAGTGAGTTTTTTTGTTTTAGGTGCAGAGATAAGTCTCTGTCTAAGGGAAAAATCTGTGAACAAAAACTGTATTCTATAAAACAGTGGCCTACCTTGCCTGCTACAGTGGAGTAAAAGGCTGAGTGATTGGCGGTAACTGAAAAGGAAAAAAAATCTTTCAGGAAAGACAGAAAAACTACCAGAAATCTCAGCAGCTCAGAAACTGCCCCTTAAGCCTTTGATCACTTTCTGAGATGTTCCCTCAAAGGACCATTCTTTCTTAGTACCAGTATCTGATTTGAATGATTTCCTCTTATCTGCTACAGCGTCGGGCTGAACTTGTAAGTCATGGAAGCCAAGCCAGAATGGACCTGTTTAATATTTCAAAAAGAGAATTCTACTAGAGAATTCCAAGTTTAAAGTCTGGCTTGGGAAGTTTGAAAGAATACTGGAGGAAAGTAGTGCCAAACCACGTCCATTTTGTTGGAAAGAAAATTAGATGGATGGATGGGGCCCATTTAGTCAACTTCAAAATTATATCTACCTTTTTTAATACAAAAATTGCTGGATCCATTTCTCCTTTTGTTCCCCTCATGCCAATATATTTATATTTTCTGAAATGGAAGATTTATTGCATGCTTCTTCCTAGCAAGCTTTGGGACAGCCACCAGACCAATCAAGTACTACCATACCTGATAAGCCTAAATCAGTCCAGGGAGGAGTCAGTTCAACAGTTTCAAAAATGCCTTGCTCTCTCATTTCAAATATGTGTGGTTTTTAGCTGAGGTAAAGACAAGAATTTTCTCATCACCCATAAAATTCACATGCTCACTTGGAAGGTTGTTTGGAAAGCAAATAATAATTTTATTTACCTGAGGTTTTTTTTTTTTTTAAAAAAACCCTCTGCATGAGATTTGCAGTATCAGAATCTTAAAGACAGAAAGTGTTGTTCCAAAGCATATTGCCTTTCTGAAATATTGCTATTTTCAGGCCAAACTGAATGCGAGGATAATTATGTTGGTGCAATGTATACATATTCACTCATCAGGCTGTAGTTTCTGAGTAAGCAACATTATGTAACGGTCAAGAAAAGATTAAGAAATAGGAAGCAAAATAAATTGGAAGCAGGAGATAAAGGAAAAATCAGAATTTAATTTACACCAGCACAATTCATTCCCTCTCTATATTTGTTTTTTGCAAGCCGTTTTTGCAACCCCATCTCCAAATCACTTCACACAATCCTTGAAAGCCATCCAAGATGATGAAACGTGCTTAGGTAAAAAGTGCTTTTCAACCAATAACTTCAAACTGTGTTCCAATCCAAATTAAGTTGGCCATTTTTATAGGGAGAACTCTAAATAAGCTGCACATTTTCTCTTACTGTGAAGCTCTGTTCTTATGCTTAAAATATATTTTGCATTTTTGTAGAATGATTGATCCATAATTCTTACTGATAATTTCTATGGCTTCATGAGAAATCATAAAAGCAACTTAATGGATCTTAATGGCTTAATGGCTGAAGGTAGCCATAAACCATGGAAGTAGATTCTCAGTTGTAGGTATATCATACTCCCCAGTATAAATCCAAACAATTCAATTTGGGAGATCTATTTCACAGGTTCAAGTTTAGAATAGAATAGAATAGAATAGAATAGAATAGAATAGAATAGAATAGAATAGAATAGAATAGAATAGAATAGAATAGAATAGAATAGAATAGAAGCTGGAAGGGACTTTGGAGGTCTTCTAGTCCAGCCCCCTGCTCAAACCATTTCAGACAAGTGACTGTCTAGTCTCGTTTTAAAAACCTCCAGTGATGGAGCACCCATGATGTCTGAAGGCAAGCTGTTCCACTGGTTAATTGACCTCACTGTTAGTAAGTTTCTCCTTAATTCAGGTTGCTTCTCTCTTTGGTCACTTTCCAACATCTTCTCCTTTCAAATTGATGGTTGCTAGAGAACTTTCCTAAAAAGTACAAAGTGCCTGCTTTAAAAAGGCAATTTTAAATGACAGGAAAAGGAAATGTTAAATTCTACCTTATCCAGGTTCTGGTTCTCAGGCTTTCTCATAGTTGCTTGAATGTAACAATAACGTATATTCAGTGGTGTTATTTAGCTGATGTAAAATATTTTTGTTCTTTCACCCTCCCCCGCCTACTTTTTTGGATTGCTTCTTATGTATCCTAAGGCCGTATCCTGGGGCTAAACCTACAAAGGTATTCCAGCCCCTAAGTATTGTGACTCCTGAACTGCTTCAATATCTTAGAGGAAAGACAACACCTTGCCACCAAAGGCCAGCAGACTGAGCAGCCCAGAGCATTGCATTTACCTTACAGTTAACTACAGTGACAGGCTGGTGGGGTAGAAAGAAACACTGTACCATCTTTGGGGTGAGTAAATGGGAGAGAATGAAAACAGCATGACTTTGCTTAATGATTCAGAATTGAAGTGAGCCATTGTTGCCTAATTTAGACTACACCCCTACGTACATCAACCTCACCTATACTATTAACAGTGTCATATGTAGTTTGCTTCTGAATTTGATGGTTTATTTTTTTTTTATTGAAAAGTTTTATAAAATACAATTTTCCTTTAAAAAAACCCCCCTTCCCCCTCCCTCCTCCCCTCCCTACCTCCCCCCTATCTCCCCCCCTCCCCCTCCCCCTCCTCCCTCCCCTACCTCCCCCCCTCCACTTCCCCTCCTCCCCCCTCCCCCCCCCCCGACTTCCCAGAGCAAAATACAAGGTATATATCTAAAAGGCAATCATAAACAATCATATACTAACAATTATAAACTCTAAAATCCATCACTCTCTAGCTTGTATATAGTAAACCAATCCTTAATAATACTAAATATATATAAAAAACTAAAATAAAAGAAAACTAGCATCATTCCCATCTATGTTCTTCCACAATTCACTATTACCTTAACATATTCTCATTTGCACATTAATAAATAGTTCTTACACAAATTAACCCACATTAACCCACAAAACTTTCTTCCTCTTCCTCTGTCGTATGTTGTCCATTAATTCCAAATTAAAAAAAAAAAATCTATTACCATACATAGCATCCCAAAACTTTTTTTTTTTAAAAAACACAACTACCACTTAACTATAAATATTTTGTGGAAGTTCCATAGATTTCTACTGGTCTTATTTTTTTTTCTTTTTTGAGCATTTTAAGGCAGCACGCGTCACCCTCTGTTCTCTAAGATCATCCAAAAGAGTTGCAGCTTGAACTCCTCCTGTACCCTTCTCGTCTATCTGTGCATCTTCATCCTCTTGATGTTCTCCTTCTCCAGATCCCTCTGCAGCTTCCAGAAGTGTTGATGGGGTTACTTCCAAGACATTATTATAAAAATCATGCGCTTGCTTCACATTACTCAAACAGTATCTTTTGCCATCATACATGAAGCTCAACCCTACTGGGATCTCCCATCTGAACCTTATATCTCTTTGCTTGAGCTCTTGCACAAGAAATATAAAATCCTTCCTTCTCTTTAAAATCTTTGGAGGAATTTCTTTTAAAACCAAAACTTGTTGACCAGCAATCACAACTTTGGTATCGTAGGCAGCTTGTATAACTTCATCTCTAATTTCCCTTTTTACAAAATAAACCACCACATCTCTAGGCAACTTTCTCTGTTTAGCAATCCACGAATTCACACGGAACACTTTGTCCATACCTTGTTTTAATTCAGATGCTGGATGGTTCAATACTCCCTCAAAAGCCTCAGAAACCAGCTGCTTTAAATCTTCCTTAATATTCTCTTTTAGGCCTCTAATTCTCACAGCAAACTGCATCTGGTAAAATTGGGCCAAGCTCTGTTCACTGTCAATTTTGTCTTTTAAATCTTCAATTTCCAATACTTTTGCTTCTAATAAAGCATTCTTTTGAATCAAGTCTTGCACTTGATCATCCAGCACCTCCACACATTTAGCAACTTTTTGCACTGAGGACAAAATGTCTACCTTCATTTCTCTAAGTTTCTGTTCCATCCTTTCTTCCATTCTCTGCTCCAATTTCTCCAATTTCTCCTCCATCTGTAGAAATTTAACACCCATTGACTCCAAAATTAACTGGGTATGTTTTTCAAGATCCTTCGATGTCAATACATCAGGAGAATGCAACGCCTGCAGCAATGATTGTTGTTGCACCGGAGAATTTCCAGCACTCCGAAAAGTTCTAGGGGGAGGTTTCGCCGCCATCTTTTACTTACAATTGTGACGCACTTTCACTTTAAGTTTTAAGCAAAATCCATCAAGCTTGAGAGTAAAATAAAATCTTCTTCATCTCTTCATCTTTCCCTCTTGTACTGCTCTGCCTGCTCTTTCCCTTTCATAGTCTCTCCTTCAAGCAGGGATGGTCGCAGACGCCTGGCTCTGCTCCATAAAGTCCGGAGCAGAGACGCTGGTCAGCTGGGAGCAGCCCAGGCTACGGGGGAGTTCAATCCTTCGGCCGCCCAAGCTCCAAGCTCAGGCGGCCCCGGAGAACTCAACCCCCACCTGGGGGCTCACCCCCTCCTCTTCTCCCGAGGAGGGGGCTTCAGATTCGCCCGAACAGCTGATCGGCGCTGTTTCGGGCGAAAAAACACCAGCTGAGCCGCGGGCAGCCCGGGAAGGCTCCCTCCGTCGCCGCGGAGCCACCGGAAGTCCTGAATTTGATGGTTTATTGAATTTGACAGTAGAATGTGAATATTTTTTTGTATGCTCCAAGTGAAAAATAGAAGGCAGTTATAAACTCCAGTAATATAAGGCAAACTGTTTTGGAAGGAGACAGGTTTGATGAGGAGATAACATATCATCACCAAATGGTTTTAAAACAGACAAGAAGCCAAATATTTTTCAGTACTGTATTTCAGGTTTTCACCATGTCATTGGAGAAGACTTCAACACTTAAGAGTGCCACTTTAAGGCCTTCGGCAGTTTCAAGGATGAAATATGAATCTGCTTTAGGATTTCTAAAAAAAATTCCTAATTCAACAATCAACAGAGGAAAGAGCAGAATGCTGAACATCTACAAGTACATTAAACAGTTAATTGAGTTCTATGAAAGTATAGGATATCAACGAAAGATCATCAGTGCAATTCTATGGGCAGATCCACCAGTGCTACAAGTAGATTGACATGGTTTAAAAGGCACTTTAAATTGCCTTCAAAATTCTGGGATATTTGTATTTGGAAATTTCTGAAATAGGATTTGTAAGTATTCTGAACTTCTTGTGGTCTTTTAATTGCAAAAGAATAACCATGCTAAAGTGCTTGCTCCTGACTAGAACATTGACTATGGCATTCAGGTCAAAGTTGCCCAGAAACAAGACTATTTGGTGGCAAAAATTACTGTTATGGAATGGGAAATCTTGTCCTTTCATAAAAAAAACAACAAAGCTTATGAGAGACACTTTGTCATGTTAAAATGTTATAATTGAGGGATGGTTCTAGGACTGGGTGGTAACTGCATATTTAGATTGAATGTCCAGATTTTAGTTTTTTTAAAAATACAAAGATATTTATATAGAGCAAGAGGAATGAAAAGACTACATTTAAATTCTTATTCGCCTTAGGCATGTTAATCTTCACAGGTTTTCACTGCAGTAATAATACAGATGCTTACAGTTCTAAAAGTATTCCCTGGACCTATGACTCACTTTTTAAAAATAAAAAAAATGATGTTGCAAAAGCAAATCTCAAAAGTATCTGCAGAATAATGTATAGTAGTATTAGTTTTTTAATTGTATTCAATTTTAAGATATGCAAATTTCAATTTCACTGTTTTTGTTTTCCTTCCTTCCTTCCTTCCTTCCTTCCTTCCTTCCTTCCTTCCTTCCTTCCTTCCTGTTGTGTAGTCAGTTCGTTGCAGGCAATAAGCGAGATGAAGGTTCCAAACAGTAACATGCTTTATTGAAGTCAAGTAGAACAGAACTGAAACAGTGGCTGCTGCTCAGCTATTTATATGGTTGGCCACTAGGCAGTGACCAATAGATTTAAAGGAAACCATTCCCACCCCAAATCTACCAATGACGCCAAGTTCGCTGCTTGTGTCTGGTGGATTCCAGTTACTTGAATGCCCAGTGCATCAAACCAATCAAGCCCAATGAGGCTTGTTCTCTGGCCCTCCACCACAATGACATCTAGAGCCCCCCAAAATTTTACGGCCGAGGTGGCCTCGCCCTTGACGGCTACTTGGGAATTCTGGAAGTCCATTAAAATAATATCAGACGGTCGAAGTTTGGCCCACCTCTTACTGCAGTTGCACAAGAACCAGAAGGTCTCAAGTGAAATAATGGATACAGCTGAACCAGTGTCCAGTTCCATTCTGCAAGGAACGCCTTGCAGTTTGACTTGTAGTCAAAGTATTTGTTTGAGGGGGCAGTGAGCTCCTGTGTGGCAGACACTCCTGCGGCTGGAGCAGAACCCTACTCTATGCTGCCCCGGGGCCCTGGTACCTCTCCTGAATGGCTTGTCTGGTTGGCGGTCCTTCTGACGACCTCTACAGATGGCTGCAATGTGGCCGGATTTTCCACAGGCCTGACACATGGCTGTCCTGAATCTGCAGTCCAATCATTGATGGCGGCCTCCACAGCCCAAGCATCTAAGGAAGAGAACTGCCTTGTCAGGGGCTCTCTGTTCCTTGTCTTGGTGTCGTTGGATCTTGTTGACTTCGTGGTCAGAGTAAACGTCTTCTTGATGCTCAGCGTCCTTGTGGTGGACGGCTTCTGCATGTGGTGTGCTTCTGGAGGGCCACAACACCTTCACGGCCCCGGCGGCGGCTTTGTCCACCATGACCTCTTTCAAAGCTTCTTGGAGTGAGAGAGTCTCCTTCGTGAAAACTTTTTGTTGGAGCTCTCTACTCCTAAGTCCACAGACAAGACTGTCTCAAAGTCTTTCTTCCAAGTCCATGAACTGACAAAGACACAACGCTTGCCTCAATGCCACGATGAGCTCCGTGGCCATCTCACTTGGTTGTTGTTCTCGCTGTTCGAAGGCATGCCTCCACGCTATCATCGACAGCTTCAGTTGAAAATGGTCAACGAGCCATTTCTTCAGGTCTGCCTACATAACGGACTCCAGCTGTGCCGGTGCGACCAAGTTCTCAGTGATGTTGAACGTTGCAGGCTCGCATGCACAGAGTAGTGTTGGGGGCTTCAGACCATCTTCGGTGACTTGATTTGCTTGGAGGTAGTTCTCCACCCTCGAAATATAGGACGACCATTTCTCTGGGTGTGTGACATCGAATTTTTCGAGCTTTCCGACCTTTGCCATGGTGAAAAGTCTTCGCAGCTCGTGTCTCGCTTTGCCTCATGCTGCTGGCTTCTTCATAGGACCTGGGACTGATCCTCAGGGGGGGTTGGTCTCCAGTGTGGCTTGCTAGGCAGACTGAGGGGGGGAACACTGTCCCTACCAGGCGCTGTACTGGTCTCAGCCCCTAGTGACTTCAGGCTCTTATGAAGAAGCAGTGTCCCACCTTCGTCACCAGTATTGTGTAGCCAGTTCTTTGCAGGCAATATGCGAGATGGAAGGTTCCAAACAGTAACATGCTTTACTGAAGTCAAGTAGAACAGAACTGAAACAGTGGCTGCTGCGCAGCTATTTATATGGTTGGCCGCTAGGCAGCAACCAATAGATTTAAAGGAAGCCATTCCCACCCCAAATCTACAAATGATAGCCCTGGAGACAACAAGTCTGGCTTAGTCAGTAACCGTTACACATGCACCATTGAGCAACCATTAATGCAGAATTTAAACAGACACATGAATCAGTACAAGCAAAAACCCCAATACATTATACCTCCTCCCTTCCTTCTCTAAAAAAATTGTAGGCCCAAGGCACTATACTCCTGGCTAACCTATGAAACAGTTTCCCTGCTCCTCCCTAAGTCTGGAGGGTCCAGTCCCCCTGGCTTTCTAGAAGACTGCAAAGATCTGACTTTTCCTGCAGGCATGGGAAATGTTAGATAAGCCCAACATACATTTCATCTAGTCTGTGAATTGTTATGCAATGCCTTGGTTATTGTGCTTTATCATTTTAATTGTACTCTTTGTTTGTAGATGTTTTATTGTAATAGTGTTTTTGCTTATTAGCCACCCTTAATTATTTATGCAAAATAAGATCCATATAAATTTTCTCAACAAAATAAAAATACATTAAATGAATTAATATTGTTCCAATTAGATAATATAGGCCTGGGAATGTACAGCTATTGAAAATGCAACAATAGTAAAGGGAAAGTCTTTGTGATATTGCACAATTCCAAAATAGGTCTCCCGCAGAAACCAGCATATTCACCTTAATGCAGATGATCAAAGAACAAATCCCTCCAGAATGTATATGAGTCAATATAAAAGGAAGAAAAAGTGGCATTACCATAGGTGTATATTACAGGCCATTCAACTAATCAGAAGAAATAGAGGAACTCTTTGCTAACCAGTTAACAAATGTATGTAGGCAGCATACCACAGTAGTAATGGTAGACTTCAACTATCCAGATACAAACTGGGAGACAAACTCTGCAATGAGTGGGAGATTAAATAGATTCCTAACCAACCTACCCGACAACTTTGTCACCCAAAAGGTGGAGAAGGGAATTAGATGTAAAGCTATACTAGACTTAATCCTTACAAATAGAGAAGAAGTGATAGAGGGAATTGAAATGCTGGAACCTTTGGTGAAAGTGACCACGTCATACTGGAATTTAATATAATGCAAACACTAGTAATAGAAAACAATCCAACCAGTGTCTTAAACTTCAAAAGAGCTAACTTTAACAAACTCAGAGAGGACCTAGGAAAAATCCCATGGATGAAAATCCTAAAAGGGAAAACAACTGAAGAAGCGTGGGAAACTCTGAAAAATGTGATCATAAAAGCCCAGTCCAGCACAATACCACTGAAAAAGAAAAACAAGAAATTTAAGAAGAAACCAGCATAGCTGCACAAAGATCTCTCTGACAAACTAAAAGACAAAAGGGACAAATACAAAAAATGGAAAGAGGGATACATAACTAAGGCAGAGTATCAGCAGATAGCCAGAACCTGCAAATATGAAATCAGGAAAGCAAAGGCTCAGAATGAACAAAGACTTGCAACAGAAATCAAGAATAATTTAAAGTTTTTTTCAACATATTAATAACAAGAAAAAAAGTCAAGGAAATTGTAGATCCACTAAAGAGAGAAGATGGCAAGGAAGTAACAGGCAATTGGGAGAAAGGAAAGCTGCTTAACTCAGTCTTCACACAAAAAGAAATTATAGCTCAACATACCCCAAAAATACCCTACTGCAAAAGACAAAGTAGAAAAAAAAATTAAAACAAGCAAAAAAAATCTTGGAGCACCAGGGAAGTACCTGAGGATTGGAAAAGGGCTGATGTTCCCATCTTCAAGAAAGGCGTGGGGGGGAAAAAGACCCAGTAAACTACAGACCAATCAGACTAACATCAATACCTGGAAAGATCCTGGAAAAGATAATCAAAAAACAGATCTGCGAACAACTAGAAGCAAACCAAGTTATAACTAGTAGACATCACGGGTTTATTAAAAACAGATCATGCCAAACCAATCTTATTTCATTGTTTGATAAAGTGACTAAATTAGTAGACCAGAAAAATGCTACGGACGTAGTAGATTTCAGTAAGGCATTTGACAAACTAGACCAAAACCTACTTCTTGGTAAGCTAGAAAAAGGTAGGATACACAACATTACCACCAGATGGATCTGTAACTGACTGACAAACTTACTCAGTGAGTAGTCCTCAATGGTACTACATCCACATAGAAAGAAGTAAGCAGTGGGGTACCACATGGCTCCATCTTAGGCCCAGTACTCTTCAATATCTTCATAAATGATTTAGATGAAGGAATAGAAGGAGAACTCATCAAATTTGCAGATTACACTAAACTAGCAGGAATAGCCAATACCCCAGATGACAAGCTCAGGATCCAAAAAAAATTGACAAACTTGAACAACGGGCCCTATCCAACAAAATGAATTTTAATGTGGAAAAAAGCAAAGTTTTACTTTTAGGCAAGAAAAATCAAAGGTACAGATTAGGTAAGACCTGGCTCAAAACAGTAACTATGAGAGGGATCTTGGAGTCCTAGTGGACGATTACTTGAATATGAACCAGCAACGTGCAACAGCAGTCAAAAAGCTAATAAAATCCTGGGCTGTATAAACAGAGGCATAGAATCAAGATCACGTGAAGTATTAGTACTGCTTTATAAAACCATAGTAAGACCACACCTGGAATACTGCAACCAATTTTGGTCACCATACTACAAAAAAAGATGTTGAGACTTTGGAAAAAATTCAGAGAAGACAACCAAGATGATCAAAGGCCTAGAGACTAAAACATAAGACTTGGATTTGGCCAGTCTGAAGAAAAAAAGAAATAGGGGTGACATGGTAGCTGTATTCTAGTATCTGATGGGCTGCTACAAAGAAGAGGGGGTCAAATTATTCTCCAAAGCACCAGAGGGCAGGACAAGAAACCATGGTTGGAAACTGACCAAAGAGAGAAGCAACCTGGAATTAAGGAGAAACTTCCTGACAGTGAGGACAATTAACCAGTGGAATAGCTTGCCTTCAGAAATCATGGGTGCTCCATTACTGATAATCCTGATGAGAAAAATAGAAATACATCCCAGTGATCAGCTTGTTCCATCTTCACAGGCTTTTTTTTTTTGCTTTCTCTGTTTGTCTTTGATAATAGTCTTGGCAGCTTTACAAAATGATCTTGATAGCTCAAAGAATACACTATAATAGCATCAAAATTATTCCATGCTTTAGAGTGCATTGTTTTGTTTATTTCATTAAAGCAAGCTGGGTTATGAAAACAGATGCAGATGAATAGCAGAAAAATGTAATTCAAACTAAACAAAGTTAAAAATACTAACCAGGGTATTATTGATTATAAGCCCTACTATGGTCATCTATAGCCAATTCCTCCCCTGGTGGGAGGAAGAAATCATACTTTTATCCCAAGGACAAAAGAGTGTGACTGTCATATTTTCTTAAACTATGGATAAAATTACTACTGCTGATTCATTTCTGGACCTTCTTACCAAGTTGTTGTTGTTAGTTGCAAAGTCGTGTCTGACCCATCGCGACCCCATGGACAACATTCCTCCAGGCCTTCCTGTCCTCTACCATCTTCTGGAGTCCATTTAAGCTCACGCCTACTGCTTCAGTGACTCCATCCAGCCACCTCATTCTCTGTCGTCCCCTTCTTCTATTGCCCTCAATCTTTCCCAGCATTAGGCTCTTCTCCAGTGAGTCCTTCCTTCTCATTAGGTGGCCAAAGTATTTGAGTTTTAGCTTCTGGATCTGGCCTTCTAAAGAGCAGTCAGGGTTGATCTCCTCTAGGACTGACTGGCTTGATCGCCTTGCAGTCCAAGGGACTTGTAGGAGTCTTCTCCAGCACCATAGTTCAAAGGCCTCAATTCTTTGGCGTCAGCCTTTCTTATGGTACAATTTTCACTGCCATACATTGCAACTGGGAAGACCATAGCCTTGACTATACGCACTTTTGTTGGCAGGGTGATGTCTCTGCTTTTTAGTGTGCTGTCTAGATTTTCCATGGCTTTCCTCCCAAGGAGCAAGCGTCTTTTAATTTCTTGGCTGCAGTCCCCATCTGCGGTGATCTTGGAGCTGCAATTTCTTTCATTTCTTCCATTTCTTTCATTTCTTCCATTTCTTACGAAGTATATGCCTACAAAACTTAACAAAGAATCATGCCAAGTTTATAGGTAACTAAGATGAAGCTGTCCTTACCAAACATCTTTCACAAGACTGTCACTGTGCTGTTTTAATAAAATTAGAGACCCAATGTAGTAGGTAAGCTGGTTGAGGATTGCTCCATTCCAGAACAAATCATTCAATTTTACCTGTTAAAATTCATGCTTCAAAAGAAGACTCCATACTGATGGAGTTCTGTGTGTGACTAAGGAACAACATCAAGGTCCAGTGAAGCACAACCAATTAGATCTAGTCTTTGGACCAGCAGTTTTGACTGATTGACTGATGATGTATCATCAAGTCATTGTTGACACTTAATGATGGTATAGATAGATTGTCTTCATGATGATCTTTTCTAACCTAGTGTTTTAGATTGTTCCTTTTTTTAAAAAAAATGACAGTTTCTAACACCTGAAAAAGTTTGAAAAGACTAGCAGGTTCAGTCCAATTTGTGAAAAATCAAACTGATTCCACCAAGGCAGATGGGAAGGAAAGCCCAGAACAGTCTTCACAAAAATTAGGCTTTGCATGCACCAGCATCCTGATAAGACCGCACTCTTGGCTTTATAAACAAATGTCTTGTCCATTTGAGAGAGACAAAAATGTGAATTTACTTCTTAGCTCTAATTGCATTGAAAATGCTGGAAGGAAAAATGTAAGTTCTCCACATTTCTTCTTAACAGAATTTGTTATGCACAACAGCAATTTACACATTTTGTGCCTATTTAGTTCAGTCAGACTCTGACCATAGAACTCTACTGCATCATGTAAGTTCTAAGAAGTGTTTATGATTGCAGCTGACATTAGCAGCATCATAATCTAACCCTCACCAGAAAAATTAAGTGGGAAATATGTATCCATTGTACGTTAGATACAAATAACCCTGGATCTATTTGTAAGGTAAAATAGACACCTGGACATGCACAGAACTAACTTCAATATATCTTTTCTCACAGATATCTGGCCAGTTGTAAGTAGCTAATAAAGGATCAGTAACTAAAAGAAAACAAGAGCCATTTCTTTTGCCTTTCAATGTGCACAACATGCTGAGGGAAAATTTAGCAGGTTGAACTTTGTTGACTCCTTCAGTTTAGCAAATCGTTCTGTATTCTGCTTTAAATCGGAGATATGTTATGCTCAATTCTTGTTTTCTCCTTATCAGCTTTGACATTCAGAAAGCAACCTACCTTCAGTTTTGCAATAAAACAGCACTTATAAAGGAGGTGCACAGGGTCATTCTTGCTGGAATATTTTGTCTCTCTGAGCAAAATATATTCCTTTTGAGGGAATAAATCTCTTTTCACAGGAATGCACCGCATCTCTCTCCTTTCTGTGCAATGTCATCCTTCAGCACTAATGTCAGTGTGAATTTTCCCTGTTCTCTTGCAGTCATGCTCTGTCAGGGCCTATAATAAAGTCTGTAATTTTATTCTGCTGCTGCCTCTTCCATAAGCATCAGAAAAGAGGGAAAGCAGTCAGGCGATAGCAGCAAATTCACACAGGCAGAAGCAGCTGTAGGCTTTCCCACAAATGTGTGGGAAGAACAGCACCAAGTTAGCTCAAAACCCTCTTGTATTTGTGCTTGCAACAAAACATAATTGTATTGTGCTGAGCTGCAGGCTATTTGTAGCTCACTGGGAAAGGAAATGTATGTTAGAAAGCAGGAGTTAGAACAGGGATGTCAAACTCAATTTCATTGAGGGCCGCATCAGCATTGCGGTTGCCCTCAGGGGGCCGGGTGGGTGTGGCCAGGATGGGCGTGGCCTACTGGGTGGGCATGTCTAAAGTGCGTATGGCCTACTGGGTGGGCGTGGCCAGCTCTACATCGTTGGCATCAAGGGTGCCTATGGGGGTCTGGGCAGGAGTGGGACAGATCTGAGGGTCTCTGGCAGAAGGAGGGTCTCTGGGCCAGGGCCAAGGCAGTGGGGGCCGTTCCCTCACTGTTTCCAGGATGGCTTTGCGGGCTGCATGAAACCACTTTGCGGGCCGCATCCGGCCCCCGGGCCTTGTGTTTGACATGTCTGAGTTAGAAGGTATTGCTGTATGATTATATAAACATCATTTTTAGGATTTCATGTATGTTTCAATTCCCTCTTTCCAGGGTTCTCATAGAACGCTCAGTACAGCGTTCTGGCACCATTTTTTTGAAGAAAAAAAAAAGCTCTGTCTGAAAGCCTATTGCAGGGCTAGGCAATCCTGGCCCTTTTTTATGACTCGTGGACATCAACTCCCAGAAATCCTGAGCCAGCCATGCTGAGGGGAAAGGGAGAGGTTTCCAAGCTGAGCCATGCTGGCTCAGGAATTCTGGGAGTTGAAGTCCTTGAGTCATAAAAGACCCTGCACTAGAGGAAGACATTAAAATTATTTACAGGGTTACTTCTTTAGGAACTAAACTTTTAGAATCTAAAACAGCTAATTAAAAATGCCAACAGGAAAGAACCTCACAGTTTTCATCTGCTTCTGTCTTTTGGAAGGTAAAATTAGATAACAAAATAATCTATTTCCTATGTTAACATCTCTGCAATGAAATCAATAAAGGTAACAGGAAAGAAATGAGAAACATTTTTCTCAATGTAATATGTCTAATTTAGCTGATGCTAGAAAAAAAATAGTATCTTTTGCACATACTCTTGAAAACTATTTTGAATCTAACCATCTATTACAACTAAACCACTTTAAATTAAACAATTCTTAAGAATGAAATATTCTTAATTTGGACTTTACTTTTACTGTTTGGACTGTTGTGTTTTGAAAAATAGATTATTTAGAATCTAGTTATGTTGCACTTCAGTCTTTAAATAATTAACCTAGTATATACATAACAATATATGATGTTTTCCATGGTGAGCTTAACATCAATAACAACATTTATTAAAAAGACTAAAATAATTTCTGGTGGTATTATCTGTACATTAAAATTTTGTTTAGTCACAATCTTTCACTTTTCACATTCTGGAAAAGCAGTGGTCATGTATCCTAGCAAAAGATGTTACACATGTGCATAAGTGTAGTCAGTACCATATGCCTTTTTAAAAATATCAAACATACCAAGAAACAAAAATAAGTCCAAAATATCTGTATTACATCCAGAAATGCCAACTTTGCAACCAATATTTCTCATCCGTAACTGTGGCACCCTAAGGATACCTGCATACATGCAAATGCTTCTCTGGGATCAGTAATGCAGCAAGGATTGCTTTCTCCTTACAGTAACAGATTGCTGGGAAATACCAAACATGGCCTTAAGAATTCCAATGTTTGTTACAAATTTTTCTGGATGTGGTTGGAAAGAGGCCTAGAAAAGTCCTGGCTGACTTATGCAGCTCGGGATGGGACATGAGGCTGTCTCCAGGCAGTGATTACTGCCTCTTTGAGTCAGGGTAGTTTTCCCTCCGCCTTGAAGGAGGCGGTGGTGAGACCCCTCCTCAAGAAGCCTGCCTTGGACCCAGCAATTTTAAACAACTATCGTCCAGTCTCCAACCTTCGCTTTTTGGCGAAGGTTGTTGAGAGCGTGGTGGCGCAGCAGCTCCCTTTGTTCTTGGAGGAAGCTGACTACCTAGACCCGTACCAATCGGGTTTCAGGCCCGGGTACAGCACGGAGAAGGCATTGGTCGCGCTGGCGAATGATCTCTGGCGGGCTCGGGACAGAGGTTGCTCCTCTGTCCTAGTCCTTTTAGACCTCTCAGCGGCTTTTGATACCATCGACCATGGTATCCTGCTGCGGCGTCTCAGAGGGTTAGGATTGGGAGGCACAGTTCTCCAGTGGTTCTCCTCTTACCTTCTGGGACGTTCGCAGTCGGTGTTGGCAGGGGGGCAGAGATCGACCTTGAGACCTCTCATTTGTGGAGTTCCTCAGGGATCGGTTCTCTCGCCTCTCCTGTTCAACATCTATATGAAGCCGCTGGGTGAGATCATTCGTGGTTTTGGAGTTGGGTATCACCAATATGCTGATGATACCCAACTTTTTATTTCTACCCCAAACCACCCCAGCGATGCCCTCGACGTGATGTCCCGTTGCCTGGAGGCGGTCCGGGTCTGGATGGGGAGGAACAGGCTTCGACTCAACCCTGACAAGACTGAGTGGCTGTTCGTGCCGGCATCCCGGGAAATTCCGATTATCCCATCATTGGCCATGGGGGGTGAGTTATTACCCCCCGTAGATAGGGCCCGCAACTTGGGGGTCCTTCTAGATTCACAGTTCTCTTTGGAAGAGCATATTGGAGCTGTGACTAGGGGGGCCTTTGCCCAGGTTCGCCTGGTGCGCCAGTTGCGGCCCTATCTAGACCGGGATGCCTTGCGCACAGTCACTCATGTGCTCGTGACCTCTCATCTAGACTACTGTAATGCTCTCTACATGGGGCTGCCCTTGAGGTCCACCCGGAGACTCCAGCTGGTGCAGAATGTGGCCGCGCGAGTTGTCTTGGGAGTTTCCCGATACTCCCATGTTACACCTTTGCTCCGCGAGCTGCATTGGCTACCGGTTGCTCTCCGGGTGAGGTTCAAGGTGTTAGTGATGACTTACAAAGCCCTTCATGGCATGGGTCCGGATTACCTACGGCAACACCTGCGGCCGGCGTCAACTTCCCTCCGTCCAGTGCGCTCCCACAGAGAGGGCCTCCTCAGGGTGCCACCAATCAAAGAATGCTGATTGGTGACCCCCCAGGGGGAGGGCGTTCTCTGTGGGCGCGTCAGACCTTTGGAACAGCTTACCGGTTGAGCTCCGGATGGCCCCCGACCTTCGCTCCTTCCGGCGCGATCTCAAAACTTTCTTTTTCGAACAAGCTGGCCTGGTCTGATGGGATGGGGTTGGGTTTTTATAAATAGTTTTAATTGTAATATGTATTAATTTTAAGGGCATAATGTTTAATGACTTTTTAATTTTTGTATAATATTTTTATTGTGTATTGCCCTGTTCACCGCCCTGAGTCCTTCGGGAGAAGGGCGGTATAGAAATCAAATTATTAAATTAAATTAAATTAGAAATGCCAGCACAAATATATCATACTTGCTGAACGTGCGCACGCAACTAATTGCAAGCTTCAATTATATGTGATATATCCAGGGCTTTTTTCCCCATAGAATGCTCAGAACGGCATTACGGCACCTTTTTTTGCACACACACAAAAAAAAGCTGAAGGAAACTCTTCCGGAGAGCCAAATTCTCCTCAGGCAGCCAGGTTGCAGAGCAGCAGAATGCATCACAGCGACAGGCCTTCAGACGGCTGAAATCAAAGGAAATGCGATCCGTACAGGCTCATTTAAAAGTGGGAGGGTAAGAAGGGCCAAGTGTGAACAAGTTGCTTAGCAACCTGCTTAAACAGTCTCTGTAACTTTCAGCTCCCGGTGCCTTGCCTTTTTTAAGCTGGGAAGTTGAAAAAAAGGCTAAAAAGAAGGCAATAGAGTGCTATCAAGGAAAGCAGACATTTAGGGAACCTTTATTTTTCACACACTGTTCGAATTTTGTTTTAATGCCATGGTGATACACAAACAAATGTAGTCAGTCTTTTTTTTTAATCCCAAAGCATCTGTTCATTAAATACAGTATAACAAAGTTTTGGATGATGGAATTATTTTTTATCTAAGGATAACTAATGATAACAGCTCTTAAATCTGTTATTTTGTTTTATTTTTGCACAAAAAATTGTATAATTTGCATTTGCATTCATTTACAAATAGAATATGTTGTTAAAATGTATTGGTGTTGAAATAATTAGTGCACACATATACCTAAAACCAGTTTATTGCATTTGGCAATTGTACTAAAAAAAATCTCATTGTCAACCAATATAATTCATTTAATTTGAAATCAAGTGAAAAATTGATTTAAATTATTTTATTAAAACAAATTAATGGCAATTCTTTTATAAGAAGTTGCCTCAAACAAAATGAGTTTGACATGCCTGCTCTAGATAGTTGAATGCTCCAAAATAAATTCTAGACCAGGCCTGTACATGCAGCCTACCAAGCACCCTTGGACAGAGCACAGACATTTAAAAAAAAAAGTAATAAAATCACCACCACTGCCCTGAAAGTCATGTTGCCTAGTGCCTCCATGGCTTACCATGTCCACAAACTCCAACACTAAGATGCTCCTCTAGTCACCAAATCATTGATTAGCCCACCAGCATTCCTTTGCAGACCACAAAGATTTTTAATTTATCAGTGTGGGCCTTTCCCTTCTACAAGTTGCACAGACCTCTTCTAGATTTTCCTCTTGCCTTTCTGAGTTAACTCCTTGGTCTGTCATTGAGCAAGAATTGACTTTGTAGGGAAGCATATTATCATTTGATGTATATTTAATGTATGTTCTACCTTTATTTACTGATTATATAATATTTATATGCAATCCACATGGCGAGGTTTGGGGCAACTTATAATATTTTTAAAATCATAAGATTAAAACATAAAAGCAGGGATTTTTTCTCATAGAATGCTCAGAATGGCGTTCTGGCACCCTTTTTTGTACACACACAAAAAAAGCTTTTGCACAAGCTATGCTACTCCCTCTATTGGCTTTCAAAAGCCTATTGGCTTTCGAAAACCAATAGTAATTGCTGCTTAGCATGCCAAAAGACCTGGCCAGCAAACGTTGCACCGGCTAGTTGTCTGCAGTGAAGGCGAGTTGGCAGGAACTTTGCATCCCTCCCTGCTGACCAACTATACCATCTCATCTAGGTAAGAAAGGACAAGGAGTGGGAGGTGGGTTCTACAGAGTCCATGTGCACTCCTTCCTTGTGCTCACCCGTGTCAGCCAAGCTGGTGGCCTACCTGGTGCTGGACCTGTGCCAACGTCGCCTCGCCCTGCGTGCCTATGTGGCCACCCTGCATCGCCTGGCCCGCACTGCCTCCGTCACCTGCCCCATGCAGCCCTGCCATATAGAGCAGGCCCCGCTGCTCCCACAGCACCAGCCGCACCAGCTCCAGCCCCAGGGGGCAGCCCGCCACCAACACCCCTTGCACCCGTGACCGTACCAGTGCCACCCCCCGCCCCTCCACCTCCTGTGCCCGTCAAGATGAAAGTTCTGGCACCTTTTTTTTTTTTTAGAAAAAAAGCACTGCCTCTTTCCATATGAATTGGTCAAACAATCATCTACTTCTCATACTACAATAATTTAAAACATGATTGTGAACAATGATTGATTGGGTTACACAGCATGTTAAACTGCATTGCGGGATTTAC
Organism: Vipera ursinii; assembly: GCF_947247035.1. NCBI lineage: Eukaryota > Metazoa > Chordata > Lepidosauria > Squamata > Viperidae > Vipera > Vipera ursinii. The sequence goes on from NC_139513.1 coordinate 44,907,889, forward strand.
AAACTACAATTGCTGACTACACTGACATTTGCAAACTTCAATTCCTGACATATATCAAAAGCAAACAAGTCACGTTTTCACTAAACGCAATATGTAATTCTAGCTCTTTGGTCCAGTATGAGCTACTTGGCTCATGGGATTTATTTGGTTTTGCTCAAAGGTTCATCCACTGACACCCCAAAAAGTAGATATAGAAATGAACCATAAGCTGTCTCTGAGCAGATGGTAAACCCAGAAATTTGTTTCTAGTCCTCGAATTGAAGGCCTTGCTTACACAGATCTGTTACAATTTCCCAACAGCTCAGTTTCTTGGGAAGATTTTGTTATCATTAATATTAATCTTTTTTGAACAGAAATCATAGTTGATCTCCTGTAAATGAACTAGAAATCTACCAATAAATCCAACACTGTTTTCTATTCACCACTAGTTATTCTGAATCTGCTCTCACTTTACAAATTGAGATTTTTATCCCATCTTAAATCTGAGAATGTTTTATTATAAAATAGGGGCTTCACCACAAAGCTATGTGTACTATCTTCCTTCACACCTTAAATGATCATGACAAACACAGAAGGCAGTGGACCTCTAAAACTGGGCAACATAGACCAATAATTATTTCTTTAATAAATAAAAGCCTTACTTGACATTCTGCTATCATTGTCCCAGTCTGATATTTTATGGTAGGCATGTCTTTAGGAAAAAATCCCACAGATTTCATGTATGTATGTGTGTATATACATATTTATAGAGGTCTAGCAGATAGTACACACTTGGACCAAGCTGTTGGTGATACAAAAAAAGGTGCATATTCTGAGTGGAAATATCAACAGGCTTTTTTCTGTTGAAAGGAAAGCTCTTTTTGAAGGGAGGTGTTTCAAAGCTGAAGTTCCTTTCAATCCACTAAATATTTTGTTGGCAATGAGTTCTGTTAAAGATCTTTAAGCATCATCTGAGGGCTTTATAACTTCCTATTTTTCTGAGATATGGATACTGATTGATAAAGATGCTTTAGTTAATTTTAATGTGTTACCAACCTTTTCATACACAGCAGAGGGCAACATCATCATGCTGACTTAAATTCTACACTGAGGTAGGATGTCTGCAGGGTATGGTTTAAAAAAAAATTGAGATAGTGGCTATGATGATACAATGGTTTCAACACACATGAAAAAGAGGGAGAGCTTCAGTCACAGAATCCCAGCGGTCAGAGCTGTTCTTATACCCAGGGATAGTAGATGACTGAAGTTGAGTTGATCTGGTGAAGTAAACTTTAGTAATGCTTTTATTTCTCTAAATTGCAGCTCTCTTGCAGTCCCTAGTAGTCAAATCTGTCTTCTGACTTTGAATAATGACTTCAAGACAGATCCGATTAGCACTTAGATGATAAAACACTAGGAAACAGCAGAAAAGAGCAGGGTGGGCAGGGAGGTAAAACAAAAAAATCTGGAAGAAGACAGTAGTAACTGCTTCCATACTGCTGCCCAGAAAACTAAGCAACAGTTTCTGTGAAGCTGAGCTCAACATAAAGCTTAAATAAAGGAGAGCCAGCCAGAAGTCCATAATCAATGTCAGCACCCCACCGTCCTGTGCGCTCCCACAGAGAGGGCCTCCTCAGGGTGCCACCGCTCAAGGAATGTCGGCTGGTGGCCCCCAGGGGGAGGGCATTCTCAGTGGGTGCGCCAGCCCTCTGGAACAGCTTACCAACCGAAATCCGGATGGCCCCCGACCTCCGTACCTTCCGACGCGACTTAAAAACTTTCCTGTTCCAGCAGTCCGGCCTGGCATGACAGCGTTAATTGGGGTCCCAGTTTGTTTTCACTATTGTTTTTTATTATTTTATTGTTCAATCTGTATACATTCCTTCCTCTGTACACCGCCCCGAGTCCCTCGGGAGAAGGGCGGTTTATAAAAACTAATAAATAAAATAAATAAAATAAATAAATAAATAATCTGGCTTCTTTTGCATGAAATGGCAGAATAATGCAACAGATCTGTCAATGTTTGCTTTGAGAATGAAGCTAGAATATGAAAAAGCAGATCTACTTGATCCGTTATTTGAAAACAAAAGGAAATCATTGTTAAGGGAAAGAAGAATCAGGGAGAAGAAATTTTATCTCTGAGCATGGTTCATAACCCATTTCCACCTGTAACTGTTTGGTGCAGTATTTCTCAACCTGGGCAACCTTAAGCCATACGGACTTCAATTCTCGGAATTCTGGGAGCTGAAATACACACTTCTTAAAGTTGAGAGATATTAGTTTAGTGTGTAATGCAGTTGAATGATCATCTCATGATTGAGATCATAAACAGAAACAAGATGGATGAATAAATAAAATGTTTTTTGTAAGCAAAGGAAAAGCCCAAGTACTAATCCTGGGCATGTTACTGAAGTAAAAAATTAAAACTGGGCATTCTTCAGAAATGATTCAGAAGTTTTTTTTCCTCATATAAAAAAGCCAGTGTGTTCTAGTAGTTAAGACACTAGGCTAGAAAGCAGGAGACCATGAGTTCAATTTCTGCCTTAGCCATGAAAGCCAGGTGAGTAAATTGGACCAGTCACTCTCTCTCAGTCCAACCTACCTCACAGGATTGTTGTTGTGGGAAAAATAGGAGGAGGAAGGTATGTTGAATATGTTCACCCCCTTGAGTTATTTGTAAAAATAATAAAGGAGGGAACTAAATAATAATAATAATATAGTACAGCTCCCCTGTTTTATTTCTTTAGTTTCTATGCTTTTTAAAGACTCATATTAATTTTAATGATGGGATTCCTTAAAGTAACAGTATCTTTTTTTTGGTGGTCTTATCTGTATGCCTGAAAAAGTGCTCTATTTTAACATAGAGCAAAGAGGTTAATTATCAGCCACCTGAACAGCTGCCTTAACTTTTAACCAGTGCTGGTTATTGATCCTCTTCCTCACTGTATTATTCAGCAAATGAGTTTATTCATTGGCATGTTTTATTTTCCCAAGAAGATGCAACTAGACAATTATGTCTTTGTAGCTATAATGTGCACACATTTAAAATCAAATGCATTAGGTTTTTTTTCCCCGTGACTCATTCAGCACTGGAATGCACTCCGAAATTTAAATTATAATAATTCAGGTAAAATTATTGTTCTCTATGTAGTTTATACATTTCATGTTCTAGCATGTTAACAATTACAATTTCATAACAATAGTCAATTGTATCAGCTCCATCCAAGCGCATGGAGGTGTTCCTAAGGTCCTGGGAACACATTAGACGAAAAGCACTTTGCATAATAACTTTACAGTATTGATGAGATATCCTTAATGCATTCTTAAAAATAAAAGTAGCATTTAAGCTGAAATGAAATGTTGTTGTTGTCATCATCACAACTTGTTTGTATTTTCTACTTGCTTTTCTGCAGAATGGGTGCCCTTCAGTGATGGGGTCATCTATTGGGACCTGGGAAGCGTGCGTCCTTGCCCGAGTGCTTGTTCTGTGGAAGAGCATCTCCCAGTGAGACATACAACCTCCACTCTCATGATATTTAGAAAATCATTGAATATTTGGCTGCTTTCCCAGCTCTTAGGAAAGAGTGGTAGTTGAGCCCCTGGAGTTTGTTTTTGCTTGTTATATAGGTAGTCCTTGATGCACATCCATTCATTTGGTGACTGTTTGAAGTTTCAGTGGCCCTGAAAAAGTGACCTATGGCCGCTTTCACACTTAGGACCGTTATAGCAATCCCAAGATCACGTGATCAAATTCAGGTGATTGGCAACTGGCATGTATTTATGATGGTTGCAGGTCCCGGTGTCACTGTCAGACCTGCCCGAGTCAGGTCCCTTAGGAAAAAAAGATCATCGACTCCATTTGGGTGGAAGTCATAGGCTCTTTTACTAAAGGCTGCTGGCTGCAGTAAAGCCAGGCTAAAACTTTTTCCTGTGCGAAAAAGTTACAAAGTTTCCCCCCTCATGCCAGCCCTCCCCCCATGACCAGTTTGTCTGCAGCCAATGAAGAGCTGCGTGGGTGTTTTGAGAAAAGTTGAGATGTTTGGGGTAGTCCACGTTCCAATCTCAGGGTCCATGGCCTTGAGTGATGACACAAACTGGTTCCGTATTTCCCTGGTCTTCATCAAGCTGTCATTCCCCCCCCTATTTCTCATCACATCCCTATACACGTTTACTGCCCATTTGTTCTCCTCATGCACTTCCCCTCCCCACCTAGCCTTTGATGGCAAGATACCAACAACATGCCAAGCCAAAGATGGCAGACCTGACATTTGCAATTTTCCCAGCCAGCTTTTCACAAGCAAAGTCAATGGGGAAGCCAGATTTGCTTAATGACTGCATGATTAACTTAACAACTGCAGTGATTACTTAACAACTGCGACAAAAAAAGTTGTGAAATGGGGAAGAACTCATTTAACAACTGCCTTGCTTAGCATCAGAACTGTTGGGCTCAATTCTGATCATAAATCAAGAACTACCTGTAGTAAGTTTGCCTGCTGTAGTGTGTGATCTGTTTTAATTATTATTATTATTATTATTATTATTATTATTATTATTATTATTATTATTATTATTATTTAATTATTAATTATTATTATTATTTCTTTTTTAAATGTAAGTCACCCAAGATCATTTGGAGTTTGGTAATCTCTACACTGCATTAAACAAATATATAAAATATCTGTGTGTCTATACAATGTAGGCAGACTTATGTAAAAAATTTATAATATATGATAGGAGAAAAAACTATTATTAACCTGTAATGAAATTTGACTTGTGTTATCTGAGACTGTGTTAGTCTGTCACTTAATTAGTCTAATCCCTAATCCCTAAGAACATTTCAGAAGCTACTTTAATGGTCATTTTAAGAACTATCAATATTAAACGACTTTTAAATAATGTCACCATGATTTAAACTTGCATGACTTGCATTCTCTTGAAAAACACACGAGGAAAATGTGAAGATCAATGAGAGAAGTTGTACGTGTGAAGGAAATCAAAGAGGATGCTAATTGTGTCTGGCAAAGGAACGCAACATCCCATCTGAAAAATGTTGATTCAATGGGCAATAATAGAGAAGTTAGCAGAAGACTCATTCTCGGATTGTCAATAACGTGCTAAAACATAATAGCACCCTCACTGTTACATCAAGGCAACTTGATCTAAATAATATCACCAAGGAGGTCATTATGTTCACCCACAGCCCTAGGAGATGGCATACTTGAAAGAGAATATGCTTGGAATCATCTGCCTTTCTTAACAAGGAGAGCTAGACTGAATGCTAAAACACTTTAAAATAAAATTGGCACAGCAAGAGCTTTTTAAATATCAATATTTCCATTACTTTTGCTGAAACTAAAGATAGCTTTTTTTAAAAAAAATGATCCAATTTTCCTGGTCATCAACTACTGTATCCTATCCTTATTTCTAGATTTTGTTTATTTATTAGGTCTGGTCAGGATCCTTTTGTTTCTGCTGAATATTACCCCAGGAAAAAGATCAGTAACAACTCTGAAATCTTATGCTATATTCTTACCTCACACAGAAAATCACTGCAAAAATAACCTTTTAAAAAAATTAACTAGCTGTTTACCTGCTTCTTCCCTTAAGCAAAAAATGCGTAAGAGACAGTGGTGGGATTCATCCGGTTCGTACACTTCAGCAGAATCGGTAGCTAGTTTTTTGTTGTCCAGGCCTAGAATGGACTTCCGGAAGCGGCATCCACACAGAGAACCAGTTGTTCACATACCTGAATCCAGTGGTGAGATTCAGCCACTTCGCACCATTTTGGCATAACCGGTAGCTAACTTTTTGTTGCCCAGGCCCAGAATGTACTTCCGGAAGTGGCATCCACACAGAGAACTGGTTGTTCACATATTTGAAGCCCACCATTGTCTGAATCTCACCATTAGTGAGAGAGAATGAGTGATAAGAGAGGGAGAGAAAGAAAGAGAGAGAGATAACATTATAATAAAACTTTAAGTAAACTTAAAGCTGGTTTAATCTTTATTTCTCAAAATTGCAAAAGAAAGTTTGATAAAAGAAAGAGACTAATAGATACTCCTGTTACTTAACTGTAGTTAACTATCCACGTGTTACAAAATTAAGGATTATTTTTTGTCATCTTGTGATTACCAGCTGGAATTCATGGATGCAGTCTGCCAGCCTTTTATTTGTTTGACTTTCATAGTCTTTACACTGCATGTTGTAATAACTCTTTTGTAGATGTATTTTGGTGTCTGGTTTTATTTGGCCTTTTGGTTTACTTGTTGATTATCTCGTATGTCTTCTCTAATTAACCAACAGAATCCCTCCAAAAATCCTAAGCAAACCAATAACTAGAGGAAAAAAAGACAGGAGTCATCTGTAAGATACAAAGGAAGTAATTTAATGGAACATTCCCCAACTAGCACCAATTCCAGAATGCTAAAAGTTGCTTGGTTTGAACAACAAAGGATTGCTCCGGTATCTTGTGGGAAATTTGGCGTCATTGCTGAATTTATATTATCTGAGCTTGGTGAAATAGTTCTACAACCCTGGAGAATGAGATAATGATTGCAGTCTTGAAAATAACATTTGCAATTGCCCTCACAAAAATGATTTTTGTCTGCAGCTAGCCAATCTTACCAAGAGAACTGACAATATTGTCTCTCTGTATATATATTAAGAAGCAGAGATATATCAATCTTCAGAACTACTTGACTGGAACCTTAGAATAAAAGCAATTTTTTTAAGAATCAAAGAAAACATTGCAAGATTTTCTTTAGTTTTTTTCATCCCTCTGTCTAGCATTCTTTGTTATAATTCATGTAACTGCAGTAGCACAATAGGACAATTATGTGCTCACATAAATTAAGCAGTTCTGCTAGAATAGAATAGAATAGAATAGAATAGAATAGAATAGAATAGAATAGAATAGAATAGAATAGAATAGAATAGAATAGAATAGAATAGAATAGAATAGAATAGAATAGAATAGAATAGAACTGGAAGGGACCTTGGAGGTCTTCTAGTCCAGCCCCCTGTTCAAGCAGGAGAACCTGTACCATTTCAGACAAGTAACTTTCTAATCTAGTCTCTTCTTAAAAACCTCCAGTGATGGAGTGCCCACAATTTGTGAAGGCAAGCTATTCCACTGGTTAATTGTCCTCACTGTTAGGAACTTTCTCCTTAATTCCAGGTTGTTTCTCTCTTTGTTCTGTTTCCAACCATTGTTTCTTGTCCTGCCCTCATGTGGTTTGGAGAATAGTTTGATGCCTTCTTCTTTGTGGCAGCCCCTCAAATACTGGAATACTGCTATCATGTCACCCCTGTTTCTTCTTTTCTTTAGACCAACCAAACCCAAGTTCTGCAGCCATTCTTCATATATTTTAGTCTTCAGGCCTTTGATCATTTTGGTTGCTCTTCTCTGAACTTTTTCCAAAGTCTCAACATCTTTTTTGTAGTATGGTGACCAAAATTAGTTGCAGTATTCCAGGTGTGGTCTTACTAGGGTTTTATAGGTAAAGGTAAAGGTTCCCCTGCACATGCGTGCTAGTCGTTTCCAACTCTAGGGGGCGGTGCTCATCTCCGTTTCAAAGCCGAAGAGCCAGCGCTTGTCCAAGGACGTCTCCGCGGTCATGTGGCCGGCATGACTAGACGCCAAAGGCGCACGAAATGCTGTTACCTTCCCACCGTAGTGGTCCCTATTTTTCTACTTGCATTTTTATGTGCTTTCAAACTGCTAGGTTGGCAGAAGCTGGGACAAGTAACAGGTGCTCACTCTGCTACGCGGCACTCGGGATTCGACCCGCCAAACTGCCGACCTTCTGATCGACAAGCTCAGTGTCCTAACCCACTGAGCCATAAAGCAGTACTAATACTTCATACAATCTTGATTCTATGCCTCTGTTTATACAACCCACAATTGTCTAACAATGCCTACTTGGACATTAACCCTGCTTTATTTGGTGATGTTTAGAATTCTGTGCACTTTCTAGACTAGAGGATGTTTCTCTTGTTATTAATCTAATACTCAGTTATTCAAAAATACTTTATTTCAGTTGACTATTTGCAATAAATCCATTAATCCTTATTATGGTTTCATTACAATATTATTCCTCTTTTAACCAAGGAGTTAATAATTTAACCAAATGATTTAATTTTTCCAGCATTATATTATTTCATCACATAATAAATAAATGCCAATAAATTTGAATATCATTTGGTCCAAAAGATAGTCCTGATTGGCCCTAGTTTCTATGATTAGCTAGTATTTAGTACCTGTAATTGATATAATACGGCCGATATTTTTCAGTGCAAAATGATACCTTTTATTTATAAAGACATGTGGTTTGGCACCTAGATACTTTAAGGACTATCGACTGCAACAAAGTTTATCTATTGAAAATTCCCCTGTGAAAAGTTGCTGGAAGTGCCCAAGACATGGTCCCTTACTATTTTGTCCCTATAAAACAGGCTGTCTCCAGAAAACAGGTTGGCTTCTTCAGTGATGGCTTTAGAAGATAGTGAAGATCAAAGTCTTCCAAGAGAGCCTTTGGGGGAATGCATATGTGTCATCTGAAAGTGGATTTTATCAGTTCATCGAATTATTGATATTGTATCCTACTCATTATAGTTACATTTTGATTAAGTGTAAAGGTTTGATTGTACTTTACATTATTGTAAGGCCATGGAAGTCAGTCGTGATTCAGTGGCCTAGTAATTCAAAATGAACAAAATAAATAATAAATACATAGACTCTCTGTGTATTTATTATATAGAGCATATAGCTCTGTTATAAATGTCATGCCATATCCTCACATGTAGCTTGATAATGTTCATGCAATTAATATTTTTACTTAGTCATGGTGCAGTAATAAGATTTGGGATTGGCCTGGATAATCTGGAAATCTCTCCCAATGCTGTAAATAGAATGCAGAAATGGGTTAACTGCTCCAATTAGTTGGGGTACTAAACCAGACTTTTTCAGAAAGCTTGTCAACACTGATCAGTACGGTAGGTTCCAGCTTGCTATTAATTTTGCTAAAATCTTTGATTGCAAATAAATGTTTCAATGTAAAGACTTGCCCATTGCTGGGCTGTATAAATATAAATCAGCTGGTATCTTTAGCAGAAATGAGTGTTTGTTTAGTTCTATATACACATATTTTATACAATACTTTAGAATGAAATATGCAGATTATTACTCTTTTAGAATACAGTACTAAGTGGTATATTGGGGGTTTCTTTTTGTGTTTGCCTTTAATAAAACAACAAAAAAGAGAAAACAAGAAACATACATACACATGTCTATACTATTACTATAGAGAAATTTCAATAGAACTGACCATATCTCGTTATAATAATTCACAATTCTTTTGTCTGCTGAGTAATTGGGGCCATGAATTTATTTTTTTTAATATTAAAAGTAAAATCTCTTAGCCATAAGAACAATGGGAAGAATCCCATTTCTGCTCTCCAGATGTTAATTTTTTTTTGTGTATAGGCATGCATTTCAAAAGAGGATGGACATTTGAAAATATTAAGGTCTATCTTAAAGTCAAAGTAATATACCTAATTGCCTCTTCCCAAAATATAATGATTTTAAGACCACACAAAAACATGCTTGTTGTGTATTGTAACATGTCAACTCCAACTTGAATTAATGTGCACCCCCCTCTACAATATGAAAAACCAAAATAAAGCTTGGATTAAAATATAACAAATGCATTGGAAAATGTCATTATTATTATTATTATTTTTAAAAACACTATTTTGTAGTCTTAAACAGAAATGTAATTATATAACTATAAAATAAAATTGCCTAACCTGTTATAAAACAAAAACCAGATAATCAGCATGAAAATAAAAAAGAGTGACACCTATACTATATTACCTAGTGGAAAAAAATAATTAAAAAAAACCCTAGAAGGCAGAAAAAAGAAAATTGAAAGCAGTTAACAGTTAAATTAAAACTGCCTTCCTACCCTCTTGGCTATCAAATTAGGTATATATCTTTGTCTAACAGCATAGAAAGGACTATTTTGGAATCTAAATTTTGGTATTAGGACAAACTCTGAGTAGGAGCACATTTATTTTTTTAAAATACCTCCTTGCCATCATTTAGCAAACCTCCCTATTTTTGCGGCCCAGATATGATGGCTAAAGGCTGTATCTATTGGAGTTTAATTATTTATTTATTTTTCACATTTCTGAGCTGCCCAACACCCTCAAAAAGCTAACGTGCATGATGGAATTCCTCTCAGTCTGACGTGCAGTGCTTTTTTTGTGTAAGAAAAAGGTGCCTGAACTCACACATGTCATACAACCCGCCTTGCCTATCCTACAAGGTTCCATCCAAAAAAGGTGCTGGAACTCCGTTCTGAGCGTTCTATGAGAAAAAAAGCCCTGCTGACGTATATGTATTAATGAAGCCTGTGTTCCTCAAATGCCACAGGCCTCAACTACATCACTCTAAAGAATCCTGAGACAAAAATCTTGCATTGCATTTTGATTCATAATGTCACACAGCAAAGAGGGCTAGTCTGCAATGAAGCAAGTGGACATGATCATACAGAAGACAAAGGCCTTTTCTCCTTCAGTAGTAGCTGCTTGCATTTGTTAAATTAATAGGAATTTATTTTTCTCCTGCATTTCAAACTTGCTCCAACAGGAAGGCAGGCGTAAAAAAAAGAAAATCTTCAGAGGAAGATAACATCAAGAACAGCCTATTTTCCTCTAAATAATGGCTGCACAGAGGCTAATGCCAATTATGTAACAAACATTCAGCTGTTTTGAGCATTGCAATATCACATATCAGAAGAAAAATATACTATCAACAGCAGGAAGGATTGCCAGCTTTTAAAGAGATGTATTCTAAACTTCATGTTTAAGTCATTACCACCTTCTATCCATAATTCACATGGAAGAAACGTGAAAGAAAGTAGTTTGATGTGTACACAGTTCTGAATTTTATAATGTTTCCCTGACTTCTTAGTCTCTGTTCTCCTCTCCCTCTTTGATACATGCACATGCACAGGCAGACAGACAGACAGACCAATAAGACACACAGAGACACAGTCACACACACACACACACACACACACACACACACACTGTTGTCAAGTTACAGGAAAGCGAATGCCATCAGCATCTTTGTAATGGAAAAGATTTCTTCTCAAAACAGACTTCAGGCATTAAGGACGTGATCTAAATTATATTTAAACAGGTTTTAGTGGAATTTGCAACTTTGTTTTAAGTTTCCCTGATGCGCTTAATATGTACTTGGCAACTAATAAGGTTGATGGATTGTTATCATTGCCAAATGATCACCTAAACCCATTCATATAGTTTTTTTTCCCTTATTTTGGAATTTCAAAAATGGCAAATATCTGCTGATGTCAAGAATTCCATTTAGAATTTCACCACTTATGGTTTGTATGCCTGTTTTAAGTCATTCTCACAAGATCAATTACCAAAAACACAGGAAAAACCTCTTTCTTCATCTTTACATATGTTTTGTGGTTCCTGATTGTCTGATTGGCAAGAAGCTGGTTTATATAACTATTTTTTTCTAAGAAGAAAGATAGCTTTATCTGCAATTCTCAAACTAAGATTACCTCATATTATTTCTTGAGTGATTTCTTTCATGTGAAAGGGATTACATAATAGTTTTATAATTGTGCTTATACAGATAGTCATTGACTTACAACCACAACTGAGTCCAAAATTTCTGTTGCTAAGTAAGACTATTGTTAAGTGAGTTTCGCCCCATTTTACAGCCTTTCTTGCCACAGTTGTTAAGTGACTCATTGTAGTTGTTAAATTAGTAATATGGTTGTTAAGTGAATCTTCCCCACTAATTTGTCAGAAGGTCACAAAAGGTGATCATATGACCCCAGGTCACTGCAACCATCATAAATATGCGTCAGTTGCCGAATTTTGACCAGATGACTGTCAGGATTTTGCAATGGTCATAAATGTGAAAAATAGTTGGAAGTCAAATTTTTCAGTGCTGTTGTAACTTTGAATGGCCACTAAACAAGCGGTTATAAGTTGAGGACTACTTCTACCGCTTTCTGAATTATTTACTTGTGCACTATACCAAATCAAAAATATATGCCTTATAAAATAATTATATAATATTTTGTGTTGCTTTAGTTTTAAGATGATTATGAAAATTTAATTGGGAAGATTTGTAGTAGTGTTTATTGATATTCTGTAGGTTATGTTTTGTTATTTGGATGGAAAGTTTTAAGCCTGGAAGGTAGTGTATGGTATTTTAAGTTGTATAATATATTAGGAGAAGGAAAGGTTGTATTAATTTGGTTTTAGTATGTTAAAGTTTAGTTGGATAGAAGAATAGTTTTATAAAACTGATATAAATTGTTTTATGTGTGATTGAAATTAATTTGTAATACTTTTATGGGCAATATTGGAGTAGGTAATAGAATATAAGAATATAAGAATGATGTGATTATATAAAAAAAATTTTAAGTTTGGAAGTAATCTATGGTATTTTAATTTGTATACTATATCAGGATAATATGAATTTAAAGCTTAGTTGGGAAGAAGAACAGTGTTAGACAATTGATATAAATTGTTTTATTTGTGATTGTTTTTATTGGGTAGATTGAAAAGTATTATATTGTTTTAGAATAATTATTGATATGATATATATATATGTTTGGAGTTTATCTATATGAGTTAAAGTTCGATAGTCTATATAGTTCAGGATTGTTTGCGTAAGCTAGATTATGATTGTTTGTATTTTTATACCCTGTATTCTGCTCTGGGAAATGGGGGGGAGGGGAAAGGGAGGGTGGGGTTGGGGAGGGTTGGGGAGGGTGGGAGGGAAGGGGGGCTGAGGGGGGTTTCTTTTTTTTCTTCTTTTTTTTGTTTTGTTTTTGTTGTTTGTTAAAGCTAAAATGTATTCTAAAACTTTTTAATAATATATATATATATATATATATGCCCAATCACAAATTACTTGCCAGACAAGTAATATTCCCAATATGTGCTTTCTATAATTTTTAAAAAAGAAGATGAATTTGTTTTCACCATAAAAATGTCTTAGGCTATGCCTCTAATTAAAAACTTGAAATAGTATTGATTTGTAATATTTATTTATTTAGGCAGTTTATATGCTGTTAATTTCCCCCCAAAAAGCTCCGAGTGGCTTACAAGTGATACGAAAGCAAAGTGGAAAAATTAAAAGGAAACAAATACCAATAACAATCAATTTCCTACCTAATGACACACCAAGAAAAAGGGTCATAGAAGCAACATCTCTTTTTAAATAAAACTTCTACGAAAGAGATTTTGAACAAGATAAAAATAATATGAATTTTAGAAAACTAATAAAGAAAATAGAGAAAAATAGTGAAGAGGTAAGAAAGAAAATAAGAAGGAAAAAAGAGGAACATAAAAGAAAAGATTGTAAAGAAGCAGTTTCTGATCTCCTTAACAGTAGTTATAAATGCATTTATATTTTGCCCTCCCTCTTTCTAAAATTGCCTCATAATTTCCTTCTTTGCCTATTTCACCTTTTTTAATAATGAAATCCACAGTCGTTATTTTCCTCTTTTTTCAGCAGAAAGTTCATAGAATCCAGCATAGCCAATTCCAGCATAGATATGAGGTACTTTCCAATTTCCAGTCACTAATAAATGTAATAAAAATCTCTAAACAGACAAGCCAATTTTGCCATCTCTTATAATGTTCAGTCTGTTGTGGGTATTTCCTTGAACAGCAAGGTAACCAACAAGCAAGTGCTGGAATGCATTACGGCAGACATGCCACTGGAAAGAAAACCCACAAAACTGTGTCTCAGTTATTTTGGCCCTGTCATGTGGGGAAATACACTGGAGAAAGCAATTACGTTTGGAAGAGTTAGCGGTAAAAGGGAACCAGACCGCCAAAGAACACAATGGGTGGACACAATCAAAACTGACATCAGCCAGAGCATAGAAAAAGTCAAAGAAGTTGTGCAAGATCAGAAGATGGGGAGAGATCTGGCCCATAGAATCACCAACATCTGGACCTGGCTGAATGGATAACATCATAATCATCATAAAAATTCTTTCTATCGCTTTGTGTATTTGAACCCAAAATTTCCTAGCTTACTTACAAATCCACCAGACATGATAAAATGACCCTTTACATTGTCCACATTTCCACCATAGATTTGAAGTACTTTCACACATTCTGAATAATTTTCCAGGAATCATATCCCAATTTTACAAAAAAAAAAATCTTTTTACATAATGTAAATTTCAGTCCTTTCAACAACATATTCTCCCATTATGCCATCAATATATTATATTCAAACTTCTTAGACCATTTTATCATATAAAATTTTGATCTGTTCTTCTGTTTACAATTTTAACAAACGTTTCTACATTTTAGCAATTACATATTCATCATTTATGCATAGCTCATTTTCATATTCTATCGTGTGCTGTTGAATTATAAATGTCCTGTTATCTACCTTAAATCTTTGTCTTAACTGCATATGAAAACCATAGGATACTAAATCTCTCTGCAATCAACTGATCTTTAAATTTCATCTTGTATTTTCCATTCTTTTGTTTTAACAGTTCTCTATATGCTAGCCATTTCTCTTTGTCTGCTGTTTCTTTTCTATAAAATGCTTTTTGTGCTGAGAGCCATAAATGCATTCCCCAGCACAATCTGGATTTATATCTATTCCATACTTTCAGTAGGGAATTTCTAATATGCTGATTTTTAAAAGCTACATTAACCTTAACTTTTATTATACCATAGAAAGCCATGCCAACCAAATCCCAGAATGTACTCTTCTAGTTCTAAATTTCTTTTACTTCTCAGCAGCAACCACTCCTTTATCTAAATCAAGTAGCAAGCTGCAAAATACAGTTTCAAATCAGGCAGTCCCAGTCTTCCTCATTCCTTTGAATCTTGGAGGATCTTATATTTAGTCCTTCACTTTTTCCCTTGCTATACAAACCTAGATATATCTTTCTGTCATTGCTTAAACAGTATATGAGTTCAGAATAGGGTACTGTTTGATACAAAATCATGTCATAGCAACAACATATAATGCAGAAAAGAGACCCACCATGTCATCAAACCCCCAAAGCTTACCAAAATAGCTAGGTCTTGGTTGCTTTCCTGAAAGCAACAACAGCAGTGCAGATCTGCCAGTGGAAAGAGGACCATTTTGAAGAAATGGAACAACTACAGAAAGTCATATCCTTTTGATCCCTGATGACAGCAAGTCCTCAAAGATGTGTTAAAAAGGGAACCTTCCCTAAAGGATCATAGTGGATCTGCAGAAAGCACTGGAAGAACTTAGTCACCCAGATATCTATGATATAAGATTTATTTTTCACCTCAACTTCAACTAGTTTTTAACCATCCATTTAGGTCAAATTTTAACTGAGATATTTAAATATAGGTAAAGGTAAAGGTTCCCCTGCACATGCGTGCTAGTCATTTCCAACTCTAGGGGCCGGTGCTCATCTCCATTTCAAAGCCGAAGAGCCAGCGCTTGTCCAAGGACGTCTCCGTGGTCATGTGGCCGGCATGACTAGATGCCAAAGGCACATGGAACACTGTTACCTTCCCACCGTAGTGGTCCCTATTTTTCTACTTGCATTTTTACGTGCTTTCGAACTGCTAGGTTGGCAGAAGCTGGGACGAGTAACAGACGCTCACTCTGTTATGCAGCACTTGGGATTCGACCCGCCAAACTGCCGACCTTCTGATTGACCCACTGAGCCACCGCGTCCCTATTTAAATATAGGCAACCACAAAAGAATGATGAATATTTTTCCTAGGTATTTAATGGAATTCAATGATACCTGAAATCCCAATTCTTATAATTTGCCAAAGATACATTAGATGATATAAAAGTCCATGAGACTCCAATGAAACCAATAACATGCTAACTTAATAAATTGTTGCATGGTATCAATACATTATACCATAAAAATACATAAATAACAATGAGATACAATGAATTATAGTTGTTTGTTAATTGTTATATCTGAAATTCCTCTGTACTCTGTAGTTGTAAAAAGCTTCTACTGGCTTATTCAAAACAAAAGGAGATTAAGGACATGGTTGATGAGTTCTACAAGACATCTTGGTAGATGAAAATATAATTCAAAGAAGCTAGAATTATGTGATTGGAAGGGACTTCAAAGGTCTTCTAGTTCAGTGTCCTGCCCAAAGCAGGAGATCTGAGCATTTCCCTGTGTTTTCAGTTCCTAATCATCTCACAACTGGACTACTGTAATGTGCTCTACATGGGGGTACCCTTGAAGACCATTTGGAAGCTAAAGTTGGTGCAGTGGAGCACCAAGAGTGGGGAGCCTCAAGAGTGGCCCCTATAACACTACTGCTCTGCAAGCTGCATTGGTTACCAGTCTACTTCTGAGTGCAATTCAAGGTGTTGTGATCATCTTTAAATTCCTTCAGGGCATAGGTCCAGGTTACTTGGGCGACTGTCTTGTGCCAGCAGAGAAGGCATACTGCAGGTTCCATCAGCCCAATTATTATGGCTGGCGGAATCCAGGAGGAGGGCCTTTTCTGCTGTTACTCCTGCCCTCTGGAACACCTTGCCTCTGGATGTGAGGTTGGCCCCAACCCTTCTATATTTTCACAAGGGCCTAAAGATGTGGCTTTGTGACTCAGCTTGGGGCCCCAGAGGGGGAACAGCACAATGGAGGTAGATTGATCCCACCTCCCCCCCACTCTGCCCCTGCCCTCCCCAAATATCTTTGGTTTTAATGTTTGCTTTTAACTTTTTATGTTTTAATTCAGATGTGTGAGCCACCCAGAATTACCCAATGGTAAGATGGGTAGCCAATAAATTTTATAAATAATAATAATATTCCATCCCAGTCATGTGGTTGTCCAATCTTTTCTTGAAAACCTCCAGCAATGGAGCATCAATGACTCCAAAAGCTGTCTAATTAATTGTTCTCACTGTAAGGAAATTTTTCAGTTATAAGTTGGATCTCTCTTTAATGATTTGTCACCTGTTATTTCTTCTCCAGCCCTCAGGTGCATTGGAGAATACTCTAAGTCAACACCCAGGGAAAGAGGAGCCACTAGCAGATGGTGCTTCTTGTTGAACTTCAAGGCACCTTTTCTCCTCCAACTCTCAACTTTTCTCTTTGAGGGCTGCATAAGCACTGGAAGACAGCTATCATGTCACCCCCAATCTTTCTCTTCATGGGCTAAACATACCTCTTAACAATTCATCATATGGTTTAGCCTCCAGACCCCCTATCATCTTTGCTGCTTTTTTCTGCACACTTTCTAATTTACAAATTCCATTTGTAAGAAAACTAGCAAAGTGAGTAAAGTACCATATTGATCCAACTAATTAAAATAAAAAGAGGAAATCCATATTCAGACAAGACTTGGTTTGTGTTTGCACTCAGAATATACATTTCCCCTATCTTTGACAAAATAGCAATAGCACTTAGACTTATATACTACCCATAGTCCTTTAAAACACTCTCTGGATGGTTTACAAAATTTCAGCATGTTGTCCCCAACAATTTGGGTCCTCATTTTGCTGACTTTGGAAGGATAGGAGGCTGGGTCAATCTTGAGCCCGGTCAGGATCAAATTCCAGACTGTGGGCAGAGTTTGCCTTCAATATTGCATTCTAACCACTGCACCAGCAGAGCTCAGAATGAAGAACAGTTCCTGCTCATATAAACAGTGGGTCAGCCTCCTTCTCTGTGACGGTATAAAATTTGAGTTCCTTAAAAGTGTTGAGATGAAGCTAAGAATTGAGGGTGAGAAAAGCAGTCGAATAAGATTCCCCAGGGTCACAGATTAAAGCCTAAAATTTCCAGGAAAAAGATAGATCCAAGAAGAGAAGCAAAGAATTATTGCTGTTTTCAGAAGGAATAAATAAACAGTCTAACAAGGTGCATTAGACCTTTAAATTTTGTTTTATTATATTTGTGATAAGACGACACTGATTGTTTTTTCTCCCTGTACTAATCAGAAAATTCTGCTTTATATCAGCCTTTACAAGTAGATCTTCCGGCACATTCCAGAATAGATAGTATTTTTCCCTTTAAAAATGTAAATCCCAGACCTACAAAAGACCTTTTTTATTCCTATATTAAAAATTACAAGGTTCTCCCTTCCTGTCTCCAGTGATAATATTTCTGCAAGTGTAAAATCTGCTTTCCTCTGCCTGCAAAAGACCTTTTTTGATTCCCATATTAAAAGAGTTTAACACTTCTGCCTTTTCTCCAAATCTGCAATTGTAAGGCCACATTCCTACATTCCATCTCTGCCTCTGGTGATAAAACTCTTTTCTTATTTACAACCACATTCCTGTCTCTGATTCACATGTGTATACAACAAAGACTTGTTTCATTTAAATTGCCCAGTATATAGTTTTCCTGTCTCCTGAAGTTGTCCTTGCTTCAAGATGGGGCCTCTGCCTTCCCCCATTTAAGTCTGCATTCCTGTGATAAACCTTTGCTCCTTGCTTCATTTATAACAAAGACTTGTCTTTTATAATTGTCTATGTTTCAAGTTATGTTTCAAGTTATGTTTCAAGTCATGACTTTCAAGTTATGACAACCCTTGTATTCTCTGTAATATGATAAGCTATGCTTTATTGTTTCCTGTGATGACTTTTGCTCCATTCATTAGCAGATGTGTACAATGAGTTATGTTTTCCCTTTGACCTTCCATATGTTGCTCCCTCATGTGTACTTTGCCCCTCCCAAATGAAACAGCATAATAAAAGGAGGGTTTCCAAAGCTGTTCTGGGGGCATAACATCCACCCCGGGCACTTTGTGCTCTCACCTTGAGCAAACTTGTGTCGGTGCCTCAGTTTCTCCTGGAACTCTGTTCCTGAAGTCATCGCAGTTCCCAAGTGTGACCGTCGGAAAGTCCGGCACACTGGGTCGGTGGCAAAGGGCAGGATCCTTCCATATTCAAGGTGTCCACCCTTGCGAGGGTCCCTCTAAATTCCCACCCCTGTTAAGGGGCTCTAAGAGTTGAAGCCAGAACCCTGACCGGTCGCTCATCGCAACAACTGGGGGCTCGTCCGTTGGATCGCGGCTTCAACTCCACAGCACGACTCCTGTCCAGGCGTGTGCTGCCTGCATTCCCTGTTCTCACACACCTCGGAGAAGGCTTCAAATCATGAGTAAATGGGCTCTCCAATTTTCAAAGTTTCGTCAGATCATAGGGACGAACTTTTTAATATAATGCAGAAGGCTAATTTTGTTCAAAAACACAATGGCACCATGGTCCATCTTGTAGGAAAGAGACTTTTAACAAAACTTTTACGATATATTAACAAAAATTGTCTGGCTTATCCGGAATCAGGCACTTTGTCTGTTGTAACCTGGGAAAAGCTAGGTAAATATTTTCACAATCATCCCAGGGTGCCTGCTGACATTCTGTCTGCATGGCAAGCCGTGATGGCAGCATTAAAACTCTTGCCATCTCCTTTAGATCTAACATCTTCTATCTCTAAACCTCTTGATCACTCTTCTGATCTTCTGCCTTCATCCGTGCCACCCCCACCCTATGAAAAATCAGAGAAACTTCCTCCTATTGCTGTGCATGTCCCCCCCTCTGCTCTGCCTCCGGAGAATCTTCCTTCTGCCTTTTATTTTTGCCCTGCTGTGCCTGTCTCTCCCTCTGGCAAAGAGGAAAAAGCCTCTGAGCTTCTTGCCATTTCTAAACCCCCCCTCCCCCCTTCCCTCCTCCTCCTTCTCCAAATCTCTCTCCTCACTCAAGAGGCACCTTTTGTTCACTCTATGCTTATGGCTCATGCCTCTGGGACATTTCTTTTCCTCTTAATGATTCTCTTTTTCATTAAGCCTTTTCAGTTTCTCCACCTCCCCCTCCTTATGAGGAAGATTTGTCATCTTGTTATCTTGTTAATTTTTTGCCGCCACCAGCAGCCGGAGGTTCACCAATCCACCCTTGCATCATGACTTCATCAACTATGTGCAAGGATTTTTAATACGTATAGGTAAGCTAACATGGTTTTGACTCTATCACAATATCTTGTTTGGGAATCTGAATATAAATAAAAAAGAAATAGAGAAAAATTCTTGTTGGATTACCTCAAGGAGTAAATAGGGATCAATTATTTGGCACGGGACAATTCATTACTAATGACCAACAGGCTCAAAGCCCAAGGGAGGCTTTTAATTTGAAGGGGCTTTAGCAACTTTCCACAGGATATCCTCAGGGAAAAGCTAAAATGTCTTTTGCAAAAGTTTATCAAGATCCCAATCAGGCTTATTCAGACTTTGTGGATAGATTGCAGGAAGAAAATACAAGGCAAATAGACAATGAATATGCCCGAAATGAACTCCTGTTAAAATTGGCTTATGTGGGGCTTGAAAGAGCCTCTTGGGGTGAGCTGTTCTCAGTAAAGTCCAGGGGCGCGCCTGTTGAATTCAACTGCCTGGAGTTTTCTGGGATCTAGCTTCCCATAGCAGGCTCCAAGCCAAGCTAAATTGATAATTATGGTCTACCAAATCAAAGAATAGGAAAGTAGTTGTTGTTGTTAACCTAAAGAAAAGAAAAATCAAAGAAATAAAATCAAGTTTTTCTTCTATCTTTTTTTTTATCTAGCTCTTTGGATTATTGTTTTGCCCTAAAACCCCAAATTGATATGTGTGTTTTGTTCTGTTTTAAATAAATGTTGTCTTAATAGTATCTGTGTATATATGTCTGTCTGTGTTGTTCTGTGTTATTTCCAAGACTTGGAAGAGGGTCAAAATCCTCTCTGATAACACCAAACAAAAAGGCCTTATTTAATAATGTATGGTTTGTCTGGAGAAAGTATGAAATGGAATTTTTGTAATGTATGGGTTGTCTGGAGAAAGTATGAAATGGAATTTTTGTATGTGAAATTGTTTATGCAAGCAGTCAGAATGGAAGTGAATGAGTTAATTTGCTGATATGTACATGTGAGTGTGTTAGCCCTCTAAATTGCAGATTTTATTGTTGTAAAAGCCATGGATGATGTGTGAGAGTAAATGCATGTAAGGAGAGCAAACTATTTTTATTTATTTTATTTTTTGGTGGTGAGATTTTTGTAAAGTTTCTTCTACCCCCCCCCAACCCTGCTGTGTTACTTTAAGAGTGAGAAAGGGAGAGACAGCCAGAAGAAGGGGGGGTGGCTGGTCCTTTTAACCATTTTTTTTTCTCTGCTTGGAATTCCAGTCTGAAAAAGGGGGGTGGATGTGAAACTTGATGCCCACTCTTGCAGTTTCAGCTTGCAATTATTTTTACTTGAAAGAGGAGAGATTCTTTGTTGGACAAGTTTTTTGAATTCTTTGAGTTTTAGTTAAACATCACCCAAAAGAAGTTTTTGGAATTCTTTGAGTTTTAGTTAAACATCACCCAAAAGAAATTACTCTGATCCTTTTGTGGAGTTGTTTTTTGTTTTTTGTTTTTTGTTGTTTTTTTGTTTTGTTTTTGATGTTTTTGTGTCTGTGTGCAGGACACATTGATAGAAGGTGATATCTGGGAGAATTTCCCTCCCTTAATCAGCACTAGCCTGTGGATTTTATACCTTACAACAGGCTCTGAGATTGTTAATACAGGAAAGGAGGAACATATACACTGACTCCAAATATGATTATGGAATTTTCAATACTTTTGGAGAAGAGAAATGTAGAGGAATTGATTAATAGCTAAGAGAAACAGTTGGCTCATGCAAAAGTTGATAGAAGCTGGAAGCAGAAAAGACAGAAGTTAGGCCAGAATGGCAGAAGGGCAGTGAATGAATGGAAAAGAGAAGGGAGAAACAGAAAAGTGGTTTTTAAGTTGGTTTGCACAGATTTGTGAACTGCATGCATGAATTGTATGCCTTAACGCAAGCCTTAGAATGCTGAAGGAACAAGAATGTACTATAGAAATATGGATAGGGAGAAACATGAGAAGTAGAAGAAAGAGAAAGGTGGATGTTGCATGATGTGAGTCTGTTCCTTTTGCTGCAATTATTTTAAACACGCCTGGACTATTTACTGCTAACCAATTGAAAATTTTGGAGTGGATTCATTTATCCCACACGCCCAAAGTTTCTATTTTAACCAGAGAAGCACAATTAGCTCAATTGATTTTTAAAATTTGTCACCGAACGAAAGCCTTGATTGGGCTGGAGATAGACACTCTTTTTGTGCCTATGTCTTTGCAAATTTGGGAATCATTTTTTCAAACCTCAAGTGAATTGCAATTTTCCTTAGCTGATTGGCATGGCAAGGTTTCTTGCCACCCACCACCCGATTATCGTTTGCAATGCAAATTGTTCGCACTAACCAAGCAAACAACACCCCAGCGGTCAGCTCAAAAAGCTGAACTGGCTGCTTCAATTTTTGCTTGTCAACTTTTTTCCTTTCAACCTTTGAATCTTATTGTGGATAGCTTTTATGTTTATCACACAATTCAAGTGATTTATGGATCTTATTTATCCCCCTCCATTCAACCAGATTTGTTACAACTTTTTTTAACCTTGCAAAAATTGCTTTTTGAATGCCAACATCCTATTTTTGTTGCTCACATTCGTAGTCATCAGCCTTTTCTAGGTTTTTTGCAAGAGGGAAACAATGTTGCAGATCAGGCTGCCTTCGGACCTTCAGCCTGTTCTTTGCAACCCCTCACCCCCTGGGAAAGTCATTCATAATTTCATCAAAATTCCAAAGCTTTGCAGAAGCAGTTTATTTGCATGTTTCAATTGATACCTTTTCAGGATTCATCATGGCTACCCCCCAAAGGGGAGAAGCCACCAAACATGTCATTAATCATTGTATTCGGACCTTTGCAGTGCTGGGATGTCCAAAAGAACTCAAACCAGATAATGGCCCTGCCTACAGCAGTCAAGCCATGGCAAAATTTTGTCATCATTGGCAAATCACACACAAATTCGGAATTCCATATAATAGCCAAGGCCAAGCCTTGGTGGAAAGGGTTAACCAAACCTTGAAACATGCTTTAGATCACTATAAAAATCAGAACAGGGGAAAACGAAACTCCAACCTCCCAGCAGTGCAAGACACTCTTAACCTTTGCCTCTACACTCTGAACTTTTCAAACTTCACTGGCCATCTCTTAACCACAGCTGCAGAGCAGCATTTTTCTTCTTCTTCTTCTTCAGATCTCCCTAAGCCACAGGTGTGGTATCGCCAACTTCCAGACCTAACTTGGAAAGGCCCTGAAGACCTTCTCACTTGGGGAAGAGGCTACGCAGCTACTCAACTGCCAGACAAAGTGCTGTGGATCCCTGGTCGCCATGTTCATCCGTATCATGCCTCCACAAACACAACTGCAGAACCCATTAAAGATGACAGCATGGTTTGTGACTTTTTTCAGCTTTGTTCTTACACCACTGACTGATGCCACTAAAACACAATTCCATCTGAAAGCTAACCCCAGACGTCAAAGTCTTGCCGCCTCTCACACCTTTGACATTGGTTCCGGTCAAAAATGACTCTTTTCACACTGTTTTTGCCCATCTCATGGACCCAGAGGGAACAACCTGTTGTTAACAACGAGTCTACCATCATCATCTATGTGAACTCTGTAGCTCATGTTCCTGTCCAAACTTGAAATGGTTTCAACTTTCAGGAATTACTTAGCTCCTGGTTTCCCAAAGTACCTGGTAGCTTTTCTTGGTATGATTGTATTAGGATGTATTATTTTACCTTGTGTCTTGCCTATTTTTATCAGAAGTATTACTAACAGTATTTCTTTGATTGTGCTTGACTCCATGGCAGAATTATACTTGGTATCAAGGAATGTTTAACTTTTCTCCCTGGCTGACCACCCTTTTCTCAGCTATAGCTGGTCCTTTAATTTTACTATTACTTGCATGTGCAATTGGCCCATGTGTTATGGGTAAACTTTTAGATTTTCTACAACGAAGGCTGAGCAGTATTAGCAATGACATTCTGTTGATGAAACACACTGTTGACAGTGAATACAAACATCCTCTTTTAGAATTCACTTCTGACCCAGAAACTGATGCACCCTCACACCAGCACTCTTTGAAAGGAATACTGGCGCCGGCACAGGAGTTGTCGGAGGATTTCTCTTTTTCCAGCGTAAGTATCCTAGAAGAGAAAGTTTTGGATTTTGAGGGGCCTTCTCAGTAATTGGCTTTAAAAAACAGAAAAAGAGGAGTTGTAAATCCCAGACCTACAAAAGACCTTTTTAATTCCTATATTAAAAATTACAAGGTTCTCCCTTCCTGTCTCCAGTGATAATATTTCTGCAAGTGTAAAATCTGCTTTCCTCTGCCTGCAAAAGACCTTTTTTGATTCCCATATTAAAAGAGTTTAACACTTCTGCCTTTTCTCCAAATCTGCAATTGTAAGGCCACATTCCTACATTCCATCTCTGCCTCTGGTGATAAAACTCTTTTCTTATTTACAACCACATTCCTGTCTCTGATTCACATGTGTATACAACAAAGACTTGTTTCATTTAAATTGCCCAGTATATAGTTTTCCTGTCTCCTGAAGTTGTCCTTGCTTCAAGATGGGGCCTCTGCCTTCCCCCATTTAAGTCTGCATTCCTGTGATAAACCTTTGCTCCTTGCTTCATTTATAACAAAGACTTGTCTTTTATAATTGTCTATGTTTCAAGTTATGTTTCAAGTTATGTTTCAAGTCATGACTTTCAAGTTATGACAACCCTTGTATTCTCTGTAATATGATAAGCTATGCTTTATTGTTTCCTGTGATGACTTTTGCTCCATTCATTAGCAGATGTGTACAATGAGTTATGTTTTCCCTTTGACCTTCCATAAGTTGCTTCCTCATGTGTACTTTGCCCCTCCCAAATGAAACAGCATAATAAAAGGAGGGTTTCCAAAGCTGTTCTGGGGGCATAACATCCACCCCGGGCACTTTGTGCTCTCACCTTGAGCAAACTTGTGTCGGTGCCTCAGTTTCTCCTGGAACTCTGTTCCTGAAGTCATCGCAGTTCCCAAGTGTGACCGTCGGAAAGTCCGGCACACTGGGTCGGTGGCAAAGGGCAGGATCCTTCCATATTCAAGGTGTCCACCCTTGCGAGGGTCCCTCTAAATTCCCACCCCTGTTAAGGGGCTCTAAGAGTTGAAGCCAGAACCCTGACCGGTCGCTCATCGCAACATAAAAATACACTTGGGAAGAGTATATTTTTAGGATGGAAAATTCCTATTCGTAGTAGAACGTGGCATCTGTTGTGTGGTCTGCCTGTTACATTACATCTTCTTTTATAAATATTCTATTTTAAAAAATCAAGCTTGGGTTTTTTCCCTATAATTTGAATAGCCCCCACTATTGAATGCTTGCATTTTGGATTTTTAAATCAAAAAGACTGGCTATATTTTATTTCTTCTTTTTTGTAAAACATAAACTGATTTTGCTTATCTCTTGTCTCCCAAGGAAGAAAGAAACTAGACGTGCCAGTTTTCAGCAAAACCATCTTAAAATATGGTCATGTGACTATGGGATACTGCAAACATCCCTTAATGTAGCCATGTTGCCAAGCGCCCAAAATGTGGTCACATTCCCATGGGATGGGGGATGATCATTGGAAATTCCAATTCAATTCTTTTTCAGGCAGGTTGTAACTTCTAATAGTTACTAAGCAACAAGTCATAACTCAAGGACTGCCTGTAGTGTGTAAAATATTCTGATTTAATATTCTTCTGATTTAAGACATTCAGAACATTTGCTGGTAACATAGACCCATATTTGCTTATTACGAGTAAGGCCCAATCTGTTGCAAGAAGCTTATTCTTTTTGTGCATTTAAGACGGCAACATTAAAGCCATAATATCTTCTTAGCTCCAAGTAACTAGCTGGGCAGAATACAAATTTTATGTAGAGGGATTTTTTCTGATTGGAATTTATATTTATTTATATTATTTGTTTACCACTAACTTCAGCAGATTATGTGACTGAAACAATAAAACACCAATTATACCTTCCACCCTAAAATTAGCATACAATTACAGGACTACAAACTCCTTCATGGATTACTGCCTTGTTGTTCTGTACCAGCCTGCTACCGGCCCTGCAGAAAAGGCAGGGACAACCCCTTTAGAAATGGCAAGAGGCTGGAATTACGCCTGCCAAATTTATTCACATAAAACAGAGTAAGACAAGACACCAACCATAAAACACGAGCTAAGAAGCAGGAACAATCCAAGCGGTTGCCTTCAGCAAACCAGCCCTCCCACACATTCCCCTTAAATACAGTTCAGGGCGTGGCCTCTCTGTGCCTCCTTCCGAGGTGCCACATTGCCTTCCTCTGTTTACTCCTGACTGACTGCCTCCTGCGTCGGGCATCCTTGAACAGGGCCAGCTGTGGGTCATCTTCATCCACGCTGTCAGGCTCACACAGCTGGGTCTGCATCGTGACCAGATGAGAGGGGCCTTGCTGGGGGCTCTCATCAAGCTGTCCAATCCCCTCAACAAGCTCTTCAACACCCCCCTCCTCCTCCTCTGAGTCGTCCGACCCAACTGCCGAACCCACAGGCTGACCCTGAATCACAACACTTGTCATGGCGAAGGGGCTTGCGTAATTCAATGAAACTATGAGCTATGCCATGCAGGGCCTCCCAAGATGGACAGGTCATAGCAGAGAGTTCTGACAAAATGTGATCCACTGGAGAAGGAAATGGCAACCCACTCCAGTATCTTTGCCATGAAAACCCCATGGACAGTACCAAAAGGAAAAAAGATATGACTCTGGAAGATGAGCCCCTCAGGTCAGAAGGCATCCAATATGCTACTGGGGAAGAGCAGAGGGCTAGTACTAGTAGCGGCAGAAAGAATGAAGTGACTGGGCCAAAGCCGAAAGGACGCTCAGCTGTGGATGTGTCTGGTGGTGAAAGGAAAGTCCAATGCTGTAAAGATTTTTTCTCCATAGGAACCTGGAATGTAAGATCCATGAATCAAGGAAAGCTGGACGTGGTCAAACAAGAGATGACAAGACTGAACATCAACATCTTAGGAATCAGCGAACTAAAATGGACAGGAATGGGTGAATTTAATTCAGATGACCATCAGGTATAGTACTGCGAGCAAGAATCCCTCAGAAGAAATGGAGTAGCCTTCATAGTCAATGAAAGAGTAGGAAAAGCAACACTGGGATACAATCCCCAAAATTACAGAATGATCTCAGTTCGAATCCAAGGCAAACCATTTTATATCACAGTAATCCAAGTCTATGCCTCAACCACCAGTGCTGAAGAGGATGAAATTGACTGGTTCTATGAAGCCCTACAGCACCTTATAGAACTAACACCAAAAATGATGTCCTTATCATCATGGGGGATTGGAATGCTAAAATAGGAGGCCAAAAGATAACCGGAATAACAGGCAAGTTTGGCCTTGGAGTACAAAATGAAGCAGGGCACAGGCTGATAGAATTTTGTCAAGAGAATATGATGATCATAGCAAACGCTCTTTTCCAACAACCCAAGAGACAGCTCTACACATGGACATCACCAGACGGTCAACACAGAAATCAGATTGACTATGTGCTCTGCAGGCAAAGACGGAGAAGCTCTATACAGTCAGTAAAAACAAGACCAGGAGCTGACTGTGGCTCAGACCCTGAGCTTCTCGTTGCAAAATTTAGGCTTAAACTGAAGAAAGTAGGGGAAAGCACTAGGCCACTCAGGTATGAACTAAATCATATCCCTGTTGAATATACAGTAGAGGTGACAAATAGATTTAAGGAATTAGATCTGATAGACAGACTGCCTGAAGAACTATGGACAGAGGTTCACCACATTGTACAAGAGGTAGCAACTAAAACCATCCCAAAGAAAAAGAATGCAAGAAAGCAAAATGGCTGTCTGAGGAAGGTTTGCAAATAGCTGAGGACAGGAGGGAAGTATTCCAGCTGAGCTATTCAAAATCTTAAAAGATGATGCAGTAAAAGTGCTACACTCAATTTGCCAGCAAATTTGGAAAACTCAACAGTGGCCACAGGATTGGAAAAGATCAGTTTACATTCCAATTCCAAAGAAAGGCAGTGCCAAAGAATGTTCAAACTATTGCACCATTGCACTCATTTCACATGCTAGTAAAGTTATGCTTAAAATCCTACAAGCTAGACTCCAGCAGTATGTGGATCGAGAACTACCAGAAGTACAGGCAGGATTTCGAAGAGGCAGAGGAACTAGAGATCAAATTGCTAACATATGCTGGATCATGGAGAAAGCTAAGGAGTTCCAGAAAAACATCTACTTCTGCTTCATTGACTATGCTAAAGCCTTTGATTGTGTGGATCATAACAAACTGCGGCAAGTTCTTAAAGAGATGGGAGTACCAGACCATCTTATTTGTCTCTTGAGAAACCTATATGCGGGTCAAGAAGCAACAGTGAGAACTGGACACGGAACCACTGATTGGTTCAAAATTGGGAAAGCAGTCCGGCAAGGCTGTATACTGTCGCCCTGCCTATTTAACTTATATGCAGAGCACATCATGAGAAAGGCAGGGCTAGATGAATCAAAAGTTGGAATTAAGATTCCTGGAAGAAATATCAACAACCTAAGATACGCAGATGATACCACTCTAATGGCAGAAAGTGAAGAAGAACTAAAGAGCCTCTTGTTGCGGGTGAAGAAGGAGAGTGCAAAACTTGGGTTGAAACTAAACATTAAGAAAACCAAGATCATGGCATCTGGCCCTCTCAATTCCTGGCAAATAGATGGGGAAGAAATGGAGGTAGTGACAGATTTTGTTTTCCTGGGCTCCAAGATCACTGCAGATGGGGACTGTAGCCAAGAAATTAAAAGACGCTTGCTCCTGGGTGTTGTGATTCAGCGTTACCCTTTGATACCAGCAGTTGAGTCTGATGATTTTGAAGAGGAGGAGGAGGAGGGGTTTGGAGAGCCTTTGGTGTCAGAGGGAGGCTCTGATGTACTGCAGGACTCTCAGTCTGCCCCCTCCCGTCATGTTCCTCATCAGACTCAGCCGTATGAGCACGAGGTATTGGATGTAGATGATTCACAGCTGAAGTATGGTGCTGGAGAAGACTCCTGCAAGTCCCTTGGACTGCAAGGTGATCAAACCGGTCAGTCCTAGAGAAGATCAACCCTGGCTGCTCTTTAGAAGGCCATATCCTGAAGTTGAAACTCAGATATTTTGGCCACCTAATGAGAAGGAAGGACTCACTGGAGAAGAGCCTAATGATGGGAAAGGTTGAGGGCAAGAGAAGAAGGGGATGACAGAGAATGAGGTGGTTGGATAGAGTCACTGAAGCAGCAGGCGTGAGCCTAAATGGACTCCAGAAAATGGCAGAGGACAGGAAGGCCTGGAGGAACATTGTCCATGGGGTCTTGATGGGTCAGACACAACTTTACAACTAACAATAACAACAACAACAACAGGACTACAAATTCATCTAATAGCGAAAAGCAGATCTGGACAAAAATAGCAGCAAGCATTTTATCAGTCTTCCCCCCCACCCACCCCGAAGACTTAAGACTTGAATGTAGGGTTGTGTAAAAGCAATAATTGTAAAACATTTTTTAAACTGTTTTTTTAAAAAAAACTAAAGACAAATGATACTCAAATAAATAAAAAGCAAAACATTAAAATTACAGAATAAAATTTAAAAATGAAATAAAAATAAAAATAATAGCTTTGGAGAGTGACCTACTTTTGGGAGAATAGCAATAGTGAGTTTGAGAAGTACTCCCCAGCAGATGAACAACAGACTCTAGCTATAATTGGGCAAAGCACACAACAGTGTAACTTTTGCTGAAGAATGCAACCTTTCAGATTCAAAAGCAAAAAAACAAAATTATACAGACGTCTTACAGAGTCCACCTACAAATCCTTAATGCGGTTGCATTTTGGGTGGGATTGTATTGTTCCCTGCAATCCTGGGACAAGGACGTTTGATTTAAAAAGTGTCTAACAGGTACTATCTTTAATAATAATAATAATAATAATAATAATAATAATAATAATAATAATAATAATAATAATAATTTGAGTGTTCAGTTGACTGAGTTTTGTTTTATGAATTAAAGTTTTTAATAATAATAATAATAATTTATTTATTTATTTATTTATTTGACTTATATACCGCCCTATTCCCATAGGACTCAGG
Organism: Vipera ursinii; assembly: GCF_947247035.1. Lineage (NCBI taxonomy): Eukaryota > Metazoa > Chordata > Lepidosauria > Squamata > Viperidae > Vipera > Vipera ursinii. Next base: position 44,937,965 of record NC_139513.1, read on the forward strand.
GCGGTTTACAGGGCAATTAAAACCATACAATGCAAAAGTTAAAATAAATTTAAAACAATTAATTAAATTTAAGCCCAAAAGCTAAAACTTTAAAACCCAATTAAAAACCCCTCAGTCTAGGCCAGACAGCTCAAAGAGCCAAGTTTTTAGGTCCCGGCGAAATGAACGGAGGTCGGGGGCAGTCCTAAGTTCCATAGGAAGTTGGTTCCAAAGGGCAGGCGCACCCACAGAGAAGGCCCTCTCTCTGGGAGTCACCTGCCGGCAATCCTTCACCGGCGGTACCCTAAGAAGGCCCTCCCTGTGGGAGCGCACAGGACGATGGGGAGTTAATGTCGGCAGCAGGTATTCCCTCAGATAATTCGGCCCCAAGCCATTTAGGGCTTTATAGGTCATCACCAGCACTTTGAATCTCACCCAGAGGGCAACTGGAAGCCAATGCAGCTCGCGGAGAAGAGGTGTCACACGGGAGTATCGGGCAACTCCCATCACAACTATTATAATGATAATAATCAGTGCTTTTTTTCTATAAGAAAAAGGTGCCGGAACTCACACATGTCATACAACCCGCCTTGCCTATCCTACAAGGTTCCATCCAAAAAAGGTGCCGGAACTCCGTTCTGAGCGTTCTATGAGAAAAAAAGCCCTGATAATAATAATAATAATAATTTGGAGGGGACCTTGGAGGTCATCTAGTCCAACTCCCTGCTCAGGCAGGAAACCCTATACCATTTCAAGCAAATGGCTGTCCAGTCTCTTCTTAAAAACCTCCAGTGTTGGAGCATTCACCACCTCTGGAGGCAGGTTGTTCCACTGGTTAATTGTTCTAACTGTCAGGAAGTTTCTCCTTAGTTCTAGGTTGCTTTTCTCCTTGACTAGTTTCCATCCGTTGCTTCTTGTCCTGCCTTCAGGCTCTTCGGATAATAGCTTGACTCCCTCTTCTTTGTGGCAGCCCCTGTCCAGGTAGTTGCCCTAAGTCAAAAACTGACTTGAAGGCAAGACAGGCAGACAGACAGACAGACAGACATGCACAGACATGGTTTCTAACAGGGAAACTCCTTGTCCATCTTCAGAGGAAAAATTAATTTCTCATTGGGATTTTTGGATTGATAGCAGTATTAATCCCCTAATCTTGATATGCAGTTAAACAATATACAAGTGGTTTTGGGTATTAGGGCCCCCTGATTCTGGGATTGTTCCATCTCTTTTGGATGGCATTGCACTGCCCCTCAAAAGAACTTACACATGCAGTCCTTGACTTCCGTCCACAACTGAGCCCAACGTTTCTATTGTTAAGTGAAACATTTGTTAAGTGTGTTTTCTTCCATTTTACGACATTTTCCTCGTCAACATTGTTAAGTGAATCACTGAAATTGTTAAGTTAGTTACCCAGTTGCTAAGTGATTCTGGCTTCCCCATTGACTTGCTTGTCAGAAGGTCACAGAAGGTGATCACGTGACCCCAGGGCACAAAAACTGTCATATATATGAGTCAGTTGCCAAGAATCTGAGTTTTTCAACACTGCTGCAACAGTCATAAGTGTGAAAAATGGTCATAAGTCAGTTTTCAATCCCGCTGTAAATTCAAACGGTCACTTAATGAATTGTTATAAGTCAAGGACTACCTGTAATTGGGCCAAACTTGCTATTTCTACCTATTCCTTTCTCTTGGGGGAGAGGGAGTCCTAAATTCAGGATTCTTATCTTTTTCATTAACTACAGGATTTATCCTCTCTTTATACCACAGACAATCAAGATATTTTTATTTTCTGTGTGCAGTTGTATTACATTTATTTCAGTGCTATGAACTGGAAAAATAATGTCTTAAACATGAAATAAAGCTACGGAGATATGACTGAAATAATAAATCTGCCGCCAGTTCCGAGAAGAATCTGTGGGATATTAAAAAAGACGTATCAGTTATTACAAGCATTATAATCGGAGCTCTATGAAGTATAACAAAAGAACTAAATAGGAGGAAAATTGATGGAAAGAGAAAGTTAATAAGCCAAGTAAGATGGCAAGACTAAATAATAAATATATGATGGTGTGTGTGTGCACGTGCGTGCGTGCATGTGTGTGGTCTGTGTGAAGCCATTTAAACTATGTGAGAGTTTTGTAGTTTACCACAAAATATACAGTAGGTCAAATCCTATTTACCCCTTGGAATGCTGAATGTAGGCTTTTTAAAGAGGTATTTCAGAAGGCTTCAAATTCAGTACTCTTATTAGCTATGTAAAAAAAATCTCAGTGAAATATGGAGAAGGAGAAAAAGTCCATCTAATACAGCAACTGCATTCATAGGGATGGGATGGGGGAAGGGAGCTGAATAAACCATATCCCATCCTTTTTTATATGTGTTGATACTGCATGAACAAAAAGGGCTTGCCGCAACTACCATTTTGACTTTTTTGACCCTCCCATTAGATACCATTGCTGTAGAAATCTAAACCAGGGCTTTTCAACCTTTTCACAGATTGTACCACTTTTAGGACATGACAATATTTGAGTAACACCAGTGCTTAGCAAGGTGTCAAAAACTTGATGACAAAAAAGGGGGGGAGGGATTTTGGGTTTTACTGATTAGATTCATTTGTTGTTATAGAAATGGCTAGTTTATATTATGTAAAAGTAAAAAGTTGTTAGTGCTTCCTTCTACTGCAGCAAAGGAAGTCTGTTCTTTTTCTCCACTCCCCCTCACTTTTTCCCCCATTTTCCTCTCCATTGTGTCCTACTATTTGCTTTTGTATTTTTGTATTTTATTCTATAATCTAATAAAATATTACAAACTGTAGAATAAAAGGGAAAAAGTACCAATTTTAATTTCTTCAGTGGCTGTTCCTTTGATGAATCACTTTCCCTTTGCACTGACAAATGTATGATGAATTTATCCATGTTTATTAATATGCACCACTCCCAGCTAGTTCAGGGGTCTTCAGACTTGGCACTTTTAAGACTTGTGGACTTCAACTCCCAGAATTCCTCAGCCCTCATGGCTCGTTGAGGAATTCTGGGAGTTGAAGTCCACAGGTCTTAAAGTAGCTAAGTTTGTAGAGCCCTGAGCTAGATGGGTAGCCCTTCTTCCTCTCTCCCTTCTGAGCTCTTTCCACAGTGTAGTAAGAATGCACCCCCCAATCCCTTCCTTGTACCCTTAAAGACACAGGAATCAAGTGCAAAGCAAGAAAGGCTCACAAAATAAGAAAACATATAAACTCTGGATTTTTTTTCTTTAAGCTGCCTCACAATATTGTAACCAAGACTGAAAGGCTCCAACATTTGCAAAAAGCTTTAGCCTTAAATTAAGCCTGTTTACCTTCAAAGAAAACTTTCTAAAAGCCATAGACAGACTCAAGATAAGGGGGTAAAACTAATTACATTTGTTTAAAGGGATTAAATCTATGGAAGTCAACACTTTGGACTCATTGCTAGCCTAAAATACAGACTAATTGTCAGAATCCATTTATATTTCATTTCTGTCTCTTCTGTGCAAAACCCAATTCTCACCCTTCCCTGGATTCTGCCATTCCCAAGGAGAAGAGGGAACAAGCATGGGATTTTATTACTTTCACTTCCTTCCTTAATTGTAACCTTTGTGTATTTCCCCTGCCTGCTATCCATCACAATGTAGCCAATTACCAGGCATTCCCCTCTTATCTTGTGGACAGCTAAGAAAGGGGGTGGAAAGTGAGGAAGGAACGCTTCCGGAATCTGGATTGTTTCTCCAGATGAAATGTGAGGGGGTAGGAATGATCCTGTTTGTCCCACAAGGGGCTTGCCACCTGGAGCTTGGCTGATCCGGAACTGAATGAACTGAGGGGTAGTGTTTCCTCAGGGACACTTTAAAAATATCGATCTGTGAGGGGATTCTTCAGATCCTGTCTATTATACCTGCCATCTTCTATTTCTTAGTAAAAGTTCCTACTTGGAAAACCTTGTCTCCAAGAGTTTCTTTCCTAAGATGTAGGCTGAAGTGACACTAATAACCAAAGCACACAAATGGAGCCCCTGAATTACAAAACACTGTAAAAACTGTACAAAAAATCCTTATGGTAACCCAATCAAGCTTCCAGCTGATCCAGAACTAAATAAACCCACCTCCTTTCCGACATGCTCATCTGCTGGCTTTTCATTTCATCAACACTTCTCCTGGCTGGAGAAAACAAACCAAGGGACCATTTCCTTGAAGCAAAGGCACTCGAGTCCCCTGATCATTTTGCCTTCTTCTGTACCTTTTACAACTCAGTTATATTCTTTTGTCAGATGCAGTTACAAGAATTGGACATAGTATTCTGATTCTGTATGTAGCTATATGACAGATCTGCATAAGGGCATGATAATATTAGCATTTTCCCTTTCCTATTTTTCCCTAGTATGAAATTTGCCTTTTTTTTCATAGTTGCCAGACAGTAAGTAGCATCCTCACTCAACTATCCACTATGATCCCAAGATCTTTTTAATGATTAGTTACAGTCAATACAGGAAAAAAACCCCATCAATATATATGTGAAGTTGGTATTTTCATCTGAGGTTTCATTATCTCAGACTGAATACTCTGCTCTCTTCCTATAAGAGTTGCATTATATCTTGCCCTTTCTTATTGAGCTATCTAAAGTTTCTTGCACTCCTGCTAGGACCCCTAATGCAATACAATGGAGCACACATGCATACAAGAGCTGGGAAGGAAGAGGCAGAGGTATTGCTATTTTAGTCATAATAAGAGGAACACAAGCTGGTGCTAGAGACAAAATAAGTTAGCAAAGGGGAAAAGAAATGTTCTGGGCAGATGGCTTTACAAACAGATGTAAATTAAAGTTATATAATTAGATCATTAAACCAATTCAGTCAGAATAAAGAGACAAGATTCCTACTGGGACATTGGATTTAAAAGAGAAGACAGAATATGGTCAAAATGGGAGAGATCATGGATTCCAAGGAACAAATAGATGCCACACTACTTAAGTAGTGATATGGTCAGAGATCAAGGAGACCAAGAGTCATGCCAATTTAGGACACACAAGAACAGGTTATAGCAGGCAGTTATACTACCCCTAAATGCAAGCTTCTACATTTGGGGATTATATGTCCTAATCACACATTAGTTACTTACAAGTGGTTCCACCCATGTTTTGGGTTTCTGCCACCCAATTGAATGGTTTCTTATGGTCTTCTGTCTATCTGCAGCTGGTGATTCTCTTTTAGGCTAGTTAGTCTGGTCTTTAATTAAAAGATAGAAAATGAATGAAAAGGACTGAAATGCTATCTGAAATAACCTTTTCAACATTGCTAACCTTAGCCTACTATATCAGAGCTGCTAATGGGATGATACTTTCTGTGTCACCTTGGCCAGAAGCCCATTTGTGTTCCATTTCTTCATCCAAAGAGAAATCATAGGCTGGCGTCATATCAGGAATTGAGAGAGCTCATAAATATTTCCTTTCAGATTTACTTTCCAACCGATCGCTTGAATGAAAAACTACTGGGCCATAAAATGCTGTTCTTTATTTTCAGGTGAGTAACTTGAAAACCCTTTGTGATCTGGGATTTAAGACTGGATAAATGAGTTGATTTGGTTTGTGCAATTGAAACGAGGTTGAGCTAAACCAACTGGAGGGTGGGTTTAAACCAATTTGACCCTTTCTTGCCCTCCCAATAAAAGCAATACCCAGTGGGCTGTGAGGTGACATTGCAGGGCATTATTGGGAAGAAATACGTAAGGGAAAAGAATAAAGAAACAAGTAAAATAAAAGTCAATCCTGGAAAAAAGGAAGGCATGAGGAAAAAAATTCAGAATACTTCTGCCATAATTCTCCTTCAAATAAGAGGGAAACTGACAGGCTTTCTATCAAAGATTTCTGTTGTTATTATAACCTACAAAAATGCTTCTTAACCTTAGTAAGTATAAAATGTGTCTGGGGAATTCTGGGAGTTGAAGTCCACAGAACTTAAAAGCTGCTGAGGTTGAGAAACACTGCTCTTCAACAATAAAGTAGCATTCCTGTACTTCCTGTGTCTTTTCCATGACCTGGTCTAATTTGAACGGCTGACAGTTATCATGCATCCATTTTCCTGGATAAAATAATAATCCTGAAATTGAATTATGCATTCTTCCTCTTACTATATTGTAGCTCTTTTATTGTAGCTCTTTGCTTAGAATTTTCTTGACAGTGTGCCATACAATTATGCATGCTTCGCAAATCATTGAAGTGCTCCATACCACCTGCAAAGCTTAACAACTTCTCAAGCACAAATCTGAAAAGAAGATACTGCTACTTGAAGATGGTGAAGCAAAATCTATCTTCAAGCCTGAAAAAAAGCTGCTTCAGTGAATAGCAGAGAGGGTCTTTTGTTACGGTTGCAGGTGATCCAAAGCATTTTTTCCCCAATTATTTTCAAAACTTGCAGACCTACAGCATGCACTTGATAATTAATGGAACTTCAAGACAGAATGGGATTCTGTTAATGTACGCCCATTCCACTCCTCAACAATGTCCTTGCCTGGTGTTCTTGTGGTGATGATTCATCTCAGGAAAAGTGTTGTGTAGTGGGTTCGTTGCACAGGAATGAAGACGAGGCGAGTGAGTTCAGCAAAGAACATGGTTTATTGCTTGCAGGATCAGAACTGGGGAACTGGGCTGCAGCTGCAGCAATTTATAGCCTGGCCCCTAGGGACAGCCAATAGGTTTAAACAGTGCTTTTTTGTAAAAGAAAAAGGTGCCGGAACTCACACATGTCATACAGTACAACCTGCCTTGCCTACCCTATAAGGTTTCATCCTAAAAAGGTGCCGGAACTCCATTCTGAGCATTCTATGAGAAAAAAAGCCCTGGGTTTAAAGCAACCTATTGCTGCCTAGGGGCAGCCAATAGCAGCACTGGAGACAGGATGTCTGAGTTGCTGGGAGCCATTAGCTAGCTTCAGCTTACCACGTGGTGTCACAATCAAGCCCAATACATTACAAAAATAGTGTTGGGTGATATAATCATTCATCTTGAAGCACTGTGTTCTAAAGCAGCTTAGGATTCCCTGACTCTTTAGCTGACATGTCTTAATATCTGGAGCAGCTGTAACCGTAAGAAACTTAAGCTAATCACCATTCTACCCCATCTAGATAATAGTTTCTCGATGATGCCCACATTACCTTAGCCAAATCCACTTGAGGTACGTCTTAAAATCCCAGCAGAAGTCAAGGTCAGAGATAAACCTGAGTGAAATGATTGAACTCTCATTTCTGTTTTTACTTTCAAATGTGATCAGATGTTCCTCTTCTCTAGTTATGCAAGATGCCCTCCCTACTAGCTTTGCAGCAGGAAGACTGAATTACTGTGTTAGTGGGGGAAATCTATAAATTGGGGCAGTTTATACAGTGCAAACCAATGCTGCATGAGTCTCTAGGTAGTATGCACCAAAGAAAGAAAATAAACTATTTTATTGATAAAATGTCATAGTTCTATAGATGTTAACAGTATTTATCATCTCACTAGGACAGATATAAGTAGTGTAATTTCTAAGTGGTAGCACATGCAGCAGAAGGAGTGAGCAGAATAAATACTAAGCCACAGATATACGGGCTATCCAGGCATCCTCTATACACAACTCAGTCTGTTGGGTATCTCTCCTTACGTTTATTTCATAGCAATTGCTTCATGAATATTTGTGGTTTCAGAAGAAAGTGACTCCACTCTGCCTCTTACTCAGTAGGCTGGAAAATTGGTTTACACTATGTTGAGTTGAATTTAATAGGATGCAATGGCTTCTAGTTATGTATAATGATGTTTATTAGTCTTGCAGAAGGAATAGGCATCCATATTTTCCAGAACCTCTGAAATGAAACAAATCTCATGGAGGGAGAACAACAAGCGTCATTGCATCTTGCAAATATTGTCTGTCTATTACTTGATAGAGTCTTACAAAGAAGAATACTGTAAATAAATTTTTAAAAAGAACAAGAAAGACTTCAAACTTTAGTAAGACTAAAGAGGTTGCCAGAAGAGCACCAGTAACTAATGTCTCTGTCTGCTTAATCAGATCAAATAAAAGATAATTTATATTTCTAAGCTCTATCAGGTGCTTCCCAGACTGCTTATATTTAGAAATGCCTCTTCCTGACAGGGCTTTTTTATAAGACTCAGCAAGTAAAATACTCACCTAATCATTTACTTTGAGGATTAGTAATTTGTTAGTTTCATCATAACAGGTTTTGTGAACCAGAAGCTTCAGAATCACTTGAGGCCTTGAAAACATTTTTGTAGCCATTGAGAGCAAAATCTCGATTACTTGGGAGTATTTTAATTTAAATAAATAAATAAATAATTAGGAAGTTGCAAAACATAAATTTCAATCAGTAAAATAATAATAAATATTGGGACTGGGCTAATTATTCAGAAGGGTGTTTTTAAACCCACTGCTTGATGCACGTTCTCTTGTTTAAGGCTCAGCCTGGCTTCTGTTGAAGGCCCAGCGTGGGCTTGCATTCCTTTGTTTCAGTAACAACCCTAGAATTGCTATCTGTGCACATACACATGCTCTGAAATGGTGTGAATGCCCAGAAGAAGGCCCTACTGAGTTATTGACAGGATATGGCCCTAGTGTTACAGTAAGAGTCAAATTTAAATGTTTCTTATATCCTCAGAAGTGGTCAGAAGTCATTCTTTATATCAATATTTTTTTCTTTTTAATATATCTTTCTGCACTTCCCCCCTTCTTTATTTTTCTCTCTGATTGTTAACAATAAACATCAGTTTCTGGCAAAAATGTAAATTGCAGTCACGTGACCATAGAAAGCTACAAACAGCTGTAAATGTGGGCCGGTTGCCAAGCGCCCAAGATGCAGTCACATGACTGCTAGGGAAGGGGAATGTCACAACTTTGAATCCAGGTTGTAAGTCTCCTTTTTCAGGGTCCATCGTAAGTTTGTACGATCACTAAGCCACTGGTCATAAGCCTAGGACAAGGGTAGGCAACCTTGGCTCTTTTATGACTTGTGGACTTTATGACTTGTGACTCAGGAATTCTGGGAGTTGAAGTCCACAAGTCATAAAAGAGCCAAGGTTGCCTACCCCTGGCCTAGGACTACTTGTATATTCTGTAAAAAAGTATTAAAGTGATTAATAATAGGATATGACCCCATGAAGCTTCAGTCAGAGGGTTTAAAAGGTCTTCAGTCCCCTGGAAAGCCTTACAGGACCCTAAGAGATTCAAAAACAAAGAAACAGAATCTGTTTTCTAGTATTTAAAATAAGAAATATATAGTATGGGATTTCTATTTTAAGCCTTTAAAAGAATTTTTGGAAAATAAAATAAAATCCAAAGACTACCCTACCCACTGCCACCAAAAAGGGGGGAAAACCCCTCCACACACAAAAACAAAAACATAAAGTTCTAGTTCCATTCACTTTACATTATTTTTAAAGAATGATTTCACAGGTGTCTTGGAGGTTGTAATTTGCAATATAACAGTTGTTTGTAAATAATAACATACCATTTTAACAGACTGAAAATCACTAGTAAACTTTTAAAATAAATATAACAACCGTGCAAGAGTAAAATCAATACATAAAATTATAACCTATAATAATTTCAAGATCTATTAGTAAAAATCTGATCTGCTTTTGATATTCTGTGAAATTAAAATACAGACTCTGAACCTAGAGGAACATAAATTGTAATGCGGAACAAATCCATATCATAAATTGTAATTTAGAAATGTTTTCCATTTTGAATTGAATTCTATGTCAGGTTTGCTGTTATGATATGAAGCTATTCTAGAGGTTGATATGATATTCCCACAACTCAACTATTCCGTTATTAAGAGAATCAAACAACCTTTGTATTATTGCTTAGCTAGCTACAGCTAACTCCCTTCAAAATGTTAAACATTGTATGCCCCCAGCCACCAAAAGGTCACCCATTCCTGCTTTAGGAAGTGAAGATACAATAACTAGTTGTTGGTGTTCATCAAAATCATGTCACAATAATATATTTTGATGTATTCTGGAATATGAACTCTACCCGGAAGCAGAGACTGAAATTTTCATCAGAATATGGGAATCCCAAAGATGCTTTTTCATGAGGCAACTGGACTTTCTTTTTTATTTTTTCAAGACGTTTAGCTTCTCATCCAAGAAGCTTCTTCAGCTCTAACTGGATGGTAGAGAATGGAAGGATTTATACTCCTTGCAGACAGCTGGTCATTTGCATTCTTCTGGAGAGTCATTGAGACCACCTGGAGGTTTATCTGTGTTGTCAAGGTCACCTGAGTAGTGCAAATGGAATTTCTTGGAACTGTGTTGTAGACTGAAGATAGATGATGTTATATTCCTCCTCTCTGTCGAGAGAGGGCTGTTCAATTTTGACATAGATGGCGTCTTTGACTCTTCTTTCAAAGCAGCAATCCTCTCTGTCCAAAATGTGGACTTTGCTGTTTACAAAAGAGTGGCCTTTCTCTTTTAAATGCAGATGGACTGCTGAATCGTTTTCCTGATGGGTTTGTTCTGCTATGTTGTGCCATGCATTTATGACATGGTTGTTTTGTTTCCCCAATGTATAGATCTGCACATGGCTCACTGCATTGTCTATCTCCAGTCTACAACACAGTCCTTTCAAAGTTCCAAGAAGGCTCCACACCCATTTGCACTACTCAGGTGACCCTGATGACACAGATAAACCTCCAGGTGCCCTCAACGACTCTCTAAAAGAATGCAAATGACCAGCCATCTGCAAGGAATATAAATCCTTCCATTCCCCACCATCCATTTAGAGCTGAAGAAGCTTCATGGATGAGAAGCTAAAAAAAAATCCATTTGCCTCGTGAAAAAGCATCTTTGGACAACTATGACCTGGATGTTTAAGAATCTCCATAGACAGAATATGGGAACCACATTCTAATCCCCATTCCATTATGAAGCTCATCAAGTGATAATGGTCAAATTAATTGGCTGGTACACATAGTCACCCATTTCCTTCACATGACATGGTGACTCAGTTCACTGTATTCCTTAACAAGGCAGATTATACACAAAGTTATCCATTATTGTGACAATGAGCAAAATATAGTAACATAATGCTTATAAAAGGGTTGTTGTTCCTGGAACCACTATGGCAAAAATGAAACTCTGAAGTTTATGGAACCTTATTCCTTAAGAAAGCTAATTACTGTCTTCCTAGTATTTGAATTAAACATGATTTTACTGCCCTCTTTTGGAAAAGATTTACACAGCAAAGGAACTGGCAGGTTGCTAGATGCCTCTGGACTGGAAGGCATTAAATATCTAATTCCACAATGATGACAAATGAGAAAATGCTGATGACTAGAACAATAGAGGAAAACGTTTAAGGTGACCATGCTAAGTTTAAGGTGACTACTGCTAAGCTTGTAAGCCACCCTGAGTCTTCGGAGAAGGGCGGGATATAAATGGAATTAAAATAAAAAAATAAAAAATAAATGATGAATGCAGAAATTCTGTAGGAACAATTAGATCTAAGAAACATGATTCTTCTCCTCTGTTGTACTGTAGCAGTAGCCTTGATTAACATTAATAGATTTCTTTACTAGTCTAAGGACAAGATCTTTATAAGAAATACACAAAAATAAAAACATTTTTATAAAACCTAGATGGAGTCGTAAAATTAGCTAGAATTAGGGATAGTATTTTGTTAATTTCCTTGGGACTTTTTAAAAAAAAAATCGGGGACAAATAATATTTGAGAATAATTTTCAGAATGAAAACACTTACTGTGCCTGCCAGAGTTCCTATTCTTGTGCAAATACCACCCAACCCACTTTGTGTTCAAATTCTCAGCTCTTACAAAAAGAGCCCAGGGCTTTTTCTGTCAGGCTAGTTAGGAAACTCAGCTATGCTTATCTGGATTCTGAGCATGTACCAGGAAAAAAAAATCAAAGCCCATATTCCTGTTAACTACCATGGGGCCAAAAGAGGATAATATTTTCAAAAACCTGTAAATGAATAGATATGCTAAACACCTTAGAAATCCATGTGGGAGATTCAGAACAACTTTTGGAGCTGTATATATGTTAACATTTGAATCTTATTTTAGCTTTTGACTAGAATGGAACATTTGTAGGCAAGTTTGACTGCTATTAAGAGATGATGAATAAGACCTTTTACAGATCATCCTCACCTTACAACTATTCATTTAGAAACTGTTCGAAGTTATATTACTGAAAAGAGTGACTTACAATTGGTCCTCACACTTATAACCAGTGGTGGGATTCAGCCCGTTCACACCAGTTGGACAGAACCAGTAGCTATTTTTTTGTTGCCCAGGCCCAGAATGGACTTCCGGAAGTGGCATCCACACAGAGAACCAGTTGTTCACATATTTGAATCCCACCACCGCTTATACCCATTGCAGCATCTCCATGGCCTTGTAATCAGAATTCGGATGCTTGGCAACTGGCATGTATTTACAACAGTTGCAGCTTGTGATTGTTAGGATGCCGCAATAGTCAGAAATGTGAAAAATGGTCGTAAGTCACTTTTTTCAGTGCTATTGTAACTTTGAATGGTCACTAAATAAACCAGGGCTTTTTTTCCTCATAGGAAACACTCAGAACGGAGTTCCGGCACCTTTTTTGGGGTGGAACCTTGTAGGGTAGGCAAGGTGGGTTGTATGACATGTGTGAGTTCCGGCACCTTTTTCTTTTACAAAAAAAGCACTGAAATAAACTGTTGTAAGTCGTAGACTACCTGTACTTTCAGATGTTGCAAAAGAAGGGTCAGTGTTGTTTGTTTCAAACAACATATGGAAATTTGAGCTCTTGTTCCTTTTTTACCCTCCTCCCAAAAAAATTTGCATGCTGAGGAGTTTTGAGCATCAACTGATTATAGCATGTTCCCTCATATTGAGTGTCTCACACTTTTCCCCCACCAAATAGATCAGGGTTAAGGTTATCAATTCATAGTTAATAGTTTCCTCTGCAAATTTATGTACTCATGCTACCATCGTAACATTAATATTGCACCAATAGATTCTTTTGCAGCAGACCAAAACTTTTGGGGCATGAAATTGTCACCCCAGTGGTGGACTATACAAGAACAAAAGCCAAATTGGCAAGGAATCCTACAGTTAGCAGTATCTGTAACAAATTCCAGGAAATAGAATTACAGCTTTTTATGCATAGGGAAAGTTAGTCACAAAGAATAATTATGCAGCGCACTTCCTGAAGATAATTCAGCTGACTGTGAGGGATGGAGGGAGGGGAGAAGCATAAATAATATTTAACTAGGTCATACATCTGTATCTTACAGTACTTTAGGCTGCCAAGTATAACATCTGACTTCAGTCCTGAAACATTATTTTAGTGCATATCTTTTATAGGTCACTCCCTCCCTTAACAGCTAACTTGCAACTTGGTAATTTTATGAAGTTGTGTCATTAAATTCATATTAAGATCCTTCTAAAATTAGCAGGGCGCTGTGCCTGCAGTATAATAAAGACTTTACTTAGCTGTCTTGAAATGATCTAATCAGCAGAGGAACCTGGGAGTTGGGGGAGGTTGTCTTGCAAACCTCCTTCCTTATTTTCTTATGAATGATGAATGGCTAAAATATACAGAGTTCATTACTAAATCAGAAAAGGTGTAAGTCAGAGCGCTGCCTGGGGACTTTCTAGGGTAAGAAGCAGTCAGTTACTTTGTCTTATCTGAAGAACTAATAACATGGCAATATTCAGCGTTTGAGTTTCTCACTGCACGTAAAAGAAAAAGAAAAGAAAATCCATAGCTGGCAGTTTTTCCTGCCTATCTCTGCATTGAGAGTGTGTTCCAGAGGCAGGAGAATAAGAGCTGAACAGAAGACATGCCAGCTTCAGAACAACACAGGTATTTTGTAAGTTTCCACAGGGGTACTGAAAAAAGTGACTTATGACCATTTTTCACACTTAGGACTGTTGCAGCATCCCCATGGTCATGGCCAAGCCTTATTATAAAAAACGTTATGCCCTCTCAGAAAGAGGAGGTCACAGGGTTGCTAGGCTATCTGAGAAGCCACCTTGTTCTGCCTGATGGAGTATTAACCTTGTTGGAATTAGGTGCCAATAGGAAGAGAATTCTCTGTTTCTCAACAGTCTCTGTTGGGAAGGAGATTTTTAGTACATACCTGTGTTGATTTTTAATTCCACCTTTAATTTCAGTCAAGATTTTTAGTACATACCTGTGTTGATTTATTAGTTTATATGTTAATTCCACCTTTAATTTCGGTCAGCTCAAGGCAATATACATATCTAAGGCTCTTTTCTCCACAACAAACCTGTGAGGTGGGATGGGCTGAGACAGAGAGAGGGAATGGTCCAAACTCACCCAGCCAACTTTCCCTACTAAAGGAAGATTAGAACTCAGTCTTCCACTTCGTAGCCCAACACCTTACTAAGATAAGCTGAAACTACCAAGATAAAGTGAACCTTTTTTTCTTCCACAATTGCCCTATTGTTATCTAATTTTTACTGAAAACTGACCAAGCCAATGAATTAATTCTACCAATCTTGTCTTCCAGAAATATAGCTGTAATACTGTTAAGAGGTTTTTTTTTAAAGCTCATTGAGGGGATGGGGCAGGCAGACAGGACCAAAGTGAGAATTAGATTCCTTGATTCTTGCAGACAACTTTTAAAAGTTGCTGTTTTCCTTTAGTTTATAAATCAGTTTATTTTTAACACCATGGCAATGGCCTTGGATATTGCAGTTATTACCATAGTAACTAGGGTAAGAACAAAGGGTTTGCTTCAGGATTAATAGAGCATGACTTATAATTCATTGTTTAAATAAATGATAATAAAAGTCTAAGTGGTCCAGTAACTACGGCAGCAGCATAGAAAATCTCAAAATCAATTTATTCCCAATAGCAGGTTTGTTGTTGTGGGGAAAATAGGAGGAGGACGGTATATTATGTGTGTCCACTGCCTTGATATACTTATAAAGTAAATAAAGGCAGGATAAAGATCTAATAAATCAATTGATCAATTAAACTTGCAGTGTTGACATAAAGCTAATTATATTTTAAATATTTTAATATTGATTAAAAATGCACACGTCTGCCTCATACGTTGTGCACTGACAACCTATCTGTTACGAAATGTTTCTAAATGAAGGTGGGATACTAATTTATTTAATAAGTAAGCAAATATTGCCTATTCTCCCTTGTCTTAAGGCAGATGATCAGCCTGTACATCTCTTAAGGCAGAGACGGAAATCAGACTCCGAATGACCACTAGACGGCAGAATAGAATTACTGTAGAAATTTATGTACATTTTTCTCTACAAACTCCTTCAGCCTCAAATGGTAGTTTCTAATTTT
Source organism: Vipera ursinii (assembly GCF_947247035.1). NCBI lineage: Eukaryota > Metazoa > Chordata > Lepidosauria > Squamata > Viperidae > Vipera > Vipera ursinii. The sequence continues at coordinate 44,953,271 of NC_139513.1, forward strand.
GCACCTCGGTGCTAATTTTTGTATAATTTCACATTTCCCTGTAAAAATACTAGAAAGAACATACAGGTGGATTTCAAAATTGTGTTTTAGCATCATGAAGCTCCCTTGGGATCAATACATATCTCTATCAATTTTAACCGTTACTCATATCTTGTTTGACCCAGAAGGATGCAGCTCTTATATATATATAGAAAGAGTAAACTTTATCAGAAAAGAAAATTCATATATGCACTTTTATTTTGAATACTAGTTTGAGTTGAAGAAACTAGAAGTTTTCCTAATATGTACATTTCATATGTTAATGTCAGCACAAAGTCCAGGTAGACCCACAAATAGAAAATTTAAACATATCTGACTTTAGAACTCAAAGTATATTTGGTATGATGGAGGGGATTGTGTCATCTTACAAAAGCTTACATGGCAGTAAATATGTTAGTCTTTGTCACGAGATGCAATTTTTGCATTACCCACACTATTTTGAGTTACCATTAGAGTTATAAAACTTCAACAAAAAACTTCAAAGGAAGACACTGGCAGTTTAACTAAATCTATTTAGCCAAGGTGATTTCATTTCCATTTAAAATTGAGGTTAGTTTCAAACTGACAATAGCTATTCTTGAGCTGTTAATTAAAGCTATTTTTCATGCTAATTAATTGGTATAACTATTTCTTCCCCCCTGAGGAAGGGGGGTGCATTAGGATTCCAGGAGTCAACATCTTGGCTACCTTTCTTGTCAGTTATAGATGAGAAGCAGTGGTGACTTTTTTTTTTTACATTGTGACATCTTGTGAATTTGAGGATTCCTCCACCTCTAATGTGCTTCATTAGGGCTGCACATCTCCCTAGTAAACAGTAGGATGCCTCAACTGTTTGTCAGGGCTTTGAAAATGATTTTTGACTGATCATCAAGGACAATCCAGGTCTAACCCACCGATAATGAGCTTGGCCTTGTAAAAGGGATCCACTGACAAGCCAGTGGCTTTTTCTTTCACAGAAAATGTGCCAGTAGACATTTATAAAATGAGCAGCTGTTGTGTATTTTCAGACACTTGGCAAAAAACTATGAAAGAATTACAAATAGGTTGGCTGCAATTCACCTTGTGACTAAATTAATGCTCAGTATGTTTTTAAAGTACACCGAACTGTTTCTTCTAGCTGTCTTAGAGCAAGATAAAGATTTTGAAATAGAAATGAGAAACAACAAAAATCTAATATAAGATACTTTCTATCTTTTGTCTCCCTTTTCCACATTTTTTATTATTATTTTCTTTCTTTAATTTGCATCCTGCTTTTATTATTTTTAGAAATAACTCAAGAAGGCAAACATATATAAACACATGTTCCTCCTCCTACTTTCCCTACAACAACAGCCCTGTGAGGTGAGTTGGGCTGAGAGAGTAACTGGCCCAAAGTCACCCAGCCAAGTTTCAAGGATTAGGTGGGACTTGAACTCATAGTCTCCTGCTTTCTAGTCTGGTGCCTCAACCACTAGACCAAACTCGCTTTATTTATAAAAACCTGTCTGTTTCCATTAAGTAGGTATGAGGACTATTTATTAAACCTTGTAGGTTTTATGCTCCAGGTATTATTGTATTTATTTTCTTTTTCTGCTGTTTACAAAAAAAAGCCCCTTGAGTCTTGGGCAGCATATAAAGTGTTGCAATAAATAAATACATGAAAATCTCACTTTTCATACCAAAAAAATCTTTCCTTGATTCTATCCTTTGGCATTCCATGGTGGTGCAGTGAACCACAGCAAGGAGTTCGTTCCTGACCAGCTCAGGATTGACTCAGCCTTCCATCCTTCCAAGGTCGGTAAAATGAGGACCCACATTGTTGGGAGGGGAGGAGAATATGCTGACTCTGTAAACTGCTTAGAGAGTGTTGTAAAGCACTATGAAGCAGTATATAAGTCTAAGCGCTATTGCTAATACTTGGAACCTGGAATCTGCCTCTCCTAATAGACAAATAGATGTAATTGGGGAGATGTAGTTGCTCAAATAAACTGGTTCCACAGCATGAAGGGCTTTCTAGGTCATTATCAGCACCTTAAATTGAACTTGTAAGCATACTATAACCAATACAGCTTACAGAACAAAGGTAGAATAGGCGCTGATCAAGGAGTGTACATGACTGCCCACACTGTTGCATTCTGTACCAGCAGTTGCTTATAAATGTTCTTTAACGGCAGCTCCACATGAAGTATAGTACAATAATTTGGGAGATGACAAAAGCATCAGTGACTACGAGTAGAGCCTGACACATAACACAAAATTGTGCAAAGATCCTCCTGGCTTCGGCTACTATCTGCTCTTTGAACAGGATCCAGGAGAAAACCCAAATTGTACACAGGTAGTCCTTGTCTCATTTAGTGGTAGTCTGAAGTTACAATGGCACTAAAAAAGTGACATGATCGTTTTTTAAACTTACAACCGTTGTAGCATCCCCATAGTTACATGATCAAAATGTTTGGACAGATGCTTGACAACTGTCATGTATATATGATTATTGTAACTGTTAAGCATTTATGATGCAGATGGTCACCTTTTGCGACCTTCTGACAAAAAAGTTAACTGGGAACCCAGATTCACTTAACAACCATGTTACTAACTTCACAGCTGCAGTAATTCACTTGACTGTATCTTCACTTTTGCTACAACTATGGCAAGAAAGGTGGTAAAATGGAGTGAAACTCACTTAACAACTGTCTTGCTTAGCAACAGAAATTTTGGGCTCAGTTGTGGACATAAGTCAAGGACTACATTTACAGGTTCTTTTGGGGGTAGTGCAATGCCATCCAAAAGAGATGGAACGATCCCAGAACCAGGGGACCTCAATACCCAAAACCACTTGTATATTTTTAACTATAGTTTATTCAGTATACTATGGCCAAATAAGTGACAATGTTGCATATTACACTGTCATTGTTTAGAAACTTTTTATAAGCTACAGTGCCTCTGTTCATCCAGTACACAAAACTAAGGCTACTTCATAAAAATTTGGACTACAGCTAGAAGGCAGCAGAGATAATGAAAACTGTAGTAGGTCAAAATCAAACAAACAAACAAATTATGGGTTGGCGCAAGATACGATTCAAGCATATTTCTTAAAAAGTAGGGTGGCACTTGAGAGCAAGAAATCTGAAGAACTTTCACTTATCCCAAACACATACAAAGAAAATCTAACTGAAAAGGATTGCATTTCTAGTCGATGTGCATTTCCACATCAAGCTTTTTAAAATCAATATTCAAATAATTCTTGAAATGGAGAGCTGCAGCGACACCTGAAAAATGAATAGAGATATGAGAATCTGTGGGTGAAATTGAGGACAACCCAATATGGAGGGTGAGAAAAACCAACTTTGTCTCTATACCAGGGGTAGGCAACCTCGGCTCTTTTATGACTCATGGACTTCAACTCCCAGAATTCCTGAGCCAGCTGTGCTGGCTCAGGAATTCTGGGAGTTGAAGTCCATGAGTCATAAAAGAGCCGAGGCTGCCTACCCCTGGTCTATACTTTTAAACCCCGTCTTCTTCCACATTAAGAAAGGCAAAGAGGAACTCTCATACGAAACCCAGAAGCAACATACTCTGCACTACTCTAAGCAATTGGTCCTGAAAAGAGACCGATGAACGGTCCCAAAGATCTTCCCTTTTGCCATTGGCTGAAGCTCGCTATTGGTAAGCTAAACGTTGCAGGGCAGCCAATCCCGGCAGAAAGGGCGGGCCAAAGGAAGCCTGCTGTTTTCCCGCAGCCAGAGACTGAGTATGGACGTGAGCCGCGGGCTGGAGCCTCTGCCAGTATCCGTGCAGCCGCGGCTGGAGGAACTCCCGGCGTTCCAGGTGAGAGAGATGCTGAGCAAACCCAGCAGCTGCCTGGGGGCAGGGACTGATAGAAAGCTATGCTTTGTGCGCACCCGCCGACGGGAATGTAGGGCTTTTTAAAACTGCGTCGGTTTCATCGCAAGGGACGCTGGGAATTAGAGTTTTCTGTGGGGGCGGTTCCTAGCTGCAGCGGAAAGCTTAAGCTTCTGAGAACTGCAGTGTCTAGTATTCAGTGGTCCTGAGGCGGGGCCGTAGAATGGAACGGAAGCGCTATGCTCAGAGTGGGATGGTGTAAACCAGGGGTCTTCAAACTTGGCCCTTTATGACTTGTGGACTTCAACTCCCAGAATTCCTCAGCCAGCAAAGCTGGCTGAGGAATTCTGGGAATTGAAGTCCACAAGTCATAAGAGGGCCAAGTTTGAAGACCCCTGGTGTAAACAGAAAGCAGACCGTGTTTCAAAAAAATAATAATCCTCTAGGACAGGGGGTAGGCAACCTTGGCTCTTTTATGACTCGTGGACTTCAACTCCCAGAATTCCTGAGCCAGCATGACTCCATATAGAAACCTCTCCCTTTCCCCTCAGCATGGCTGGCTGAGGAATTCTGGGAGTTGAAGTTCACAAGTCATAAGAGGGCCAAGTTTGAAGACCCCTGGTGTAAACAGAAAGCAGACCGTGTTTCAAAAAAATAATAATCCTCTAGGACAGGGGGTAGGCAACCTTTGCTCTTTTATGACTCGTGGACTTCAACTCCCAGAATTCCTGAGCCAGCATGACTCCATATAGAAGCCTCTCCCTTTCCCCTCAGCATGGCTGGCTCAGGAATTCTGGGAGTTGAAGTCCATGAGTCATAAAAGAGCCGAGGTTGCCTACCCTTGGTCTAGGACATGGTTTCATTTTGGATGAAACACTCCCACCGCCACACCCCCCGTTTACGTTTCCGAGGTTCGGTTATCCACGTTTTCCCCTTGCTCCAATTATCACTCCTATGCAGAAAACGTAAGATATATGTGTGTGTGTTTCAAATATCGATCCGTATGACGAACAGGAAGAAACAGGACTGGTTTTCACACTTCTGGATACTATTGGAGAAATGCATAGGTTTTGGGAAACCGGCACTTGGCAAAAAAACCCCATCTTTTAAAAACTATCAGTTGATGAGGTGGTTCTGAAACTTCTTTCTAAGCAGCTTGATCCTGATGGATCAAACCCCATTAATATCAGTAGATTTCTGATGTCCGTTGGTCAAGTGTAGATTGGGTTACATGTATCTATAGAGCTTAGATTATTTTTTTTCTTGGATTAAAATATTTTTAAAATGTTTGAAAACACTTTTAAAGAAAGCCTATACTCAAAATAATTACCTCAGCTTTTTTTTTAAAAAAATCCCATTTATATCCCGCCCTTCTCTGAAGACTCAGGGCGGCTTACAATCTAAGCACAAATCAATGTGCTTAGCAATAGCCTTCATTCTAGGTATATGCCTGCTTATTAGGGCTTTCGCCCCCCCCCCAAGCGGCATTATTACAAAGTCAGCTTATTGCCCCCAACAATCTGGGTCCTCATTTTACCTACCTCGGAAGGATGGAAGGCTGAGTCAACCTTGAGCCTGATGGGACTCGAACCTGCACTAATTGCAGGCAGCTGGTGTTACTTAAGGAGGCATTAGCCCACTGCTCCACCAAGGCTTTAATCCTTAAATGTGCAGTTCAGTTCCATTCTTCAGTTTTTTATTAATTAGATCTATGATTTGCTTTTTGTACAGAGTTTTTTCTCCCAACAACAACCCTGTGAGGTGTTAGGGTTGAGAGTGAGTGAGTGAGTGACTGGTTCAACCAGCTTTCATGCCTAAAGTGAACTGGAAGGCATCTGTCTTATTTCTAACCTAGTGCTTTAACTACAGATTGAACTGGTTGTCTTAATGGTCGTATGAGAGACATAAATTCATTATATCTCTAGTTTAATGTATACTTTTGATGCAGATGATAGACTTTATACCACCCTTTGTGAAAAAAGTCAGTTTTGCTTTCCTTCAAGTTAGCCTAAGTTGAGGAATCAGTAATGTCCATTAGAGGTCACTCTTGTTCTGGCAAAAGTATGCTATTACTTCAAGAAATGGTTTTTTTTTAAAGATCATTGCAAGTTTCTATTTTTTGAAATAAATACTGTACAAAGTATTTTAACATAAGATTTTTAATGTGACTAAATGTTCTTAATATAAAAGAAAAAAAAACCCTTGATTTTGCAGTTGTGTAGCTGACCATGACTGGGCTGAAACTAATAAAGGCATAGTCTGTATTTGGATGAGAGAAATATTACAACTGAGTATTGAGTATCATCAGCGTATTGATGATGTCTGACCATATCTCATCAGATGATCTCACACAGCATCTTCATGTCAGGGTTAAAAAGGAAGGGGAAAGTGTTGAACACCAAGGAACCCTAGTGCAGTGCCCTAGAATTATATATTGCCTCCACTTGACTCCTAACACTGGATGGAACTAGTCCCAGGAAAGGGAGCAATATCTCCAATTTTCAGTATCTACAGCTGGTTAGAAAAGAGATTATTCCAGGTAGTTTTGAAAAAGGCAAAGAGGTCAAGGGTACCACTCTCATTCTGGATCTACCAGAAGTAATCCACAAGTGTCATCATCACTGCTATCTCAATTCTACAAGGGCAATTTGGAAATAAACCTCCGTTTGAGCATGTGCGAGAAATAGGCGAGGATAGCGACGCCCGTCCTATGGCGCCATGTACAGTAGTTCAATAGGCAGTGAGGAGTGGAAGGAGAAGGCTGTGTTTTAGTTAACTTGTCTGCTAGATCAGTTGAAAATGAACCCTGCCATAGAAAATCCCTCCAAATGTGAAGTGTGTTCAGTAATACAATTCTGTGTGCGAAAAAAAAACTTTTGGCAGCTGTGATTCATTGCGAACTGTGTAATGTTTATGGACCAAACATGATGAGTGAAGGTGTTGTACGTCAATGGTGTCACATGTTTGACGTCCATGATGAGGGAAGAAGTGGCCGCCCATCTGTAGTCAGCGATAAACTCATGCAGGAAATTGACAAAAAGGTCTGTGAACTCCGTCACTTCACGATAACTGCACTTTCTTTACACTTTCCCCAAATTTCTTGGACGGTTTTGTACAAGGTAGTGACAGAAAATTTGGGATACCATAAGTTCTGTGCTCGTTGGGTACCATAACTCCTTTCTGAGGAGCACAAAACACACCAAATGTGTTCTCGATGCCGTTACAGGGTGGCTTCATACCCTGCTCACTTTTTCAATACTTATAGGGTCAAGTTCTTCTAGAAAACAGAAGATCTGCCCAGATAGCATCCAATTGAGAACAGATGCGGTAGGAGCACTTTTGTCCCTTGATTGCTTAGAATGGTTTTTACAATATTCAAGTTCAACGTCAAGTGTTCTTCTGACCCTTGCCTCCTAAACATGACTGCTGGTTAACATGGATGCAAACAAAGCCAATTTAGGCTTCTCTTATTGTCACAACATAGTCCTTAGTGCAGGCTTTTATATGTGTTGGGTTGGCCTCATCTTTCTGTAGCAGGTACTTTAGGTGTGTCTTCTGATATTTCATCTACCAGAGCTCCTTTGTGCATCAAGAAAGCCCCTAGGATAGACGTATAAGGGAGAGGATATAAAGTGCAACTAATTAAAGTCTCATTCCAGGTGGCGACTACAGCTTCAGTTGATCAGAGTCTTGGAATGTACCAAAGCTGCTTTTGAAACCTAACTGGACTCATCAGGTGTCAAATGAATAGATCCTTACATATCATAAAATGCTGGGCACTTTTTAATCTTTATTTCTTTCTGTGACAGCAGAAAGAGTTTAGTTTTTGGAAACTAAGATTCACTATATCACAAACGTAACTTCTTCCTTTAATGTCCTTGATTGTTATTTTCAATCCATCACCTAGTCTAAATGCACAGGACTGCTTTAATGTTCACTTCAGTTATAGTAGATCAGGAGTGTCAAACTGCTGGCCCACAGGCGGGTGGCATCACGCGGAGGCCGTGCCCTCTCCAGCTCTGGCAACGAAAAAAAAGTCACGCTACATCGTAACATGTCATGTGATGCGGCGAGTTTGACATCCGTGCAGTAGATCAGGGGGAGGTCCTTCTCTGTGGGCGCCCCGGAGCTATGGAATCGGTTGCCGGTTGAGCTCCGGATGGCGCCCGACCTTCGCTCCTTCCGTCGCGATCTGAAGACACATTTATTTGAACAAGCCGGCTTGGGGGATGGGTTGGGTTTTTATTGTCATTTTTAATATATGTATTTACTGTTTTTAGCTTGGGCATATGTTTAATTCTTTTTAACTTTTGTATTTTTTTATTTTTTATATGTCTGCCCTGTTCACCGCCCTGAGTCCTTCGGGAGAAGGGCGGTATATAAATAAAATTATTATTATTATCATTTAGAATCCTTCATTGAAGAAATGGTCAGTTAGTGGAAGCCTGATAAAACAGTGCATTCTTGGATTACTGTTTTCATGCACATTAAATCAGACGTAATTTTGTCTTATATCTCCCCATTTGTGGTTTCATTTCAATATGTGGAATAACAACTTTTTCCAAGTTTTCCTTTCTGTAATTAAAGGATATATTTGTTATCTAAAATGTTCCAAACCAGGGCTTGTCCCATCAGATAAAATTAGAAACGAGATTTGGTAGACTGGCAAGATAATGTTATTCTTGCTTCAGCTAATAAGCTGCTTTAGAGGAATTAAATTATGAGTGCATCCTCAATTGAGCCCTGTGGGTAAACATCTGAGGAAAAATGGTAAAATGACAATTATTTAGTTTTCCTTATATCACTGCTATCTAGATTTTCAAGTAGCAAGCTGATATTGGTTCAAAAAGATGAACATTTTCTTCTATGATTACTGAACATAATTTGTTATTTTTTAAAAAATAAAATACTGTTCCTCTCTGATTAATGTTTCTTTACAACCCCCTCTTATTCCTCATGTTTTTCTGTCTTTTATACATGTTCATTCAGAAAATAAAACTATTGCAAGATGTAATTCATTTGTAAACTAGAAATTGAAAGCATGAATCAGCCTTTTAAAAGGAGTATACGCTGACCCCTTTTGTGGCCTCACGTGAATTATTTCCCAGAGTCTGAATGAAAGTACTGGTGCAGTTGAATCATGAATATCACCAAAAATTTGTTCTCAACGTAGACACGTACTCAGTTTCTCCATATAAGTTGCCCTAATAAAGTAGATAGCATTGTATATAAGCACAACAGAGATGTTGATAGACTATCTAGCAACAGATGTTCTCTTAAAATATTTCATTTCTAATTAAATCTTTTTTTTTCATGTATATGTTTTCATCCTTTTCGAACAATGCATGTAAATTGCCAAAGTACATTACAGTACATGGCATTTTATACGAGTAAAACAGACGCTCATAGGTCTAATAGGGATAGATGGTCCCTTAAGACATTTCTGTTTTTTCCACTTTTTAAATCAAATGTATATAATCACTAATCCTAAACAGCGGCACGTGCTGATAGGTATTTCAGCAAAGGAAGGGACAATCTTTGTAGGCATTAATGAAAACAAGAACTAGGGGTGACATCATAGCAGTGCTCCAACATTAAAGGGACTGCCATAAAGAAGAAGGTGTCAACCTATTTTCCAAAGTACTAGAAAGCAAGACAAGAAGCAACTGGTGGAAACTAATTAAGGAGAATAGCAGCCTAGAACTAAGAATTTTTTTAACAGTGAGAACAATCAACTAGGAGAACGGCTTGCTTTGAGAAGTTGTGGATGCTTCATCACCAGAGGCTTTTAAGAAGAAATTGGACAGCCACTTTTTCTGAAATGGTATAGGGCAGGGGTAGGCAACCTCGGCTCTTTTATGACTCATGGACTTCAACTCCCAGAATTCCTGAGTCAGCTATGCTGACTCAGGAATTCTGGGAGTTGAAGTCCATGAGTCATAAAAGAGCCGAGGTTGCCTACCCCTGGTATAGGATGTCCTGCTTGAGCAAGGGGTTGAACTATAAGACCTCCAAGGTCCCTTCCAACTCTAGTATTCTGTCTTCTTTTGCGTTTTTACACAATATTATTATGCCAACCTCTTCAGCTATGAGTATATAGCCCTCAAGATTATTTCTGGTTTTTTTGTTTTTTTTCCAGTATAGTCCCGATCACGTGCCTGGACCTGGAGGCAAACCAGACCCGTCTGAGATCTCCTTCTCTGGCTGCAGCTGTCACTCTGCTTCCTGTCTGGCCCCAACATGTTCATGTCTTCACTATGGAGAAAATTATAGGAACATGTCCATTGAGACGGATGGATGTGAACTGGGATTTTCAAAGCCTATTTTTGAATGCAACACTATGTGCCACTGTGGAGAGAGGTGTCAAAATAGAGTAGTTCAGCGGGGCTTACAATTCCAACTTGAAGTATTCAAGACCGCTGAAAAAGGGTGGGGTCTTCGTACCCTGGAATTCATACCCAAAGGACGATTTGTGTGTGAATATGCTGGGGAAGTTATAGACGTTCAGGAAGCGCGGAAAAGGATTCAGTTGCAGACATCGTGCGATTCAAATTACATGATAGCAATTAGGGAACACTTGTACGATGGGACGACAATAGAGACTTTTGTAGACCCCACATATATTGGCAATGTTGGTAGATTCCTGAACCACTCCTGTGAGCCCAATCTCTTTATGGTGCCCATCCGAATAGATTCAATGGTGCCTAAGTTAGCACTTTTTGCTGACCGTGATATCTGTGCCGATGAAGAGCTTACATACGATTATTCCGGAAGATACCATAATTTTCTGCCCATAGAAGAGGAAAGCAGCAAGCGAGAAGGGGAAGAATCAAAGAAACCTTGCTTTTGCCGAACTAAATCATGTGCAGGTTTCTTGCCTTACGACAGTTCTTTATTCCAGGAAGATGCTAAGAGAGAGTAATCCTGAAGAAAAAGTCTGAAAATGGGAGACAGCAGCCATGTGCCTTTTTTAAAGCTGCTTGTAGGAATGTCCAGAGGTGATAAAATTAGCCACACACACACACACACACACACACACACACACGGTCAAAACACAGTGATGCTTGTTAAGGTGGCTGAATGTATTTAATTATGCACAGAAGAAGTGTCTTTCCATTCAGAACATCAGTTGTAACATGAAAGATGTCAGGGTCAGAGTTGTAAATACCATATCAAGCAGATTGAAATCTTGCCCTGAAGAAAAGTCCAAGAAGTGATAATGGAATATCAAAAGATATTACAATGGGACAAGGGTGAGCTGCCTTTTTCCTTTCAAGCCATATTCGCTACCTTGTGGTGGGTCGTGATCATTAAATCGACCTGTACCAATTCTTCCTGGGATACTGCTAAGGAGGATCCATCCTCATGTGTTCTTTTTCTCAGTAGGATGATGTTCCCAGTCTTCACCAAATAATTTCAGGACAAGGCAATATCGTACTAGGCTACATTTGTGCTTTTTTGTCCCACAATATAATTCCACAATACAGAGAGGGAATGATTTTTATGTGGGGAGGGGGAAGGAGAGCCAATATAGACTTTCTAGTTGCCCATTTCTTTTCTTGATATTTACGGTTATGCACAAGCATTGTTAATTAATAAAAGTTATTGGCTGCATATGGTTCCTTTTTTTGTATTGGCATTAAAAATTAACAAAGGAAAAGGGTCAGATTAGTGAATGAATGTACAGTAACAGTTTGCTAGATTGTTTACTGGGGAAAAAATACTATATGGACTAACATACATCAATGGCCACCTGGTATGGTCTTTTACTCTGTGTTTAAAAATATTTTCCCTCTAATGTTTCTCTGGATCAAAAATTCAGTTATTACCCTGTAAATTTTTAAAAAGAGAAGAAGGTAGGATTCTTCCATGCTCTGTCTGCCATTTCATGCTTTCATTAGTTGTGATGTTTGACAGCTCTATATTGACCTACCGTACTCATCTTCAGTGCCTTATAAACTGGAAAAAATAGTGTTGCTAAGCATAAAAATTTAAACAAGTATTTATTTTTATAAGTTAAATGTTCCTAATATGTGCAAACACTATTTCTATGACCATTCAATCTTATCTTCAATATCAAGAGGTGGTTCTGTTTGTTGTTGTTTTTTGGGGATGGGGTGGGGTGGTTGGTGTGTATGTGTATTTTGTGTCGAATTGAAAGCAGCATAAATCAAAGTTTGTTCCATCCCAAATATGAATGTTTCCAGCATTTTATAATAGTATTTTTTCTCTTATTCATGATCAAACAGATCAATTTGTATTCTTTTGTTTTACAAAGTATTCTGGCAGTATTCATTTTTAAGTTTATATTAAGATATTGTCGTAAGGCCTGATCCTCTGGCTGACAAAGTGCACAAATACACTTTGTACATTTAACTTCCCATTTCTTTTATTGACTCTCTACATCTGACTCACTTCTGCATCCATATGTTCATCGTCCCATTCTATTTTTTTAAGCCTTCAGCAACTCTTCTTACTATCTTGGCCAGATTGTTCTATAGCTACTTTTAATCAAGTAAAATTCTTTTTTTTTAAATTCAGTAGTGTTACATTGTCTATAGCTTCTTCATCTATTAGTTTAATGTTCATATTTTTAATTCATCTATTCCCCCTATAAATGTAATCAAATCTCTCTAAAAAGATACATTTCTTTTTTCTCTTTAGTTTATAATCCAGAAAAATGGAACTAAAAGAGTGGCTTCCCCAGTTCTCTGAGATGTGAGGAATGTAATTATATAATGATATCTATATTACAGTTGTCATTGGGAATTAGGTGGCATACAAGTTTAATAAGTTGTTTGAAAAAAAATGGTACAATTAATAACTTGAAACCAAGTTTATATCCATAATTAGACTAGTGAGTTCATAAAATTTAAATTATTTCTTTCAAATTCCAAATATGAATTAATAGCCATTGCTCTCCATCAAGCCTCAGAAGTCAATCCATCTTTTTTCTGGTATGGAATAGCAGATATTTGAAATACAATATCAGATTCTGAAAAAGCTTGATGTCATATTTATGCAACAATTAAGAGGAAAAGAACCAAGTATTTATCCTTCAATTTGTGGCTGTGAAAATAGTATTGACTTTGTTTCTGTTCAACTGTATCATGGTTAAACGCTTAAAATTTAAAGGGCATTTGATACTGTAAAGCAGAAAATATTAAACCACATAGGATACAGAATTTAAAAATGCAGTGCAAATTCAGATATTGCCACCACCTGTAATAAGAGATAAGCATAAAGTTTCATTTAGAAGAATATGACTCTTAATTATAAAGGGACGTGAGCAAAAGTTCATATTCTACTTCTGAACTTTCCATAAACTTCCATTACGGATTATATATTTTGCCATTCTCTAGTATATTCTTTACTAAAGAATATCAACTGAAACTGAGCCAAAACAACTAAGTGTTTGTATGCTTGAGGAATCCTAAAACAGATGGCAAAATATGAAATATTTGAGAAAATTGCCTCAAAGCTGAATGTGTTCAATTATCACTAAATTACCTACTTAGAAACTTGGCAAAGACAAATGTTAAGGTAGGAGGATTTGTTGCAAGTCCTACGTATGTAGTTTGTGACATCTATGCAACAGATAGGCAGATAGTATTGATAGGATAAATCTTTGAAGTGCTTTTCTCACTCTGAGCAAACTGATTGCCATCTGTATTTTATTTTCTCTTTTAGCCGTGTTTCACATTTTTGCTTGGGAAAAAATGTGTTTGCCCAGCAGCAGAATTTTAAAATGTCATTTACATCTCCTGCAAAATATTTACAAAGCCACCCATTCCAAGTTGAAAAGGAAAGGCCCATAAGAGAGAATTTCAGTTTGTACAAATAAAATCATTGATAGATGAGAATACAAGGATATCCACGATGCCAGGATTTCCTGGATGTCGCTCTTACTTTCAGGGCTCGTGATTTGATCATTTTACCTAGCACTCTCTTGGCAAAGCAGGTCTGGGAAAGCCACCAACTGTAACTTAACAGATGAAGACATAAGCTAATCCTATCATCAGTGCTGCCACCATTGCCTTTTCAGGCTTCATGCGACTGCCTTGGAGTTCCATACCCTATAACAGGGGTAGGCAACCTCGGCTCTTTTATGACTCGTGGACTTCAACTCCCAGAATTCCTGAGTCAGCTATGCTGACTCAGGAATTCTGGGAGTTGAAGTCCACGAGTCATAAAAGAGCCGAGGTTGCCTACCCCTGCCCTATAAGGTGTTTTCCTTTCCCTCACAGTCTTGCAGTTGGCAAAAGGATGGAACGCTGGGTCCCCATTTTTCCCTTTTTCTCAAGATTTCTGACCATGTAGATACTTAATTAGCACTTCTTGCCTTGCCTTTCCTTGCCTTTCCCTTCACCTGAGACTAGTGAGAGCTGAAGAGTTCATCAAGCAACTTTCTCTACAAATATGGAAGCGTACAGTGTTTTCCAAAGCATAAGTTCTTTACCCAAAATGCATTCTTTTCCTGCACAAGAGTGCCCCTTGCCTCCCCACCACAATCAAATTTCAATTTAAATTCCTCTTATCAGTCAACACGTACAAACTTGACTAGCTAAAGTTTGCATGCTTATTGGTGGGTTGGGGTTTGTCAAGGGAAACGCCTTTAGAGATCATAGTATTGCTTGACTATTTTTCTGTGTAGCGCAGGAGTCCCCAACCCCCAGTCCGTGGACCAGTACCGGGCCACGGCATGCCAGCAACCGGTCTGCACAAACAAGCAAAGCCCAATCCATGGGAGGCAGGCAGCATACAAAACCACACACTTTCCAGTCCGTGGAAAAGCCTTTCTCCACCATGGAACCAGTCCCTGGTGCCCAAAAGATTGGGGACCTCTGGTGTAGTGTGAAGATTATCTGTGCCTCTTTCAAGAGCTTTAAACATTCATCGATAAAATTCCAGGTCTTCTCTCATAGTGAGGATTTGCTGTTGGCAAACTATTACTCTATTTTAAAAACCCCTGCTTTCATTGCTTTGAGATAAAGTTTAGGTGAGCTTACCGGTACTTCTAAAACTGTTTTGGTCTGGGGGATGTCAATAGCTAGTTCACAGAATAAGATTAGGGGCATGGAAACGCAGCCAGAGTTACCACATAACACATAAAATCAAGTATCTAAATACTGTAAAAATTTGTTTATTTTGGTCATGGATGTGACATACATGTCGATAATGAATCATTTGTTTTTAAATGACATTGAAGTATTTGGAAAGCTGATTATGTTTGGATGTAAAACCCGATATTTAATGCAAAAACAATAAGCTTGGGTAAGTTTTAATCATTGACCTTTTCCCCAGTTAGACACATAAATTTTGCTCTGCTTTCACTTAAGCTGAAAGTTAAAGTCTGAAGCTGGTTGGCTGCCTGAAAACCCTAGGGTGATTGATTCACCCAATTGATTAATCAAAAACTAACAAAGGCAGTTGAATTTCTCTTAGGATTGTTCCAGAGAAGGAATGGAAGTTTGTACAAACTGCTTAGTTTTGTGCAATGCAATGTCCAGGTGTAGCCATTCTATTACAGAACAGAAACTACAGCACAGTGCTGTACTGGATTTTTCTCCTCATAAATATTCTTTAAACTGGAAGTAACATTTAATGTTTTCAGAAAGAGGGAGACTAATTGGGAGTGTTTAATATTATTCAAAATAAATAGGCCCTGTCCTATTTTAAACTATGAAATCAGCGAATAGTCCTAACACTACTCAATTATGATAAATATTGTTTCATCTAAATCTGTATTCTGAATTTCTGCTTCTTTCATTTCCTAGACTTATGAACATAATTTACCAAACATTTTTTTAAATGAGTCATCTGTAGTAATCTTGAATACTAATCTCTGATTTAGCACTGTAGAATTGGATTTAATCTAAGATACTAATTAACTAATAATTAAAAAGTGATTGAACTTTCCTAATAGCATTATGACTCTGGCTAAGTCACGTAAATATGACATAGGCATATAACTAAGCTGTATAAATATGACTCAAATAGAGAAAATATAAATCATGCATATATGTTAGGTTACATATATTGGGGGCTCTCGCAATGGAAGTGGCATTGCTCCGTGATTTCTACCAATCTGTTTGAGATGATTAGTGAATATTCTCTAGCAAATTTGACAGAAATGCAAAGAGAGAGGAAGAAAAAGAAGGCTGTTATGTTCTGTGAAACCATTTTTTTCTCAGCACCTGGAAAACAAGGAAATAAATCTTCACTGGGGTTAGGAGGATTATGGGACTCTGCTCCATCTTTTTTTGAGCAACTTTAATAGATTATTTCCCCAAATAAGATCTCTTTTCAGGTCTTTTTCTGACATTTCCTTCTTCCCCGTCTTTTAAAAGAACAATACATTTTACACTGAACTCTACTATTGCTAATAATTCATAAGGTGCACAAGAGAGGATTCAGAAAGATGGAAATGGATTGGGCTTAAAGATGTTTGTACATGATGAATTTGTGAACAGAAATATATACTAGCTGCCAAAATTGCTTTGAGTCAATATGGACATCTGTTTTTATTTTTTATCAATCTTCTTTCTAAGGAAGAATGTTCTAATTGCAAAGTGGGACTGTCTTGTGAAACACTGGAGTGCTGCATAGGTGAAAAATATTTATTCCATGTCTCATATATTCCATTAAGCCAAGGAGGTAAAAATTATAATCAAAGAAGTAGCTGTGAAGATACACAAAGTTTTACATCTAAATCCAGATAATTTTTCCATCTGCGAATTAGACACCCATTCTGCCATGTTTTCTAGTAATAAAATAAAATGCTTCCAGTATTAGAAACTGACCCTCTGATTTTAGGAAGCAACTTACTTACTTTATTTACAATTTTGGTTGATTAAATATAAATTTGTGCAAGAGACCAGCATCTAATTTATCATCCTAATATACTTTTAAGACAAAAGTCCAACTATCTCATTAAGCTGTGACATGATCTAATATTTACCAATATTGTACACTATAATGCAATTGCAATGGTCAAGTGTACCATCATGAGACTGGCTGTGCTGGGATTTGCAGATGTGTCGTTGGACTGGAAAGCAAAGTATTCAGAACTGTTGAATATATTTGAACTTCAGCCCCACTGAAGAGATTTATTCAATCCTCTTAAGAAACTTGAACATTTTGTCACATATGGATGGAATATTAAATAGCAAAATCACCAGGAAGCCAGTATTTTCAGCTGCCCGCAAATGTTCTGGAAAGAAATAGTGGCAATTGAAGTAAACCCTCCTGCCTCCCTGTAATCTAAAGATTTCGTTCAGACTGCCTAGGCCAGACATGTCAAACACAAGGCCCGGGGGCCAGATCCGGCCTGTGAAGTGGTTTCATGTGGCCCACGAAGCCATCCTGGAAACAAGGAGGGAACGGCCCCCACTGCCTTGGCCCTGGCCCAGAGACCCTCCTTCTGCCAGAGACCCTCATATCTGTCCCACTCCTGCCCAGGCCGCCATAGGCACCCTTGATGCGAACGATGTAGAGCTGGCCATGCCCACCCAGTAGGCCGTATGCACTCTAGCCACGCCCACCCAGTAGGCCACGCCCACCAAGGCCATACCCACCCGGCCCCCTGAGGGCAACCGCAATGCTGATGCGGCCCTCAATGAAATTGAGTTTGACACCCCTGGCCTAGGCTGATAAAAAGTCAGCATTTATTCTTAATGGTTCATAATATGAGATATATGTGGTACAGTATTTACTGTTGTGTAGATATTGATTAACTAGCAATGCAAACATTGCAGGCTGAATATGAACGAGCCATGTGGTGTGGCCGCAGTCTGATGCTACACGGAAGAACTATTATCTCCAAATTACTGAAAGAGCAATTCCATTATTGCACTAGAGACAGGCCACATTCTCCAGTACTGTGCTCGATTCCAATTAATTGAAGGGAGGATTCACATAAAATGGAACTACTGAGAGAGGAACTCTTATAGAGGAGGAGGAAGAAAAGCAGCATGATGTCACTTATTATGTATCAGAGGGATTGCTTACAGTTGGTATTGGTTTTGTACCATGCCAGCTGGTGTCAAAGACAATAACAGCTAAGTTTCAGGAAAGCAAATTTAAGTAAATTGTATACCGGGGGGGGGGGGAAAGTTTTCAGTGCTGCGAGTAGTTTAATAGTGGAACATAACTGGATGGGAAAATGGTCAGCTCTTCTTGCTGGATGGGTTGAAACAAATGGATGTTCCCCACTATGGCAAGTACAGCAAGGATCTGCTGCTGTTCAGTTGACTGCTGTTCAAATCTAGATATCCCAAATTCAGACGTGAACTGGACGGGGAACAATATGAAGACTTCTAATTGATTATTATATGCCATCATTATATGACCACACAGAGATTTCCTCCAGGGGGATTTGTTCCCAATCTGATCTTTCGGTAGCGATGAAAGATTTTACAATCTGCAGAAATGCCATACTACCAGTACTATGTCTCACACTCACGTCCTGAAACCTTACAATTTTTCAACTCTAAAAATTGGGATGGGAGGATTGTTTTTTTTTTTCAGTCAGACATTCATTTGCATATAGATGTGCAGCATTAGCTGTCTATGTTTCTTCTCCTATTTCACACGTAGCTTAGTGTCAGTCAACAGAAATATCAGTTAAAGCTACAAATTTAAGCAGGTTTCAGATATACAGATGAACAATGTAAATAACTGAAATTGCGGCATTTCAGTTGTTTTTGTAAAACCTTCTCTTCCCTGCAGTATCCTGAGATAGGAGAAGAAGAATGCTTTGATAATAACTTCACAGTGCAAAGAAAAACCACAATATTTGTATTATAATAATAACAGAAGATGTCAACCACAGCTGTTGGTGAAACATCAGGACAAAAAACACTAGCCCTTGGCATACAACATGAGAGCTCATTGCTGCTTCAAAGAGCATAATATCCTTTCTGCATTAAGATTCTGATTACTTGTGACATAAACTAATACAGATTTTGTAGGAGAAGTTGTAATTTACTTAGTTCCCATCAAAAAATTTTTGGATGAGCAGGCAGTTAAGAATTACACAAATTACACAGAGCTTCTAATGGGCCTGTATTCAAAGGCCAAGCAGTTAGAGTACATATTTTTTAATGTGGAAACATTAATGAATAGATTGGTTTCATTTTGATGAATTAAAAGACAGAAAGTTCACCACATAATTAAATGAGAAGCCTTCAGTGGGCCAGTTGTTATTCCTGACAAATGTTTACTTTCAGATAATTAGAGAGCTTCAAGTAGCTCTGGTATTCACTAGAATTTTACAAAAATCTATTGGAGGAATAGGGCAAACATCCACTCTCATTCATTCCTAACTTGAAATTCCAGCATCAAAAGTGATCCATGTTCAGGAATGGCTCTATGAATCTGCCCATAGGAGGCATCATTTAAGCTTCTTATATTCAAGTCAGTTTCTCAAAAGCTTTGCAGGGCCAGTGTGAGCTTTTCCTTCCCTTTGTTTTCTTCCCTTTAAGGCAGCCTGAAGAGCACTGCACCATACCTAGTTTTCAATTATAAAAGGAAAACAGGGATAAGCGCCTGAGTGTGTGTTGAAGGATGGCTTGTGTTGTCAGAGACAGCAGAGTGGAAGAATGTGCAGTTGAGGGAGTGGAGCAGCCATTAGCTCAAATGGGTTACATTCAGTGGTGGGATTCAAATATGTAAACAACCGGTTCTCTGTGTGGATGCTGCTTCCAAAAGTCCATTCTGGGCCTGGGCAACAAAAAAATTAGCTACCGGTTTTGCCGAACTGGCTGAATGCCACCACTGGTTACGTTCATTTGTTCAAAACTGCTTAGTATCATGATGGCAGTGAAAATAATGGAGTTAAAGACTAGTCCTCAAAAATTCTGGCTGTCCCAGCATTCCTGGGATCAGCCCAAATTTGACTAGCCTGCTGCTGCTGTCCATGTGCCCTGGGGCCCGCTTGTGCTCTCTAGCATCCCCCTGCAGGACTCACTCTCCTATGGCACCTAGCGTTCCCCCCCTTCACACACACACAATAGGTTTCACTCACTGGCTTGCTTGCATGGGACTCCCGTCTCTTCCCACTTAAAGACCCACATAGTCATGGAGATATGACAGCAGCTACCACTGCTAGGATTATTGTTGCTAAGTGAAGCAATCATATGACATCATGCTTTATGACCATATTGCTTAGCAATGGAAATCTCAAGTGCCGTTATAACACGAGAACTAGCTATACACCAAACTGCCCCCCAAGTGTTAAGGGAGGAGTTTGGAAAATAAGTAAATTTGTTAAATTGTATAAAATGAAAGCTTCCCTGGAAACACTGGAAAGTTAACAGCCTATAAGTTGGCAATTTGTAGTATTTCCCAAAGGACTTCCTACATACTTGAAACAGAAATTTTCCTTTTGGTGCCAAGAAGGTTACCTAAACTCTTTATCTGTCAAGAGCTATGAGACAAATACATCTACACAGTTCACAATATTAACGCTTTCTAGTATTCATTTTCTCCCAGCTCAAAATACCTTTTGTTTTGTGGTGTAGAAAAATGTTACAATCTGAAAAGGTAGGTAACTGGAGAGAGCTTCTTAAAAAGTAAAGTTCAAAAGTTGTATTCAATGAAAGAATTATATAGATGTTTTTCTCTAGGGAAAGGCTAAATGGCTCTTTGTCTATATCCGTGGTGGCGAACCTATGGCACGGGTGCCACAGGGGGGGCACGCAGAGCCCTCTCTGTGGGCACATGAGCCGTCGCCCCAGTCCTAGACCTTCAGCTGGGTTTTATAAAACCTTTTTGCTTTAGGCCTCTGCCGAGTGCAAAAACAGGAAAAAAGGTTCAATCAATCAATTTCAACTTCTCACAGGGAAAAAAAGTTCTTGCAAAGTTGGAATTGATTGATTGAACTTTTTAGTCCCACCCAGTCTGCTGTTACCGTTGCAGCCACACCAACCCAATTGGCCACACCCACCCAATGGGCCACACCCACCTGGCACCCGATGATACATAAGTGGGTTTTGGGTTGCAGTTTGGGCACTCGGTCTCTAAAAGGTTCGCCATCACTGGTCTATATGTTTCTAGCGTGTGTTCCTAGTCCTAGTCGAAGATGAGGGGGGCAAACTATTTTCCAAAACACCTGAAGGCAGGACAAGAACTAATGGATGGAAGAGAAGCAACCTAGAACTAAGGAAAAATTTCAGAATGGTGAGAACAACTAACCAGTGGAACAGCTTGCCTTCACAAGTTGTGAGCGCCCTATCACCGGAGGCTTTCCAGAACAGACTGGCAACCAGTTGTCTGAAATGGTAGACTCTCCTACTTGAACTGGGGGTTGGACTAGATGACCTCCAAGGTCCCTTCCAACTCTATTATTCTATTTTAAATATGTTAAAAAACATATTCATTATGTCCTCAAGGAAATGGAGAAAAGTTTGAAAGCAGCATTTGCTGAAAGTTCTCAAAACATTAAGCCAGGATTTGGGCTGCATCATATTATTTACTATACATACTGCTTGCTTCATTTTGTCATCCAATGTTTTATATGTCCTTTCAAGTAACCACATTTAGCCAAAGTGTTCCAAAATTTTATTAGCTATCTCCCACAGCTCTACAAGGGTCTGCTGAAAAATGTCAACAGCACACTTCCCTAATAAGGGGTGTAAGAAAAAGTCATTCAAATATAACCTGAAATGTCTACCTTTATGCACATTTTCCATATTTGCATAATACAGATAATTTATCTCAGGATTGTCATAGTGTTTCCTTGAAAAGTTATTGGCAGCTATTTCCATTTATAACCCGCAAGTTCTTTCAATACAGAATCACACACTGTAGTTAAAAGGAGCCATTTAGGGGGTGGGAATACATTTTTCCTTACATCAGCTGGTAAAAAAATAAAAATCCATTGTATGGAATGAGACACCTGCAGCATAGAGGACCCTAAAATAACTGTCCTCTGCCAATGAGAGAGACAAGATGGGATTCAGTGACAAGGAGTCAGAAGTAACTTGTCCCCAGAGGTTGTTCACTGGAAGTTTTCGGAGAAGCAAAGATTTGAAGAGTCTATTTCCTGATTGAGCCTGGGATTTAGCTCCAGAGCATCATGACTATTGGAACTAATCGAATCAAGGTGGCAGGTATAGGCAAGCCACACCAGGGTTGCTGTCCCTTTCCTTTTACATACACATCTAGCCTCCTGGTACAACTTCCTTATTCCCCAAGGATTTATTTCCCATGTCAGTGGCCTCCAAAACTCCAGAGAGCCAGCACAACCACAGGCCTCTAGGCCAGGGGTCCTCAACCTTGGCAACTGGAAGACTTGTGGACTTCAATTTTCAGAATTCTAAGAGTTGAAGTCCACAAGTCTTAAAGATGCCAAGGTTGGAGACCCCTGCTCTAGGCAACACACACCCAGGCACTCAAAGCTAGTACTACCTGTTTATTCTACCACTTTCCCCCAATTCTATACAACTCCAGTTCTTCCATTACTTTTCTTTGTGAGCTCTACTTCTGAGGAACAGTAACTCTTCTATTTGCCATAGGCTGCTTCAGACGTCCGCAATTCCTCAAACACAAACCAGGTCACCCTCTCATACCAATATTGGCACTAGCTGACTCTCTGCTCAGCTTTTATAGCCACAAGTTGCCGGGCTATCTAGGGAGAGGCCTTAAAGGGGCAGGGCAACAGCAGCCCAGGTGCTGGCTATTTTGCAGGCAGCCTGTCCTGCAGATTTATTTTATGTTAAATAAAAATCATTTATTTTCTATTATTTCTGGTAGGGAAGGAGATAAGGTTCAACTGTTTGGGCCCTATAATCTGATTAAAAGAGAAAAATGGAGGCCATCTAATACAAATCTTAATCCTTGTGAAGAGGGAGCTTTTTTGCTGCCCCACATACATTCCAGGTGCCCACAGGAGGCAGTTGCCTATAAAAAAACAACACTTACTGTAAATATTTGCCCCATGGAAGTCTTTCAGTGGGGAGGGGGGCAAGAAAAGGTGACCCTCAAAATTTGGATACTGAGGCATGAAAAATGGAGGTCCTTGGAAGTTATCTGTAAAGACTTGGATCAGGAACGTTTTCTCCTATAGCTGCCGAACAAATTATTAATTATCAAAAAATAATCTTCATGAAAAGCAAAAATAAATCATACTAATTCAAACATAAATTACATCAGTATATTACAGAAAACAGGGACGCGGTGGCTCAGTGGGTTAGGACGCTGAACTTGTTGATCGGAAGGTCGGCAGTTTGGCGGGTCGAATCCCGAGTGCCGCGTAGCAGAGTGAGCGCCTGTTACTCGTCCCAGCTTCTGCCCACCTAGCAGTTCGAAAGCACGTAAAAATGCAAGTAGAAAAATAGGGACCACTACGGTGGGAAGGTAACAGCGTTCCGTGCGCCTTTGGCGTCTAGTCATGCCGGCCACATGACCACGGAGACGTCCTCGGACAAGCACTGGCTCTTCAGCTATGAAACGGAGATGAGCACCGGCCCCTAGAGTCGGAAACGACTAGCACGCATGTGCGGGGGAACCTTTACCTTTACCTTTATTACAGAAAACAGGATAATGGCTTATTTTTAAAATTACTGATCTTGAACATAAATTGGATTGAAAACCCACTGAAACCAATGGAACAAGAAAGACAGTTGCAACATAAATATGTTGCAAATATGATTACAAACAGCTTTGAAATTTCTTTGGATCACAGTAATTGTGTTTTTTTTTCTCTCCCTACAACCACTGTGTGCTATTCCATCTTAATTAGATATATTATTAAATTAAATATAATATACTTAATTACTTCTGTAAATTGATCTATCATTTGAATGATAGTAATGTCTTTTGTTAAAAACACAAAACCATGACTGATATGATTTAGTTCTTCATTTAAATTTAAAGTAGTTCAATAATCAAATGTACAGTGGCGTAGCGTGGGTTGTCAGCACCCGGGGCAAGGCAACCGGAAGCGGAAATAGAGGGGCGGGCGGGCGGTGACGTCACGGCACTGCTGAAAAGACGCGCCCCGCAGCGGCGTAGACTTTCCAAGAAGAGTCGCGCGCATGCGGGATGCTTCCGGGTCCCTCTCGAGGGTGGCTGGGCGGGGCTCCGACCTGCAAGAGCCGCTGCATTCAAGCTCGCACATGAGCCCCGCTAAATAAAGCCACGCATGCGCACGAAACTAGGCCGGCCGGCCAGCGGGTCCGTCTTCACTCGGCCAAACCTGCCAGGGCGCCTGCGGGGCGCTTGCGGTTGGCCTGAGCCTGGGCGGAGAGTTGGCCGCTTCTATTTATTTTATTCAGTTTATGTGGCCGCCCATCTCACCTGCCGGACTCATTTCGCTTTGCAAGAAAGAGCAGCTCGAGAGCGGAGCCAAGCCAAATCTGTGCAGCCCTTGGGGCTCCCTGAGCAGCTCAGTGCGAGCGCGCCCCCCCCAAATGTTGCGCCCGGTGCGGCTGGCCCCCCCTGCACCCCCCACGCTACGCCACTGCAAATGTATTTCACATTACGCGCATTAAATGGAAATGCAACCTAGGTTCTTTACAAACCGGGGATCAAAGAAAACAAAAGCTGCTGGCTGAAATACTCAGAATTTCCAGAGTCTTCTGTTTTGGCAAGACAAATGTAGAATCTTCGGGCTGCATCCTTTTTTTTTTTGCAAAACCTGGTGAGATCTCTCTGTCCTCCCGAGCTGTCAAGCTTTGTCACTTTAAGTAGTCTGGCAGACTGTCAGCAGCGCAGCGGAACCCCAGATTGGAAGCTGAGCTGTCAGGCGTATTTTGGCTTCGGGCTGCACATCTATATCTATAGCAATAGGACTAGGAAGGAGAATGAGTGGATTATCACAAGTGTTCCCATGGATGAAACGTATCATAGCAGCTTTGCCAAGATGGCAATGCAATAGCTGCCAGGAGGACTGTTAGTCTTTGAAGGGAGTCATTTTCTTTCTAGATTTCACTGAACAGGAAGAGGTCTCCAGAATGGTGCTTCCCATCGTGACAGAAACAGGTGGCAGCCAAAGATAATTTGATTCTTACCAGTTGGAAAATACAGGTTAATTTCTTTTTAACTTCCTCCCCACTTTTTAAACACTTCTTTTAATTTTATTCCATGACTCCTCGTGCCCTCCCAGTAACCACTTTAGTTTCCTTGGAAAAAGAAACCACTTTGTTATTCGAGAATTGCAGCTGTAGGCAAATAAGAAGATCTTTGTTGCCATAGTGATTTCAGTGTCTTGTCACAGTGAAGTGTCACAGTGTCTATGCCAGACAGGGAGTATATTAGTGGTGATATACTGAGATGAAAAAAATGATAGAGAAATGTATTCTGTCTCCATTCTTAAGGCCTCCAATCTCCAAGTTAATCATAATCCTGGGGTTATTGGGCTAATGAATCATACGGAATCATTGCTTCTTAAAACAGCAGCTTTTTATAGGGACTAGCTATATATTTTATTTATTTATTTATTTATTTATTTATTTATTTATTTATTTATTTATTATATTTTTATACCGCCCTTCTCCCGAAGGACTCAGGGCACTGTACAGGGCAATAAATATAAAAAACAGAATACAAAAAACATATTGAAACCCCAACCCTAACCCATCAGACCAGGTCAGATTGCTCAAATAAATACGTTTTTAGATCGCGCCGGAAGGAGCGAAGGTCGGGGGCCATCCGGAGCTCAACCGGCAAGCGGTTCCACAGGTCTGGCGCGCCCACAGAGAACGCCCTCCCCCTGGGGGCCACCAATCGGCATTCTTTCATCGGAGGCACCCTGAGGAGGCCCTCTCTGTGGGAGCGCACTGGACGGAGGGAAGTTGACGCCGGCCGCAGGTGTTGCCATAGGTAATCCGGACCCATGCCATGTAGGGCTTTGTAAGTCATTACCAACACCTTGAATTTCACCCGGAGGGCAACCGGCAGCCAATGCAGCTCGTGGAGCAAAGGTGTAACATGGGAGTATCGGGAAACTCCCAGTACAACTCGCACGGCTGCATTCTGCACCAGTTGAAGCCTCTGAGTGGACTTCAAGGGCAGCCCCATGTAGAGAGCATTACAGTAGTCCAGACGAGAGGTCACGAGCATAAGTGACTGTATGTAAGGCATCCCGGTCCAGATAGGGTCGCAACTGGCGCACCAGGCGAACCTGGGTAAAGGCCCCCCTAGTCACAGCTCCAATATGCTCTTTGCCAGGAATTTTTCCTGGTGCCAGGAATACAAACTGTTTGCAGTGTCAAAAAACTTCTGATTTGAGTGTTGCCTAGGGACATAAAGTTTTAGTGTATATGTATGTGTGTGTGTATGTATGTATGTATGTGTGTGTATGTATGTATCTATTTCAGTGGGTAGACATTTATTACTTATTATTTACAAGTTTACATATTAAAATTCATATGTGAACTTTATCTAAAAAGTGCTGTACTATCCTACACTGCGTACACATTTTTTGAATTTTTATAATTTAGATTTTAAAGGTTCCCAAAGTATACCTTCTTGTGCCATTCTTTTCCCCCAAAGAAATGTAAGGTTTCTGATATGGCTTACCAGAAATTTGCCTGTAATGAATCACAAGTTATTTTTGTTATTTTTTTTATATATGATACATTTCTCTATTGCAGTGAAGTTATAAATAATGGGCACAATCAGCAAAAAAAAAACAACACTTTATATATGTTCTTCTGTGTAATATTTGTATCTTTTATAACATCATTTTGACAAAGAAAACCTATGCTTATACCCAATACTTGTCCCAATAAAATAATTTAATCTTATGTCATATAAACATAAAGAAAAATGTAGCTTTAAATTTATATAATTTTGCATTTCATACATTTGGGTTTCTTTTTTCAATTCTCAAGAGAGAATTTCAAATGGCTGCATATTTGGGGTTGGTGAAAATATAGGAAACTTCAGAGAAAAAGGAATATTGTGTTTGTATGATGACTGTGGAATCCAAAAATGAAGCGGAAATGGCTTTTCATCATACCAATACTATGCAGCCAATAAATATGTTTTTTAAAGAAACCTCTTGCCTTGGACTTCTGCTTTGCTAGTCTCATCTATCAGAACAATGACAGCCTGCTTCTCTTAAGCAGAACATTTTAATGCAAATATGAAATACATACATTTGTACAGCACAAAATGATTTTTTTGTATAAATGTTTCCTTAAATAATACTTTGCCACAGTTTGTCTGACTGAGGTTCTATTTTCACAATAAGCATTTGCTGGCAGGCAACATAACAAAAATAAGCCAGCATTTAATAACTCTGAATTTAGAAGTTTTACTTTATCTCTCATCAACTGTTCTTAAAGTGTTATATAAAATAAATTAGAATATGATCAAAACCTTTTTTTAAAAAAAATTCTAACAAAATTTATGTATTTGTGCTTTTCTGATAAAATAGTATAGTAAAAAGAGCAAATTGCAGGAACTTATTACAACTAAAAAAACAGGGAAAAGATTCACGGATTTTCCTTTTTATATTTAAGGAAAAATGATTCACATAATTGTAATGCAGATAAGAAATATTGACTATCTTTGATTTGTATTTAGCTTTATTATGTCTATGCACTCAAAATGGCGGAGACTGGGGACCAATCATTTCTCATAAATATTATGTACTATTTAACTATGCTTTCAAGTTTTGAAAGTAGCAGGAACTTTTAGCAGCCTTAATAAAGAAAATTTATCTTGTATATTATAGACTAAAATGGGCCATATTACTTATCTCTAAAGAAAAAAATTTTCCTGTTAATTTAATCAAATCTGCTAATTAATGTGTGACATTAATTTCACCTCCAAATAAGATCAAGTAGAATATTTGATCTCAGAGTAGAAAATGGCAGCTCTTTTACGCAGGTTTTTTAAATGATTATTAAATAAGTTTTTTAAACACTACAGAAGAAAAAGTACATTATTTTTAATTAGAATAAATTATCAGGGAACATTATTTTGCTTTGCATGGGATTTTTCAAAAACTTTGGCAATCATTGCATGGGGAATTAGCCAAATGGGTGAATAGGCACATGGATACCTTCCCATTTATAAAATTTGTTTAGGACATTTTTTAAATCAGTTTCTTAGTGCTAAGAGTAAATACTTTCAAAATAGATTTATCCCCAATTTTCAAAGTGTTCTCTTTTTAGGCAACACTTTCACGACTTTCTATATGCTGATAAATACACTATAAGAGGAACTGCCTTCAGTGCAATTCTTTCCCTTTTGTGCACCATGGGAGATGTGTGTGCCCTTTGAGGGAGGCGTGAGGGCTGCAGCCCAAGAAATGAGCAAGACAAAGAAAAGGGCAAGGCCAGGACAACAATTGGACTAGATTCAATTTGAATTATATTTTAAAGAGATGCATCATTTTCACTGAAACCAATTTAATGTAATTAAATGCAATTAAAATGATTACCTGTCATATTTTTGATTCATTTTCCCTTACGTCATTTTAAAAATTACAATTTGGCAGGAACTGTTGGAGGGACAGATGGCAACTATAATGAGCAAACCTTTGCACAGTTCATCCTGTGCTCAAGTTGTACCCCTTCCTGGCCTGGGGAGGGAAGAGTCCTTCAGATGCCCTAGTCATCTAACAACTGGACTACTGCAACATGTACTACCAGACTGCCCTTGTAGGCCCTCTGGAATCTACCATTACTGATTGTCATCTATAAAGCCCTTCATGGCAAAGAGCCTAGTTATCTGAGGGACTGCCTGTCTCCATTGGTTCCAGCCTGTCTCATAGGATCAGGTAGAGTGAGATGCTCCAAATTCACTCAAACAATTAAATACATTGCCTGGAAATTCATCTGCCTCTGACTCTATAAGAGTCCTACAAGATTTTAAAACATGGTTTTACTAAGCTTGTAAGCCGCCCTGAGTCTTCGGAGAAAAATGGAATTAAAATAAAATAAATAAAATTTCCAGATCTGGAATAAGATTGTTTGTTGAGCCCCAGACAAATTTTGTATAGTATGTTTTTTGTTTTGCTTTTTTTGCTGGTTTGGTGATTATTTTTATTCAAGCATATATATTGGTGATGTGGTGGCGCAGTGGTTAGAATGCAGTACGGCAGGCTACTTCTGCTGACTCCTGGCT
Source organism: Vipera ursinii (assembly GCF_947247035.1). Lineage (NCBI taxonomy): Eukaryota > Metazoa > Chordata > Lepidosauria > Squamata > Viperidae > Vipera > Vipera ursinii. Next base: position 44,982,212 of record NC_139513.1, read on the forward strand.
GCCAGCAATTCGTCAGTTCGAGACTCACTGGCTCAAGATTGACTCCATCCTTCTGAGGTTGGTAAAATGAGGACCCAGACTGTTGGGGGGAGGGCAATATGCTGACTCTGTAAACCACTTAGAGACGGCTGTAAAGCACTGTGAAGCGGTATATAAGTCTAAGTGCTATTGCTATTGTTTTTTCTTTTTTTTTCTTTTCAACTTTGTAAGTTGCCCAGAGTATAAGCGGACATCTTTCTAAATCTACTACAACAAGCAAGCAAGCAAAATGTTTGTGACAATCTTGTGACTGCCAAAGATGCAGCTTTGGGGCCTCAATTAAATGAAGCCTCCAAAGGGCTGAATGGCTAGTTCAGTTCTAAAGAATTCTACATGGGTTGCCTGAGATCCTATTATTCTAATTGTTTGTGGCTAAAGGTAGTAGGGATGTGAAGAGCCAAATTGATCCTCAGCGATAGAACTCACTGGAATGACTTTGGAGCAGTCACCATTTTTCTATCCTGCCAATTCCATAGGGTTATTGTGGAGAAAAATCAGAGTAGTATTCAATAACAGATAGCAAAATGAAAGCAGAGCTTAGCTTCTTCATTTTCTCTTAGGCTAAATTGATTTTAACATGCTGTTAGCTGTGACCCAAAGCAGGGACCACTAAGATGCCATTCAATTATATTGCTCTTGCAGTATCTGCCTTCATCTTTTATATCACACAGTAATGATTCTGGAAATCTAAGAAGAATAGCATCCCTGGACTGAGTAATGGAAAGCCCTGGAGACAAAAACTAGATGAAAAATCAGTCTGCAACCCTAGAGCTCCACCGAAAATTAGCTTGTGGTCCAATGTTTGTTATATTTGTGATGGCCATAATGTTTTTTCTTTGTCTCAAAAAGGCACTTTGATGTTCTTTAAAAACTCTAAACCCACAAGCTAGCAGTTTTACAGGTTGGTTGCTGAAGCAAAAAGAAGATTGCCAAGTTCATTGTTGTCTTAAGAAGGTGTGACAGCTAAATTGCCATCAAGCTAAAATTAGAGGACAATTGACATTTTATCTCAGCTCAAATAAACTCCCAACTAGACCTTGCTTATTCATCGAGTTATTTCTATTTGACGTACCACTTCCAATAGGCTTCTGTCTTCAAATATTCACAATTTATTTTGTATTAGCTTTTCGTGGATACACAAATAAAAACTGCAGATACTATCAAGCAAATAATGTAGGCTTTTTATCATTACCTTATGGCACATATAGGATCCACCTTTCTTCACTCGGTCAGACCCATCTGAAGGTCCTTTCTGGAGACAAAGGGATATTTATTATTGTTGATCTATGCATGACTAACTGTAAGTAACAGTCAAAGAAATTCAGAGAGATTTTTTGGAGGTCTGAGTGTGTCATTGTTTGCAAGCAACTATAGCTAGTTTTTATAGCAAGAAATAACAATTACATTGTTTCAGGAAGGATGACTGAAAGATAATTTGGTATAATTGCTCTAGCCTCAATACAACAGCTATTTCAGTTTTAAACAGTAGTTCTTGTGTCAAGTCTGCATGTAGCATTCTATTTTAGTTTAGCGTGTAATGCATAGCTAGAACTTGATGACAAGATTGAACCTGTGATGATGGATGGAAAAGGAAAAGAGATTAACAAAAATTTATCCCCTTTTTATGAAGTTGTACTATTTATGCTGATTTAAGAGCTGAAGATCACTGGTTAATTTGTCTATTACTGAAAACTAGTCCAATGATGGATTTGATCAACATTCTGGTACAGTATGTTTCTTGAAGCTCAGCATTATGGAAGTCTCATTCTTCACACTAGTTTAGAAGACAAATTCCCTAAGTCTAACATTCCATAATTAGATTATTTCTGCTGGGAATTTGTTTTTTTGTTTTTCAAATAAATGGATAGCAAATTAATTAATTAATTAATTAATTAATTAATTAATTAAAACTCCTGGACAGTCCCCATCTCTTCCCCTGCAAAATCCTATGAGCTACTTGGCCTCACCTATTCAGTGTAATTAGGAACAGTGGCTAAGTTTGTAATGTTTCAATTACCTCATATCGAAAATTTTCTGGGCAAATAGGTGCTTTGAACCTGTTTGCCCCTTTCTAACATACATTTAAAACACCCAAACATCTCTCTATATGGAAAAGTAACAGAGCAAGGTTGATATCTGACAACAATTCTGAATTTGTTACTGAGATTTTAGCATGTTCATGGTTGGTGTAAACAACAGAGTTAAGTAAAAAATTAACTACTTTTAGTTCTCCTTATATGCATATGTTATTTAAAAACTGCTCTAAGAACTCTTCTTGGCCACACAAAAGCAAACATTAATTTAAAATCCCATAATTCTTAACATATCAGGATGGTACACTTTTATGCTCCATGTATAGGATTTTATATGAAGTCTACCCTTTCTGTTTGGAACAGACAGGATATTTGTTTAGAGCGAGTACGTCCCTTCTAGGTAAGGCAGGGCCTGGAGAAGGGACCCTTGCACGACCACCGTAAGGAATTTTCTAGGCTTTTGTTGGATACAGGTAGTCCTTGTTTTGTGACTGCAATTGCCACCAAGTGACAGGATCACTGAGTGAAACGTATGACAAAGAGAGATGATGTGAAGCTTGCTGATTGTTGTAGAGCAGGGGTCCCCAACCCCTGGTCCGTGGACCGGTACTAGGCCGCAGCATGCCAGCAACCAGGCCGTAGAAACAAGCAAAGCCCCATGTGTGGGATGCAGGCAGCACACAAAACCACGCTCTCCCCAATCCCTGGAAAAACCTCTCTCCATGGGACTGGTCCCTAGTGCCCAAAAGGCTGGAGACCTCTGTTGTAGAGAACTCATTCAGATAAAGTTTTCTCAAGCAGTGGCCTATGCTGGATCCATTTCCTTCCCCCCCCCTTTTTTTTTTTGTCCACGCACAGGGTGGAGAGATGCTTAAACAAGCGATCTCTTCTTGAGCTGCTTTTCTCCTCAGTGCAAAAAAAATACAAGCTGCAAGTGACCCTGGTGACAATGTTCTCACCAGCTGGAAGCTGCTGCCTGAAACTCACCAGACCTTAATCAGTTTTACACTGAAGGCTTTTGTTGTTGTAAATGCGTGCATTAGTCAGCAAATTTATTTTTTTATTACCATTATTACCATCATATTTGTGAAAGTTTGCTATCTAAAGCAATTGTTATATAAGGGCTACATGTACATTGGGATTTGCTCAGAATTGGCTTCTGTCTATGCAGGTCTCATGTAGTTGACTGAGACATAGTTTGTGCTTGGCCATCTTGGAAAAACTCAAGTCAGTTAGTCCTGAGGTTGTGAAAGGTTTGTTGGGATTCTAAGTTCTACTCTTGTGTTCCAACTGGCTAATGGAGGATGTTACATGGTCATACTCCATGTATAGGATTTTACATGAAGTCTACCTTTTCTCTTTGGAGCAGAGGGGATCTTTCTCTATTTTACGTGATCTATATTAGGGGTGTCAAATTTGCAACGTCACATGACATGTCGTGATGTATCGGGGATTTTTTGCCATTGCCAGCAATGGGGTGGGCGCGGTTTCGCTATGATGCATCCGGCCTGCAGGCCGGCAGTTTGACACCCCTGATCTATATCCTGTGTGGTGCTTTCAGTTAGATTGGTACTATATGACTGGAATCACCCTATTTTTCACCTTGTTAGACATGGGTAGCCAGATGTTATTCTATGGAATTTCTCTCTGTTTTGAGAGCTTATGTAAAGGTGGATTACAGATGCCATTCTCACAGATTCTATATATATATCTCTTCTGGGAATCACAGAGGACCAGGACTTGGTTAGCTCCTGAAAAATAATCGCATACATGAGTTCAATTCCCAGTAAAGGTTTGAATCCCATAGAATAACATCTCACTATAACCGCTTGATGAGTGCGAAATAGGATGGAACAGGTCATATTATGTTCCAGGTGGTGATTGTAACTTCTTCCTCCAAGGACAGCTCTACTCGGTGTTGGTAAAAAGGGAGAGGTCTGGCCCTAGATCCCTGGATTGTTAAATAATTTAGGGACTGACTTATCTATTTTAATATCTACATAAGCTTCTGGCACCAATTTTCTATTTGCATGGAATGAATTAAGCAGCTGTAGCTTTCTGTTCTCAGCTGCCCAGTTGATGCCATGGTAGTTTACAGTGCCTGGAGGCTATGGGAATCTGGCTGGGGAAGACTTTGACTCAACCACAGCAAGACTGAATAGCTGGGTTTTACAGCTCCCTGATCCCAGAGATTTTCCATGACTGAGTCTGGTAGGATTGCACTTCGTCAGAAAAGTACAGTTTGGGAATCCTTCTGGACTTATGGTTGGAGATCAGGTGGCACCCCTGCTCATTAGGACTTTTGTACAAATCCATCTTGCACATCAGTTGTGCCTGTTCGCATAAGAGGAGGTTCTCCTCCTGATAACTTATGTCTTTGTCACTTCTTGGTTGGTCAAAAGTCATACTCACCATCACACCCCCATCCCCACAAGCAAGACCAGAGCAAAAAGATATATATCAAGATGTAGTTGACTGTCAAATAAGCTAACCCACTTGTAAAATTGATTTCCCATCTGCACATACCAATGTTTTTCTTCAGCAAACTCAAATGCCTTTCACAGAGAAACATAGAGGCATGCCTATGGATACAGTTTTCATCTTACGATCTAAATCTTAAGGCCTAAATCTTGATTGTTGCGCAAAATGGTTAAGAGTAACACCTTCACTCAACAACTGCAATCCTAGCATTCCTGGTTGCAGTCATTAAGTGATCGAGTGAATGGAGTCTCAGGGAAGTAGTGCAGGATGCCTGGGAAGATACTGCCTGGGAGGCTCAACTTTGAAGCTGGAAATCCTCCGTGCTGAAATCCAAGGAGGATTTTCAGCCCCTAAAGGAGAGACATTTGCGCACAGCCTCATCGGGCCTCTTCGGGTCTCCCCCCATCCATCTGAGGCACCCAATAAGTACCTTATTACACTGTCTCTCTACTCTCTGCTTGCATTTTGGCTCCCTCTCATTTCTAGGGGATGGCTGAAAGAGCTACCTGTCAAAGGATATCATCTCTCCCCGTTGCATGGAGTAACCCCAGCAAAGGAATTGGCAAGCAGCTCTTTCAGCCAATCCCCAAAGATGAGAGGGAGGCAGTCAGCTGCAGCTTGCAATCTTCCCTGCCAGTTTCCCTTCTGACTTTCTTTGGAAGCCGGCAGAGAAAATTGCAAATGGCGATCACAGTATCATGGGGTGCTTGGCAACTGATCAGAAGTCCGAACAGGTTGCCAAGCACCCAGATTGTGATCATGTGACTGCAGGGGGGGGAGGGGGAGCAAAAGGCAGAGAAGCACAATTCTCCTTACAGCATCTGTAAAAGCTTGTTGTCCAGCTTTTTTTCTTTAAAAAAAATTAAATAACCTACACATCATTTAAACTCGTAGAACAATTGAAAATGATTCTAAACGATTCTAAACTTCCGTTTGTAAAAAAGGAGCTGTGATGCATAGACTGAAATAGATACTGAATAGATCTGTTCAGCAACCATCTATTTTCAAAAGCAGAAAGGCTAAAATTACAGCCATCTCTAAGTTAAGGAGGAGCACTTATCATATTCATGCTTGAATGCATCTTGACAACCTGATAATTTTCAGTTAACAAAACACCATCATTCATCAGGTCATCATTCTCTTCTTCTTTTTCACATACATTCAGACATAATGGCACCATTAACCATTTTTCATTACTATTCGCAGCAAAATCTTATTGGCTTTCTACTAGTAACTGAAAGAAACGCTGTTAATAGAACAAGTTGCCAACATGATTAAGAAAATTAAACAGAACAATATTACATCAAAAACTAGTATATGTGTGTGTGTGTGTGTGTGTGTATCTATACATATACGTATGTATATGTATATTATGAAGACAAATTATTACTAAGTTAACCATCATCTAATTTGAATTTAATTGTAACACAGTTTTGAAAAGAATACAAGAAACAGCCTGGCTAGATAAATAAAAAATGCTTTTCCAATTGCCCACAAGCAGCCAACGCTCGGTAATATATTATTCTCATAACCAGCAGTCTTTAATAATTTCACCCCTCACATAACTTTGTCTACATCACAGCCACCCATATTTTATCCTGCTAAATTTATGCACTGTGAGAAAGAGTATTAACTATTATCTACCTTGAATGCCCAGAGCATTGTGGTAGACCAGACCCTGAGTTTGGAAGGCTCCATAGAAGAAAAATGGATAAAAAATCCTAAAGCTGTCATAGATGATGACTCTTACTACAGATAGAATTCCAAGCATGTATGAATAATTCAAACAGATTTATTCAATTCAATAAATCAACATTAGTCTTAGTAGACTATCACTTAAATGAGAGCCAGCAGTGTGCTACAGCTGCCAAAAAAGCCAACACAGGCCTTGGCTGCATTAACAGAGGAATAGAATCAACACCATGTGAAATGTTAGTACCACTTTATAATGTCTTGGTAAATCCACACGTGGAATATATTGCATCCATTTCTGATCACCATTGTATAAAAAAAAGATGTTGAGACTCTAGAAAAAGAGCAGAGAAGAGCAACAAAGTTGATTAGGGGACTGGAGGCTAAAACCTACGAAGATCAGTTGCAGGAATTGGGCATATGTAGTTTAATAAAAAGAAGGACTAGGGGTGACATGAGAGCAGTGTTCCAATATTTGAGGGGCTGCCACAAACAATAGGAGGGCAACCTGTTCTCCAAAGCACCTGAAGGCAGGACAAGAAACAATGGATGGAAAGTAATCAAGGAGAGAACCAATCTAGAACTAAGGAGAACAACAGATGCCTCATTAGGCAAGGGAAATATTTCCTAATACGATGCTGAAGCATTGCCAAGTATCCTGAAGGGAGCATGGTGGTTTAGGAAAGCCTCAGATAGAAGGAAATGCAAAAAAAAGTTGCAAAAGGAATAGTATTAATGAGAAATTAATTATCTACAAGGAGAAGATATCTTTGAATGTACATTTGGAAAGATATGCCTGCATTTGCATAGTCCCACATTTATTATACTTACACATCTGCATAAAGGCAAAGTGTCTGTTTCAGAAAATGCAAACGGACACAAGTACTTTAAATTCTAATCTCAAATTGATACACCAACTATAGCATAAAAATAGAAGCTATTACAAAAAAAAGAAATCTTACTTAACAGAAGCCTTAGTTGCAGTAACAAAGCATTCTGCTTGTTTGTTTGTGCAATCTGGAAGAATTTGTATTTATTGCCTCAGAAGAATTGATTTATTTTATATCCTGCCTTAATTATGTTTATAAATGATTCAGAGCAGCAAACACACACAATACTCCTTCCTCTTCTTATCCTCCCCAGAGCAACAACACAGTGAGGTGACTTGGGCTGAGAGAAAGTGACTGGCACAAAATTATGATGCTTTGGAGGTCTAAACAACAAATGCAAAATAAACAGTGACTGCATTTTTCATTCAATACCTAATTAAACAAGCAGCCCCATTTTGCCAGTTACTTAAGCTTGCTGTTTTGAAATGCCCCCTTACATGGTTAATAGAATCCTGGAGAGAGAAAAAGACTCTTATTTCACTGAATAAAATTGGCAATGGTTTATTTCATCATGTTTTATTGAGTAAATCACAAAATTTCCAAAACAGCATGCAAACCAAAACCTTACCATTCAAATCTGAGAGAAGAGCATGAAAAAAAATATCACATGAGTTTTGAGCCAGAGAAGGCGGTTTGTCAAAACAAACCAAAGGCCTAGCTATAGCAACCTCATGCACAGTGATTAACCATCTGCCTCCTGGAAAACCCATAAAAGATATGTGGGCAACTTACGACAATCTTCCTAAGCCTGCTGCCCTGCAACTTATATTGAATGGTGTTGTTTGAGATTATGAGCTGGAGTTCTAAAATGATTTAGCTTGAAAGAATAATGAACCCTCTTTCAAATTTAGCCCTTGGAAGTAACGGGCAGGGAGTTCCTTCCAGAGAGACAGTCATTCTATTTTACAGGAAGGGTTTTTTTGTTGTTGTTTTTTTGAGGCAGAGAGAGAGGGAGGGAGGGAGAGAAGAGGGCTTCAGATCTAACAAGCACTCAACAATTGTAAGCCGCCCAGAGTCACCTGGTTGAGTTGGGTGGTTATAGAAGTTGAGTAAATACATCACAGTCATCCTGAACAGATGACCTCAAGGCCAAGGTGATCAGTCTTCGGAAGGACACTGCTAGTATGAGATTGCTGACAGAGATCCCACCAGCAGTTACAAGAAAGAGGTCATTGATTTCTTGCGACAACTACTGAAGGACAATGCCATTGACAAGCCACAACACTACCGTCTTTACCCTGGGGAAGCCACCCCATGCATATATAGATTCCCCAAAATCCACAAAGAGGGAACACCATTCAGACCAATTGTCAGCAGCATCAGCTCTGTCACCTACAACACTGCAAAACATCGAACCACCTTATTAACTCCTCTAGTTGGCAACACCACCCATCACATCAACAATTCACAGGACTTTGCCAGCAAGGTTTGGAAACTAAAACTGGACCCAGATGACACCATGGTTTCCTATGATGTGACTTTCCTCTTCACCTGCATTCCAACAACAGAAGCTGTCACGGTAGTGAAGAAACAACTGCGATTAAGACAGCACTTTAGGTGACAGAACCAACTCAGCCCAGAGCACACGTATCTGCCATGCTGAACCTCTGCCTGACCACTACCTATTTTAAATACAATAAAGGTTTCTACAGACAAAAACACAGCTGCGCCATGAGTACACCCATGTCCCCCTCGTGGCCAATCTCTACATGGAAGAGATAGAAACCTAAGCCCTAAACTCCTTCACAGAAATTCACCAGTATAGGTATTTGGATGACACTTGGGTCAAGATCAAAACCCAGGAATTGGAAGCGTTCACCAAACATATCAACTCTATGGACAGATAAATCAAATTCACATGGGATGATGTTAAGGAAAATAGTCTAACCGTCCTGGACTGTGCAGTACACATCAAGGAAGACAGAAGTCTTAACACTGAAGCTTACAGAAACCTCCCATACACACACACACAAACATAGATCATTTACATTTCCATTCTCACCTCTCACTGGAGCACAAAATGGGAGTTATCAGAAGACTAGACCACCAAACTGAAGACTTCCCTACCAGCAAAAATGGGAAAGAAAAAAACCCTAAAACACATTAACAAAGCCCTGAGAATGTTGTGGCTATCCTAAGTGTCCTTCATCAAATCCCCAAAAAGACCCAGCAGGAGCTCCTTCGTAACAGACAAAGAAGAGAACAATAAAGAAAGCAATGTTATCATTCCATATGTTGCAGGAGTATCTGAAAAGCTCAAGAGAATCTTCAGCCAACACAACATACGTGCATACTTTAAACCCAAGAATGCACTAAGGCAGAAGCTTGTCCACCACAAGGATAAAACACCCAGACACAAACTGAGCAATGTGTTATATGCAGTACAATGCAGTGAGCCATGTGCAGATTTATACATTGGCGAAACAAAACAACCACTTCATAAACACATGGAACAACGTAGGAGAACAAAACCCATCAGGACCAGATTCAGCAGTCCATCTGCATTTAAAACACAAAGGTCACTCTTTCAAAGACAGAAAAATCCACATTTTAGACAGAGAGGACCGATGGTTTGAAAGAGAGGTCAAAGAGGCCATCTATGTCAAAACTGAACAGCCCTCTCTCAACAGAGAGGGAGGGATATGACATCATCTATCTTCAGTCTACAACAGTCCTTTCAGCAATTTTAAGAAGGCTTCACACCCAATTGCACTACTCAGGTGACCCTGACAACACAGATAAACTTCCAGGGGGCTTCAGTGACTCTCTAAAAGAATGCAAATGACCAGCTGTCTGCATGAAGCATGAATCCTTCCATTCCCCACCACCCAGGCAGAGCTGTAAAGGCTTCTTGGATGAGAACTGAAATGTCTTCAAAGAAAAACAAGGAAGTCCAATTGCCTCTTGAAAAAGCACCTTTGGGACAGCCATGACCTGGATGACTGAGAAACTCCACAGACAATAAATACATCAATTAAAAAAGAGATAGAAAGCCCACAATAACAACGGTCAGTTGAAATTTTTCCACCTTGATAAAAAGCCAGCAAGGAGAATTAATGGAGACAGTGAACCACTGGAAAATTAAAGCTTAAGCCAGTAAGAGAGTTGGCAAACACAAACTCCTGCCTCCATCAGAATCATACTAGTTTCTGATTCATTTGAAAAACAACATCTGTAACTGCTCTAAGAATGGCCATAGCACAACTGTCAGGATTGCCATGCTGTTGCGCCAGCCATGCTTCGCCAGATGCCAATCTGCCATACACAACAATGGGAGGGAGCTGCAGTGGGGGATGTGGGGGAGGAGGCATCATAAGGGGAATCGAAACTGTTCGTCCCGTGAGAGCCATTGACCGTTTCATGGTCACACCTTCTAGCCTACAAGTCAGGGACCGTTACTAGTAACAGTCTGGTAAATTAAGTTAGCTTCCTCTATTTTAAGTTACTGTGTAGGTTGGACCCAGGAGCAATTCATAGCTGATGAGTAATCAGGATTTAGAGAGGGCAGTGTGCCATCTTAAAATTACTAATAAAAATAGATACAGGGACAAAACTACCCTTTATGTATTGCCTTGACTGACTGAAAATCAACCCTTGAACTATTAGTTATGAAAATATTTGTACTTGACAAAGAGGAAGTAATTTATATATACATATATAGTATATTCCTTTTATTCTTTTACACATTTTTCTTCCTTTTTTTCTCTTCCTCTGTATTTTCTTCGTTTGTGTTAGTTTATCATCTTAGTATTTTTAAATTTCAATAAACATTACGAAAAAGTAATAATCACCACAATTGTTCTCTTAAAGTTGTCATTCTTTGCATGCCTATTTGGTAATAAGCTGAATTGAGCTCTTTTCAAGCATATATGCAGGATTTATAGTATTATATTTATAACTGCTGGGTTCATAACACCTTTCAATATCTTCTAGACAGCAATGATGAAAAAGGTGTGTTATTTTTGGGGAAAAATAACAGTTTTCTCAGTACCTTCTCTGATGAACAATTCAGATAAACTCATAGATTTGTAAAGTAGACTGAGATTTATATCCTTCTTATCATTTGTTCTAAATAAATGGAGAGATTTTCTGATAGACATCTTAGAAAAACAGTGATGTAGGTAAAATAGTTTGAGGGTCTTGAACTTTAAGTAAAGGTTATCTACTTATGTTCCTGTTCAATGTTTCATTTTCCAAATTCCAGCCTTATTTTTCATTTTCCTTTATTTTTTCTTGATCCCAGATTCTACTTTTTTTATTACTTCTCAGAAACACACAAACAATAAAGTTCCTTGCATATTACAATATACATATAAGTCCCCTAGGCCAATTCATCTGCCCATGTAATTTCTTTACGTAGCTCACCCTCCAACTTCGGACTCCTCAGTTAACAGGTGATAATTCTATACTGGAGACTTGATTATACATGGCTTAAGTCCCCAATCCCCAGTCCATGGACTGGTACTGCACCGCAGTATGCCAGAAACCAGGCTGTGCAAACAAGCCCCATCCATGGGATGCAGGCAACATACAAAACCACACCCCCTCCGGTCCACGAAAAAATCTCTCCCTGGTGCCTGGTCCCTGGTGCCTAAAAGGTTGGGGGCTTCTGGCTCAATGTGTTTAAGAGCATTTGACAAACAAACCCCACCCCTCGCATTCAAACAGGTTTTGATTTTATTCTGGAGACTGAAAAATTGTAATCAGATTAGGCATCATTGCAGTATCTAGCCACTATATGAACCAACCATCTTTTTTTACCACAAAACAGCTTCATATATTTAAAAAAAATCTTCAACTTGCCTGGCCCAGAGATACTCAAATCAGGGATTGCAAAAGCTAAATAATTGAAGAATAATTTTGTGGTACTTATATTTAACCTCACAAAGGTAACATACATGAACACAAACAAGTTAAAGGAAGTACAAAGTTGAATGGCGTTTGACTGCAGTAGGTATTTTATATTTTTTCTTTTCAAAAATAGAAACTGGGCACATGAGCCCTGGCGGCATAGTGGTTAGAATACAGTATTGCAGGCTAATTCTGATGACTGCCAGAAGTTTGATCCTGACCGGCTCAAGGTTGACTCAGCCTTCCATCCTTCCGAGGTCGATAAAATGAGGACCCAGATTGTTGGGGGCAATAGGCTGACTCTGTAAACTGCTTAGAGAGGGCTGTAAAGCATTTGGAAGTGGTATATAACTCTAAGTGCTATTGCTATTGGTATCTCAAGTCTAAAGCAAAGACATGGTGATTTGCTATTAATGGTTTTACAGAGTGTACATAGCATTCACTCAGCTTCGCCTCAAAATACATAAAAGTAGTTTGTGAATACAGCTACATTTCTGTTGGAAAATGGGTACCCCTCTTGCAAGTCTAAGTCAATAACAGCTTAGCTGGAAAATACCTTTAATAAAGCTGCTTTGTATCAACCATGCAGTGTATCAAATTCTATAATGTGAACTAGGAATTTAGTTAGAAAAAGAGCAGGTCAGCAGATGAAGATACTCACCGGGCTGTATGTTTCATCTGCAGAATGATTAATTTCCCACCAATCTGATGTCCACTCCCAGGCATTTCCCACAATGTTGTACAGGCCATAACCATTTGGAGGAAATGCTGTTACCTGCCTCAGAGGGAAAAAAAGTGGTTAATGCTGCAGAAAAGTTACATTATTTATCCTATTACTAACCAGTGGATTTACTGAAAGAAGAATTCATCTGTACCATATTGCTTTGTAATTGTTCTGTTCTTAATGATGATGATGATGATCTATGTTGCAGTTTTCTCATTACTAGGGAAAAAAATCTTCCCTTAACATATTTTCTAAATTCTCATGTTTTACAGACAGACCCCTCACCCAGATCTTTAGGTACTCTGGCCACAGAAGAATACCTAGTTGTATAACTAATAATCTAAGCAGCATGGGATGCACAGGCTGTTACAGTTCAAAACAATTTGGTTAAAAACTCTATCCCTGTGTGAATTTCCTTCTGATTTTCCTGGTATTGTATAATCTACTTCTCTACATATCATCCAAGCACTGTGTGAGATGAAATATTTCTCTTATATACAGTATACCCATCACCATTTTGTAGGATCCTTCTACCTTTCATTTTAAATGGTTTTAAGGTTCCTAGCTTAGGGGCAACACTATTATATACTTCCATGCAAATTTACTCTGGCCTATAAGGAGGGTAAATGATCTACATTTCCCTTCACTTTAAAGACACTTTGTACAAAACCTTCATACTTCACCTTCCTATCATTTCCTAGGCATCATTTCCTAGAAAGGACGACTATGCCTAAAAATGGCATCCAATTTTCTCAAATAGTTAATAGTGATTGTCATAGAAATCAAAAAGAATTACAAAAAGCTTTTCTTTTTTGGGGGTGGGGGTGGGGGGGAGAGAAGATTCTGATGTAGACTCAACATACAGTGAACACAGCTATCATAGTTCTTTTTGCCCAAATGGGATCCGTCTTTACTGATATACCTGATGCTTTACATGAACCTGGCTCAACTGAGACAGGGATCTTGGAAGCCAAGTGGACAATCACTTAAATGTGAGCCAGCAGTGTGCTGCAGCTGCCAAAAAAACCCAACTAGAAACCTAGGCTGCATTAACAGAGGGATAGAATCAAGATCATATGAAGTGTTAATACCACTTCATAATGCCTTGGTAAGGCCACATTTGGAATACTGCATCCAGTTTTGGTCACCAGAATCTAAAGAAGATGCCAAGGCTCTAGAAAGGGTACAGAGAATAGCAACAAAGATGGTTAGGGGACTGGAGGCTAAAACATATAAAGAAGAGAGGGAGGGAGGGAGGAAGAAAGGGAGGGAGGGAGGGAAAAGGAGGAAGGAAGAGAGGGTGGGAGGGAGAGAAAAAGGGAGGAAAGAAGGAACAAATGAATGAATGGGGGAGAGAAAAGAAGGAATGGAGGGAGGGAGGGAGGGAGGGAGGGAGGGAAGGAAGGAAGGAAGGAAGGAAGGAAGGAAGGAAGGAAGGAAGGAAGGAAGGAAGGAAGGAAGGAAGGAAGGAAGATTGGAGATGCCCCAGTTCATGCAGTTCTGCTTCAATCCTGGATCCATTAAGACTTGGGCTCAAAGGAGAAAGCAATTTTGTATTCTCTTTTGTCACAGACAGGGCTTTATTGTCAATCCAAGTTAACATTGGTATTCTTGAATTGTGAACTCTTAGGAAAGTATCCCCTCCTTGTGTGTTGCAAACAGCCATTTCCAGTGGTGAAAACAGGACAAAACAGAGTGGGGGAAAATATTTTCCTTTGCTATATTTCCAGTCTGAATTAGATCACAGCAGGGTCCCTGCAGAAGAGCTCTTTTAAGGATTATGTATTAATAGAAAAGCAACTAACTTACCTCTGTTCCGAAATGCTAAAGCTGTTGCACATAAAAAACAGAGGAGCTCTGATCAACCATCACAGCCACCATTTTGACAGTTTTGCTGTACTGTTGTCTGTGGATGCCCCCACTAAATTCAAGCACGGGATAAACTGAGCCTGGTTTGGTCTCAGTCTTTTAAACGATCACAAGGCAAGGAGGCATCGAGAAATGTTTCCCCTTTTGAATTTGAGCATCCAAGAAGGGACAGTAAAGGAGACAGGGAAAGAGGAAAGACAAACAAAAAGAAGGAAAGAGGGGAAGGAAGAAGAAGGGAAGGAGAATGAAGAGGGAAGGAAAAAGAAGAAAAGGGGGGGAAGGGAGAGAGGAAGATTAGAATGAGAGGAAGGAATGGTCTGAGGGAAGTCTTGCCTTAACACTTGGCCACAAGCAGCCCTGCTGCCCTTTCGCCATCCCCTTGTCCCCTCCTTCTGACCTCTCCTGGTGGTCTTCCATCCTATTGCTTTGGTTACAAAGCTGGGTCTCCTAGCAGGGAGAGGGAGTGGGCCTCCCTCTGACCCACACACTTTGTCCTCCCGCACACACCATGAGCAACTTGTCCAAGGAGAGTGAGCCAATCAGCAGCAGCCTTGAGGAGGAGGTAAGTGCAGCAGGGCACCCCCTTGGGAAAGGCTGAACTGGGCGCTTGCCCTCCACTGCCCAGGGCAACGGACAGCCTGCATCACTGGGGGTCCTCTGCATGTCTTGAGAGGGACAGCAAGACTCCTCTGGTGGACAAGGATATAGTGCTCGTCCTGGTCTCACCTTCCTCAGCTGAGACAATGGATCCCCTCCTTGTCCCGCCTGACACGAGTGATGTTGAGTTAGCCACACCCACCCACACTATACCCACCTCAGCCCGCCCTGCCTCCCCCAAGGTCAACCACAACTCTGATGCGGCCCTCAATGAAATTGAGTTTGACAGCCCTGTGTTATCACATCACTAACTTACAGGTGCGGTGCCTTTGTAGCCATCTTCCTCTGTATTGCTTCTAGGGAATTCTCCCTGCCAAATATTTGCATAGTGCTGACCATTTGGATGAAGTTTGTTTCCCCAGGGAAAAAGTCTGTCAAAACAAGCAAAGGCAAAAAGTTAAGGAATGCAGTTGTGCAATTGTAATATTTAATAATATTACTATTAAAAAATGAAATTACTAATGGGATATCAAGAGAGAGAGAAGGCTGACCTACACACTTAAGATATAAATATTAGCAGCTTGCACTTCTACAGTAGTTTTATAAGGTAAAGGTAAAGGTTCCCCCGCACATGCGTGCTAGTCGTTTCCGACTCTAGGGGCCGGTGCTCATCTCCGTTTCAAAGCCGAAGAGCCAGTGCTTGTCCGAGGACGTCTCCGTGGTCATGTGGCCGGCATGACTAGACGCCAAAGGCGCATGGAACGCTGTTACCTTCCCACCGTAGTGGTCCCTATTTTTCTACTTGCGTTTTTACGTGCTTTCGAACTGCTAGGTTGGCAAAAGCTGGGACGAGTAACAGGCGCTCACTCTGTTACGCGGCACTCGGGATTCGACCCGCCAAACTGCCAACCTTCTGATCGACAAGCTCAGCGTCCCAACCCACTGAGCCACCGTAGTTTTATAACACAGCATTAAATTCAATACCATTGATTCTGCATTAACTTAAATAGGCTCTGTGGAAAAGTGGTTTTTCAGTTTAGAAACTAGGTAGAAGATATACTTAGTTTTCTTTGCTTAATTTATTTATCTGGAAAATTACAAAATAATGATGAGTACCTGTTTTCAAGACCTCCCCGGCAGCTATATTCCCATTCGGCTTCAGTTGGTAACCGTTTTCCTGCCCAAGCGCAAAAGGCCACAGCATCATTCCAAGAAACATGAAGAACTGGATGGTCCAGCCTGAGAGATAAACAAACAAAGCAAATGGTAAAACAAGGAAAACAAAAGAGGTTTGGCAACTTTTTAAGATCCTGCGTAAGGAAGGAGTTAGCATGTCTTACCAAACCTCAGAATTGTTTGACACAATGTGTGCCGGTAACAAAACAAATAAAGGCACAACACGGGTATTTACTCTTAGAGTTAGCCTCAATCCAATTAATGGATACAACTTTAAAAACAAAACTCAGAGATGATGAAAGCAAAAGAAAGGAAAGAGGGAAGTTCGGCTTAGAAAAAGCATGTGACAAAAAGAGACCAGAAATAACAAATGAAAAGATAGTATCAATTGTATGCATTTGCAAAGAAAATGAAATTAATTGGCTACCAAATGTCATACAGAATTAGCAATACACGCGGTGCCTTTAATAGCGTGATTCAGGCTTTTGAGAAGCCTGCTTACGTCTTGCCTGCAAAAGTGCTCTGACATTGGAGTGTTTTGTATTTTTTAAAAAAAGAGATTGGACAACATTCTGTCTGAAATGGTATAGGGTTTCTTGACTGAGGCAGGGCGTTGGACTAGAAGACCTCCAAGGTCCCTCCCAACTGTTTTTGTTCTTCTTTTGCACAACATCACAACTAAAGATGGCATAAAACATTGCAAATAAAACTGGAGTGTGGTGGCAGAAGATTGAAATGAGGAAGTGTAGCTTCTGATCAATTTTCCAAACTTGACCAGTGCTATATCTTTCAGTATATAGAATGACATATGAACCTGTCAGCAATCCTCTCATCCTTTCTCTAGCTAGCCAAGGACACATGTCCCTTTCCACTCCAGTTAATATTGGTGGAAAGGGAATGTACTCCAGGAGAGAATTTATTCTGTATGCCTCTACCAGAGTGCCAATATGCTATTGCGTAACTTGGCTGACAACGTTATGAACAATGACCACAAAGAATTATAAAAATCCCTCAGAATTTCTCTAGCACTTCGTTACCTTAAAATCAAGCACACTGACATATGCATGTTCACACACACATATTTTTGGTCAGCAACAAAGATGAAACAAAATATGATATGAAAGAAATATGAACTCATGCTCTTTGAATGACAGCGTCACATTTATTTTTCTCTTGTGAAATACCAGTGCTTTTATTCGAGTATAGATAATGTTATTAATACAAAGCATGGACAAATATGGCCCAATCACATGTGTTTTGCTTGTGGCACAGCTAGTCCTACCCAAATCATTAAATGAAGCGCTGCACAATAATTTCTCATATGACAAATAGCAACTGCATTTTCATAATTAGCAAACCTAGCAACACGTATTTTACAAGGACACTGTAAACTAATATTTTCTCAATTAGGCAACTCTGAGGCCCGATGAAAGGTTTTCATGATTCCTCCTATTTTGTGGCGTAGCAATAGCCTTTCCTGTCTTGTTTTTATGCTGTCCCTCTCTATTTACATTGATGTCTAGGTTTTCTATCCACAGGATACTCAAAACTAAACTACTATATACCAATAAAAATCACTAAAGTTATGAGAATGGACCTTAGCAAAAAGAAGATAAAGAGTTTCCACTCACTAATAAATGTGTTTGTTGTCTTCTCTCTAATCAAACAAGTAAACGTTGCCATTTCTGCAAGTTTCATCACCTTCATGAACCATTCCTCCATTGTGGGAATTTCAGAAAGTTTCCATCTTTGTGCATATAACAGGCTCGCTGCAAACAGTTTTTTAAATTCTTAAAGAAAGCTATCAAAGCTCCACACAGCATTCTCTTCTCTAGGTTGAACACCCTACTCATTCAATTGTTCTTCATACGTTTTTCTTTCTAAACTCATCATCCTAGACGCTCTTTTCTGGATGTATTCTAATTTATCACTATCCCTCCTATAATGGATTGCTTAGAATCAGACACAATAGTTTAGGGTTCAATCTATTGCTAAACTTAATAAATTAAGAGATTATGCTGCCTATTAAATCTTAACGGGGTACAAGTGCATAGGTAGATTACTACATTCTGGAGAGTCTTCAGTTATTGGGGCTGTTGCAAGGGCTTCTGTGCCTTACAAAGTATTACTGTATCTCTAAGATGAGACTGCAGACAATTACTACGGTGCTGCAAGAAGTCTTTATTCAGTTGTAATTTTAACTATTGAAAGGGGGTAATGCTGAGAAAGCTTTTCAGAAATCATGTTCATAGTGTACTTTATTAATCAGAAATGAACATCTGGTTCACATATTTAGAAGGTTTTGGGCATGGCCTTGAAGACTGGAGGAAAGATGGTAAACATAAGGGTAAGGATAAGGATACAGATACGGATACGGATACGGATAAGAGTTAAGGTTGAGCAGGACCATGTAGTAGTTCTGACTACACAGCATTGGTTTTTTGGTCTAGTCACTAGTGTACCTTGTTGGACTAACACATATACCATTCTTAACCATCATTTAACCTTGCCCCTTTTTGTCTTAGTTTCAGCGTTTGACTCTGATCAGTCTAAAGTGCATTTGTCCACTACCTACGAAAGAGACACCTATAATTTAATGTCTTATTTGATCCCATTCAAGCAAGACATTACCCAGGGTATATCTGATACACTGAATTCTGCCATGTCTGTGCTTAGCATAGAATCATTTCCTTTGCAGGGAATCAAGCTGCAATAACCAGTCAACCAATGATAACCAAAGATGGAATGAGCATCTCAGTAAATCACACTAAATCCAAGTATCTAATTAAGAGACCCAGACTTAGCATTAACCTGCTTTAGTAATGTAAAAAGGCATAAAAATGCACAGACATTTTAGGCATTTTTTTTCAATTTACTACAGTACACATGTTCCCATAACCCCAGTGACTGTACATGCCCAGATGGCAACAAGAAGTTACTATAGAATACAAGGCCCTGAAAAATTGTGCCCTAATGAAGAACGAAGAGCTGATGAATCAACTCTTAACAAAAAGTTGAAAAGAGAAGAAAATACATAGTTAATTTTTGATATTACTCCATCACGGGAACTGTTTTTTGAATGTCCAAATAGATGCTGGAATGCTCTTCAAATCTAAGATGAACTTCAGGGTCATCGTTTCACTCATATATGAAAGCTACAAAACAAATCATCCTAACAATACCAAAGTCTTGACACTGGTCAAGTCAAACACATACAACTCTTCCCTATAGTCTAGCTATAATTGACAACTACTGTAGACCCAAAGTTAGCGGTTTTCTTTCAAAAAGCAACTATACTTTTTTTTTCCCTTTGAAAACATTTCGCTTCTCATCCAAGTAGCTTCTTCCGTTCTAAGTGACTGGTGGGGAATGGAAGGTTTTATATTCTTTGCAATTCTCTGGTGTCCTTCCGTTCGCCACCAGTCAGTTGGAACTGAAGAAGCTTCTTGGATGAGAAGCGAAATGTTTTCTAGGAAAAAAAAAAAGCAAGACAGTCTACTTGCCTTTTGAAAACAGTTGCGTTTAGGGACAACCATGACCCAGATGACCGAGAATCTACATAGACATCGAGTTACTGTAGTGTTGTTTTCTCTAATGCCCATATTCTTCTTTCTCACCTCTCTCCAAAGTTCTGCTTCTCACAACCTTCTTTCCCATCTGCCTTCTCCAGCCCTGGACCCAGACCCCTTGTTTCATCCCCACATTTGTATGAAATGAGAATTCATGGCTCTAAGCACAGTAGAATATACTCTCTTCTTCTTCTTAAGTGTCATCATTTCAGAATGCCAGTCTGGAACACTTAAGATTAATAAGTCGGTGTCATGACCTAGATCAGGAAGATAAACTTTCACATAGCATTAAGGTTAAAGAGAGCAGATATCTAGAACGCTTATTTAGAACTGATTTTGCCCTTCCTTTCTTTCCCCTTTAATTCCCTGATGACAATGGATACTTCTATTTTTGTAATCAGTTCATTCTCCTTCTTTCCCATTGGAGACTAAATAAGGGAAGTACACTGGAAATGGTATTATCATGATATGGTTCTTGTCATAAAAGATTTGCGGGGGGGGGGGGGGGGAAGCCAAATGCTTTTATCAGCCCTGAGGAGCAGAAACTGATTAATATTATATAATGATAGAGTATGAAGGCCATTTCACTACTTTTAGTTTTCTCCAAAATAAATCCAGGGGGTGAAAATGAGGGTTTCACATTAAAGGTTCTGCTTTAATAAAAAGGGGTACAGGGTGGGATACTGAAGTTGGGGAGCAAATCAATTTTCATAAACAAATGCACACATACAGTTGCAAGAAAAAGTATGTGAACCCTTTGGGATTTAATAATGATAATAATAATGATAATGATAATGATAATGATAATGATAATGATAATAATAATAATAATAATAATAATAATAATAATAATAATAATAAGAAGAAGAAGAAGAAGAAGAAGAAGAAGAAGAAGAAGAAGAAGAAGAAGAAGAAGAAGAAGAAGAAGAAGAAGAAGTTGTTGAAAGGTACCTTGGAGGTCATCTAGTCCAACCCCCTGCTCAGGCAGGAAACCCTATACCATTTCAGGCAAATGGCTGTCCAGTCTCTTCTTAAAAACCTCCAGTGTTGGAGCATTCACCACCTCTGGAGGCAGGTTGTTCCACTGGTTAATTGTTCTAACTGTCAGGAAGTTTCTCCTTAGTTCTAGGTTGCTTCTCTCCTTGACTAGTTTCCATCTGTTGCTTCTTGTCCTGCTTTCAGGTGCTTTGGAGAATAGCTTGACTCCCTCTTCTTTGTGGCAGCCCCTAAGATACTGAAACACTGCTATCATGTCACCCCTCACCTTCTCTTCATTAAACTACACATACCCAATTCCAGCAACCGTTCCCGATATGTTTTAACCTCCAGTCCCCCAATCATCTTTGTTGCTCTTCTCTGTACCCTTTCTAGAGTCTCGACATCTTTTTTACATCATGGTGACCAAAACTGGATGCAGTATTCCAGGTATGGCCTTACGTGGAGTTTTGCATGAATTGGCCATAAAATGCACTCTAAATGTCATGTAAGTCACAACAATAAAAAAAAACAGTCTGCTTAAAATAATACTACACAAACATTAGCTGTTGTCATGTTTTAATTGAACATAAGATGGAAACATTCACAGTGCAGGGTGGAAAAAGTATGTGAACCCCTAGCCTAATGACTTCTCCAAGAGCTAATTGGAGCCAGGAGTGAGCCAACCTTGACTCCAACCAGTGTGATGATATTGGATGTGTTGCTGACAGCTGTCCTGCCCTTTAAAAACACGCACCTGTTTTGGGTTTACTGGTCTCAAGAAGCACTGTCTGATGTGAACCATGCCTTGCAGAAAAGAGTTCTCAGAAGACCTACGATCAAGAATTGTTGACTTGCATGAAGCTGGAAAGGGTTACAAAAGTATCTCCAAAAGCCTTGATGTTCATGTGTCCACGGTAAGACAGACTGTCTACAAATGGAGAAAGTTTAGTACTGTTGCTACTCTCCCTAGGCGTGGTCATCCTGTAAAAATGACTGCAAGAGCACAGCGCATAATGCTTAATGAGGTAAAGAAGAATCCTAGAGTGTCAGCTAAAGACCTACAGAAATCTCTGGCACATGCTAACATTTTTGTTGACACATCTACAATAAGGAAAACATTAAACAAGAATGGAGTACATGGGAGGACACCACGGAGGAAGCCATTGCTGTCCAAAAAAAATATTGCAGCACGTTTGAAGTTTGCAAAAGAGCACCTGAATGTTCCACAGCACTACTGGCAAAATATACTGTGGACAGATGAAACCAAAATTGAGTTGTTTGGGAAAAACACACAACACTATATGTGGAGAAAAAAAGGCACAGCACACCAACATCAAAACCTCATCCCCACTGTAAAACATGGCGGAGGGAGCATCATGGTTTGGGGCTGCTTTGCTGCCTCAGGGCCTGGACGGATTGTTGTCATTGATGGGAAAATGAATTCCAGAGTTTATCAGGACATTTTGCAGGAAAACGTACGACCATCTGTCCGCCAACTGAAGCTCCGCAGAGGATGGGTGATGCAACAGGACAATGACCCAAAGCATACAAGTAATTCAACAAAACAATGGCTTCAACAGAACAGAATACGCCTTCTGGAGTGGCCCAGTCAGAGTCCTGACCTCAACCCGATTGAAATGCTGTGGCATGACCTTAAGAGAGCGATTCACACCAGACATCCCAAGAATATTGCTACACTGAAACAGTTTTGTGCAGAGGAGTGGTCCAAAATTACTCCAGATCGTTGTGCAGGTCTGATCTGCAACTACAGGAAACGTTTGGTTGAGGTTATTGCTGCCAAAGGAGGGTCAACCAGTATTAAGTCCAAAGGTTCACATACTTTTTCCACCCTGCACTGTGAATGTTTCCATCGTATGTTCAATTAAAACATGACAACAGCTAATGTTTGTGTAGTATTATTTTAAGCCGACTGCGTTTTTCTATTGTTGTGACTTACATGACATTTAGAGCGCATTTTATGGCCAATTCATGCAAAACTCCATGTAATCCCAAAGGGTTCACATACTTTTTCTTGCAACTGTATTTGTAACCTTTCAACCTTTTTATTTTTTTTACAAAATAGTTTTAGTTATATACTGTGGTTTTTTGTGGTTTGATAATATAACTGAAATCAAATTTATACTTGAGAT
This sequence comes from Vipera ursinii, assembly GCF_947247035.1. NCBI lineage: Eukaryota > Metazoa > Chordata > Lepidosauria > Squamata > Viperidae > Vipera > Vipera ursinii. The sequence goes on from NC_139513.1 coordinate 45,005,261, forward strand.
GTGATCACATAATTCATTAGAAACAAGGTATAAACAATAGCTAACATTTAACTTAAAATTGTAACGAAAGAGGGGGAAAACAACCTTCCCAAAATATGAAATGTGCATACAGGTGTTCCTTGGGTTATGACCACTCTTTCAGTGACTGTTCAAATTTGTGATGACACTGAATGGGGATAGTTATGACCAGTCTTTGGGAGTTTGGGCTGTCACAGTGTCCCTACAATCATATGATCCAGGCATCCAATGGCTGCCTTGCAATTATGATGTCACATCAAGTGATGGTCACACGACTGTGATTTCCAACATTTGCTGCAGTCAAAGGGAAAGACAGCCAGTACTTGGAAATTGCAATCATGTGAGGTCCTTGCTTAATGACACATGCGGTCCTTGCCTAATGATAGCAATTGGGACTTCAGGAACTGTGGTCACTAAGAGGTGCAGTCATGTGATGTCGTGCTTTACAATCATGTCGCTTAGCAATGGCAACTCTGATCCCAAGTGCTGTCATAAACCAATGGCTACCTGTATCCTTGCAACCATATTAATCAATACATGCGTATGTTTTGTATTTAGTTACTGAAGCTGTCATGCGAAGCAAGCAAGCAAAAACACAATTCTCAGAAATAGGACAGAAATGTATGAGTAGATACATTTACATATGAATAGACACTTAATACATCTTCCAACACCAAAACATTCATCTTCTTAGTGATTAGCAAGTTACAGAGCCTCCCCTTTCATATAAAATGTACCAAGGATGTAGCATATCTCAAGAAATCAAAGACTTTTAAAAAGTCAGCTGGTATTTGTCCCAGTCAATGATAAGCTTTGGGGTTCTCATATAGAATAACAGAGTTGGAAGGGACTTGGAGGTCTTCTAGTCCAGCCCTCTGCTCAAGCAGGAGACCCCATACCATTTGAGACAAATGGCTGTCTAGTCTCTTCTTAATAGCCTCCAGTGATGGAGCACCCACATTTTCTGAAGACAAGCCATTCACTGGTTAATTGTTTTCACTGTTAGGAAATTTTTCCTTGGTTCTAGGTAGCTTCTCTCCTTGTTTAGTTTCATCCACTGTTTCTTGTCTTGCCTTCTGGTGCTTTGAAAAACCCTAACCCTAACCCCTCATCTTTGTGGCAGCCTTTCAAATACTGTAACACTGCTATCATGTCTCCCCTAGTCCTTCATCTTCTAGTCTCCAGTCCCCTAATCATTCTTGTTGCTCTTCTCCACACTCTTTCCAGAATCTCAGCATCTTTATTTATATTGTGGTATCAAAACTGAATGCAATATTCCAGGTCTTACTAAGGCTTTACAAAGTGGTACTAATACTTGATTCTATCCCTCTATTAATGTCGCCTAGGACTGCACTGGCAAGAAATCTTTCTTGCTACCAATAAATCTCCCCCACCCCACCCCCAAATAAAATCTGATCTGTGATAGGTTCCTTTATTCTGACAACATCAAGTTATTTGTACTTATTTGTCCGGTGATGCTTAATTCAGAGTAATAAAATATCTCTCAGTGATTCTGGTGCATTTTCAGCAAAATACCCATCGGAGCTTGGTACCATTTGGGGCTCACCTCTTTAAGATATCAGAATCAGGGCCTTCTGGGTGCTTCCAGTTTGCTCCTTTAACTGGCAGCCACCAAGGAGCAACTGCAACCTAAAAAAACAGGCAAAGAAAATATTGGCTTTCTTCGGAAAAGCCTACCCATCCAGCTAATTATATCAGGCAGCTGCCATTAGCAGTAAGAAAACAGAGACAGACACACATGACTCTGTGCCTTCAGTGATGATCTTTGGATGATCATATGTCCATTTACATACAACATTTGCCATATATCCAGGTTTTTTTTAGCAGTGCAAGCAATTAAATCAAAGCCAACCAAAATGACCACCAACCAACCCCACCCTTCAAATTAACTATAGTTTCAATGTTACCCAAATTAGGAAAGTGTAATTACTTCTTTCTGAAAAAGCCAGTGTCTTAATGTTATTTCAAACAGTAGTTCAAACCTTTCATAGGTGAAACCTAGCTTTCCAATTTGGAGTAGGTTATGAAATCAATTTCTTTATGCTATTGGATATCAGTCATTACATCGCTACAGGATGTCCTTGAGTTACCACCCTTAGTTTAGCGAATGGTTCGAAATGAAAAGTGCACTGAAAAAGCGACTTGCAACCAGTCCTCGCAGGTATGACTGTGGCGGCATCCCCACAGTCACGTGATCGAAATTTGGGTGCTTGGCAAATGTATCTGCAATGGTTGCAGCATCCCAAAGTCATGTGGCGACCATTTGCAACCTTCTCAGCCAGCTTCCCACAAGCAAGGGCCAATGGGGAAGCTGGATTTGCATAATGACCACATGATTCACCTGCAGTGATTTGCTTAACAACTGTGCCAAAAAAATCACACAACTGGGTGTGACTCACTTAACAGCCATCTTAGTTAGCAACAGAAATTCTAGTCCCAATTGTGGTTGTCAATCAAGGACTACCTGTATGTTATCTCACTAGTTGCTGCTGCACCCACTATGGTTAATGCGCATGGATGTTTGTGACCAAGTACCATAATCTAATAATCATTCATTTAGGAGCTTCCAAAACCAATAGTGGAGCGGCTGAAGAAATCCATGCTCAGCACCAATATAATAACAATAATAATAATAAAAGTTGGAAGGGACCTTGGAGGTCTTCTAGTCCAACCCCCTGCTCAGGCAGGAAACCCTATACTATTTCAGGCAAATGGCTGTCCAGTCTCTTCTTAAAAACCTCCAGTGTTGGAGCATTCACCACCTCTGGAGGCAGGTTGTTCCACTGATTAACTGTTCTAACTGTCATAAAATTTCTCCTTAGTTCTAGATTGCTTCTGTCCTTGACCATATTAATTTTAAATAAGTAAATACCATAATAAGGGACACGGTGGCTCAGTGGGTTAGGACACTGAGCTTGTCAATCAGATTGACAAGATTAACAGCGTTCCATGCGCCTTTGGCGTCTAGTCATGCTGGCCACATGACCACGGAGACATCCTTGGACAAACGCTGGCTCTTCGGCTTTGAAACGGATATGAGCACCGGCCCCTAGAGTTGGAAACGACTAGCACGCATGTGCGGGGGAACCTTTACCTTTACCTTTACCTTTAAATACCATAATTCTTTGGACCGTCAGTTCCAAAGATCACAGGGGGAGAATATGATATACAGTTTATACTCTGTGCTGCAATACATAGAGCGTGGATATCATCTCCTGTAAATAACAAAATCCTCACGTAATTTATCAATACGTTTAACAGACACTTGCTTCTAAACTTCAAGTGACTGTTATTGACATCATCTATGTTTCAAGTTGCTAAGATAAATGTACAACTCCCAATTTTTTCCCCAGAATGTTGAAAAGCTTTTAATTAGCTTTTGTGCTAATTAGGGAAAAGATTAAAAACAAGATCATGTAACAGCACAACCCTTATCTTACAATCAAGGAATTTAATTGCTTTCCTAATGCACAGCATTTTTTAAAGTCTCATGGTGTTACCTAAACAGAGCATGCAGATGAGCTGCAAATTAACTTAAGCAGCATTAGCCATCAATAGAAAAAAAGTACTTATTTATGACATTTACATCTTGTCTTCCTCTCCAAAATGAAACCTTAAGCAGCTAGCCTTTCCCTACCACTGGGGGAAATTAGAATTCGCTTCATGTAAGTTATTTTTTTTATTTTTATTTTTATTTTTTAATTCCATTTATATCCCGCCCTTCTCCGAAGACTCAGGGCGGCTTACAAGCTTAGCAGTAGCCTTTTCTGCAGTTTATGACACATTAGATGCTTGATATCAGATTTTAGAATTTGAATATATTCTTTAGCAATTGCCTTGATCTCTGATTAACAAGAAAGAGCATAGGTTCTAATTTCTCAAGATCATGCCCATGTATCTTGGTAGACCTGTTATACAGACACCAGAATTATCAGAATTGATAGATCTCTGAGAGGTCCTTGGTGGTCTCTGAGCTTGGTTGTTTTCTTGCAGATGTTTCATTACCCAAACTAAATAACATCATCAGTGCTAGAGTAGCATGATGTTACCTAGTTTGGGTAATGCAAGAAAACAACCAAGTTCAGAGAGCACCAAGGACCCCTCATTTCTGGGGTGGTGCAGTGGTTAGAATGCAGTACTGCAGGCTAATTCTGCTGACTGCCAGAAGTTTGATCCTGACAGGCTCAAGGTTGACTCTGTCTTCCATCCTTCCGAGGTCGGTAAAATGAGGAGCCAAATTGTTGGGGGCAATATGTTGACTCTGTAAACTGCTTAGAGACAGCTGTAAAGCACTGTGAAGCAGTATATAAATCTAAGTGTTATTGCTATTGCTATTTCAACAAGCTACAAATATTCTCATTTATTGATAGACCTCTCCTTTGACATTATTTTATCTTTTTTATTATCATTAAATCTTTAGCCAAGCAGAAAGTGGAGTGAATTCCAAACTCTGTCAAGTGTTTTTCATTAAACACACAAATTCCAATGCTACTCTTTAGAAGAGTTACCAGATTTGGGTTGCAGAAATCCAGATGACCAGAAATTGGCAGAGAAGTTACTGTTTTATATATCTCTTTTCTGGCATCTACTGGATTCCTAAAACAAAAATTTGATAGAGATGTAGAATTTATAGAATTTATATAAATTTATAGATTTATATACCAGTACTTTCAAACTGAGAAGCAGAACTGTAGAAGCTCCTTCAAGTTTTTGATTTAACTTCTGGCCTTCCCAGATTTGACTAAGAAACATTCCGGTCTGACTATCTGAATAGCTATATGGACAAGTATCTGATCTGTTATCAAGCAGTCTTCCCTGTTGCTTTTTTAGAACATGAGATCCTTTTCCTGACAAATAATATAAAGTTGTCAAATAGACAAAATGCAGGTGATATTGCCTCCTCCAGTTACTATGTCCAATCAAAAAAACAGATAAAAGGTATTGTTTTCTATAGAGTCAAAGGTTCATCAAGCTAGCTTGTTAACTGTAGATTTTCTGGAGGGAAAAAGAATCAGAAACAGCTGCATACAAAGCAGCTGCATGATTTAAAAGCTATTATTCCCTCTCCAAATTCCAAAGCATTGCAATTCCCCAAGCATAGGTTTAAAAAAATAATCTAGGACTTCTTATGTACCCCAAAGTAAGAATCACCTTATACTGAAGAAACCAGAAGAATCTTTTCATTGTAATGGATGCCTTTCAAATATACATATCCCATCATCACTACCACCAGCCGCCTTTAAATAATTACAGCCTATCTAAAGCAAGTCATTTAAGAGCAGAATACTTTGATCATCCTAGACAGAGGAGATAATCAGTCTTGAAAGTAACAGATACATCCTCAAAGAAAATGCCCACTAATATATGGGAGTATAGGCCAGCCAGGAAGTCATGTCAGTCAATTAAATAAAGGCAGCGATCCACATTGTACGTGTTTTTATGCCTCCAAGATTACATTTCAGGGCTGAAATTTAGCATTAAAAATATACTCTGTTACTCAAGGTAGTTCTTGGCATACTTTTGTATCATTTGATTTTTTGCATTTTATTTTATTTTATTTGTAATATATTTTATTGATTTTTTTAAAACATAAATCACTTAATAATTGGTGAACAGTGTGTTGTCTGGGTTTACATTTATAAAACAATCACTAACAATTGATTTCTATAATCCATAATCCACATAATGGTTTTAGTTGATTTCATTCCCCCCAAAATATCTTCTTTTCCAAACATTGAGTTAATACAATTCTTATTGTTTTGATAAATAACAATTAAATATGTAATTTTTTCCCAATGTTCCTAAAAATAATAATTAATTCAATATAATATTTCTTTTCTATCCAATAATTCTGGTCACCTTATCATAGATCCTGTTACAGTCCTTATTTAAATTTGTTTATCCCACCAAATTCTAAGTATTCTTACTGGTTAAGATTTTCTCAAAAATTAATTACATTTAAAAATTTAAGTCTATTTTTTCCATATGGACCATCTCAACACTTTTACATTTCTTAATGAATAGATAAAACAGTAAAGAAAAAGAAAGGAGAGCAAGAGTAAAGAAACATAAAAAATAACATATATATCTTTCCTAATGAAGCAGTAGGCGTGAGCTTAAATGGACTCCAGAAGATGGTAGAGGACCGCAAGGCCTGGAGGAACGTTGTCCATAGGGTCGAGATGGGTCGGACACAACTTCGCAGCTAACAACAACAATCCCTCCTAAGCTAATATATTACTCATATCAAGAAATAGAATAAAAAGGGGGGGAAGCATACTATGTTATTTAGGGGAACTCATCCCTCTTAAAATGACATATATATTCCAAATCTTTTCTATTTCTTTAACCACATTCAAACAAATGTTTCTTTTTAAAGTATTCTCTCTGGTAAGTCCCATCATCTATTTCAGGGGTGTCAAACTCAATTTCATTGAGGGCCGCATCAGCATTGCGGTTGCCCTCAGGGGGCCGGGTGGGTGTGGCCTGGGTGGGTGTGGCCTACGGGGTGGGCGTGGCTAGAGTGCATATGACCTACTGGGTTGGCGTGGCCAGCTCTACATAGTTCGCATCAAGGGTGCCTATGGGGGCCTGGGACAGATCTGAGGGTCTCTGGCAGGAGGAGGGTCTCTGGGCCAGGGCCAAGGCAGTGGGGGCCGTTCCCTCACTGTTTCCAGCATGGCTTCGCGGGCCGCATGAAACCACTTTACGGGCCGGATCTGGCCCCCGGGCCTTGTGTTTGACATGTCTGATCTATTTTCTTGATTTCCACTTTGATCTTTTTCCTTTGCCCAGTATCTTTCTTAATCAATGTATTTTGCTGAGTCGAAAGGTTTTTCCATATGTTCGTAAATGTTACTGTAGATATAAAAAGTAAATCCAATGAAGTGTCTTTGTATGAAGCTTCTGCCTTTTCATGTTTGTTGAAAATCTTTTTCTTTTTCTTTCTCCGCTTCTCTTACTCATTTCCTTTCTCTACGATGTTCCTGACATCTCTATAGTCCATTTTATCCAGTTTTCTTGTCTTCAGATTTATTTTGTAATCTTAAGGAATAAGTTGGGGTTTTTTTTCAATTCTTGTGAATTTTTTTCCACTAGGATTAAGTCATGTTTCCTTGTTTTGTTAAGTTCCATCTTTAAATCTCTATTCTCAATTTTGTATCTATTTTTCCGTTTTATCTACTCCTTCTCTGTTGTTGTTTTCTGGTGGTTTTTTGGTTGTAGAGTTAACTTGGGAATAGATTGGTTTATATTTTCAAAGTTATTTTGGATTTCTTTGTGGTTTAAAATCATTGTTGTTTGAAGTATACTATATATCTCCTCCTGTGGAGTATTTATATTTTCTTGATATGTTCTTTCTACATGTCTCTGATCCATGATGGCCAAGAATTTGAGTTTTTCTCTTCTTTTCTTTTCTCTGCAAATAGCTTTAGAATCCCGATTAAATAGTTATTTGTAATCCAAATAGTTCAAAAAAAAAAATTCTGAAATTTATAATTCTCTTTGTCTACAGCCTAGATTGTCTTTTTTTAAATCACAGCTGTTTGTTGTTAAAGCTTTGAAGGTCACACACAGAGATTAGCTTTTCCCAGGTTTTGCCAAATCTTAAAGACATAGCTGTCAGTCTTCATCCACCACTAGGTGTCAGCATCTATTTGTTTTTCAATTTCCAAAATGAACAATTATCTTTAGAATAAGAGTCTTAACCATTCAACAATTTTAGATTTATCCAGATTTAAGTTTTAAATTTCAGGTTTTATATTTATTTCACTTGCATATATTTTGATTGTCCATAAAAAGATTAATTCGCTGCTTCCGTTAGTATAAGGGTAGGACGGAAATACCCCTCCTTCCCTTTTGGAGGTATTTTGCTTCTTGGGGATCTTTTCCAGGAAATTAAATATAGAATATAAAAAAGATCAAACTCCTCACCCAGTTTCAAGCACACTGTTCATAGTTGTGCTGGTTAGTACTTTTGGACTTCGGTTGCAAGTAGCTTGGGCTGGTCGATGAAATACGGCCAGCCTTTCTCCTGTCAGGTTAGAAGGCTTTCTCTAAGTTGAACAGAATGACCACTGCCATTCCAGAATCGCTGGGGCACCCTTTCTTCGTCGCCTCTCTGGGGTGACTTAGAACCATCTAAGATCCCCTAGCAGGGTGAAATTAGCTGCAGGGGTGTGGAGAATCTGCAAGCCCGCAACTGGTCACTACCGTGCAAAACCGTAAGTCTGATTCTTTGCATTTTAACTGATTTATCATTTATTAAAGGGCACAAGATCTTGGAGGAAAATGCTTGCATAATTGCCAAAATATTTTGTCATGTTTTAATTTTCAAAGATAGAAAATTGTTGTTGGCATCAATATGACTAAATGGCATTCTTGAGGAAAGCTGCATCACTAAACACTGCAAGGAACTCTGTCATTGATATTAGGACATTATCAACCTTCCCTTAAAACTTTAGAGGGGTTTTTTTTTAACTTTCCTGGCTTTTCACATAAGTATCGCTCTTCCATTAAGTAAAATAAAAGATTACATGGTAAAAAGTGCACCTCTGAGAGATAAAAGGGGAGAGAAAAGGAAGTAGAAAGATTCACAAAATGTAGCATTTAAAAAACACTTTGCAAGAATGTACGGAAGACAAATTAAACTGGTGTGATGATGCTAAGCATGTTCTTCTTACACTGAGAACTGTCTGCCTCTCACCTGTCCCATTCATCTTCTCAAGACTTCCTTGAATTCCTTGGCCATTTATAAGTAGGCAAGAAATGACAAGAAAAGAGCCTTTTTATTATAGTACCAGTTCTATGGAAGATACCCTGGCTGAGATTTTCTCAAGCCACAAGGTAATTTTAGTTATTTTTGCAATATCTGATTCTTCCAATAAACTTATAATATCCCATTATTAACCTGTTAAGTTGTCTCACCAACATGTTCATTTGCTTTGGGGATTTTGTAAGTTGTTATTACTACTGATCTCTAGATAGGGCTTTTTTTGTCTTGTTTTCCTTTTATGGAGTTGGTATCTTCCCACACTTGTCAAATATGTTAAATGGAATTCATTTTATTGTAGATTTTACTGTTGAGAGCTATTTGATTTGTTTTATAAAAGCAGGAGTAATATAACTGAATGATTGAACCAGAATAATTAAGGGCTATGAAATAATCCTATGGAACAAATTTAGATAATTCATTATAGGGCATATTTGTTCAAGGCTTTGATTGAAAACTCTACATCTAAAAGTTTATGGTAGAAATTATGGATGCTACCCACCCCCCAAAAATATCACTAGACTACCTACAATTCAAAGTAGGTTGTAATCCTGGACAAAAAGTAATTAGCAAGGATAACAGATTAGTCTAACACGGGGTCGGCAACCTGAAATGGTGAAAGAGCCACTCAGAACCAGTTCCCTCACAAAAGAAAAAAGTGGGAGCTGCAAAATGTGCACGTGCGCACATGCGCAGAACAGGCTTCATTGAAGAGTGGAGCCTAAGGCGAGACATGCACTGGCCCTGCCCCCCCTGCAGCTCTCTGCAGCTCAATCCGAGGGGCGCCTCTGGCTTCGCATCTTCTGTGACTTCACATGCGCAACCACTTGCTCTTTCACGCCCTGCCACCACCCAGCAACTGCGGCAACCAAGATGGGAATCTCCCTGGAGTTCTGGCGCTCTCCCGCCTCCCCTCCTCACCTGCAAACTCCTGCTGCCCTCTCTGCCAGGCAACACCTGCCAGCTCCCAGATGCCTCGTGAGTTGCCCTCCAGACTTGGTCCGCTCAGGAACGGCACAAACCCGCCACCCCTCCCTCAGTCCCCTTTTCGCTGCTGTCCTCCTGGCCATTGCTTCGGCACGTACCCAGCCCACCGAGCTCCCTTTTCCACAGTGCTCCCTTTGTTCCCCACTGAACTTCTAATTCCCACCCACGCCTGGCTCTTGGGGCACCGCTCACAGCTGAGCAGCCGCCCAGCACCTCTTGCCACATGTTGCCTCCCGTGGACAGCCCCATCCTCTTTCCTCCGGCTGGGCAGACTGCCAGTCACCAACTGAGCGGTTTCCCAGGGTCACCACCTTTCATTAGCACATGGCAGAAGGAGGTGCAAGCTGTAAAGAAAAACACCTCGCACTCTGATTCTTCCCAGAGAAAGTCCCAGAGAGGGACTTTCATTACTTCAGAGATGTTGTTTTTATTCGGGAATTAAATTTCACATTCGTTCGGCAATATTCATGCCCAAGCAGGACACGCGTGTGCGGTACCATAATCGAAGCCACGCAAGGAGCCGAGCTTAGCAAAAGCACCTCCGATGCCTTTTCCTCCGCCTGAGAAGCAAAATAAAGGGCGCCTGGGTGCCCAGGGCGCGTGCGTACGCTCAGTTGTATGTTTGGAACCCATGCGCTCCATTTGTAGTTGCGGCATCCCTGACTCTACTCGGGCAGGCTCTTTATCACTTGGCCCACCTGCCTTGCGGTAACCCACCCTTTCCTCTCCTTCCCCCGCACTAATACCCTTCTGCCCCGCACTTGGTTGGAGCCACCATGATAGAATCTCTCGGAAGAGGCCCCGGAGATCCACCACCTGCGGGACGGCCGAAAGGCGGGGACCAAGAGGGGAAGCTTCCAAGAACCCCAGCGACCCCCCCAGGCTTGCAGAGGTGGCAGTGGAGCATGGTGAGGGGAGACCCGTGGGGCAGGGAAGAGCGCCACTCACCGACTGAGCAGTATCCCAGGATCACCTTTTGGTAGCACACAAATGGCATTGCCCAGCAACGGCTCCATGGCCAACCGAGCGCAGGGGGAGAAGGGTAGTAGTGGGGGGGGGAGGAAAGGGTGGGTTACCGCAAGGCAGGTGGGCCGAGCGATAAAAGCCCGCCCGAGCCAGGGACGCTGCAACTACAAATGGAGCCCGTGGGTTCCAAACATACAACTGAGTGTAAGCATGCGCCTGGGGCGCCCGGGGGCCCTTTATTTTGCTTCTTGAGTGGAGGAAAAGGCATTGGAGGTGCTTTTGCTAAGCTTGGCTCCTCGTGTGGCTTCGATTACGGTACCGCACACGCGTGTCCTATTTGGACGTGAACATTGCCGAACGTATGTGAAATTTAATTCCCGAATAAAAACAACATCTCTGAAGTAATGAGAGTCCCTCTCTGGGACTTTCTCTGGGAAGAATCAGAGTGCGAGGAGTTTTTCTTCACTGCTTGTACCTCCTTCTTCTGCTGCCGGCAGCATCGCCCACACCCGCTTGCCAAGTACTGCCTGCCCCGTCACCATTTGTGCAGGGACCCGGAGGCATCCCCACCCCCGTATGGGGATCCACCTGCCCGGGGCTCGGCAGCAACAGAGGTGGCGGTTCCTCTCGCTGCGTCCTGTCGGAGGGGGCAATGTTTACTCCTCCCCTCCCTCATGGCGATGCAGCACCTCCAGATTCTGCTGCAACGTCGCCTCCACTGCCCCCTTCTCTCCACTGCCTGGCCCGAATGAAGAGGAGGCGAAGGCAGCAGCTCTGCCAGCCTCCGCCTCCCCCTTCTGTCTACTGCCTGGGCCGAAGGAAGAGGAGGCAAAGGCAGCAGCTCCGCCAGCCTCTGCCACCCCCTTCTCTCCACCGCCTCTTTGTTAGGGCCAGGCAGCGGAAAGAAGGGGGCGTTGGAGGCTGGTGGAGCTGCTGCCTTTGGCTCTCTTTGTTCGGGCCAGGCAGCGGAGAGAAGGGGGTGGCGGAGGCTGGCAAAACTGTGGCAGCAGCTCCTCTTCATTTGGGCCAGGCAGCGGAGAGAAGGGGGCAGAGTCGGCTGGCGGAGCTGCTACCTTCGCCTCCTCTTTGTTTGGGCCAGGCAGCAGAGAGAAGGGGGAGGCAGAGGCTGGCAGAGCTGCTGCCTTCGGCTCCTCTTCATTCGGGCCAGGCAGCGGAGAGAAGGGAACGGCGGAGGCAATGTCGCAGCAGAATCTGTAGACTGAAGGAACTGCCACCTCTGCTGCCACCTAGCCCCAGGCAGGCAGATCCCCATGAGTGATGACCTCATAGAGAAAATTCAAATTTTAAGCATCGCTGTATTTGAAGACCAGGGTTTACATTCTTAGTGTACATCTGCAATTGACAGAAATTACGCCTTGCCTATTTAACTTATATGCAGAACACATCATGAGAAAGGCAGGGCTAGATGAATCAAAAGTTGGAATTAAGATTGCCGGAAGAAACATCAACAACCTAAGATATGCAGATGATACCACTCTAATGGCAGAAAGTGAAGAGGAACTAAAGAGCCTCTTGTTGCGAGTGAAGAAGGAGAGTGCAAAACTTGGCTTGAAACTAAACATTAAGAAAACCAAGATCATGGCATCTGGCCCTCTCAATTCCTGGAAAACAGATGGGGAAGAAATGGAGGTAGTGACAGATTTTATTTTCCTGGGTTCCAAGATCACTGCAGATGGGGACTGTAGCCAAGAAATTAAAAGACGCTTGCTCCTGGGGAGGAAAGCCATGGCAAATCTAGACAGCACACTAAAAAGCAGAGACATCACCCTGCCAACAAAAGTGTGAATAGTCAAGGCTATTGTCTTCCCAGTTGCAATGTATGGCAGTGAAAGCTAGACCATAAGAAAGGCCGAGCGCCAAAGAATTGAAGCCTTTGAACTATGGTGCTGGAGAAGACTCTTGCGAGTCCCTTGGACTGCAAGGCGATCAAACTGGTCAGTCCTAGAGGAGACCAACCCTGACTGCTCTTTATAAGGCCAGATCCTGAAGCTAAAACTCAAATACTTTGGCCACCTAATGAGAAGGAAGGACTCACTGGAGAAGAGCCTAATGCTGGGAAAGATTGAGGGCAAGAGAAGAAGGGGACGACAGAGAATGAGGTGGCTGGATGGAGTCACTGAAGCAGTAGGCGTGAGCTTAAATGGACTCCAGAAGATGGTAGAGGACAGGAAGGCCTGGAGGAACATTGTCCATAGGGTCGCGATGGGTCGGACACGACTTCGCAACTTACAACAACAACTGGCAGACAGACAATTATAAATATAAAATGTAAATTTCTCCCACTTGTTTACAACAATAAGTCAGGGCCCAAAACTATTTGTTCATAACTTATAGCATTACCTATATAAACCTATATATGTTTTCAGATGAATACCTAAAACATCTAGCATAAAAATACAAACAGAACAAATGGGTCATATACTGACTTATGATCAGAGCCACAGATTTGTCTACACGCCCAGAGAATTCTCTAAACCCAGGTTTGCTCCATTGTCATGTTTGTCATTGTCATAATGACATTTAATGTACATGTAAATATATACTTGAGAATTAAGGTTCTACATTTAGGCAAGAAAAAACAAATGTACAGGTATAGCATAGGGGGGTACCTTGCTCAATAGTAGTAACTGTGAGAGAGATCTCAGAGTCCTAGTGGACAATCACTTAATATGAGCCAGCACCGTGCTGTAGCTGCCAAAAAAGCCAACAAAGTGCTAGGCTGCATTAACAGAGGGATAGAATCAAGATCACATGCAGTATTAATACCACTTTTCAATGCCTTGGTAAGGCCACACTTGGAATACTGCATCCAGTTTGGGTCACCACGATGTAAAAAAGATGTTGAGACTCTGGAAAGAGTACAGAGAAGAGCAACAAAGATGATTAGAGGTCTGGAGGCTAAAACATATAAGGAACGTGCTGCTGGAATTGGGTATGTCTAGTTTAATGAAGAGAAGGACTAGGGGTGACATGATAGCAGTGTTCCAATATCTCAGGGGCTGCCACAAAGAAGAGGGAGTCAAGCTATTCTCCAAAGCATCCGAAGGCAGGAGAAGAAGAAATGGATGGAAACTAAGCAAGGAGAGAAGCAACCTAGAACTAAGGAGAAACTTCCTGACAGTTAGAACAATTAACCAGTGGAACAACCTGCCTCCAGAAGCTGTGAATGCTCCAACACTGAAGTTTTTAAGAAGAGACTGGTCAGCCATTTGTCTGAAATGGTATAGGGTTTCCTGCCTGAGCAGGGGGTTGGGCTAGATGACCTCCCAGGTCCCTTCTAACTTTACTATTATGATTATTATTATGATTGCATTCTCTTGGTTTCTCTGCACCTATTCTCATAATGTTCTCAGGTGAACAATATATCCTTTTTTACTGCTTGTACAACTTTGCTCTTTTCAAAAGTGTGTAATTTAAATCTAAGGCTTTATTATAAATAAGATACATGGCACAGCTTTTTGTGCCTTTACCAGCAAAAAGGTCAGTTTATAAATGTCATGAGATGTTCCATCATTATCATATCAGCCTAATCAAAGGTTGTCATGGTATTACATTAAAAAAGGAATGAATATTGCTGTGGCATATTTGTTCTGAAGTTGACTGTTCACTTTGCTAGTTGTTTACAAATTCATGGAAATACTTCTAGTTCTTTTTGGTTAACTGACATGTGTCTCCAAGTTGAAAATGTCTTTTTTAAAGGGAATTGTTTGTTTTATCTCATTACACTTAATTCACAAAAATACCAGGAATAGCTAGCAGTTGAAAACTGAAAAGAGAGAAATTGAAGAATTGACTGTACTTAACCCAACTCTCCTTTTCAAAACAAGGGTCAATCACAACAAGAAAACTCAAGAACTCACTGCCTTCAGATCCCAGAAAAAGGCAGGATTTAAATATAGGAAACATGTTTAAAATTGCAGCTAAAGTTACCATGACTTTATATAACAGATTTTTATATTTAGCCAAGTCAGAGAAGCTCATGATAAATTACACTATTGACACTACTGAAGTCAAATAAATCTTGGGTGAATCTCTGGTTCTGGACTTCTCAGGGACCTCCCCCTGACTCCTTTGGAAACAGAACGTTGAAATAGATGGATGTTTGGCTTGAGCAATGTATCCATAAGTACACAGCTATTGGTATCTGGCGATTAATATTCACTCAATATGCTAGATCAGACATGTCAAACACAAGGCCCGGGGGCCGGATCCGGCCCGTGAAGTGGTTTCATGCGGCCCGCGAAACCATCCTGGAAACAGTGAGGGAACGGCCCCCACTGCCTTGGCCCTGGCCCAGAGACCCTCCTTCTGCCAGAGACCCTCAGATCTGTCCCACTCCTGCCCAGGCCCCCATAGGAAACCTTGATGCGAACGATGTAGAGCTGGCCACGCCCACCCAGTATGCCATATGCACTCTAACCACGCCCACCCAGTAGGCCACGCCCACCCAGACCATACCCACCTGGCCCCAAGGGCAACCGCAATGCTGATGCGGCCCTCAATGAAATTGAGTTTGACACCCCTGTGCTAGATGTTCTTTCCTCTAAAGCAGAAACACTAAGGACGCTCTCAGCTGATTTTGAAGTTGTTGAACATCAGCCCCGAAACACTTAAAATGCCTAATCCTAGTTAGTAAAACAGGATACAGTGATCAGCAGCACAAATTTTACTCCGTATAATTCATGCTCTCTGAAATAACTCGTAAGATTGCCAGGTTTGAGTGGTGGCACGCAAAATTAGACAAAGAATACTTGATAGCAACTGAACTTGCTTGAGTAGGGAATAGCTTTCCCTCAGCACTAGCCACTGATCATTTTTCTATATCAGCAGCTGTACTGTATCTTCCTCAGACTTGTCAGAGACTATAACTTTATATTTTAGGTTAGTTTTAACTAATAAGAAGCTTTTTGGCATATTTTTTATGCATCATTTCTGTTTATTTACATTTGGATGTTCTAGAGACTTGAAAACTATCTCTTTTCTTTCTTCTTTCTTTCCACCGGCTAATGACTGCAACAAAGTCATTTGATTTGAATATCACACTTACACTGAGAGAAAGAAGAAGAAAATAAATCATAGTCTGGTTATGTTTCCAGACAAGCTTTGCTCTTAGGTAGCTAAGATAGTGGAGGCACAATGTAGATCTCTTTTTATTTATTGGTCAAAACGCACTTGCTTCTAGGAGTAAGAAGACATTTTTTTGGCAATTTATACCTAGATGACTTTCTTCAATGTTTATTTTAAGGAGCTACCATCAAAGAGATGGTATTAAAAATGTTTTCAGGCTACTGGTGAAAAAGGCAGTCCCTTCGTAGAAATAGGACACAGGAAATATAAATTCTCTATCATTTGGTAGACAACACTTCATTTTCCAAGAGCCTGAACAGATTCAAGGCAATACAAAGTTAATCATCACTTTTGTGCTTTAAAACACCCTGATATTTAAGGTATAACTAGTCTGCTATTTTCACTCCCAGTTCTCTAAAGGAAATAAGGCAACCTTTCAATCCTGCTTATGTCATTGTGGGTGCCTTGCTTACAAGGACAAATGTATCTTTGTCATTCCAAATCAGAAAGGCACAGTCGTAAAAGTTGGCTGAAATGAAAGTGAGTGTTTGCAAGATGAAGTGTCTTAGGTGTTCACTTTTCCGCAGTTTTCCCCAGCTAGGCTTTCCAAAGCACATCCAAAATTACACTGAAATGACCTACTTCTGTTCAGCATTTCGCCGCCATGGCAACTGCATTGGATATCCAGTGAAGATCATCTGCTGCCTGTACAAGCATCTCACCCACAAACAGTGCCAAAGGCGACAAAGCACTCAAGGTTAAAGGAAAAAAAGAAAGACTGGACAGGTGACAAGCTCTCAGATTCTACATACAATACAGCAGAGGTCCCCAACCTTTTGGGCACCAGGAACCAGTTACATGGAGAGAGATTTTTCCATGGACCGGAGGGGGCGTGATTTTGTGTGCTGCCTGCATCTTGTGGATGGGGCTTTCCTTGTTTGTGCAGACCGGTTGCTGGCATGCCGTGGCCCAGTACTGGTCCACGGATTGGAAGTTGGGGACCCCTGCAATAGAGGCATTTTCAGGTGATATTTCACAGTAATCCACAACATGAATTAGCACGTCTGTGTATGTGTGTGGTGTAACAGATACAATGCCTCAAGTGGTGTATCATAACTCAGTGTGAAACGGGTAGTATATCTCTGATTTATTTTTTAAAAAAACTGCACAGAAACAATGGCCATATCTACAGAAATAGACACGCTAAATCAGGGATAGTGTTAGCATGACTGATTTCTCACGCTCTATAAGTGCCACTTTATGCTTCCCCATCACACTCCCAAAACATGGAGTGGATATTAGAAAGAATCAGAAAATGACTGCAGGCCTAATTAAGAAAGTGAAATCTTAGTTTAGACACACAATTAACAATACCAATCCAGACACAAGATTGCATTTCTTGGCAACCATCTATCATAAAAAAATGGGTTGTTCAATATAAAGTCAGGGGCACATGAACCTATGCACACATAAACCTTGCAATCATCCATCCATTCTTCCTTCCTTCCTTCCTTCCTTCCTTCCTTCCTTCCTTCCTTCCTTCCTTCCTTCCTTCCTTCCTTCCTTCCTTCCCTATAGCTGCCCATCTCAACCAAGTGAGGCTAGAGGCTTACAATTCTATAACTATACAACAGTTAAAACAATTAAAAACAATAAAAATATCCAGAAAACAAAAGGCAATGATACATAGTCTAGAATAATAAAATCCATTATTCTTGAACAAGAGTTGTCTCACACTATGATTTATGCAGGATCATAAATTCTCAATATTCCTAGATTCTACAGTTCTACCATGGATAAATCCAGTGCTAAACAAAATTAATTTTGCATGCCTTTTGGGCTTTGCCATTTTGTGCATGGACTGAGCTCCTGGTGTGTAAATCAATCTTTCAAGTTTTATCCTTAATAAACCCCTAGATGATGTCAAAAGCTACTGTATGTCTGTAATGCTTGAATATGATGCTAAGAAATCAGTCTTCTGGCTTATTGGCTTTTACGCTGTATATAGCTTGAAAGGGACAGGTCAAGAACAACATATAGCTAAGGCTTTTAACTTTAAAAACCATAATTAATATCATTTTAACACTTTAAAGTTCTTTTAAAAAGAAAAAAAGAAATAAATGTTATCTCTTCAAGTTTACTTTTATATTTTATAGCCTGCATACTTACAAGAGGAACTACATTTGGCTAAGCTAAAATGTTAAATTTAAGAAAAGCAAGTCCCCTGTCTTGCTAGGCTGCTGGCCAAAATAATCAGAATAATGTCATTTTTCCATGCCTACTAGATGAGGTTCTGCATGCCAAAATGTCCTAATAATACATATTGGAAAAACAAGGCAAAAGAAAAGTCCTCTAAAAAGTACTCTAACCAAATAGGGGAAATCTTTCAAAGGAAGCAGCAGAGCTCAACAATTTGGGCTAGGTGCCAGTCCCAACTTGCCTCTGATGCAAACATCAGGGAGAGGAATTCCCAGTTCAGGCAAGGATCATAATACCCCGAGTAGCTGCTCTGAGGATTGACATTTGACTCACAGTAGTAAAGCAGAACACACACACACACACACACACACACACACACACACACACATATACAAAAAAATAAAAATAAAATAAAAGACTGCCTTTCCTGCATAACATCCTGCAGGAGGAGGTAGGTTGTCATTCTCAGTCTCCAAACATCCACTGCAAGGGTTTTATGTGCATTTGTTGAATTCTCCTGTCTTCATGCTTTTGAGGCTTGCCAATAAGTCCTATTCCAATTTAGATCTTTTCTTTTTCTAAGACAAGCACCATAATTTCTTTGAAGGGAAACAGTAGCAGAGTGCAAAGCGAATCCTTGTAGCAAAGGCACACCTTTCTCCTCTGCCTAGATGAGAGAGATCAATCTAAGGGTGGACTTGCTGTCCTACTTTGTATCTGGATGGACAAGCACTATCGGTACTCAAGGAACAGGTCTGCAACCTAGGTTTTCTTCCAAACTCACGATTCTTACCTGGAGGCTATGGCCAGAGGGACCTTTATGCTGCACCAATTGCAAATTTACCTGGTGCAGAAGAAACCTAATTACTGCAATTCAAGCCTCCATCATCACCCAGCTGGAGTACTGCAATGTATTTTATGTGGGGCTCCCACGTAGAAACTACTCAGGGACTGCCACTGGTTCAGAATGCAGTGGCTCGCTGATTTTAGTTTTGGCAGTATATATGTCAGTTCTGTGGGTTCTGCATTTGATGATTTCTTTCCGGGTGCAATTTAAGATGCTGGGATTAACTTATTTACAAGCAGCCATGGAGATTACTCTGCACCGACGATGTAGGGGGATGTGTAAAAATATGCTTTGAGCCCAGGAAACTGGGAAAATATTAGAAAGAGACTCAGACTGGCTCCTCCCAGTGCAATAAAAATTTACTTTGAAAATGACCGCAGTATAGGCATGAAGATAGAGAGGGCTTCATCAGTGATGCTGGAAAGACCTACTCAGAGAAGAGTAATCAGAGAATTTCTGGGCAGAGAGCCAAGGTTGCCAAGACAATTTCATTTAGGATCACTGGCTGTAAGCTAAAAAGCAGAAATCTGCCCACCAATTCAGACTGTATAAAAACCAGAACTCTGAAGGGGCTAAGGTTGCATCAGTTCCATCTGGAGAGACGGCAAGTGTTTCATTTCCCATCTGTCCTTCCTGTGTCCATCATACTCCCTTTTGTGTCCAAGTGCTTTATTCTGTCTCCAGATCTGATTGTTCTGATTCCGCCTTATTGCCTGGTCAACCTGGTGTAAGCTGAATATTAAATGACAGAACAGAGCTCTATTTAATTTTGTTAACTAATCTGGACCATTTTTGTATTTCCCCATCCTAAAAGAACCTGTTCCCATTGAATGTTTGAGTGGTTTGTTCTCTTATCAGTCCCCTCTGCAGACAGGATTGTGCATCATTCCTGCTCCAGCTTCCACGAGTCACAGGCTGGGAGTATAATACTATGACCCTGTGGATTTGGATAGTGAGAATAAGTGTGGCACACGTGTCCCTAAAAATAGTAAGAGAAATATGATTGTTACTAAGCAGGGCAGCATGTGTGAATGTTTGAATAAATGACCTCAGAGGGAGGGGAGGGAAAACCCAGTCAGGTTGCAAGATTCTGCTGTAAAAGTCTTTCTTGGTAAAGAATAATTCTAGTCTTCTTGTGGAATCTGTTTCCTGATCTGGTCAGCCTCAAAGGGCTAATGTCAGTCTTGCTCGATGGTTGAAACAAGGTGATGGAAGGCCAAAAGCATTCTATACATTGCTCATCCCTGCCCTTTATTGATTAACTTATGCAAGTTATTACTTGTTAATTAATGTTGTCATTAACTTATGCAAGTTTATTAGTACAAATGCTTTCCTACACAGGTAGCCCTCGATTTACGATCACAATTGAGACCAAATTTTCTGTTGCTAAAGGAGACAATAGTTAAGTGAATTTTGCCCCATTTCACAACCTTTCTTGCCACAGTTGTAATCACTGTAGTTGTTAAATTAGTAACATGGTTGTTAAGTGAATCTGGCTTCCCCATTGACTTTACTTGTCAGGTCGCAAAAGATATTACATCACCCCGGGATACTGCACCTGTCATAAATATGTGTCAGTTGCCAAGTGTCTGAATTTTGACCACATGAACATGGGGATGCTGCAATGGTCATAAGTGTGAAAAACAGTCATAAGACACTTTTTCCAATGCTGTTGTGACTTTGAACAGTCACCAAATGAATGGTTGTAAGTTGATGACTACTTGTACCTAAAACTGAATTTTCTGTAGTTACTAGTAATTCCATGATTAGTTTTAGACTACATCGAGAAAGACATTTAATACTGTTTTTCAGGTTTCTGAGCGTGGTGATTCCCAACTATTCAAACATGAAGAAATCAATACATACATGAAAGGAATCAAACAGTTCTAAAGTAAATTAGCATTTTCTCCAACCACAAAGCTGAATTTAAAATAAACCAATACATATTGCCCTATACAGGAAAGTTGTATAACTTCACACAATATCAACAGTCTTTTCCGAAGACACAGATAGAATTTGTCACATATACCATGTTATAGCCAAACATCCCATCAACTGTGGGCTATATTGTGGCTTAAAAGAGTTTTCAAGTTTTCTTCCTTCTCTTTTTATTGAAAAATTATATGTCTTCAACAAAGCATAGAGACTGCAGGATGTAATTACTTTAAAAAACCCCACATGGTGCTTTAATGTGTTATTTTTACTCCCTTGCATAACATTTTCATTTGGGTGCATAAAAGGAACATGTTAAGATGAAGCACTCAAGTGAAATTTCAACTAATCATCTGCCACAATACTAAATCACCTGGAACCTTTCAACACACTGCCAAAATGCAGTTGAAAAACCACAAGTGGTTTCCAACATATGTTGGAAGTTATTATGTTACTGCCCTACTGAACAGATAAAAAAATCAAATCCCCTTCAAATTAAGATTGACTTCTGAAGATCTGATTGATTTTTAGGGGCTAGCCCTTGATTTTTGGAAATAATTCAGGAGGTTATCCAGTGATGCTGACAATACCAGAAGATGCGTAGCATACTTGTTCTACTATGTTCTTAAAGAACAAATGGAGCAGGAGGCATTCAATGATACGTACTGTTTCAGTTTTTAAAGACTCCAAATCCACAAAAACCTGGTTTTGGAATCCTACTGCTTTCAGATTTTGTGGATTTTGTTACATTTTGTTATATTTAATACTTATATAGACACATATACATTGTTGTTGTTGTTAGCTGCGAAGTCGTGTCCGACCCATCGCGACCCCATGGACAACATTCCTCCAGGCCTTCCTGTCCTCCACCATCTTCTGGAGTCCGTTTAAGCTCACGCCTACTGCTTCAGTGACTCCATCCAGCCACCTCATTCTCTGTCGTCCCCTTCTTCTATTGCCCTCGATCTTTCCCAGCATTAGGCTCTTCTCCAGTGAGTCCTTCCTTCTCATTAGGTGGCCAAAGTACTTGAGTTTTAGCTTCAGGATCTGGCCTTCTAAAGAGCAGTCAGGATTGATCTCCTCTAGGACTGACCGGTTTGATCGCCTTGCGGTCCAAGGGACTCGCAGGAGTCTTCTCCAGCACCACAGTTCAAAAGCCTCAATTCTTTGGCGCTCAGCCTTTCTTATGGTCCAACTTTCACTGCCATACATTGCAACTGGGAAGACCATAGCCTTGACTATACGCACTTTTGTTGACAGGGTGATGTCTCTGCTTTTTAGTGTGCTGTCTAGATTTGCCATGGCTTTCCTCCCAAGGAGCAAGCGTCTTTTAATTTCTTGGCTACAGTCCCCATCTGCAGTGATCTTGGAGCCCAGGAAAATAAAATCTGTCACTACCTCCATTTCTTCCCCATCTATTTGCCAGGAATTGAGAGGGCCAGATGCCATGATCTTGGTTTTCTTAATGTTAAGTTTCAACCCAACTTTTGCACTCTCCTTCTTCACCTGCAACAAGAGGCTCTTTAGTTCTTCTTCACTTTCTGCCATTAGAGTGGTATCATCTGCGTATCTTAGGTTGTTGATATTTCTTCCGGCAATCTTAATTCCAACTTTTGATTCATCTAGCCCTGCCTTTCTCATGATGTGCTCTGCATATAAGTTAAATAGGCAGGGTGACAGTATACAGCCTTGCCGGACTCCTTTCCCAATTTTGAACCAATCAGTGGTTCCGTGTCCAGTTCTCACTGTTGCTTCTTGACCCGCATATAGGTTTCTCAAGAGACAAATAAGATGGTCTGGTACTCCCATCTCTTTAAGAACTTGCCACAGTTTGTTATGATCCACACAATCAAAGGCTTTAGCATAGTCAATGAAGCAGAAGTAGATGTTTTTCTGGAACTCCCTAGCTTTCTCCATGATCCAGCGTATGTTGGCAATTTGATCTCTAGTTCCTCTGCCTCTTCGAAATCCTGCCTGTACTTCTGGTAGTTCTCGATCCACATACTGCTGAAGTCTAGCTTGTAGGATTTTAAGCATGACTTTACTAGCATGAGAAATGAGTGCAATGGTGCGATAGTTTGAACATTCTTTGGCACTGCCTTTCTTTGGAATTGGAATGTAAACTGATCTTTTCCAATCCTGTGGCCATTGTTGAGTTTTCCAAATTTGCTGGCAAATTGAGTGTAGCACTTTTACTGCATTGTCTTTTAAGATTTTGAATAGCTCAGCTGGAATACTGTCACTTCCACTAGCTTTGTTGTTGCTCAGCTTTTCTAAGGCCCACTTCACTTCACATTCTAGGATGTCTGGCTCGAGGTCAGTGACCACCTCATTGTGATTATCAGGGACGTTAAGCTCATTCTTGTATAGTTCTTCTGTGTAATTTTGCCACCTCTTCTTAATCTCTTCTGCCTCTGTTAGGTCCCTGCCATTTTGGTCCTTTATCATGCCCATTTTTGCATTAAACGTTCCCTTCATTTCTCCAATTTTCTTAAAAAGATCTCTGGTCCTCCCTATTCTATTGTTTTCTTCTATTTCTTTGCACTGTTCATTTAAGAAGGCATTCTTATCTCTTCTAGCTATTCTCTGGAATTCTGCATTCAATTGGGTGTATCTTTCTTTTTCTCCCTTGCCTTTCGCTTCCCTCAGCTATTTGCAAAGCTTCCTCAGACAGCCATTTTGCTTTCTTGCATTTCTTTTTCTTTGGGATGGTTTTGGTTGCTACCTGTTGTACAATGTCGCGAACCTCTGTCCATAGTTCTTCAGGCACTCTGTCTATCAGATCTAATTCCTTAAATCTATTTGTCACCTCTACTGTATATTCAACAGGGATATGATTTAATTCATACCTGAGTGGCCTAGTGCTTTTCCCTACTTTCTTCAGTTTAAGCCTAAACTTTGCAAGGAGAAGCTCATGGTCTGAGCCACAGTCAGCTCCTGGTCTTGTTTTTACTGACTTTATAGAGCTTCTCCATCTTTGGCTGCAGAGCATATAGTCAATCTGATTTCTGTGTTGACCATCTGGTGATGTCCATGTGTAGAGCCGTCTCTTGGGTTGTTGGAAAAGAGTGTTTGCTATGACCATCGTATTCTCTTGACAGAATTCTATCAGCCTGTGCCCTGCTTCATTTTGTACTCCAAGGCCAAACTTGCCTGTTATTCCAGTTATCTTTTGGCTTCCTACTTTAGCATTCCAATCCCCCATGATGATAAGAACATCATTTTTTGGTGTTAGTTCTATAAGGTGCTGTAGTGCTTCATAGAACTGGTCAATTTCATCCTCTTCAGCACTGGTGGTTGGGGCATAGACTTGGACTACTGTGATATTGAATGGTTTGCCTTGGATTCGAACTGAGATCATTCTGTCATTTTGAGGATTGTATCCCAGTATTGCTTTTCCTACTCTTTTATTGACTATGAAGGCTACTCCATTTCTTCTGAAGGATTCTTGCCCACAGTAGTATACCTGATGGTCATCTGAATTAAATTCACCCATTCCTGTCCATTTTAGTTCGCTGATACCTAAGATGTCAATGTTCAGTCTTGTCATCTCTTGTTTGACCACGTCCAGTTTTCCTTGATTCATTTTGTTATATTTAATACTTATATAGACACATATACATACACACTTGTAATGATCATCTCTGAAAGGGTCATTTTAATATTTTGAATTAAGATCTGTTCTTTCATGCCATATTTGTACATACAAGTTTCATTTTTCAAGGATGTTTGTGAATTTTATCTACTTCCCATAAATTATCTCTGCCTCTATCTCTCTCTATATATAGATGACTCTAGGGGCCGGTGCTCATCTCCGTTTCGAAGCCGAAGAGCCAGCACTTGTCCGAGGACGTCTCCGTGGTCATGTGGCCGGCATGACTAGACGCCAAAGGCGCACAGAATGCTGTTACCTTCCCACCCTAGTGGTCCCTATTTTTCGACTTGCATTTTTACGTGCTTTCGAACTGCTAGGTTGGCAGAAGCTGGGACGAGTAACAGGCGTTTACTCTGTTACGCGGCACTCGGGATTTGACCCGCCAAACTGCCGACCTTCTGATCGACAAGCTCAGCGTCCTAACCCACTGAGCCACCGCATCCCATCCATATATATATATACACCCATCCATATATACACACACACACACACACACACATAAAGAACATGATATCTATTATCAATAAAAGCAACAATACAATAGTTCCTACCTTATAAAAATACATTATCCTACCTTTTAAAAATATATATTCTCTCTCTTCTCTCTCTGTGAGATAGAGAGATTTGCAATAAGAGTGGAGATATACAGGAATACAGATAAAGATAGAGATATAGAGAGATATCTAACTCTCTATCTCCATCTTTATCTCTATTTCTGTATATCTCCATTCTTATTGCATCTGCTGATAATCTCTCAGTGATCCTGTTTTGAGTGATTTCATCCCTCCTTGGGGAAAGAAATTCTGAAGTTCACCTAAAGGGTCAGTTTTGGATACTGAACAAGAGTGGTTTTTTTACACAACAAATAAAATAGAATAAAATAAAATAATAAAATAAAATAAAATCCAGATCTGTGCTTCTATTTGCATATGTCATACACTCTTCTGAGCAACATGTGTATTAGCACAAGATTTCACACAATCCTGCAATGTCTTTTCAAATGTGGGTTCTCTGAAAGCTTTTTTTGAGTCAGTTTCCAGGCCATTTGTCAGCTGATTAGCACCATATTTTGGGAAGCAATTATTACAATTAAACATAGCAGGTTTAAGGCTGGGTAAGGAGAAAAAGGAAGGAATCAAAATGAATGTACAGAACAGACTCGTTTTATTCTGTGCAGACCTTGTTGTAACTGCACATCTTTGGATGTAAACCAGCACTGGTACTGTGGGCATACATACCTATGACCTCTGAACATTGAGTCTGTGAAGACTGTCAAACAAAGATGACAACACTTACTATTTATAAGGAAGAATATAGCTTTGTAGTGATTGCAGATCACATGGGTCACCACAACATGCCAAAAAAGGACAGAAAGTCACCCTGTTTACTTCTGAGGTTTTACATTGCTATCTCCTCTTAGAACGCACAATTTCACAACACTAACGCTGTTCTCAAAATTAGTCAAAAGCTTACTACTGCAGTCTCACACAGCATAGTAATGAGTTTTTAAAACCAAATATATTATTGGGTTACAACAGTAACTTTGAATCATTGGAATAGGTACAAACATATTAATATATGACTCACAGCTTGATGAATCCCCTTCTTCATTTCTTCACTCAACATGCCTTCAAATACAAAGGAATCACCAAATTTTTCTGCCTGAGGAAGGGAAAAAGGGAGGGAGGGAGGGAGGGAGGGAGGGAGAGAGAAAGAAAGAAAGAAAGAAAAAGAAAGAAGGAAAGAAAGAAAGAAAGAAAGAAAGAAAGAAAGAAAGAAAGAAAGAAAGAAATCAAATCAAGCAGTTAAGTTGCAATTACCTTCCCAATAGCACATTGGAATAATACACATTATTTCCCACCTGAATACTCTTCAAATAGTATATTTTCCTTCTCCTCCAACCCTGAAAACCAACAGTTATAATTTTACAGCACACTCCTTTGGGATAAAAACATTACATTATTCAAAGACATTGCTCCTCACTGAACTAAAATGTAAACTCCTGAAACAGAAACAGTCAGTGGCTGTTCTATAAACATTTCCACTGCCATTTCTACTAACTGGGTCACATTCTGATGTAGGAAAGAACAAAAACTATGAAATATATGCACTTTTCTTATCTAGTAACATATTTATTATTGAATAACTCAAACTGGCATAAGTTAGGAAGCAGCATGATTCAATCAGCTTTTCACTAAAATGGGATTTGAAACATAGAGATGTATATATACACAGTATGTTTCTATCATGTCAACTCCATATTTGCTTCTTGTTTTTATCACTTGCGTTTACTTTTAACTAATAATTGTATTTCAAGTGGAACAGCACCCAAATAATGTGCTTGTAACCATATCATAAATACACATGATAAAACAATGAGAACATATTGCATTATCAGCATGTGTATTTTTGGAAGGTAGAGCAAAGACCAGTGAGTTCTGACATTACTGGAATATCAGGAAACTCGTGAGTTCTGATTCTGACATACTCTGAGACAGCAAATCTAAAATAACTACATTGGGAACCTGCTCTGTCCTCAACCTTGAGAAATTATGTACTACAAGAGATGTAGATAATACAAGACCAAATGATCCAATAGCATGACAGCTTTATGTGTTTGAAATTGTAGCAGAGACATGCAATTTGTGGCTTTCTATTTTCTGAACTACAATTTCCATTTGTCTATATTATTCCTTGCAATCATCGTTGTACATAATTCTGCTTGTTACTAAATTATCAATAATGTCCATCATCCCATCCTTTGCCCACAGACTCAGGCTACTAAGATTATATCAGTTCTAGGGAGGAAGGCAGCACCATTGTAACGTTGTTGTTTTAAAAAAAATTGTTCTGTTTGGAATTCTAACTCAAAATTTCCACAGACACAATTGTCAAAGGAAGTTTAAGTAAAAAAAAGTCTATTAAAAGTTGGATAATTTAAAGTGTAGATCATCTACCACATACTGAAATGACAAAGCAGTCAATGTGTGCAAAAGCAGCTTAATTGCTTGATGTGTGTTTGGGTGTGTGATGGTGGAAGTAAAAGATACAGAGGGAAGGTTAACCTTGTCATATGTGTTCTGAACTAATAAAAGTATAGGTAATTTTAGAAGTGGGTTTTTTCCCCACCAGTAAAAGCAAAAATGTCTGATCAATTGAGTCATAAATTTGTTCTATCCATATACTGCAATAGCAGAGGATGCAGGAACAGATAAGTAATAATATATACATTTGAAATAAACATACCCTAACTAGTGATGATGTCTTTCACATTGCTAGAAAGCAGTAGTATTTTAAGACTGCTATAAAAGAAGTTTATCCACTTCTCTGGAACTGCCTAATTTTTGTCTGGCAATACTATTTTGAAGTGTCTATCTCTGTGGCAACATATAACAGAAAGATATTCAATCTACCGACATTAGGAATTCTGAATTCTCAGCATCTATAGTATTTCAAAGATAACTGCAGCATAATCCTTCCAGCTTTAGTGAAATACCACGGTCTGTTCTGCACTGAAATGTACATAGCAGTGAATTTCTCAGCTGAATGTATTTCAAACATGCTAAACCTAAGAAAACAGAGCTTATGATGGATGCGTAAACCCAGGCATGCATTCCTAAGCTGAAACTTTACCCAGCAGTTTCTCCATTAAAAAATATGGCAGCACTTGTTAATGTAACTAAATTTCATTAGCCATAATTATATTAGGCACTGATTCCTACTGATCACCAAATCCAAGCCCATTCTTAATTTCCAAAAGCTTAAAAATTAAGTAAAGTTTAGAAACCCCTTTTACTTCAATATACTCTCCAAGTAATTTAACAGCATTCAGTATTCAATATTGAGGTTTTTTTTTAAAAAACCCCACATTGGGACAAATTTTGCTATTAAATATTATAGGCAGGTGAATCAATATTGTAACTATTTTTGGCTGATACATATTTTAAATGTCAACATATCCCAGGATTTTGCCTTCCAGGGGTATACAAATTTAGTTCCCATTCCAGCACACTGGCTTGGGATGCCAGACACAGTATCCCATATTTGAACATCATTATATTGAAATAATGTAAAATAGGGCTTGGCATTTTGCTTCAGTATCCTGCCTCCTGAGAATCTTCATTCTCTGCTGATTCCTCTTGACTGTTGAAAACACCGTGGACAGCATTTGCTAACATCATAAGAGACAAATTAGAAGAGTGATATGTCACAGATTAGCAAGCCTGAATGCCACATTGCTGGAGTATAAAAATTCTGCAATCGCAAATTTATATTTATCTAACTCATCCTAGAACTTGGTCCCTAATTAATTTTGACTTTAAGAGCTAGAATTATATGCACACTGATCTTTTTTTCATCTCCTTTCCTGAGCTCTTTATTTAGGTTCTCTAGCTTTTCTTCTTTATTAATGCTTTTAATAAACAATAAAGTTTTGAACTTTTGTACCGCTAGCCGGAGACTGTAAGAATATGAATGGGGAAAAACAAGCCCAGAATGACCCAAAAAAGTTTTTTCAAAAGGAAAAACAAATGTCTTTTGGGGGAAAAAAAACCACCTTTGTGACAACCATGACCTGAATGACTGAGAATCTCCATTGACAAGCCCAGATTAAATCCCACCAAATCAGACTTGCTACCTGTTAACAGACTTCAAGCCAAGTTAATAACATGGGTTCCCCTGAAGGAGTTGGCTTGAGATTTTGGGGTTTCCTTCACTCTCAGTTTCTACTTAAACAATAGACCTTTCCTCATATTGTAATAACTTAGCTGTGGGAACCCAAGGACATTGGGCCCAGAGCGGATAGTGTTTTGGCGGGCTGGAGAGCTGGGGAGAAAGCCCACACTTCAAGCAAATTGGGGAATGTGATTTATGACTGTTTATTGGAGGAGGGAATTGTACTTTGCTACTTTGTATCCAGGGAAATGGAATTTAGTTTTTGGTTTCAACTATGTAGTGCCAATACTTTGTTTCTCGCATAAAAGATTATTTAAGGTAAACAATGCCTCGAAGTTCTTTTGAAGAGTTTCATCTGTCGGAACCATGACACAAGGTTGACTCAGCCTTCCATCCTTCTGAAGTTGGTAAAATGAGGACCCAGATTGTTCAGGGCAGTATGTTGACATTGTAAAATGCCCAGAGGGTGCTGAAAGATACTATAAAGTGGTATATAAGTTTAAGTACTATTGCTATTGATAAAGATCCAATAAATAGAAAGCTTACAAAAAAGGCATGCTTATCACTGCTTTTTTGATAGCTTTTTTGGTCTTCTCATGGAACATCACCCACTCACAACTGCAGAGTTAAACAATTATACCTACAGACAGCATAGCTAACGACTGCACTGCATGTAAATATCAGAAGTTGCAGTCTAAGTCATCTAGAGGAATATGCACTGGGGAAGGCAGATCATTAAGCAGCAACCTTGCAGTACTGACTGAATGGGAAAGACACCGACATCCTGACAGACACTAATGAAACATTTCCATATGCTACTTTTCTGCCAAAATTATGTAGCACTTGCTAAGAGTTTAAGACCTGTTGCTTACCAAAGGCTAACTTATTGGCCCTAGATAAAGGTGGACAATTGAGGAATAAATGGACCCAAAGAGGTGGTTTCATCCACACAGTAAACTTGATGAAATCTTCTATCATCCTGGATTGATACTGTATCCTGAATCTGAACCAAATTGTCATCTATCATATACAATAAGAGCAGTTTCCCAAGTCATGATTTCTCCCATAGCTCTATAATGGTGACCTGAAGATAGACTGTAACCTGTTGAAGATGAAGGAGGATATACCCTTTCTGATATGTCCAACATTTGTCTGGCATGGTCCTATAACAAGCAATAGTGGTGCTTGTTGCTATTGCTTGTTATAGGACTGTGGCAGATAAATGTTGACATATCAAAAAGGATCTCCTTAATCTTCAATAGTGCACCTCCTGCTTTACAAATTGGTGCACTTTACAAGTTCTACAGCAGTGTATCTCCTGCTTTACAAGTTGGTACACTGTTCAGCAAGCTCCTCTAAGCTGCTATTGATAACTAACTAAGGTTGCCTTTATTGCCCTTTCTTTTGTTGGGTGGGGCAAAAGTATTTTTCTTCTGTGCGGATTTTAAATCTTCCCTCCAGAAACACAGTGTTCATTTCTAACATGCCAACTTTCAGTAAGTTATGTGGATGTCTTTGTGTGGGTTTTTCCTTTTCCTTTGTACAGTGTGCTCCAAAACATCTTTAGGGGATACAGATTCCAAATGAAGAACTTCGGGACTTGTTTGTGGCAGGGTCCTTTCTTATTCTACAATTAGAGTAATTGTTATAAGAGAGATATATCCAGGGAATTGGTTTTATCATTCTGAAAAGACCAAGTCCCTCTAATGTATTGACAATACGAAGTAAATTTCTGGCACTGCTAGGTTTTACTAGTATGTCCAAGGATACCAAAGACTTTTGCCAATTTTATAACATTTGGGGATTTTTGTGGATGAATATCTTTTCTTTTTCTCAGGCCAACCAGATGCCTAAGAGGAAAGCCACTCCTCTGATGCAGCAACATTTATCTCCAACTCCCAAGCTCCATTTGGACACAAACCAGACTGCTTTGCAAAAAGACCAATTTCTTTCACTTACCTCTGTAAGATAGCCAGTGGCATTCACAAACTTCTCAAACTCTGCATTGCTGACTTCGTAGCGATCCATGAAAAAACGACCAATGTGGACTCTCCTTCCAGGCCCTTCTCCATCTTGTTTTATAATGGGCTCATCAGTTCCCATTGTAAACACCCCAGCTGGAATATGGACCATCTACAAATTGAAGAAGACCCTTTCAGATATGTTTAAATCTTCAAATGCCTCCTTTATCTATCGCCCAGTTCGCTCCCACAGAGTCGGCCTCCTCAGGGTGCCATCGGCCAGGCAATGCCGGCTGGCGACCCCCAGGGGGAGAGCCTTCTCTGTGGGCACGCCGACCCTCTGGAATGAACTGCCTCCGGAGCTGCAGATGGCCCCTGACCTTCGGTCCTTCCATCGTGACCTGAAGACCTGGTTATTTCAACAAGCGGGTCTGGACTGATTATGGTTTTAAATTAGGCTTTTATTGGGTTAAATTGTCATGTATTTATCATATTTATTAATTCTTTTTTAACTTTTGTACTTTATGTTTCTTAATTTCTTATTGTTGTGAGCCGCCCTGAGTCCTTAGGGAGAAGGGCGGCATATAAATTTAATCAATCAATCAATCTCAGCTAAGCTACCCAAGAAAGCAGAACTCTTGAAACAAGCATTGTCTCAAAAGGAAACTTTTGTTAGGGGCTTGTGACAGCAGGGAATCAAGGCGGGATCCGAGAGAAAAACCTGCAAAGCGATATATTAAAAACAGCATTCAATACTCCTCCCCCCCCCCCAGTGTCCCAGTGTTCATTTGAATCCCAGCCAACCCACAGGTGGCATCGTGTTTTAGTAACCAGTCTTTTCGGCAGGCTCTTCAAGGTCCCTCTCACTTTCGAGATCTTCTGGCTCAAAGCACAACCCGTTTCTCAGATAAGGGTGAGATATTCCATCCCCTTGGGGAAGGGCAACAAGGCAACAAAGCAGACAGTGCAAAGCATCCTCAAAGGCTCTCCCCTCCCAACAAAATGGCAGGCAACAAAGAAAGCTACAAAATTAAAATAACTGAGGATACATTTTGGGGGGGCCTGACGCTATCTTTTCTTACAGGATGTAAAAATAACTATTGGACAATATCTTCAAAGTCTAGAATGTCATCAGCCAACGAATGGCCATCACATAAATTTAATAAATAAATAAATAAATAAATAAATAAATAAATAAATAAATAAATAAGAAAGAAAGATACCGGGTGAAACATACTTCAATTTACTGCGACAACTCAGTGAACTGCAGTAACAAAACATAAAAAAACCAACAACCCCATGTCCAGAAAACCTGTGTGATTAGGCAGAAAGAGCAGGGGTACAAAAAGTAAGAGATGATGAAGAAAGTCCAAATGACTGGTCAGGAATTTCAGCTGTGAGATCTGCAAATTCAACATATGTCTCATAACTGCAATTGCAAATCATATGTAGTGGCTAATGACAGATAGTGTCAGACATTCTGACATTCTGACAGTTCCTGTTTCATAGCTCCTGTTTCATGGTTGGTGTCTGTTTTATGTTAATAAATTTGGCAGGCTTTATTCCAGCCTCTTGCCATTTGTAAAGGGGTTGTCCCTGCCTTTTCTGCAGGGCCGGTAGCAGGCTGGTACAGAACATAAATATAACCAAGTTATATAAGCAGGAGTAAATTTCTAAGCAAATGTGACCACGTGCATTCCTTTTAAAGGCAGATATTATTGATAAGACAGGGACTCCCAACTTTGGAGGGTCCAGTGGATCAATGTGGAATTCTTACAAAAGAGCTACCTGCCTCCCTCTCCTCGTGAGATCAAGAAAGCTATCTCCCAGATGAACTCAAAACAACAGGACAGAATGCCATTCCTTCTGAGATCAACAATTCACTAGACCAAAATGCCTTGCAGCCTTTCCAAGACATCTTGGAAGACATTTTGTTGATAGGGGAGATGCTGGAGGACTTCCATGATATCCTCATTGTGGCTCTGTGTAAAAAAAAAGGAAGCAAATCAGATTGCAGAAACTACAGTGGTGTCTCACTGCTGTTCATTGCAGGCAAACTCTTTGCCCACATTCTCCTGAACAGACTTGTCACTGTCTTGGAGAAGAACCTGCTGGAGGCGCATTGTGGCTTTTGGCCAGAATGGAGTATAGCAGATATGATATTGAGTCTCTCCTACTGAGATTCGGCCCAGGGGCGCAGTTGGGTCTGCTGCTGGCGTACCTACCACCTAATCGTGCAGCGGCGGCCCTACCCGAGCTACTCGATGTCCTCTCAGGGTTGGTGGTTGAATTCCCAAGACTCATGGTCTTGGGCGACTTTAATCTACCGTCCCTGGGAGGATCGTCCGAACTGGCTCGGGAGTTCATGGCTTCCATGACGGCCATGGACCTGTTGCAAATAATTTCTGGGCCGACTCATGAGAGAGGCCACAACCCAGACTTGGTGTTCTTGTCTGGACGGTGGCGTGATGATGTCGGTGGGGGTGCCACAACTGTTACACCCCTGTCATGGACCGATCACCACCTCCTGCGGCTAGACTTCCCCCTTGCCACCCCCCACCGTGGGTGCACGGTGCCAGTCAGATGGTACCGCCCTAGGCGCCTAATGGACCCTGATAAGTTCCAGGCAGCGCTTAGGGACTCGCATGCACCCCCTGCTCACAGCTCGGCGGATGCCTTAGTGGAAGCCTGGGAAAAGGCAGCCACGGAGGCTCTGGACCGAGTTGTACCCTTGCGGCCTCTGACCCGGCGCAGATCCCAGCGAGCCCCATGGTTCACCGAGGAGCTCCGGGAGATGAAGCGTCGGAGACGGGGCCTAGAGAGCCGTTGGAGGTCCAGTCGATCCGAATCCGACCGATTGCGACTAAGAATCCTCACCAGGTCTTATCTCGCTGCGATAAGGGTGGCAAAATCCAACTACTTTTCCACCCTCATCGCGTCCGCAGATAATCGCCCGGCTGCCTTGTTCAGGGTGACTCGCTCCCTATTAAACCAAGAGGTGAGGGAGGAACCCTTGCAGGGTCGAGCCGAGGAATTTGGTCAATATCTGCTGGATAAAATCGCTCGGATTCGAACTGGTCTGGACTCCAACTGGGCTGAGATGGAAGAACAAGACATGGACAGTCTTGTCGACGTCATCTGGGAAGAATTTGATCCTGTAACTCCTAAGGAAGTGGACAGGATTATGAGAAGGTTGAGCTCCTCCACATGCTTACTGGACCCGTGCCCTTCCTGGCTGGCCTATGCAGCTCGAGAGGCGACACGAGGCTGGTTCCTAGCGGTCATCTCTGCTTCTCTGAGTGAGGGTCACTTCCCCACCGCCTTGAAGGAGGCGGTGGTGAGACCTCTCCTCAAGAAGCCCACCTTGGACCCATCCTCTTTGAATAACTTTCGTCCAGTCTCCAATCTTCGCTTCCTTGCGAAGGTTGTTGAGAGCGTGGTGGCGCACCAACTTCCTCAGATCCTGGATGAAGCGGTTTATCTAGACCCGTACCAATCGGGTTTCAGGCCGGGCTACAGCACGGAGACGGCATTGGTCGCTCTGATGAATGATCTCTGGAGAGCCCGGGACAGGGGCCATTCCTCTGTCCTAGTCTTATTAGACCTCTCGGCGGCTTTCGATACCATCGACCATGGTATCTTGCTGCGACGCCTCAGGGGACTGGGAGTGGGAGGCACGGTTCTGCGTTGGTTCTCCTCCTTTCTCCAGGGTCGCTCGCAGTCGGTGCTGACAGGGGGACAGAGGTCGACCCCGAGGCCTCTCGCTTGCGGAGTCCCTCAGGGGTCGGTCCTCTCGCCTCTCCTGTTCAACATCTACATGAAACCACTGGGTGAGATCATTCGCAGTTTTGGAGTAGGGTACCATCAGTATGCTGATGACACCCAGCTTTTTATCTCAACTCCAAACAATATCAGTGATGCCCTAGACGTGATGTCCCGCTGCCTGAAAGCGGTCCGGGAATGGATGGGGAGAAACAGGCTTCAACTGAACCCGGACAAGACTGAATGGCTGTACGTACCGGCAAGTCAGGAGATTCAGAACGTCCCACTGCTTAACATTGGGGACAAGTTACTTCCCCCTGTTGATAGGGCCCGCAACCTGGGTGTCCTCCTAGACTCGCAGCTCTCCCTGGAAGACCACATTGGAGCTGTGACCAAGGGGGCCTTCTCCCGGGTTCGACTAGTGCGCCAACTACGGCCTTATCTGGACCTGGATGCCTTACGTACAGTCACCCATGCCCTTGTGACCTCTCGCCTAGACTATTGTAACGCTCTCTACATGGGGCTGCCCTTGAGATCCACTCGGAAGCTTCAACTGGTGCAAAGTGCGGCGGCACGGACACTCTTGGGAGCCTCCCGATACTCCCATATCACACCTCTCCTCCGTGCGCTGCACTGGCTTCCGGTTGCCTTCCGTGTGAAGTTCAAGGTGCTAACAATGACATACAAAGCCCTACATGGCATGGGTCCGGACTACCTACGGGAGCACCTTCTGCCAATGTCAGCACCCCACCGTCCTGTGCGCTCCCACAGAGAGGGCCTCCTCAGGGTGCCACCGCTCAAGGAATGTCGGCTGGTGGCCCCCAGGGGGAGGGCATTCTCAGTGGGTGCGCCAGCCCTCTGGAACAGCTTACCAACCGAGATCCGGATGGCCCCTGACCTCCGTACCTTCCGTCGCGACTTAAAAACTTTCCTGTTCCAGCAGGCCGGCCTGGCATGATAGCGTTAATTGGGGTCCCAGTTTGTGTTCATTAGTGTTTCTTATTATTTTTATTGTTCGATCTGTGTACCTTCCTTCCTCTGTACACCGCCCCGAGTCCCTCGGGAGAAGGGCGGTTTATAAAAACTAATAAATAAATAAAATAAATAAATAAATATTTGCCATGAGGGAAGTCCAGGAGAAGGGCATTGAGCAGAACAAGCTTCTTTACTCTGTCTTCATTGAACTGACAAAGGCATTTGACACTATAAACAGAGAGGCTCTCTGGATCATCCTGAGATGTCATGGAAGCCTGGGTAAATTCATCCAGTTGATTCAACTAGTCCACAATGGTATGACAGGACAGGTTCTTTACAACAGTGATACACAGGCTGCATTTGCTATTTCCCATTGGGTAAAACACGGTTGTGAGCTAGACCTGGTCCCGTTCAATTTGTTCTTGCATGTTGCATGTTGTCATGTGCTGTCCAGGGATTGAAAGAGGGTGTGTACATCAGATACTGATTGGATATCT
The DNA here is from genome assembly GCF_947247035.1 of Vipera ursinii. NCBI lineage: Eukaryota > Metazoa > Chordata > Lepidosauria > Squamata > Viperidae > Vipera > Vipera ursinii. Next base: position 45,041,613 of record NC_139513.1, read on the forward strand.
CTGTCTTTGACCTTTGCTGTTTGAATGCACAGACAAAATGCCTCCATACAGTCTTTCAAGAAACCCTCTTTGCTAATGACTGTGCACTTCTGGCCCACAAAGACAATGATCTATAGTTGATGCTGAACAAATTCACAGACACTGCTACGCTCTTTGGTTTGATTATCAGCCTGAACAAGACTGAAGTACTTTATTAGTCCGTGCTAAATATCAAGCCTGTGGAAGCAAAAATCACTGTTGACGACATCCAGCTAAGAAATGTAACCAGCTTCAAGTATATAAAAGAACTATCTAGGTCTTTGGGCAAAGAAATTGCAATATACTGATGTAAGCCACTCAGAGAGTGCTGTAAAGCACTATGGAGCACTATGTAAGTCTTAAGTGCTATTGCTATATTCAACAGGACTCTTATGCCTTTAAATGGCACCTTAACAAGAAATTTAATAAGCAGAGTTCTCCTCAACATAGACAAGAAGTTACAGCAGTTTTCTTATGTAAAGCTATTTTAAAAAGATGCACAAGAAAGTGAACTGTTATGCCCAAAGCTTGGAACAGAAAATAAAAAAAATATACACTTGCACAAGCACTTTCAGTGAGAGTCTATTTATTCCTAAAGATTGGAGTAGATATGAGATTAGCCATGTTTCCACTTTGCTAATGAGCAGCAGGTGTTTAAGTACACAGAAATCAGTGTTAACATAATCCAACATCTGGGAAGGGCAAAATTTTCTAAATTTAATTTCTTAACTTTACTTAATTAATTCCTTAATATTTTTTTCTGTGCCTATTTTTCTTTCTTTTGATCTAAACAAAACACATTACAATGGAGCAGATATGCAGTCTGTCAGGATAATAATTTAATAACTAAACAACTTATGTAATGATGCAATGTAAGGTGGATGATGCAATGATAGGAATGACTCAGCAGGGTCTGTGTCTGTATCCCTTTAAGAGCCTGAGTATAAAAGGGAAAGCTTTTACTGCTGTGGTCTCTCTCTCCTCAGTTTCCTGCTGTAACTGCTGTGTTTTGGAGTTTGCTGTATTACCACGTGTATGTATTTTGTTTAAAGATAGTGTAATATAAACCACTATTTAATACAAACCACTGTTTACTGTATTTACTCCTGGGTTATCTCAGCGCAGTAAGACTGTGCATGCTCTGACATCTTTAACTTTTTTCCTGACAGGTGACAATTGAAGTCCTTGTTCCAAGCTGAGCAGGTATCCAAAAATTAATAGCTCACCTTTAGTTGCTTTTGGAAAACACAAGAAAGCAGAATTTCAAATCTTTGGGGATTAAATCAACCTAGAGTGAAGAATCAGTGCAGAGTCTTGCTTAATATTGTCAACATGCAGAAAAGAGAAGGAAGAGGATAAGGAAGAGGAAGGAAAAAGAAGAGGAAGAGTCAGGAGAAGAAAGAGGGAGGAGGAGGAGGAGGAGGAGGAGGAGGAGGAGGAGGAGGAGGAGGAGAAGGAATTGGATGTGACATGGCTCAACATTGCCTTAGAATTCTATTGTAGTAAGCTTTCATCATGTATCCAAACAGGCTATTTTAGATATAAACGTAAATCTATGTTTTTCAACCCCTGGCATCTTTAAGATATGGGCACTTCAATTCCCAGAATACTCCACTGGTATAAATCTAATACAGGGCTTTTCAACATTTTCACCCATTGTACCAGTTTTAGGACAAGGCAATGTCCGAGTACCACCAGTCGCCCAGCAAGGTGTCAAAAGAGTGACCAAAAAAAAAAGGAAAAAAATGATAAAGTACAGGTAGTCCTCGACTTACAACAATTCACTTAGGGACTGTTCAAAGTTACGATGCCACTGAAAAAAGTGACTTATGACCATTTTTCACACTTATGACCATTGCAGCATCCCCAGGGTCATGTGATTTACATTCAGATGCTTGGTAATCGATTCATATTTATGATGGTCACATTGTTCCAGGGTCATGTGATCTCCTTTTGCAATCTTCTGACAAGCAAAGATAGTGGGGAAACCAGATTCACTTAACAATCATGTTACTAATTTAATTTTTCTCCCTCTCTTTCTCTCCCTCTCTCTCCCCCTCTTTCTCTTTCTCTCCCTATTTCTTTCCCTCTCTCTATTTCTCCCTCTTTCTCTCTCTCCCTCTATTTCCCTCTCTTTCTTTCTCCTTCTCTTTCCCTCTTTCTCCCTCTCTCTCTTTCCCTCTCTCTTTCTCCCTCTCTCTCCCTCTATTTCCCTCCCTTTCTTTCTCCTTCTCTCTCCCTCTCTCCCTCTTTATTTTCTCTCTCTCCCTCTATTTCTTTTTCTCCCTCCCTATCTTTCTCCTTCTCTCTCCCTCTCTTTCGCTCTCTCTTCCTTTCTCTCCATTTCTCTTTCTCTCCCTCTATATTTTTCTCTCCCTCCCTCCCTCTCTCCCAACGTCCCTTCCTTCTTTTCTTCCTTTCTTCCTTTCCTTCCTCTTTGTCCTTTCCTCCTTCCCTCCCTCCCATTGTCATTTCTTTCTTTCCTTCCTTCCAAATCCATTTTTACCAAGAAACCTGATGCCCACTTAACTCTTTATGAAGCACCGGAGGAAAGTTGGGGAAGATCTATCAATGATACTTGGTGGTTGCTAGCTCATTTAATAAGCTTTATTCCAGCAACAGAAACACCTCGTATTCGCTCAGAGTCAATCCACACATGCCAACAATGCTGCTGTGGACCGCGGGGCAGGAAGGCGCCCTTCACACGGGAGAGATGGAAGACGCACCAAAGCACCCTTCGCCCCGCTCGCCTTCTGCAGACACGGCCGGAGTCCCTGGTGGGGGGAGATCCGGGGATGAGGCGCACTCAGGGAAGCGCACACTAGCAACTCACAACCAGCTGCTCTTGGGGGATGGAGGCACAAAGCCAGCCAGCCAGGGCTCAGAGTGGTTGACCGTCCCGGACTACAGCTGCGCTTCCACCTTTCCCAGGGCGGGCCCCGCAGCGCCGACAGGCCCTCATCCCGGAGCCTCCCGCTGCTGGAAACCTGCAGCAGCGGCATAGCAGGGCTTGCAAAAAGCAGGGCGGGTGGCAGTGGCTGCTCCCGGTGCCAACTAAGGGCAAGCAGGGCAAGGCTGCTCCTGCTCGAAAGCCAGGATTCGGCAGCTGGCGAGCCACTCGCACGGGGCTCTCTCGGGGCTGGCAGGCCGAATGGGGACTGGCCTCTCCCTCTCCGCACTAGAGCAGCACCCCTGCAGCCTGGCTTTCTCTTGCAGAAAGCAAGCGAAACCGAGCGAGAGAGATTGCCAGGAACACAAATCGGCACATGCTGAGAAACACCGATCTCGCACTGCTGCAATCTCCCTCACTCAGTTTCAGCTTGCCTTGCTGCAACAGAAAGCAAGCTGAAACGGAGCGAGGGAAATTGCAGCAGCACGAGATTGGCCGATTCACATTCATCTCCCTCGCTGCGTTTCAGCTTGCTTTCTCTTGCAGCAAGGCAAGCTGAAACCAAGTGAGGGAGATTGCAGCAGCGCGAGATCGGCCAATTCGTGTTCCTAGCAATCTCCTTCGCTGCGTTTCAACTTGCTTTCTCTTGCAGCAAGGCAAGCTGAAACCGAGTGAGGGAGATTGCAGCAGCGCAAGATCAGCCAATTCGTGTTCCTGACAATCTCCTTCGCTCCATTTCAGCTTGCTTTCTCTTGCAGCAAGGCAAGCTGAAACGGAGCGAGGGAGATTGCAGCAGCACAAGATCGGCGTTTCTCAGCACGTGCCAATTCGTGCTCTTGGCAATCTCCCTTGCTTTCCACTTGCAGAGGTCGGGCCTGGCCATACAGATCAGCTGGCGATTCCATACAGCTGGCCTAGACCTCCGCCAATGGGCTCCAGTCGGCGGAGGTCAGGGCCAGCTGTACGGAGTTGCCAAGAGTGGGGGGGGGGGAGGGAGTCAGGCATGTTTTTCTCTCCACACCCGCGTTCTGATGGCTTCACCTGCCCTGGCGCGCATCAGGAAAACAAACATGGGCCTCGATTCCCACCTGCTGCCACAGGATGAATCCTCAGGGAGGGTGTGCGCCATCTGGCCGCTTTGCTTTCCCCTTTGCATTGCACATCAGGAAGAGGAGAGGGGAAAATCTCTTGAGCCCTAGGAGGAAAGCAATGTGAGGGCTGTGAGGGGTATCACAAGCTCGCGGGGGGGGAGGAAAAGAAGATGGACGTGAGTGGATGCAAACACCTACCTGCCGAGAGAGTGGATGGCTCTGTCCTGTTCAGGCTCGCGCTTGCTTCTGGGGGAAGGACAACATGGTTGCTGCACAATGAGTCCCAGGGGAGGGCGGGGCCTCACTCTGCGCCTGCGCTCTTCGCGCTGCCTGGTAGGTTCCTGCAGCAGCATGTTTCCCGGCAGCAAGTAAGCTGGGAAGGAGTAGGGGGGAGGTGGAGGGAGGTAGGGAGGGAAGGCGATGCCACGTACCACCAGCCAGGTGCTCGCATACCACCAGTGGTACACGTACCACTGGTTGAAAAGCCCTGATCTAATAGTTCCAATATTTATAGTTATTAATATTACTATTGAACATGAAGGTTGGTTAATTCTCCACTCAAAATAAAGACACTCACCAAACTTTTGATCTCCCCTCCTCCCATCTTCCATGAGTATATTTCAGTATCTTGGTCCAGTGGTTAAGGCACCAGCTAAAAAACAGGAGATTGTGAATTCTAGTCCCACCTCAGCATGAAAGCCAGCTAGGTGACTTTGGGCCAATTACTCTCTCTCTCAGTTGAAATCACCTCACAGGGCTGTTGTGATGGAGGAAGGAGGAGTATTAGGTATGTTTGCTGTCTTGAGTTACTTATATAAATAATAAATGTGGGCGATAATTAACTAAAATCTGGTTTGAAAGACACTTTCAGAAGGCAGGTTAGAGACTTCTTGAGATTATACCTTGCTCTATTTTTTCTGAAGCAGAGATGATGGCCCCATCTGTTACAAATAGCTGGCCCTGCAAGCTTGTAAGGCAGAAGGCTGGGAGTAGGAGGAAATCAAAGATGGAAAGAACTGCAATGTGACAAAAGTACACACAAAGCTTCCTTCCTGTCTGTCTGCCTGCCTTTACAATTAGAAGATATGCTAATTTTAATATAATTATGGGAGGAAGGAGGAAAATTCTTCTTTTTAGATTAAATTAAATTTGTCACCCATCTTGCCACAAGGCAATTAGAGATAGACCAGAATGGCTATTCCTAAACAAATTTGATTAATACATAAATTTGCTTATTATAATTTTGGAGTAAATCTGACTTGATGCTACTGTGTCATAGTAATAACAAACACAATGTATAAAAAATGTTTTTATTTATCTTGGTGTAAGAATTCCCAGTTGATAATTTCTTGGTTTCAAATCATCTGAGTTTATCCTCTGTGTCGATACCAATTAAACTAGGAGACAGAATTCCTAATATTTGTGATAATAAAAACGTGATCAAAATAAATTTAATTCCAAAGCTGATTTATATTTTGAAAGGTCTTTTATTTATTATATCATATTAATCAAATCAAATCAAATCAAATCTTTATTATGCTCAAAGACCATCTTAAGAAGGGTGGGATACTGTGATGACCCAGAGCATGGCACAGAGGCAATGCAATCAGCTGGCAATTCAAATCACCCTTTAATTGCTCCAAATTTTCCCCAAATGCTCCCACGTTTCTGGCAAGCCCCAGAACAAAGTAAGACACACACACCTTCAGCAGCCTCTGGCTGCAAGTAGTTTCACATTCAGTCAGATTAGAAGAGTAATTTACTCAAGGCCACGTAGATAACAAGGAATGAAACATACATCCAAAATCTAACGAGTCTGTAGAAATACAAGCTTGCCTGAGCAGTTTCAGAGGAGAAGCCAAAATACAATCTTTGAACACAAATTAAGTTTGTCAGCCAGTCCAAAGGTCAGAGTTTCGGGTTTCCAAGCAGAAATCACAACACCGAACAAGAGATCAGAGAGCTGTTTCCAAGATCAGCAACACCACACAAACCTACAAGAATTCAGCGTTTATTCCCGACAAATGCCCCTCGCCACAGCGGCTCCTTAAGTCTCAGTCTCCAGGTGTGCCTTGTGGAGAGGGGCAGGGCACTCTCCTCCCAAGTAGTTGAGCCTGCCTGCGTTGTTCCTTCCTTCTCTCCACTCTGCGTGCTCTAGGATCAGGTGGGGGTGGCCCTTGCTTATCACCTCAGCTCTGTCTCTCATGTTTATCCTGTCCCAATCCTGAAGGGCCCTAGCCTGCCTCAACCTGCTCTTCCCCACATTCCTCTGAAGACACAGACACCTCTCCCTCTACCTCCATTGGCTCCAGTTCCAGCTCATTTTCCTCAGCAGATTCAGGCTCTGACGGAGGCATGACAGATACAATTTAAAAAAAAACAACTAAAAATACACCAGAATCTAAAAAATAATAATGCTACAAGATATAAAACAGAAGGATATATTTAAAAGGAATCTAAGAAAAGGAACGGGAGTATTAAATGGATGTAGAGCAACATAAAGGTAGTATATGGCAGGCTATCACAATACAGAGCACTCTAGATCAGGAGTCCCCAACCCCCAGTCTGTGGACCGGTACCGGGCTGCAGCATGCCAGCAATCGGTCCGCACAAATAAGCAAAGCCCTTTCTGCGAGATGCAGGCAGCACACAAAACCACACACTCTCCAGTCCATGGAAAAACCTTTCTCCATGTAACTGGTCCCTGTGCCCAAAAGATTCAATCTGCTCTGCTAATGCCCATCAAGACTAGTTTATGGCACTGGTCATCTGAGGAATTCTGGAAGTTGAAGTCCATGAGTCATAAAAGAGCCGAGGTTGCCTACCTCTGACCTAGGCCAAGCCTAGATCATTAAAACAAAATCCGGGAAAAAAAGAATGGAAAATAACCTCCATCATGGTGCCAGAAAAATTGCAAGGATGTAATCAATAAAAGCTCAGTTTGATTTGATGATATGTTTATGATATATGTTCAAATAAATTACATTCACTGTGTTTTGTTCTTGATTAAATAGTGCAAAGGGGAGGAATTACACTTGGAAAGCTGTTAAATATCACAGTTACATAGGTGAAAACAGAATGAATATACATGTTCCAGATGTGAACTAAATATATAATCCATCTCCTGATCAAAAATATTCCATAGGATTAAGGGGAAAACACTCTTCCCTATTTTATGTAATATGCAAGGATAATTTCATATCTCTGAGCCTACTGATCCTCAAGCAGGAAGAGAAAATAGCATTCTCCGCTTGGTACTGAAGGGATTAAAGTTCTTCCTTGAAGGATCAACCAGAGCACTATTTGAATTTGAATTTTATTGAATTTATATACCGCCCTTTCCCGTAGGACTCAGGGAGGTTTACAGGGTACTTAAAACAACGATACAAAAATTAAAACAATTTAAAAAGATTAAATTAAATCCCTGAAGAAATATGTCTATGTCTTCCAAGAAACTCTGAGCTATAGCAGTGGGGGTGAAGACTTTGATCTCTGCCCGCTGCTGAACAGGGAGGGGCAAAATACTGACTCTGACCTCCCTTCACATCACAGCACAAATTGCCAGGAAGCAAATGGAAGCCCTCAAGTGATCTTTGATCCTCAGATCAGTCCTCCACCATATCCCTTTCCTGATCTATTAGTACTTATGCTGGGTTTATACACTATGCCATGTCTTGCTTAACTATGGTTAGCTGATTAATCCACAGTTTGCTGAATACACACACAGTAACTCCAAAATTTAAAAGTATATATTTTGCAATGTTTCCATTTCCACATTGGCTGAGGAGAAGCATCAATTTATAAATAAATAGTGCATATCTTGATTTATAAAATTATATTTAAAAATCTCCAGATGTTTCATGTAATAAAAGCACACATACATGAAAGTTAAAATATTTTTACAGTATTTTCTGATTAATGTTTTGGAATTAGATGCTAGAATATCCAGTGACCAGACCAGTCTAAGTCAGCATTCTCCAACATAATACCTTACAGATGTTTTGCAATTCAACTCCCATATGTGGCGTTGGTTGCTTTTGGAGAGTAGCGATTGATGGTGATGAGACATCACAACTCATATAGAAAAAGGAAGGGGCTGCTCATGGGAACACTATTACTTTACCCCATGCATAGAATGTTACATGCTGCAACATATCAAAAAATCCATCCCACATGGCTGCTTTTGGCTGGGTCCCACTGCAGCCATCCTATTCCAACTTCTACCAACTTGCTCTCACTTGAATTTAACAGATGCAGACTTCCTTTTAACTCTCAATCCAAGAAGAGTACTTCATTACCACTCTGTCACAAATTGTTCTCATCATAAATTTTCGCATCTGTTCTTCCTCCAATCCAATCTACTGTAATATCTGTCAGAACTAGCTTATGGCATTCACTTTTATGCCTCTTCCACTTTTACCAACTTTCTAGAACATACTTTCAACTACTCTTCAGCCCTTGCTTTTGGCATTTGGACTGCTCATCTGCATGATAAACTGTAACAGCAACTATCACATTGTCCACAATTCTTCAAACATTGTAGATATGAAAGTTTTTCTTTTCATGGATCCCACTCCTGCCACTGCAAATGATGTTCCTTAGTAGCACAATACCTATCTAGGGCCTTAACAGATTAATGGTTTTCTGCACAGCTGCTTCCACCCAAACCTCACAAACACCAGCAACTTCCATATCTTCCATGCCATATATGCAAGGGCCAGATTATTGGCTTCTCTTGTAATGGGTAGTTTCAGGATCCCTTATACTTCTTTTGCTCAGGTAACCCAGTTTTCCAACTCTCTCGTCCTCCTCTGTCACCATTCTATTGCAGTACTTTTCTCACTTACACATTTTCAATTCTCTAATCCATATGACCCAACAGAAAAAAAAACCATCTTCCCTTGCTTTCCTCAACCTGAATGTATAATCTCACCCCCACTCAGTGTCACCTTGGCTAAGATACAAAGCAGAAATAATGCCAATTTATGTGATTTTTTTTTAAATGTATTAGGGCGCAACTGTGTAACAGCTCGTGTTTCTTTTACATTATCATCTCTAAAAGCTGAAAAAAGACACAGCATATTTTCAGCTGAAAGTATTCCTACTGCAAATAGGATTTTTCAAGGTAACTGATTTGGCTAAGCATATTGGTTTGACCTGGATCCTTGCCAAGTTGGTACTCAGGCATGCCTTTCTTATTTTCAATTATCCTTTTGTTATAATGCCTTTTTAATATGAGTTAGCATAAAACTTCACATAGTTTAGAGCTTCAGCGTGTCTTAATCTAGACCTGGGTGAAATCCAACAGAGTTGGATAATGCCAGGTTACAGAAGGCTGGAAAGCAGAAACCTCTGGGCATGAGGCTTGAGCTATAAACTGGCTTGCAGGTGCTACACGTGACTGAGATGGGTGTTCTTTATTTTTTTTCTTATCGCACATACGATAAGAAACACTGAACTGAAAGATACATCTAGCAATCATGTTTAAAGTTATGTCACACGCTCTAGCAACGCTGTTACACCCGCTGTTCGCCATCCCATCATTACATCTTCATTCCTCATTAAAACCACCAACCTAACGTCTCGTTTACTTACCTTCATACCCTCGTTTTTCGAGCGGTCATCTCCACGGCGATTATTTGGCTGCTGGGAAACATTCGCCTCCAGAGAGTATTTCCGTGCAGCTCCTTCCGCGCCGCTTGCCCGACTGTTGCTGCAACCACAGGCTCCTTGATCCTCCTCTTCCCCGGGCTTTTCTTTTCCTTCGCTGCCGTCTAAGCACTCTGCGGACCGTAGCCACAGGAGCCAGCAAGCGTAAACCACCCAAAGTAAATTATGCCTGGGCGCAGCCATATTGTGAGGAAAATCACGTGAAAGAGAAGATGTCAGCTGACCACTTTCGTCCCCCCTACCGGTTCTTCTCCGGAAAAAAAGTGTATTCCCAATTACTGGGGATTTTCCTTCCAGCGCGCGGTGCTGCACGACGGCAGGAAAATCTGAATACTTGTTTGCTTTGACTAAATTAGTTTCCTCTTTATAAACTGAAACTGAAGGCTAAAACATATAGGGAACGGTTGCTGGAATTGGATATGCCTAGTTTAATGAAGAGAAGGACTAGGGGTGACATGATAACAGTGTTCCAATATCTCAGGGGCTGCCACAAAGAAGAGGGAGTCAAGCTATTCTCCAAAGCACCTGAAAGCAGGACAAGAAGCAACGGATGGAAACTAGTCGAGGAGAGAAGCCACCTAGAACTAAGGAGAAACTTCCTGAAAGTGAAGAACAATTAATCAGTGGAACAACCTGCCTCCAGAAGTGGTGAATGCTCCAACACTGGAAGTTTTTAAGAAGAGACTGGACAGCCATTTGTCTGAAATGGTATAGGGTTTCCTGCCTGAGCAGGGGGTTGGACTACATGACCTCCAAGGTCCCTTCCAACTACTACTTCTTCTTCTTCTTCTTCTTCTTCTTCTTCTTCTTCTTCTTCTTCTTCTTCTTCTTCTTCTTCTTCTTCTTCTTCTTCTTATTATTATTATTATTATTATTATTATTATTATTATGGATTAATTCTATTTTGGAGAAATCTGCTTCTGTTGCCAGCCTTTAGTAAGTGAAAGGAATGTAAGGCAGAAAATACAGGTGTTTGAATGAGTTACTAGGTATTTAGTGCTACTGGGATTAGGAGCTACCGGAATATGATTTTTTTAATCGTATTTCAATAAACGGAGGGGTTTATCTTCCACTGCATCTGGTCAGTGACAACATCATTCCCAGAACTCAAGAACCTATAACATGAAATAAAGGTCAAGGATGATGTTCCCACAGGAGATAGGGAGAATTTTCTGAACTACTTACAAAATCATAAAAGCTGAAAATAAATACTTGCAAATCAGTGGAAATCACACACTGGCTATCTTGTGTGAGAAGTCAGCCCCCCAGAGAAGGAAATATTAAAAGGGCAGAAAAATATATTTCCTCAAAGGATCTTAAAGAGGCAGAATGGCATGCCCAGCTGTCTTAATAGCCCCAAGTCTCCCTCCCCCAAGCAGAAACCAGCTCTGTACAAATGCAGATGTAAACCATCCAGGAAGGTTGCGGCCCAGCTAGAAGCTTAGGAAGACAAAGATGCCTAAAATCTACATACCCTACCCCAGGGGTAGGCAATCTTGGCTCTTTTATGACTCGTGGACTTCAACTCCCAGAATTCCTGAGCCAGCCGTGCTAAGGGGAAAGGGAGAGGTTTCCAAGCTGAGCCATGCTGGCTCAGGAATTCTGGGAGTTGAAGTCCACGAGTCATAAAAGAGCCAAGGTTGCCTAACCCTGCCCTACCCAAACTCTAAGACAGGACATAATGGGATTAACCCACAGATACCAAAGGGCAAACCCAGACTCAGGTCAGAATACATAACACAGGAAATACAAAGCCTCAAACAGGAACAGAAAACAACTCCAAACAAAAGCCCCAGAGGGTATAAAAACCCACTCCCTACATGTGCTTACTCTTTTCTTCCAGAGCCATCTTTCTGTCTGGCTCTCCTCTTCAATACACTGCAACCTTCCTTTTAAAGCAGTCACCATTTTGTTTATTCCCAGCTTGGACTGAAGACTTTTCCTTCAACACTTTAATGTTGTAATGTTAAATAATATAAACTGTCCAGCATCTTTTTGGAATAGGGTGGCCTTGAAACCCAATAAATAAATACATTGAAGTGAAAAGATTTTAAAACTGAATGCAGTAGGCCAAACTCTCATCTGTGACTTTTTGAGATTTTGCTGACTAAGTTCTTATGAAATGAAAGCATACACTTCTTTTGCTCAGCCATACCTTTCCCTAAGAGCTTCTGAACTGATGCAATTCAAAGAAGCATTTGCTTTAATTTAATCCAATTTTGGAATGCAGTATTAAATGCCATTGCATACATTCATATGAGCCAAATTTTGGAACACTTCCTATGTAAGGGGTAAAAACAGTGTGGCATTTTCAAATATTTATTTAAACCTCAAGATTTCCTGAAACCTAGAAAAATCCCGTAGCTAAATAATGTACACATTTTAAAAAAAATTGCATCCCAGCTTCCTCCTTGTATTGTAGTCCTAAGAATAAGTATATGCAGATCACACTGAGCCAAAAAGATGCCATTTGTCTCTGTCACATGTGATTGATTGATTATGTGCTATCAAGTCAGTGTGGACTCTTAAAGAATCACCGTGCTGCTTCATTCTGGTGGAGGAAGGGAGGGGTGAATGAAGAATTCTAGGACTGTATATCAAGAGTATATATTCCTATCATGGTTACCCAAAGATCATCCCAGTTGACCAGATAAAGCAATATAGGTCCCCAAACTGGTGAATGCATGTAGGTATTGAAAAGTAGGGGAGAGAAAATAGAATCTGTGGGCATGTCACTGTAGGAAGACACTCCACTCCCCCAAAGAAAAATATTTTGGGGATATTAAAAATAGCAGAATATATTTCCGCAAAGGAATAATAGAAAATCTTAGGCAGAAACTCCCCCACCCCAAGTCTCTGCCCCAAGCAGAAACCAGGTCTGTAGAAATGCAGTTTTGATAATCCTTTCAGAAAGACTGGAGCCAGGAAGATTGGAGCTGAGGGGATTAGAAAGACAAAGATCCCTAGAACCAACAACCCCTCACTCAAAAATCCAACACAGGACATAGTCCTCAGCCACAGCCCCAGGGAAGCAGGACATGACATTTAGTACATAATAGGATTAACTCACCACCATTAGAATATCAGAAGGACACATTGAACCTCAGGTCAAAGTTCATGCCACAGGAACAACTCCAAACACAAAAGCCCAAGGAGGTATAAAAATCCACCACTCCCAACAACATGTGGTCAGCTGCTCCAGAGCCACATGTCTTGTGCTTCTGCTCTTTAATAAACTACAACCTTCTTTCTAAGGCAGTCTCCATTTTGTTTATTCCCAGCTTGGACTGAACTCTGATGAAGATTTTTTCTTTCAACATCACAATGAGGGATCTACCAACACCAGTTGTATCCTGCCCTTGAGAAAAGAAGAGAACCACTATAACACAAAACCTCCAATCCCCAACCCATGGAGCTGGCTCAAAAGGATACTATGGTCAATGGTATCTAAAGCCACTAAGAGACTAAAAAGAACAAGGACCACCATCTCAGCTCTGCAGGTGATCAACAAGGGTGATCAAAGCTGTCACAATACTAAATTCTAGTCTGAAACCTAACTGAAGCAAGGTGCTCATCAGCTACAATTAAAGCATCAGATGCATACAGTAGCTAGATAGCATGTGTAAATTTTCAAATACAAGCCTTATTATATATACTTGTACTCATCAGAGTTAACATAAGGCTGATGTTATTCATAACGCTAAATTATTGTAAAGGTTGAGGCTGGTGAGGCTGAAATCTCCAATTCTTACGCCAGAGAAAGTTGTTTTATAAACAAAGAACAGATGGCAGAAACTTTTAAAGACAGGAAATGGGCAGCCATATAACTGTTGACTCTAGAAGGCAGGAGAAAGAGATAATGGGTTGAAATATTGGGATGAACATATTGGCCTCTGGCTATTCTTAGAGGGAGAACATATATACCACATACATCTTCCTAACTCTCAGCAATAAATTTTGGAGCAAAAGAACATGGAAAAGAGAACATCTAATAACTATACTAGGTATAAAATCTTTCCAGTATTGATATTTATCCATATTTACTGAATTATATTTGTCTGGATTCATACAATATGCTAAACTCCACACAAGCAAATCACATGCTTTAATGATTTTGTGAATCTAAACTACAATGGACCAAACACTTTCAGTGGCATATAAATAATATGAAAGAAAATCACTGCTTTTACCTTAGATATTAAAAAGCAATAGCACTTAAACTTATATACCGCTTCACGGTGCTTTACAGCCCTCTCTAAGTGGTTTACAAAGTCAGCATATTTCCCCCAACAATCTGGATCCTCATTTTACAGACCTCAGAAGGATGGAAGGCTGAGTCAACCTTGAGCGAGTGACATTCGAACTGCCGAACTGTTGGAAGCCAGCAGTCAGCAGAAGTAGCTTGCAGTACTGCATTCTAACCACTATGCTACCATGGCTAAGCCTAAAATTTGGTGAATGGGTCCCTTGGAAACTGAACTATAAATGTGTTCCAAATAAAATTGCTCAGTTTACTGACAGATTTAAATATCAAGCATGTTGTAGAAATCTTTAAATCTATACTATGTTTAAGATCAGCCAGTTTTCTTCAGACAAATTCTTTTAATTAAAAATATATAAGATCTGTATCAGTATAATGGTAGTGTGCCCTGTGAATAATTTTTGATAATAAAAATAGTGGATGGCTGCAACTTAGTGCTTTATTTATTAATTTATTTGCTACACCCAAGAATTCTGGGTAGTTTTATTTGAATGGTGTCTCTACCTGCCTAGACTGAAGACAAAGTTATGTAAAACAGATTCATGGGAGGCACAAGATAAATACAAATTTATGACCTATCAAATACTTAGCTTCTTGTAACAGTAGTTTTATGAGAACAGCTAGCTTATTTCTCTAAAATTTCATATGTGTTCACAGACTTTAAAAGTTGCCTATCCCTCTTCTGTGTGTATAATAAACACATGGTAAAGGAGAACAAAGTGAGATTACACATCTCTCTGAAGAGAGGAGAAAAACAATCCTCACGTTACTGAAGATAAGATACCATGACGAAATGCAATTTTATGGCTATGTACCTATTCACTCACTATGCAAAAGTATTGGGAACTGCACCAGGAAATATTTTTTTCCTTGCTGCAATTCCATCTCTTGCTGCAATTGCAGACGAACTTGAATGTTTCAATTGATACATAGGACACGGCTGAGCCTGTGTCAGGCTCCATCTTGCAAATGACCTTTTGCAGCTCGACCTGAAGTTGAAATTTCAGCTTAATGGGACAGCGAGCTCCTGTGCGGCAAATGCTTCTGCGGCTGGAGCAAAACCCTATGCTAAACTGCCCCAGGGCCCTGGTACCTTTCCTGACTGAAATATCCGACTGGCGGTTCGATTTCCGGTCCTTCTGGCGACCTGTGCAGACAGACACGATGTGGCTGGTCTTTCCGCAGGCTCGGCACGTGGCTGTCCAGAACCTACAGTCCATGCGTTGGTGGCGGCCACCACACCCTGGGCACCTAAGGAAGGGACCTGCCTTGTAAGTAATCCCATGCTGACTGTCGCTTCGACGTTGTTGGTCATTGTGCCTTTGGAGCTTGTCAACTTCTGTGTTGTCGTCTGAGTCTTCGGCGTCCTCATGGTGGACGGTCTCCTCATGCTGTGTGGTTTTGGTGGGCTACATGGCTTTTACAGCTCTGCCGGTGGCTTTGTCCACCATGCTCTCCTTCAACATGTCTGGAAACAACAGAGTCTCTTTGGTGAAGAGTTTTTGTTGCAACTCTTGATTTCAGAAGCCACATATGAGCCAGTCCCGAAGTCTCTCCTCTACGTCGGAAAACTGGCACAGGTGTGCAGCCTGCCTCAACGCTGCGATAAATTCAGACGCTGTTTCACGCGGCTGTTGAACCCTCTGTTCGAACACGTACCGCCAAGCTATTACCGACAGCTTGGGCTGGAAATGGTCACTGAGACATTTCTTCAAGTCCGTGAATGTTACGGACTCCAGCGGTGTCGGAGCAAACAAATTCTCCGCAATGTCGAACGTGGCTGTGCCGCAAATGCACAGGAGCGTTGCAGCCTTCAGGCTGTCTTCGGCGACTTGATTGGCACAGAGATAGTTCTCGACCCTGGATAAATACGAAGACCATCTTTCTGGGTGAGCTATGTCAAATTCTTCCAGCTTTCCGACCTTTGCCATTTTGTGATGTCTTCATGGCTGGGGCTCGTCTTCTTATCCTGTTCCTCCGTATACCCAGGGACTGATCCTCAGGGCTCGTGGTTGCTAGCGTGGCTGTGCTAGGCCGACCATAAGGGGGGGAATTGCTTTCCTGCCAGGCGCATTCTGGCCTCACCCCTAGTGACTCTCAGCTCTGTGGAAGAGCAGGATCCCACCCTCATCGCAAGTGTTGTGTACTGGGTTTGTTGCTTGAGAGAAGAGACGAGGTGAGCGAGTTCAGTCAGGAACATTATTTGCTTGCAGAAACTGAACTGGGGAACAGGGCTGCAAATGCAGCTATTTATACCCTGGCCTCTAGGTGGCAGCCAATAGGTTTGAAGCAACCTATTGCCACCCTAGAGCAGCCAATGGCAGTGCTGGAGACGGGTTGTCTGAGGAGCTGGGAGCCATTAGCCAGCTCCCTGCTTAAGCAACCTTCCAGCATTCAAACCCCACGTGGTACACTCAGTAAAGCAAGGCCCAATACATTACACAGACCATTGGGGCTAACAGCCAAAATTTAAATTGCTTCTTATCAAGCATTCTCAGAGATATTTTACGTATATGGACATGATTTCCACTGGTTCACAGAAACAGTGTTCAGGCTTGTTATTCTAGGATAGGATAGGGTAGGGTGTCAGGGAAATAAATTAATACTTCCCTATCAGAGGGCGATGAACCGTGGTTCATTTGACGCATGGTAAACATCAGGTAAAATTAAAGAAACCCGAGGCATATTCTACTGTATATGTTGTGATTCAGGGTCAGCCTGTGGGTTCGGCAGTTGGGTCGGACGACGACTCAGAGAAGGAGGGGGGTGTTGAAGATCTTGCTGATGATAGCCCTCAGGCAGGCCCCTCCCACTTGGTCACCATGGAGACCCAGCTGTGTGAGCCTGACAGTGTGGATGAAGATGACCCACAGCTGGCCCTGTTCAAGGACGCCCGACGCAGGAGGCAGTCAAGTAGGAGCAAACAGAGGAAGGCTGTGGGGCTTCTCAGAAGGAGGCAAAGAGAGGCCACGCCCTGAACTCTTTATAAAGGGAATGTTTGGGGAGGGCTGGTTTGCTGAAAGCAACCGCTCAGATAGTGTTTCAAAGCTCCGGTATCTTGGTTCGTGTCTTGTTTGTTTGTTTTTGTAATAAATTTGGCAGACGTATTCCAGCCTCTTGCCGTCTGTAAAGGGGTTGCCTTTTCTGCAAGGCCGGTAGCAGGCTGGTACAGAACAGTATATAAAACTTTAATTGGAAAGAACTTAACTGACTACATCCTCTCATCAGACAGAATACAAAGAGAAAGAGAAAAAGTAAAGTGAGAAAACTTTTGTAGACATGCGCACTTAACAGCAGTGCTAGGCATGAAACCATAACATGGCTGGACATGTGACAATCACCTTGGTTACATTGATAAGATTACTATGCGGCTGGCAGAAAAACAAAGTGAGACATGCTGAGCTGACAAAACAGAAAAAATGCAGTGACATAGGGTAGGGTAGGGTAAGGTAGGATTTGGCCATGTGTGATTAACACACAAGGAATTTGTCTCCAGTCTAGTTCAAATTAATTATTATTATTATTAATAATTTTATTTGTATACCGCCCCTCTCCCGGAGGACTCAGGGCGGTGAACAGGGCAATACATATTAAAAAACAAGATACAAAAATTAAAAACGATTAAACAAATGCCCATGAATAAGTTAAAACACATTAAAAATAGATTAAAACAGATTAATACAACCCAACCCCATCCCATCAGGCCAGGCCAGCTTGTTCAAAAAGGTAGGTTTTGAGATCGCGCCGGAAGGAGCGGAGGTCAGGCGCCATCCGGAGCTCGACCGGAAGATGGTTCCATAAATCCAGTGCACCCACAGAGAACGCCCTCCCCCTGGGGGCCACCAGTTGACATTCTTAATTAATTAATAACAATTTAACCAACTTTTAGAAGTTGGTTACTAGTTTAGGGGGCTCAATTAATGCCTATAAAAATTGTGAGGCTACAGAAGCAGCAGTGGCATTAGAACTAACCCTTCAAAAATTCTTTAGGTTGAATATAGTGGCAAGAAGCACTTATGGATCAATTTTTACATACTGCAGAAGTTTTCAAAAACTTACATCATAACTAAGGTAGTTCAAATCGATGTTGTGAAAACTAGTCTTTAAGATAATTTATCATTTATTTTTTTAAAAACAGGAATTATCTAAAATTGCAAACTTTTCAGAAATAAAGGAATTGTATGCATAGGTGTAAAGGGACGTGGTGGCTCAGTGGGTTAGGACACTGAGCTTGTCAATCAGAAGGTCGGCAGTTTGGCGGGTCGAATCCCGAGTGCCGCGTAACAGAGTGAGTGCCTGTTACTCGTCCCAGCTTCTGCCAACCTAGCAGTTCGAAAGCACATAAAAATGCAAGTAGAAAAATAGGGACCACTACGGTAACAGTGTTCCGTGCGCCTTTGGTGTCTAGTCATGCCGGCCACATGACCACGGAGACATCCTCAGACAAGCGCTGGCTCTTCGGCTTTGAAATGGAGATGAGCACCGGCCCCTAGAGTTGGAAACAACTAGCATGCATGTGCGGTGGAACCTTTACCTTTACTTTTTATGCATAGGTGTGTCTGAAATATGAACAATATAAACTCCAAACAAGAATTTCAACGCTTTTCAGAATTTTACTGTGGATACATACAAGGTTTTAAGTTCAGGCTAAAAAAATACAATAATAGAGTTGGAAGGAACCATGTAGGTCATCTAGTCCTTGCCCAAGCAGGAATCCCTACACCATTTCTGACAGAAAGTAGTCTCTTCTTGAAAGCTTCCAGTGATGAAGCACCAACAACATCTGAAGGCAGCCTGTTCCATTGAATGATTGTTCTTACTATCAGGAAATTTCTCCCAATTTCCAGGTTGAATCTCTCCCCCTCCTCTCTGTGATAGCTCTATCATGTCTTCCCTGGTCCTTCTCTTCACTAGACTAGCCATGCCCAGTTCTTGTAACCATTCTTCATATGTTTTAGCCTCCAGTCCCCTAATCATCCTTGTTGCTCTTCTCTGCACTCTCTACAGAGTAAATTCTTTTTTTTATTGAAAAGTTTTAAAATACATTTTATCTTTAACAATCCCCCCTCCCCCTCCCCTACCTATCCCTCCCTACCCCTCCCCCCCTCTCCCCCCCCCCGACTTCCCAGAGCTAAGTACAGGTTATAAAAACAAAAAACAATCATAAACATCCATATGCTACCAACAATAAGTTCTTAAATCTATCACTCTCTAGCTCATATAAGATAACTACAAACAATACTAATATTTCATATAGAAAAAAAAGAAAGAAAATAGAAAGGAAGACTTATTCAAATGCTAAATGAAACTTTTTAGTCCCATATTTCTTCTGGATATATTCAATCCATTTTTTCCACTCCATAATATAGCGTTCTTGCGAATGATCTTTCAAATAAGCCGAGATCTTTGCCATTTCTGCCAGGTCAGAAACCTTTAAAGTCCATTCCTCTATAGTCGGCAATTCCTCCTTCTTCCAATACTGACCTATTAAAAGTCTTGCTGCTGTAATTAAATTCAACATCAACTTAGTGTCCACAACAGTAGCTTCTGTAATTATACCCAGCAAAAAGAATTGCGGACAAAACTTTATCTTTTGCTTGAAGATCTTCTGCATATTCCACCAAATTTTTATCCAAAAAGCCTTAACCTTTTTACAAGTCCACCATATGTGAAAATATGTTGCATCTTCGTCACCGCACCTCCAGCATTTGGGCTGATAATTCGGATACATACTTGCAAGCTTTTTAGGATCTAAATGCCATCTATAAAACATTTTATAAAAGTTCTCTCTTAAATTTTGAGCTTGTGTAAATTTTACGTTCCTCACCCAAATCTTTTCCCACGTGTCCATTGTAATAACTTCTTGGATATTTTGGGCCCATTTTATCATACAATCTTTAACAAGTTCTGTTTCTGAGTCAATTTCTATCAATGCAAGATATATCCGTTTGATATGTGCTGGACCCTGATTTCTAATTTGCTTTATCAGATTTTCATCAGTCATTGTAAAACCAGTTTTCTGATCTTCTTTCCACCTGGCCCGTAGCTGGATATATTGAAACCAAGTTTGAATAATCTTCTCATCTCACAAGAGGCTGTACGGTTTCAGACACCAGACATTTCTTTCCAGACTTAAAATCTCATTATACGTAGTCACATCATGTTTAAAACCAACATTTATATTTTCTATTACGTGTTTTGGGATTGCCCACAATGGTATCTTACAATCTCTACAGAGTAAATTCTTTACTCCAACTAATAATTGAAGCTAAAATAAACATCCAATGAAAAATGTGAAAATTCAATCCACCTTTCCCTACATGTATTTGTGATTTATACAGGAAGAATATTGAATGATACCTGTCAGAGAAAGGTATTTAATATCCTACACATTTTCTTAAAGAAGTGTGAAGGGTTAGAAAGATTTCTTAGAATGTAAATAAATGTTAGAGTTAAATGTGGTAGAAATGTAGACTTTTAAGTGGGTGGAGAATCTGCTATCTTTAAAAAGGCAGAAACTTCTTCCTCCCACCAGCCAGAAAATTCAGCCGAAGCCAGCTTTTAGAAATGCAGATGTGATAATCTATTCAGGAACTTTGGAGCCAGGAAGCTAGAAGCTGATGAGATTAGAAAGACAAAGACCCCTAAAATCTACATACCCCACCCAAACTCTAATAACCTTTAGGACATAATAGGATTAACCCACCAATACCAAAAGGGCATACTCAGACTCAGGTCAAAGTACATGACACAGGAAATACAAAGCCTCAAACAGGAACAGGAAAAACCTCAAAAGCCCCAGAAGGTACAAAAACCCACCACTCCCAGCTACATGTGTTCAGTTTTCCCAGCCCTGTATCTGGTTTTGCTCTTTAATAAACTACAACCTTCTTTCTAAAGCAGTCTCCATTTTGTTTATTTCTGGCTTGGACTGGACCCTGATGAAGACTTTCTAACAATAGGATAAATGCCACGAAATTATAAAGTGAAAGCTTCAGTATAACAAAGCAAGGTCCATAGAGCAGCTTCTTGTTTGCAGTCAAATCCCCCTAGAGAGCTAAAGTAAAATTCCCAGGTTACAAAGCTCTACTGCTGTTCCCTCAATTGATATTCATAATCAAGTGGGATATCCATGAAAGTCTGCTGCAGTGAAAACAATTCATCTTGGAACTTTTTAAAACGACACAGGTTTTGTGTCTTGAAAATGGGAGGGGGAGGTATCTTAAAGAATGAAGTCAAAAAGAAATTAAGTCTAGAAAGTGCCCATAGTTCGGTAGTTCTGTGTTTTCCTGTTTTTACTATCTGTTTACAGTATATTTTATTCTATAAAAGGGCATACTCAGACTCAGGTCAAAGTACATGACACAGGAAATACAAAGCCTCAAACAGGAACAGGAAAAATTTCTATAAATTTCCAAGAATTGTGTTCTGAGACCGGCAACATAGAAACACAACAAACAATTTTTCATGGCATGAGAATCAGATTCCTTTCTGAATGCATATACTTATGCAGAAAGCAGAAGAGGAGTGCATAGAAGGTGATAATGTATGCTATGTCTGGCCGTTACATTCCTTAGTGGAACAGGTATGGCTTGGACTCGGTAGCCCATACTCTATTAAATTTCCATTGAGGAAGAAAGTTATAGATCTGCCCTGAAGAAGACTCAGAAGCTACAGTCTCAACCAAGAATAATACTGATTTTAATAAGGAATATTAATGCAAGAATTAAGCAGGAAGCACTGGACAGAA
This sequence comes from Vipera ursinii, assembly GCF_947247035.1. NCBI lineage: Eukaryota > Metazoa > Chordata > Lepidosauria > Squamata > Viperidae > Vipera > Vipera ursinii. The sequence goes on from NC_139513.1 coordinate 45,063,293, forward strand.
TCTTGGCAACTGGTAGGAACCTCCAACCTTTATTTATTAGGGAATTCTTTGAGGTTCTTGGAATCACTTGGAATCAATTCTTCCCTGCCATTTTGCAGCCTGAACTGAACTGCCAGCAATGAGATAATCTACTAACAAAATCCTCTTCTACATGTTGGTTATGTCTAACATTCCTCCTGGTACTTTCCCAAATCCTTCTTACATTAGGTGGTGAGTATATAGCAATGAGACTATTCTTTGATATATGCTTTAGAGACCACATATCAGCCTCTAAAGAAAGTACGCCAGTTCCTGCATATTAGCAATCGGACTTCAAAGTTTTAGCATTGAATTTTAAGGCTGTTAATTGTTGGGATACAGATACTGAAGAATTACCTTCTTTATTATTAGGATCTGTAAGGTTAAGCTCCTCAAAATCCCACAACTGAGAGATTGCATTATGTGGGTAGAAAGAGACAGTTTTTTCTGTTGGGGCAACCTAATTTTGTGATGTCTTTTTACGGGAAGCCAGATAGGTAGACATGCTGTCTGACTTTCTGAAGCATGTGAAAGTCTGGCTTTTTCTTTGACATTCAGAATCTAAGTGACCAAAGCTTCAACAAGATTTTTTGTCCCTTTATTGTCTTTTTTTGCTTTTTTTTAATTACTTGTTTTACTTGATTTTGGATTATAACCTACCATAGGATGCTTGATAATGTGGAAAGTATAAATATTTTTTAAGAAATCAGTCTATTATTTTAGAAGATGGGGTTTTATGTAGTAAATGCTGTTTGAATTTTATTATTAGGTCTTAGAGTAGGCATGTAATAGATGTAGTCTTGCAATAGTCTTGGAGCCATCCCTCAGAGATCTCAGGATGCCTGAGTTTTGCAGCTCTTTTCGATAATGAAAAATTAAACAGTGATATGTGAAAACAAAATCAGGTGCCCTCTAGGAGATATTCTGTTAGAAGTGGCCCTGTGGTATTCTGAAAGTGTCATCTGCAGTGTATGCCTCCCAGCATACACAAAGGGACAGCACAGCAGGAGGCTGATGGTGCAGATCAGCAGAGGGGCTGGACAGCTCCAGGCGATAACTGCTCACTCAGGATAAGCCTAAGGACTTAAGCTGTTGACAGCCCCAGGCATGGTCAGCCTGGTGGGAAGCCAGGATCTACACCCATTGTCACCTGCACTGGCAGGAAGCCCAGGTTTGAACTGATTGGATGCCATCCACCTGGGCAGGTACAAATAGATGCCAGGCTTCCCTGTTTCCCCAGTTCGTTCTGTTCAGAATAAACTCATCTTCACCCCAGCTCTGTGTCCGTCTCTATGTGAAGCACGCGACCTTAGGAGGTATTCTGTTAGAAGTGGCCCTGTGGTATTCTGAAAGTGTCATCCACTTCAGGTGAAGAAGATAAACTTCTGTAAAACATATGAATAAACTTCTGGAAAGCATATGAAGTAGCCTCAGAATGATCAGATTGGTATATTCCAGAATTCTTTCATTCCCTGGAATGGTAGATTTTGCACGTCCATGTAAATATGTTTACTTATCAAGAGATTTCTGCTTACAGTATCTGCATACTATGAAATCTGTTCACTATGAATATTTTCGCAAGAGGTGTCTATCTCCTGGTTTTAATTATTTGTAATGAAGTAATATCGATGAAGGTGAATATTTGTAGCTCAGGTCTGAAATGAGGGGTCATTGGTGCTGTCTGAGCTTGGTTGTTTTCTTGCAGACGTTTCATTACCCATTCCAGGTAACATCATCAGCGCTAGTGGAGCTTTGCTCTCAAGTTATAGTCTAATGCAGGGGTGTTAAACTGCCAGTCCATCAGCCAGATGCGTCACGTGGAAGCTGCGCCCACCCCAACTCCAGCAAGGGGAAAAAAGTGTTGTGACACATCATGTGACACAGCGAGTTTCACACCTCTGGTCTAGTGGCTTGTCCTGCCAGTGTTAGAAATAGTAGTAATTTGGTTCCCCTTTAAAATTAGTACTTTCAGGCAACTGTATGATGGACTAAATTCATAGAACTTGCTAAGCTGTAATGTCACTTTCTAGTTTGAACCCAGCGAGATTAGTTTGTTTATAATTAGCTTGGAGATTATATCATACACATTCTCTCAGTTTTCTTAACTGTTCAAATAGTGTGCTCCAAAGACTAATATTTATGTTGCCAACCACATTTCCTATTAGTGTTGTTCTGTATTGTACATATTCTTCAAAATGCCATGACTAGCCAGATAAATAAATAAATGGCTCTTCAGGCAAATCAACCCAGAGTCCTCATCTGAGGCACAAATGGCCAGGCTCAAATTATTGTACTACAACACATTATATCAGGGGTGTCAAACTCCATTTCACTGAGGGCCGCATCAGCATTGTGGTTGCCCTCAGGGGGCCGGGTGGGTTTGGCCTGGGTGGGCGTGGCCAGAGTGCATATGGCCTACTGGGTGGGCGTGGCCAGCTCTACATTGTTCGCATCAAGGGTGCCTATGGGGCCCTGGGCAGGAGTGGGACAGATCTGAGGGTCTCTGGCAGAAGGAGGGTCTCTCGGCCAGGGCCAAGGCAGTGGGGGCTGTTCCCTCACTGTTTCCAGGATGGCTTCACGGGCCACATGAAACCACTTTGCGGGCCGGATCTGGCCCCCGGGCCTTGTGTTTGACATGTCTGGATTATATGAAGACCTTGCTCTCTGAAAATGCCAGTAATGCAGGGAAAGGAGGAGGAGGAGGAGGAGGAGGAGGAGGAGGAGGAGGAGGAGGAGGAGGAGGAGGAGGAGGAAGAGAAATAGGAAGAACAAGGAGGAGGACCAGCAACTAATGCACTTGTTACAGTGGCAATTGCCATGCTGTTGGAAGACCTGAAGTGCCAGGTTAGGAGCAGATCATCATGAAGAAAATCTATTAATGTATTCAACAAAAGTCAATACCAACTTAATGCCTCATTTTTCAAAAAAAACCAAAACAAAACATTATACTGTACTTTTAATTTTTCTAGAAGTTCCTTAAGACCTAGTTGTGTGTCCCAAGGCTTGGGGGTCCCAGGGAAGTGGTGCCATCCCAAGACGTCCAGTGAGTCTCGGCAGCTTACAACAATCATGTAACCACCATTGGGGTTGATATTCTTCCTTTCTCCATGCTTTGCGGTCTGCATATTTTAATTTTACTTTTTTTTTTTAATAATGGCTGCTTATATTTTTTTGTAATTACTATATTTTATACTGTTTGGACTATTGTATGCTGCCCAATGTAACTTGTGAGATGGACGGCCATATCAAGTTGATAAAATAAAACCTGAAGTAAAATAAAAATCCATCTGCTTCACTGAATTCTGTTATGCTTTTATCACCGTCTTTCCTGACGCCGCAGGTGGTCAGAATTCTTGGCTTGTTCCAGGAAGTTCAGTAAAGAGTTGACAAGTTGCAAAAACACCGGGGTGGGGGCTGGAGAGCAACCGCTCCCCACAAAATTTCCTCCACTCCTTCTTATAGCGGGACCGGGTGGGAAATATTTCTGAACCGAAGACTTGGTTAGTGGCAGATGGCAGAGAAAGGCGGGAAAAAAAAGGATATCAACCAATGGCCGTAAAGGGAGAACTTTCGCTTCCCCCGTCCGCTCGCCGAACATTCTTTTCGATTTGACAGAGAAACATTGCTCTGTTTGCCTAGCGCAGGGGTCGGCAACCTCGGCTCTTTTATGACTCGTGGACTTCAACTCCCAGAATTCCTGAGCCAGCTATGCTGGCTCAGGAATTCTGGGAGTTGAAGTCCACGAGTCATAAAAGAGCCGAGGTTGCCGACCCCTGGCCTAGCGCCTCTTGAGCGGCCCATCCTTCCAGCCGGGAGCATGCTGGGAGTGGTAGTCCTTTTATGAGCCTCCGTCGGCTGTCAGAGGGCGGTATAATTCGTTCGGCGGGAACTACATTGCCCATGAAACCAGTCGGGAGTATATAATCAGCCGCGCCGCGCTCGAGAAGTGCAGTAACCATGTGGCTGTGCTGTTGAGCTCTCTCTTTCTCTCTTCCCCGCTGAGATTTTAAGCTGGAGCGGGAGCTGCTGAGCCTGCATCCCTAACGGAATTCGGCAAATTCAGGGACATGGGATTACCAAGCTGCTAATAACCCTTTTTTCTCGCTCCAGCTCCGGGCCGAGCCGAGCCCCCAATGCAATCAGGTAAAGGCAAAAAAAGAGGGTGGTGGAGATGACAGCCCAGCTAAAGTCCGTCCGTCCGTCCGTTCCCCCACCCCATCCCGCCCCGCAACACTTTGGCTTTGCAAGCTTCTTTAAACCTTTGAAAGCGGTTTCCTCCTTCCTCACCGGGCTTCCCCCGATCCCCTTCCTAGCGAAGGGACGGTGGCTTTGGCGGTGGTGTGGAAAGAAGCAAACCGTTCGAAGGGCGCTGCTTTCCGCCCGCCGCTCTCTTCTTCCCACCCGCAAAGTTTGCAGCAGCCCTGGCCACCTGAAAAAAGGAAAAAAAAAAAAAGAGCGTTTGGGCGCTGCAAGGAGAAGAAACAAACCTGGTTGAAAAGGCGCGGTCTGTGAGAAGAAAGTCTCCTCGGTTTAGTTCAAACAAAACAAAACAAAACAAAACACCCTGCCTGGCCGCCGGTGTAGCAAACCGTTATAAGGGTGCGGATAGTTGAGAGAGATGTGAACGAGGCTTGTGCGTGCAGTAGCTAGCTGGTGCTCGGCGAACGAAACGCAGGAAGCCTGCGGGGTTTCCCAGGCGTCTTTAAAACTCGCTTGTGGCTCCGCATCCGCTGCCTTTCCCCTTTAAAACGGGTCTTAATTTAATTTAATTTAATAATTTGATTTCTATACCGCCCTTCTCCCGAAGGACTCAGGGCGGTGAACAGGGCAATACACAATAAAAATATTATACAAAAATTAAAAAGCCATTAAACATTATGCCCTTAAAATTAATACATATTACAATTAAAACTATTTATAAAAACCCAACCCCATCCCATCAGACCAGGCCAGCTTGTTTCGTGCAAATCCCGTTCTTAGGTCCCGGGTTGCTTCTTTTGGGGCGGGAGAAGCCGAGAGGCTTAGTCCGGCCCGACTGGGTTTGGGGCAGGAAACTTTTGCCTTTCTGAGGAGCGGCGGGACTTCCTAAGTTTCGATCGCGTTTCTTTCGAGAAGAAGCGGAAGAAAGCTGACCCCGATTGGCTGAAGTTAAGAGTGAAAAGTTGCCTTGGAGAGATGCTCCAACCTTCTTAGCCTGGAGATGTGACTTCGGAGAGTTAATTAAAGCGATTGAGACGTAATGTACAAACTTACTAGCCTGTATTTCCTGGAGAGACAGAAAAGATAAACCAAGATAGTCATAAAAGCAATAGCAAACTCGGCTGTGGAAATCCTGGGCATTTGGGTGTTTCAATCCTGCCTGTGTAGAAACCTGTGTGGATAAAAACCATTAAAAAGAGTCATGTTTTTATGGCTCCTAGTATGGTGATACTTTGTGTTTATTTAAAGATAACATAAGCAGTTAAAATGTCAGTCCCTTTCCTGATCTGTAGTATGGGATTAACTTTTTTCTATTCTGCTGCATATTGAAAGGGCATTCTTTTTTGTTGTTATGCTTTCCACCATGGTCCAATTCCTATGATTGTTTATACTGACGATGTCCAGTTTTTGCGTGAAGCCATAACTTTACATTTAATTCAGTAAACATAAATTGCTGAATCTATAAGATGCTAAGCTGTACAACAAAACACAAGAATTAAGTTTACACATTGTAATAAATTAATGATGAGAGACCACTTTACAGCTTTCCATGATGTGTGAATAGTGGCAAAAAAGTTGTTCAACTTAAAATAATTGGTCCACTTACAACCACCTTGTGCCACGTGCCCTGTTGTGATATTTAGGGATTTAAAACATTGTGTCACCTGCAAACGTGGTCTCTTGTTTGCTTATTCTCACTGAGATGTGTACAGCCTCTGCTTCCTGCCTTTGCAAAAAACAAGAGGCCTTAGTTGTGTTGCTTACTTTTTTTAGCAATCAGTGCTTCCATACTGTTTACTTGAATTGCTTACTTGTGATTAACTGTTTATACAATTCACTCTGTTTTCTGAGTGTGCACAGCATGCTTGTCTAAAGTATCATTGTGTTGAGTAAGCCAAGCTAATAGATTTGCTAGCAATGCCTTAAGTTATATGAAATGAACCAATTGTGGTTTATTCACTAAACTGGGTTTGAACAAACCAAGGCTTATATTGTATGAACAGAACCTAACCTTAATTGTTCTGCCCCAGGCAGAAGTCTTATAGATTTCTCTTTAGCATGACTCATGATTTCTCTTCTGTCTTTTTTTTCATATAGATATTATGTTAGTTGCTCTGTCATTTCCTGGTTTCTCTCTGGATTCCTTTTACAAAATTAATTTTGTAGTTAGTAGCTTCTAATCCCAGGTAAGGAGGCTGGTTTAATGAGCAAAGTTATTTATGAAGATATTTCTTTTGCACTTTACATAGCTCAAAGTGCTTATAATAACCAAACTATTTGCAGAACAGCCAATCACGCATTGCATGTGGTCTCCAGACTGTACTTGGTGTAATCTTCCAATATCTCCAGTTTTCCTTTGAAGCCCACAGAGTGAATGAAGTCAAAAGTTGTTTTTGCAGTTTGGAAGACTTGAAAGGGAAAAATGAGTGTCTTTAAGGCTAGCACACTGTTATGGAACCCAGTTCACTCTAAATTATAATAATAATAATAAAGTTGGAAGGGATCTTGGAGGTCATCTAGTCCAACCCCCTGCTCAGAAGGAAAACCCTATACCATTTCAGACAAATGGCTGTCCAGTCTCTTCTTAAAAACTTCCAGTGTTGGAGCATTCACCACTTCTGGAGACAGGTTGTTCCACTGGTTAGTTGTTCTAACTGTCAGGAAGTTTCTCCTTAGTTCTAGGTTGCTTCTCTCCTTGACTAGTTTCCATCTGTTGCTGCTTGTCCTGCCTTCAGGTGCTTTGGAGAATAGCTTGACTCCCTCTTCTTTGTGGCAGCCCCTGAGATATTGGAACACTGCTATCATGTCACCCCTCACCCTTCTCTTCATTAAACTACACATACCCAATTCCAGCAACCGTTCCCTATATGTTTTAGCCTCCAGTCTCCTAATCATCTTTGTTGCTCTTCTCTGTACTCTTTCTAGAGCAGGCATGTCAAACTCGCGACGTCACATGATGTTGCGTGACCTATCATGACTTTTCCCCCATTGCCGGCAATAGGGAGGGCGCAGTTTCGTTGTGGGCTGGCAGTTTGACATGCCTGTTCTAGAGTCTCAATATCTTTTTTACATTGTGGTGACCAAAACTGGATGCAGTATTCCAGATGTGGCCTTACCAAGGCATTGTAAAGTGGTGTTAATATTTCACATGATCTTGATTCTATTCCTCTGTTAATGCAGCCTAGCACTGTGTTGGCTTTTTTGGCAGCTGCAGCACACTGCTGGCTCATATTGAAGTGATTGTCCAGTAGGACTCCGAGATCCCTCTCACAGTTACTACTATTGAGCAAGGTACCACCTATACTATACCTGTGCATTTGGTTTTTCCTGCCTAAATGTAGAACACAGCTTCAAAATGGGATCTTTTCCCACTCACCTTTGGAGACATGCATCATAAAGATTATGGTTGCCCTTGGGTTAGCAGAAATGGCTCCCTTTTCCTTGACATCTGTGGTTTGTTTGGTTTTGGTTTAGCAGGAAGGTTGTATGAAAACAGCTATTGTGGCTTTGCAAGCCATAATTGAAGAAGACAGTAGGTTACTGCTGGGGGCTTTAGTATTCTCATTTTATTAAAGGAAATGGAGTAGTTGTTACATTAGTTACTAATAAGGTCCCAGGTACAGTTTCAAAGGCTAGTTTGAACTGGACAGCCATTTTATGCCTTGACCTTAGCAGATCTGCTTCCCTGATAGAAGTGACCCTGCCAGGACAAAGGTTCTTGAGAACCTCCCATTCTCAGCAGCGACCTACAGACATTGTTGTGCTCAGTTGTGACCCCAATGTCCTGGAATAGCCTCCTACTTAGGCTAAGGTCGCCCACCCTTATTGATGGCCTTCCAGAATGCCTTTGAAGATTGAAGAGGGGTTGAATTGTGCATTCATATTTACTTGTGCTTATTTAGTATTTGATCCTTATTGACATTGTGGCTCTGTACTGGTGTTTTTATCTACAATTTTACTTCATGACTCTGTGCCCCTCCTTTCACAATTGGTGTAAATTACATGATTTGCCTGACAATATCACAATATGCCTGTCTTGGTTCTCTCCCCTCTTTGGCCATCCAACTGTTATAAATGCAGAGTGTCTAATTTTAACCAAAGATTGAACTCTGGGGCACATGTCAGATGGAACTACAGTTTTCTTGGACTGAGTATATATATATATTTGTGTTTAACTATTATTTGCCAAGTTCATGCAATTCATTAAGCCATGAATCATATTTTATAAATGGAAGTGGCTGAGTTTATATAAAATGCTATCATGCTAGAAAATCATAGTGCATGAATGAAAATATTTGAGTTTATACAACATAATAAACCAGTACATACAAACCATACAACCTAGCACAATGTTTAAATCTACCCCACTATACGTAATCTTCACCATATCCCTGCAAGGTAGGTCTTGTCTCCTTTTAAGGCAGATTAGATTACCTTTGTCATAAGATGACAATTAAGAGCTCATCAGTCATTTATCTCAGTCTTAGGCTGCATTCTGTATATACACAGGTCCTCTAACATTTTCCCATGTCCAAAAAGAACTCCCTTTAATATTACAAATATAATTGTAAATGTGAAAGATTCTTTTCTAAAGCAGATAAATTGCATATTTTCTTGTCTAAAAGTATTCCACTGCCATTAAATGTTTGTGATATATATATATATATTAGAATAGAATGAGTGCATGCTGGCTGTTGCTTCTATCAAGCTTTTAAAAATATTTGCTGTATAAGTTGAAGGATGTGCTATATAAACATAAGCATGAACGTTGTTTCAGATTTGGCTATGAATGGTCTTAAATGGTCAAAAGATGGGTGACCAGTTGCCTAATTCTTAAAGTCTTGGTAACTAATAATGTACAATAATTGGACCTTTTAAATAAAAAGTTCTTACATACTTCCTAATGAGTGTTTTGTGACTTCCTGTTGATATTCTACTGCCATTAAAAGAATGTATGTGATACATATTAGAATGGTGGTAATTTGAGTGCACGCTGGTTCTTGCTTCCTTCCAGCCCTATGATTGTATGATTCTTATTAAAGACTAATAATCAGACATTGCTCAAAATAACTGAAGCAGAAAATGCAATTAATATCTCCAATATGCGTATAATAGAAAAGAAATGTAATAGTAATAAAATAATTATTTGATATTACTCATTACACCAACATGGTAAATTTTACCCTGAGTTGTTGTGTGCTAATAGGTTAAATTAGTGTCTCGAAGTTAGGATGTAGGAAATTGCCTTGTATTGAAAGAGACTATTGATTATGCTAATCCACTGATGGACACCCAGCATCTGGAGCTCTTGCAGTTCAGCAGTTTTTGAAGGCGATAGATTCTCTATTCCTGGTGTAGACTTTGCTAGATTTAGCTACCATGTTAAATCTTGACTTATTTAACCTTGATTTATTTGTTTTATATAGCTGCCCATCAAATATACAAGATTCCAGGCTGCTTACAATATGCTTACTTAGTTTATCTGTCACATTACACATGATGTATAGAATGGTTTGATTTATAGCTGGTTTACTGAACAAACTATAGTAGCCTGCCTCAATATAATGCTAAATAGATGATATTATGGCTTAGCAGTCTGTTTGAATTCAGTTAATGGTGATTGATATGGCTTGCTTCAAGAGACAACAGTTATTGTAAATCATTATGGATTTAACGTTAAACTATAACTCATCTAAGACTGGAATGGAACTTTTCAGTCTTCTCAAGGGAGAAGGTGGAACTATATAGTATCTTCATTACTAGGAATAAACCTAAGTGGTTTTTTTTAGTCTTGAAATGTTAAGGAAGCTCTAATGAGCAAATATTTGTAGCATAGGAAAAACAGCTGTGCAATAGCTGTGATGAAAAATCTAAATAAGTCAATGCACTGTATGGAAGCCTAGAAATAGATATTTATTAAAACAATTAATGATCAACAGTACATCAAGTGTTCTATGTGCTGCGTAGTGGGGTAAAAAGTGATTGTGTCACAGTCATATACAATCAAGAAATAGGGTGAGAAGATTTTGAGAAGAATGGAGTTTTGTAGCCCACCTCTGCTTCCCTGCTAATCTTAAATAAGGCTAGAGAATTTTAAATGGAAATAAAAGCAACAGACATCCAGATAGTCTGAAACAGAGTGACTTATTACCAGAACCTCTTTAAAAGAAAATGCTGTCATAACTCTCTGCCAACACATATTAGGATGCTGGTTTTATTAAATGTGGTCAAGGTCACAAAATATTTATTTATTTATTTATTTATTTATTTATTTATTTATTTATTTATTTATTTATTTATTTATTTAATATACCGCCCTTCTCCCGAAGGACTCAGGGCGGTGTACAGGGCAATACAATAAAATACAATATATAAAAGTTAAAAAAATATTAAATACTACAGCCCAGTTCAATAAATTAATACAATAGCGTTAAAATACCCCTAAATAGCTTGCAACCTTTTAAGTTCTAGAGAACTGTTTTTCTGGGAAGATGCTAAATGATCATCAAATCAGCAAATGAGTCATCAAAACCAAGGGTCTTACTTCCAGGTAGGGATACATCAATATTATCATCTGAAATTCAAACATCTTTTTCCCCCACAGATATAACATCACTTTCCAGTGTCAGTGCTAGATCCAGAAGAAACCCCAGCCTAAAAAAACCTTTAAGGGGGAATGCCCTTTTATTCTGAAGTTCAGCTGCCAGAGTCATTTTTAACATCTCAGTTCTTTCTTCAGTATCCAGCCTTTTGTAGCCTGAAGATGCACAGAGGCCCTGGAGATGATCAGCTCTGAACTAGTTGGGTATTAGGATAATTCCTGACAATTAGTTCAAGACCTGCAAATGATCTTGGGGTTCATTAGGGTGTGATTCATTTAGATGGTTAATGAAATGGAAGACAAGACAGTTCTAATGATCTGAGCAGAAATTTCCTTTTAGATAGAAGGGAAAGATGGATCCAAACTCCCAACCATTCCCAAGCTCTTCAGCAAGATATTGTGATGGATGGTATCATAAACCATCAAGGGTTCCCTTGGTGTCAACAGGATCGCAGTTCTTCTGCCTCTCCTAATATTGATCGTTCTTCAGAGCCATCTTTTGAACCCAAACTGGAAAGGATTGGCATAATCATTTCATCTAAGAGCCTATGGAGCCACATATGATTTATATGCAGTACTGTCTTGATAAATTGGGTCGCTCTGTATAGCTTGAGCTGAAATCTGATAGAGCAACACATTTGTTATGAAAAATTGAGTTTCCTTGGAGATAGCTTGTATATGACACATTCTCTCTCAATATAGACTGGTGGGGTGGAGAAAATGGCTAGAGATGTATGTTTAAAATCCATCCCTGATACTAATATATACCATGTTTGTACAACATGTTCAGTAGGCTTTAGAATCAGTCTCTCTTTTGGTTGGTGATTTCTGGACAGATAGAACTATCATGTGTAGGGAGAGCTGTGCGTAATATTTTCCAATATTTTCTCTTTATTTTCAGAATAAAACCTCACCATGTTTTTGCTAGGAAAATTGAAAAACAAAGTGGGAACAATAAGAGCAGGGCTTTCTTTTCTCTTCACATCATTTTACTTTGCTTACATGAGACTTAAGTGAAGCTAGCTAACGACAAATTTACAGGTCAGTAACTTATAATTTGGCCCGTGGTTCAGAAGATATGCTAAGATATGCAATATAACTTAATGTATCGTGTGAGCTAGGTCACAATAAGTTGTGTGTTTATTTGTACAAGTTGGGAAACTTCTTGAGAGTTTAATGCTAAACTCTGGGATCACGTTGCATTCAGCCATTGTTGGTTTTAACTGTGATTCCTTACATATAGCTAGGTGACTGGATTTACTCAGTGCAGTAAAATATTTCCAGTTGAGATATTTGAGCCACCTCCTGGTGCCATACTAAGTCCCTGGCCTGTTTTGTTTGAATGGGTTTGCAGTTCCTGTCCACTCATGTTTGTCCAAAACTCGAAAAAGTGTGATGCAAACTATGTTTATGGACATAAACGGTATATTTGGTGGCATGCTACTATTTGCACATTCCAGTGAATGTGGGAAACAGTGAAGGTTGGCTTATGTGGCATTTCAAAACTAATGACAAATGAGGCTTGGAGTCAAAATATATTTTTCAGTGTTTGGGGAATGATAACAGTGATGTAAAAATGCCTTAAACCAATACGCTACAACAATCCACACGTACCCACAATTGCATATGTTGAGGCTTAGACCCTTGTGATCCTAGCAGCACATTTAATTGTGGCAGGAAATATTTCACTTTCCCAAAGTATTTCTTAGAATATAACAATGAAGGATGCTACTGACATGCAGTGGCTATCCCAACCACACATCAGTTATCAGACTGAAACAGGCTGGTTTAGCAGGCAACAAGCTCCACTTTTCTCAAGGCTGTAATGCAGCATTTGAGGATTTGACAAATATTTTACATTTTTGACAAAATGAGTTGATTTATGTAATTCATTGGAATAAAGGAACAAGTATTCTAGCTGTTGGTTCTTGGTCTGATATATTGTGAGAAGTGCCATTTCTATCTTCTCAGAGCTAATTTTGGACCTTGACAGGCTTTCAAGTTCTAAATAAGGAATTATTTCTGTGAATATAAAACACCAGTGTGCATTAGCTTGACTCCTGTTTCTGCTGATTCTTTGGTGCCTCTGCCTGAAACTCACAGTCCTGACAATTAGTGTTGGAGTCCATGCTAAAAATAATCACCATGGCAAGGTGTTCTTCATGCTGAACCTTTTGACAGAAAAAGATGATTAACTATAGAAGCAAGATGGGGGAGGAAAGGGAAAATGTGGAGTAATGAGAGGGAAACAAATATACCGGTAGTTCATTTTTTGTTAGTCCAATCACTTAGATAAAACCAGTATTCTGCATTACCTTTGGTGGGATTGGATGGGAATAGGGCATCCATCCTGGCTCAGGACCTCTCGGTGGCCTTTACCATCAGTCACGGTATCCAACTGTAGCAGCTCTGGAGACTGGGAGTGGGTGACATTATATTGTGCTGGTTCTCCTCTATCCTCCATGACCAGTTCTAGTTGGTGTTGATGAGGTACAACCCACTTCTGGGGTATGGGCTGTACATAGGGTGCCCCAAGGCTTTGGGCTCTCTCCCCTCTTAACATAATATGGTTGAGTTCATCTGACTGTTTGGGGTGAGATATCACAAGTATGCCTATGTCACTTGTTTTTATTTCATCACCCCAAGCTATCTGAGTGATTCCATGGACATCCTGTCTCAATGCCCGGAGGCTGTGGACGCCTGGATGGGGTGCAGCCGGCTTCAGTTCAGCCCAAGTAGGACCAAATGACTTTGGAAATCCAATGCCAGGGATCTTACATCTTTTGTCCAGTGTGCAATCTTGTGGTCTCTAGATTTGCAGCTTTTAGTTAAAGAGCATAACCTCAGGTTGTGTGGCAGTTTGTATACCTTCAGCTTGTGTGGCAGTTGGTACTGTTTCTGGACTGTTCGTGGTTACACAAACTCTTGTAACCTGTCTGGACTTCTGCAATACACTCTACATGGGGCTGCCCTTGAAGAATATTTAGAAACTTCAACTGGTGCAGAATGCAGCTATATGGCTAGTCAGTGGCACTGGTTATTCAGCCTATGGGTCCCCACTACTTTGTGAGCTTCATTGGTGTCAGTTTGTTCCCAGTGTAGTTCAGGTTTTAAAGCGCTTCATGGCTTGATTATTCAAGATAATTCAAGAAATATTATTTCTATCCATCTTGTCCAATCCAGCAAGATGGGCAAGCTCTAGATCCCATTGGCTAAAGAATGTCAGCTGGTGGGGCCTAGAAGAAGAGCCTTTTCTGCTGTAGCATCTGCCCTCTGGAACATTCTCCCTCCAGAGATCAGTTTGGCCCCAACTCTGCTGACCCTTTTGTAAGACCTTAAAGACTGTGCTCAGGGTGAATGAAGAGACTTGTTAACTGGCTAGGTTGATGACTGTTAGTTTTCTGTGTATTTTAATGTTTGTGTACTGTATGCATATCTGTATGTACTTTCTATCACTCTTTGTGCGCAGAGTCATGGTTGAGATGGGTGACTATATAAATTGATTAAATACAGGTAGCCCTTGACTTACAACAGTTAGTGATCATTTAAAGTTATAACATTACCAAAAAGTGATTTATGACCATTTTTCACACTTACAACCATTGCAGCATCCCTATGGTCACGTGATCAAGGTTCAGACTCTTGGCAACTGTCTCACATTTATGACTGTGCAGTGTCCTGGGATCATGTGACCACCCTTTGTGACCTAACAAGCAAAGTCAATGGATAGATCAGATTCACTTAACAATTGTGTTACTAACTTAACAACTGCAACGATTCACTTAGCAGCTGTACCAAGAAAGGTTGTAAAATGGCGCAAAACTCACCTAACAAATATCTCACTTAAGAACATAAATTTTGGGTTCGGCTCTGGTTGTAAGTTGAGCATTCTCTGTAAATGAATAACATTTAAAATCGAAGTATTCACTCAGAGAACCAAAAATGTAGTGAGGCCAGAGCAACTGCTTCCCTCAGACTGAAGACAGGGATCATCATGAAGACCCAAGATTGTGTATGATCACAATTTTCAAGCTGTAAGAAAATCCAGAAGCTACACTGGATCCCTTTAGAGCAATGTTTCTCAACTGTGACAACTTTAGGACTTATTTCTCAAAGGTGCTTTTTCAAGAGGCAACTGGACTTTCTTGATTTTCTTTGAAGATATTTCACTTCTCATCCTAGAAGCTCTATAGAAATGCAGATGTAAACCATCCAGGAAGGTTGGAGGCCCCAGTTGGAAGATTAAGAAGACAGACACCTAAAATCTACACACCCCACCCAAACTCTTAAGACAGGACATAATAGGATTAACCCATAGATACCAAAGGGCAAACCCAGACTCAGGTCAGAATACATGACACAGGAAATAGCCTCAAAAGAGGAACAGGAAGCAGCTCCAAACAAAAGGCTCCAGAGAGTATAAAAACCCACTTCCTACATGTGCGTTCTCTTTTCTGCCAGAACATCTTCCTGTCTGGCTCTCCTCTTCAATAAACCGCAACCTTCTTCCTAAAGCAGTTGCCATGTTTATTCCCAGCTGGGACTGAACCACGATGAAGACTTTTCTTCCAACATTAGAACACAGTTTTAGGGTGGCTTGGTGAGCAGTCTCCCTCCATGCATAAAAATATGTGATTATCAATAGAAGAGAATATCTATAGCTCAGGACTGAACTGGAGATTCCCTGGTGCTCTCAGAGCTTAATTATTTACAGACATTTCATTACTTGACCAGAAGAATAGTGGGGTTTGTTCCTTGTTTTGTTTGTTACTCAGCTTCTTGGATGAGAAGCGAAACATCTTCAAAGAAAAACAAAGTCCAGTTGCCTCTTGAAAAAGTACCTTTGAGACAACCATGAACTGGATGACTGAGAATCTTCATTTAAGACTTACGGGCTTCAACTTTCTGAATTCTGGAGTTGAAGCCCATACATCTTAGTTGTGAAGGTTGAGGAATACTGTAGGGGACTACTGGAAACTTGATGATTTAATTATTTATTGTGCAAATTTGGCTTAAGTAGGATGTTAGGATTTTATATCAGCCCATTCAGGCTGCACCAGACTGGAGAAGATAAGTCTTTTATCACTTTCTTCTCTTAACGACTCTTCTCTTTGCAACTCTTCTACCTTTCTTCCTTTGAAATTCTCAGAGATCCCCAGTTACTTTGAGTTGTTAATTCTCTATTTGGGGAAATAATTAGTATTTTTAGTGACCACTAGCAAATCATTCTGTGAAAGGTGTGTGTTCCAGAAATGTAAAGCATGTGGGTAGCCCATTTGTTGGGCAGGTTAAAGTGGCTTATTTTGTATCTGTGGCATTGCATTAAGTCCCAGTTGCAGGCTTATAGGTTTACACTGCACAACATCATGCTCTCAACTGTCATGCTCCATAATGCATTCTCCGAGGTGCTAATGACTGCAGAATTCAAAATTCAAAGAAATGTAAATATTTATAGTGCAGAATAGTTTTACTGTTTGGGAGAGGGATGTGTTTTCATTTTGTTTTGTTTTTGACGATTCTTTGAAAATGATATCCCAAGGAGATGATGACCCAAACTAGAGTCAATTAAGTTAGTGTTGGCAGAGGAAGATTCTAGTTTTTGGGACAACACTACCAGAGTAATTATCTCTTCCCATAACTGAGCAAATTTCCACATGCAAAACCAGGACTTCAGACTCTATACCCATCTTCTCTTTTGTTTGTTGCTGAGCTTGTCTAACCTAGATTGGATCAATGTGGGAAGAGAGAAGCTGCATAAGGACTTTGTTTAGATGAGCCCAAACACACTGCAGCAACCTGGAACAGCAGAAAAAGGAAACAGAGCATTTATGCAACATACTGTATTCCAACAAAATGGATATCCACGCAACATTATCAAAAAGTCACTGATTACTCAACCCCATACAGCACAACCAATACAAACCCTAAAAAGAATTACACTGCCATACATCAAGAATATCTTAGAAACCATCCACAGACTACTACAACCACATGGAATCAGCATAGGACACAAGCCAACTAAAGCCTTTCAAAACCTCATAAGTAGAGCAAAAGACCCCAGAAGAACAAACAGGAGTCATCTACAACATACAATGCAAAGACTACAACAACTACTATGTAGGACAAACAGGCATAAGATTGGCAGAACACATCTACATACACTAACTAGCAGTCAGAAGACATGATGAAAACTTTTTAATTTCACAATGTATAGCTGGATGTAACCACAATTTCAATTAGGAACATGTGACCAACCTAGACCAAGTCCAAAATTGCCAGAGAATTTCTAGAAGCCTGGCACTGACAAATCAGCCATCAATAGACACATAGACATTAACAACATCTATAGACTATGCAAAAGGGACGATCACCTAGCCCAAAAAGGAACAAAAAGACCCAGGCGCCTCTCCACCAGCTATCAGCACCCACATCAGACAGTTTAACTCCAAGGTTCACTTTAGACCAACAATCAAGTAAACAATACCCTAATCAAGAAACTGTCAAAGAAGCCAACAGCAAACAACCCAATCAAAGCATCTCTAAGACCACCCCCACCAACTCTGATAGGCAAGCCACCAGAATATAAACTGAAGGCAGACTGCACTCCTTACTAGCACTGATGATGTTACCTAGTTTGGGCAACGAAACATCTGCAAGACAACAAGCTCAGAGAGCACCAAGGACTTTAGATGTAAAATTATTTGTAAGTATTGGAGAAGCCTTTATGCAGGACAAACTTTCATTTCTCACTTGCTGGCTTCTTTAGATTTTGGAGACATCTCTGATTTATTGTGAGAACTTGTGAGAACTTAGGGATGAAGAGAAGAATATCTCTGAATATATGTATTGGCTTCTAAAGATCTATCTTTTCTCTTCCCCACATTGATGAAAGATGATGTTTGTCCTCTCTTGTTGATTGGTTGTACTTGTTAGATCTGTTGATGTAATGTCTCTGAATGAATTAAGAGTGGACATAGTTTTACCTTTGGAAATAGGAATGCAAGTGTGTCCCACATGTTTTGCTTAGCTACTGCAGTGATTAAGATGAAATTGGCACTGATCTCTTGTTCATTTTGTTTTTTGAATGTCACTGCTGCTGGTCCAGTAAGATTGAGAAGTGGTGATGTGGAACTTTTCTAAAAGATTACTGACCTTTGTAGTAGTAATCTGAAAAATGCCATAGGAGGAGAATATAACAGGCTGTGTTGAAATCAATGTTTCCTTTGCCTTTTGGTCCCCTCATTCTTGCTCCCAATGTCTGCTGCTGTATGTTTCATATACCTAAAATGGAAGTTTTCCTTTCAACAGGATTTGCAGAGCAGGTCATATTTTAGAAAAGGTTTTGGAATGCAGGCAAACGGTTTATATCAGTACAAGTTTTCTAGTTGGCAATTTCTTGTCTGACTTATACTGTATTTCTTTTTCTACCTGTTGAAGAATGGCAGTTTTTTTATTTTTCTTCTAAGAATTGGAGACTGAGGTATGGATCTAAGAAACAGAATCAATGCTGATATATAATTAGGACTTTAAGGCTGCTTTGGAATCAGCTCTGTTTCCAATTGAAAGATCTGTCCAATGGAGCTAAATACTGTAAATAGACTGTATTTTCTCTGCTAATAGGTGAGGTTATTTCCTCAGTACTAGTTACCTAAAAATGTTTGTATAGAATAGTTTTCAAAAACTTAGTTACTGCTAAGGATATTCTGCCCACTTGTACAAAAATATGAGATTTTGAAATTGGCTTGTACTTAGGAACCTCAGAAAAACCAAAGTTAATAATATAGGCAGTTCTCGACTTACAGCTGTTCATTTAACAACAGTTTGAAGTTACAACAAAAGTGACTTACATCCTGTTCCAAAGTTATAACAATCACGCCACCCCTGCAATCACATGATCACAATTTGGGTGCTTAGCATTTATGACAGTTGCAAAATCTTACGTTGTGTGATTGCGATTTGCAACCTCAACCTGTGGCCTACAAACAAAGTCAGTTGATGAAGCTGAATTCATTTAATATCATGGTAAAATGGTCATAAAATTGAGTCTGCTTATGTCATGACTCACTCTATGACTGCATGACTCACTCTATGACTGCACTGAGTTATGATGGAAATTCCAATCCAAATCATAGATCAAGGACTACCTGTGCCTTGTTTCTTTTTGAGAAGCTATTTTTTTTCTTTACTAGCACTCTCCATATGCTTTGATTGCTATCCATTCTCTCCAAACAATATCTCTACAGTATATGTAATTAAATGCTGGACTAAAATAATACCCACAATATAGACTAATGTAAGAAATTTCTGTTCCAGGGACCTTCCTGGGTCGCCAACAGCCTAGTGTGCAAATTAGTATGTTGATATATTAGCTCTGCTTCTAAGATATTGCTTTTAGGAAATAGATAGGTACCACCTTATCAGACTCTTGTCTTGACCTATCCACCAATAAGTCATAGCTCTTCTGAAGACATCCTTGTAATTTCTTTAATCCATTGAATTTATTCATTATCTACCCTTCTGTAGCTTCCCTCAATCTTGCCCAGCATAGTAGCTTTTTCTAATCATCATCCATTGGCCATGTCTTCCTTTCCAGAATTCATCTCTTCTTTGCTGTTCCAACATACTGTCAATCTATTTTTCAGCCCATATTCACCTCTTCTCTATCAATTGTAAGTACGCTGAGATTTTGACTGATGTTATTTTTTCTATTCTCAATAATTAACATTAACCACATCAAATGGAATGTTTTTTCTCATTTCATTTTAGTTTTCATAATAGGCTTTGAGGCAAGATTGTCACCAGTGATTTGTACTGCCTTCTACAAGTTGAGACTGTAGAAGGCTTGTCGTCTTTATGTTATTCTGGCACAGTCATGGTTGGCTGACTGTTCAAGACTGTCGTGATGTCATCTACTTATTTCAATTTGTGACTTTCAGTTTTGATACCAGCTGCCCACTCTCACATTCATGTCCATCTTCATAAATATATTCATAAATATATTCTATTAGCATATGCAGTGATGGTAGGCCTCCTTGTCTGTATTCTTTCCCTATTCAGGGAAAGAGAAACACCCACTCTGCTTCTCCACTTTCACTTCTTACAGTAGTTTCTTGTTAACCATAAAGGTTTCTGAAAGGAATAATTAGGTATTCTGGCAGTCTTGCTAGCCTTAATATATTCCCTATTCAAGTTTTATCTATAGTCAGTAATGCAAAAATAATCCTCCTTGTATTCTTCTGTTCATGCCATTATCCTCATTTTAATTTTCCTGTTATTTCCCCCTATTTCTTGATATTCTCAGTTGAACCATTTTTCCCTTGTCCATTTTTGTTTGGCACTAGAAGTTGTTGTGTTCAGTTGTTATGTTCTTATTATTCAGCATTTTTATCCTCTGTAGTTTTTTTTTTACTATCGTGAGAGTTTGATCTGAAAACCGAGGAGTTTAGTCATCATCTGGCGGACAAAATCGCTCGGATCCGGACCGGCCTGGACTCTGACTGGGCAGAGTCTGATGTGGAGGAATCAGGCGGTCTTCAGCACGTTATCTGGACTGAGTTCGACCCTGTTTCCCCTGATGATGTGGACAGGATCATGGGGAGACTGAGCACCACCACCTGTTTGTTGGATCCGTGCCCCTCCTGGCTAGCTTATGCGGCTCGGGAGGGAACACGAGGCTGGTTCCATGCAGTAATAACTGCTTCTTTGAAGGAGGGTGTCTTCCCTGCCGCCTTGAAGGAGGCGGTGGTGAGACCCCTTCTCAAGAAGCCTGCTTTGGACCCGGCTGCTTTAGACAACTACCGTCCAGTCTCCAACCTTCGCTTTCTGGCGAAGGTTGTTGAGAGTGTGGTGGCGCATCAGCTCCCTCTGTTCCTGGAGGAAACTGATTATCTGGACCTGTACCAATCGGGTTTCAGGCCCGGACACAGCACGGAGACGGCATTGGTCGCGCTGGTGAATGATCTCTGGAGGGCAAGGGACAGGGGTTGCTCCTCTGTCCTGGTCCTATTAGATCTCTTAGCGGCTTTCGATACCATCGACCATGGTATCCTGCTGCGGCGTCTCAGGGGGTTGGGAGTGGGAGGCACCGTTCTACGGTGGTTCTCCTCCTACCTCCGGGGCCGCTCGCAGTCGGTGTTGGCAGGAGGGCAGAGGTCCGCCCCGAGGTCTCTCATTTGTGGAGTTCCTCAGGGGTCGGTCCTCTCGCCTCTCCTGTTCAACATCTATATGAAGCCGCTGGGCGAGATCATTCGTGGTTTTGGGGTGGGGTATCACCAGTACGCTGATGATACCCAACTTTTTCTTTCCACCCCGAACCAACCCAGTGATGCCCTCTCCGTGATGTCCCGGTGCCTGGAGGCGGTTCAGGTCTGGATGGGGAGAAACAGGCTTCGTCTCAATCCCGCCAAGACTGAGTGGCTGTGCATATCGGCATCTCGGGTTAACCAAGTTATTCCACCTCTAACGATGGGGGGTGAGGTGTTACCCCCCGTTGATAGGGCTCGCAACCTGGGCGTCCTCCTGGACTCACGACTCACTTTTGAAGACCACATAGGAGCCGTGACCAGGGGGGCTTTTGCACAGGTTCGCCTGGTGCGCCAGTTGTGTCCCTATCTGGACCGAGACGCCCTACGCACAGTTACTCATGCGCTTGTGACCTCCCGTTTGGACTACTGTAACGCTCTCTACATGGGGCTGCCCTTGAAGACCACTCGGAGGCTTCAACTGGTGCAGAATGCGGCCGCGCGAGTTGTAATGGGGGTCTCCCGATACTCCCATGTAACACCTCTACTCCGTGAGCTGCATTGGCTTCCGGTTGCCCTCCGGGTGAAATTCAAGGTGCTGGTTATTACCTATAAAGCCCTACATGGCCTGGGTCCGGGCTATTTGAGGGAACACCTGCCGCCGGCATCAAACGCCCTTCGCCCAGTGCGCTCCCACAGGGAGGGTCTGCTCAGGGTCCCGCCGGTAAGAGATTGCCGGCGGGTGACACCCAGGGATAGGGCCTTCTCAGTGGGAGCGCCTGCCCTCTGGAACCAGCTGCCGGTGGAGCTGAGAACTGCCCCCGACCTCCGATCATTCCGCCGGGGCCTGAAGACCTGGCTCTTTGAGCTCTCGGGCCCAGGCTGAGGAGAAATTTTTAATTGGGGTTTTAAGTGTACAGGGTCAATTTAATATTTTTTAATTTGGTTTTTTAACTTTTGTATGGTGGATTTTTTAATTCCCTGTAAACCGCCCTGAGTCCTCAGGGAAAGGGCGGTATATAAATGTAACTAACTAAATAAATAAATAAATAAAACCACTTGAATTTTTCCCTTTTTGAAATATTGGATTTTTGGCAGCCGAATATTCTAATTCTGTGAAATTCAGATTGTTGCAACTAAATAGATTGCAGTGGTTATGTTAATAGGCATAGCTAATTGGGTGCATTTTTTAGCATCCATAGACAGTAGTTATGAAATAGCAATTAACACTGTCACCCCATCGTATTTAGAAGCATAACTTCAACCAAGCTTACAGATTAATGTTATACTAACATTTGTTTGTTTTTTGCCATGAGGGATATTAATAAATCTTCCTTTTCCTTTTCTTCTTTTTACCCAAACACTCCATGAAATAAATTTTGCAGATGTATTATGTGTGGAAATGATGTTATTGTTTCATTAGGGTTGATTGAATTCAGGACACTATGTATTTTTACTTAAAGCATTCTTTTTGCCTGATGCATTTTTCTAGTTGCTGTATCACAAATACAGAAAACCTGCTGAAACACAACTATTTATAGCCAATAAAAGTGCTGTTGAATTTATAGGCACATTTTCTCTTTAGAAGTTGAATCATGGTTTGCTCAAACTTTGCTCATTCCCCTCTACCTCACAAAACCTTTGGAGCCTATGAAGTATAACAATTTTTTAATTCCATTAGGTAAGCTGATATTTATTAATTGGGTCTATTCTGTCCCTGAAGGATTCCGCTCGGCTTGAGGCCATCTGTGATTTGCCACTTGCACTGTTTGTTTGTTTCTTTTGCATAAGGTAAAGAATGACACAAATGTAACATGTGTGATAATTTCTAGAAGATATTTTGCCCCTTTTCCCCACTACTAGATAGAAGCTGAAGAAGGAATCTCCTATTTTTGTCCTTTATTGCCCTGGTTCACATTCTTAAAAAGAGTGCTTTCATATTAAAATGCTTTTTACCATGCTTTGAAATATGTGGATCAAAATCTCTCTTTTATTTCAGTGATTTGAAATTATAAACGTTCTAGCAAATTGTTCCAGTGGAGCAGGGATTATTCTGAGTTACAATTTGCACTTCAGTTAACAACCCAGTAGTGAAGTTGAGTCTTTTATAGAGACAAAGGAAGTTTCCTTTGTATGTGGTGGTCAGTGAGAAGATTGCTCTAGCTGGAGAACTTCATGCTGGTGTGTTGTTATAAATCCTTTTACCTTTATATAAACCTTCTCAGGTGCCATTTTTGAGAGTGGCACATTACATGTTCTCAGGTGCTACATAAAACTTTTTTTAACCTATGATACAAACCGTGTTTCTTTTCCCTGTTAATTTCCAATATTTAATTTCTTTTGGCTACCAATGATCCTAAATATTGCCTGCATGACAGCACTTAAACTGAACATCAAAAACATTTTTGATTTTGGCAAACAAAACTTAACTAGGCAAGTGCACCAACAATGTTTTCTCTCTTCTTTCCTAGTGTCTGATTTGGAAGCAAAGACAGTAAACTCTTATCTGCCACAATTGTAGTCACAGCTGCTGCTGGTGAAGATTAGCTCTGTCCTTTCCTGAAGTTCCATTCAATAAATACTGTATATGAAATGTAGTAAATGTCTATATTATTTTCCTTACACTTTGGAGGAGTTTCGATAGTGATCTTAATGCAGGATAAGAGGAGAAATTTATTATTTCTCAGATTACAATAGATAACATTTTTTGAAACATTTGGAATATTCAAAGTATGCCATGACCACTCCTTGGGGAAAGTTTGCCAGCTGACAAAATGGCTGCCATAATAGGCATGGACTTACAGGTGACAGAATAATAAGATTGGCCTGTGTCTCTCCCTCTGTAACTTCCCGGAATGTGTCCTAGATTTTTGGGAATAACAATAGTACTGGAGATTACCATAGTATGACCATTTTAAATAAAGTTAGATCCACAAAATTAAACTGTAATACATTGGTTAAACTAATTGCCACAAGATTTCCCTTTGCTAATATACAATATAGGGATTTGATTGTAGTCAAGCAGTTCCCAGCCAGATGTAACTCTTGACAGCTGACATTCATAAGAGGTGAACTGTAAGGATTCCTACTGTTATCTGTAAAATAGTTATGAAGAATGAGGTTAAATTATTGCTCTTTAAAGATGCCTCTAATAACTCTTTAAAGATTAGCAAGGCTTAGAATGTATGTTCATCTTTGCTTAGATACAGGGGTTTTATGAAACATACAGGTTGTAAAAAAGTATTGCTTCTTTACATGCTATGATTTATATAAATTTGCCTTTTTTCATAGAGCAGAAAGCTATTTTGATGCAATAGAGTATGTTTAAAAAGGTTTCTTTTTATTTGGCATATGTTTTATTAAAATTTGGACTAAACAACATGGCTGCAGTTTGCCCATAATTGTAGTGTAACCTGGGTTTTAACAGAAAACTTGACAAATGAAATACTGATGAGGTAGGTTTTGTGTTTTAGATTCTGTTGCTTGGCTAAGATTTTAAGATTGGGTTCAAGGATTCCTTGGAAATGGATCTTCTTGCAACCTTTAAGCACTTGATTGCTGTAGAACCAGGGCTTTTTTTCTCATAGAACGCTCAGAACGGAGTGCCGGCACCTTTTTTGGATGGAACCTTGTAGGGTAGGCAAGGCGGGTTGTATGACATGTGTAAGTTCCGGCACCTTTTTCTTTTACAAAAAAGCACTGTGTAGAACAGTAAATGTTCTGCGCACTATGTTGTAGAGATTTTTTTAAAGGAACTGACATGCACAGTTTAACAAACATAACTTATAATTCACTTTTCTAATTCATTTCTGATTCAGTCCTTTCAGGGACAAATCCAAGTTCTTCAGATGTTGAAAAGCAAATTCAGTTGCAGCTCTATGACTTACATTCTTCTTAACATGTGTTCGGGTAGTATGGAAAAGCTAGACTTATGTGGGCCAAAACAAGAAACTGGAACTTCATTTTAAAAAAGAATCCCACTGGGATTCTTCCTATTCCTTCCTATTTTGAAAGTAGGTCTCCTGGCCACTTATGACTCTCTACATAAAGCACCTGCCACACTGCTTCAGGGATGCTGTACATCTGTCTTGCACAGCCATCCAGAGACTTTTATTACTGTTACAGACCTTGGATGTTTGTACAAACCATTGTAAAGGAGGAGAGATTTCCCTTGCAGTAAAGGACATCTTCATTTTCTACCAAGCGAAACAGATACAGCAGAGGAAAAAAAATACCTACCACCTGCAGAAGTTTGAGAAATTTGGAAGAGCCAGTAGCAATTTTCCAGGTTTCTTCCCAGAAAATTGAAACTGAAGAAGGTCCATGGCGGCATTTAAAATGAGGTGCTTTGGGGAAGGCAAAGGGGATTGGGTATTGTTGGGCAAAGTGAAGGGGGCATTGTAGATTGGAAAATAATGTTGAGTAACACTGCTTGTGATCACTTTTTCCTCTGATTTTTAACAATCAGAAATTTTTAACTAGAATTAGTTTTATTTCGTAAGTAGAAAATAAATGTGGGCAATCTTACATTAGATGTAGGTTAAAATTTCTCTGAGAGAAAGCAAGCATAGTAAAATGCTAGTCTTTAGTTAAAAGTGAAGGTCAAGAGCTGATTGTACTGGTTTATATGGAGATGAATGCATAGGTTGTGCTGTTCTTGGTTTGTTTTTTTTCCAAACTTCTTGGCATGTCTTTTCTTTTTAATATCATTAAAACCTTTTTGGCAGGATTGCTTCCTCAGCAGTTTGCTATTTTTCTCCGTCATACTGCTCTTTAACTCACCTGCTCTTTTTCATTTTTCTTCAGCAATATGAGCAAGTGCTTTCTATATTTAATTCAGCTTTATGGCAGCTTTCAGAGATACCGGACTGCAGTCCCCATAACCTCTGCTGGCATGGGCAAGTTGATCGTAGGTAATGGAAATTGTATCCCATTCAACATTGGGAGACTGTCATGTTGGAAAGTATTGCTTTAATGGAGTTAATGACATTCCAGATCATAATTCCCTGAATTACAACATGACATAGAACCTTATTTACTATCCTCATTTAGTTTCAATAAAGCAAGATCCTATTGTGCATTGGATCCTAGCCTACCTCTTATATCCTGAACTACATCACTATCAATAGATAATATATTACTGCTCTTTGAAGTCATAGTTTATGGTGAACTATTACAGATAAGAAAACCAATGATTTAATTAGGAGCTCTACTGTTTTCAGTGAAATGATATAGAGGTACTTAAAACTGCAATTACTGTATGTCCTCGTTTATCTGGAAAAAATTGTTTGTAATTTTGTTATGTTAAATTAATGGAAGAAAAGTATACATAGATACAGTGGTGTTTACAAAATAATATACCTTCAAAAAGGAAAAAAAGGACCCTGAAAAAATTATGTCAAGAGAATAGCTGCAACTTTTTTATTTTATTTCTTGAAAATTATCCTCCGTGATATTTTGTTTACTTCCTTCCTCCCAATTCAGACATTTATAGATAACTCATACCAACTGTTGTATAGAGTATTGTTAAAAGAAAAGTACTGTATTTCCATTATATCCACAAATTACCATTTTTCCTTCTGTAGGCCTTTTAATTCCATCATTAATTTTAAATAATGTATTCATAATTGCTATAAGCATGTTTTTTTTAAAAAATGATGAAATTCATTCATTCATTCATTCATTCATTCATTCATTCTGTCATGAAGTGCTTTATAGGAAGAAAGGAGCCCCTTGAATTGGAGTCAGAAATTGCATGACAACTGGTGCAGCTTCTGTAATGTTGCATTCAAATTATTATACTCAAATGGTGACTCAAATTATACTCAAACCAAACAAAAAAAAAGTTTACATATGAAGCTCCTTCTGTACCTTGTCTTAATGGAATAATAATAGTACTGGTACCATCTCTTGTTATGGGGTGTAATCTTTTTATTTATATGATTTTTAACATAC
This sequence comes from Vipera ursinii, assembly GCF_947247035.1. Lineage (NCBI taxonomy): Eukaryota > Metazoa > Chordata > Lepidosauria > Squamata > Viperidae > Vipera > Vipera ursinii. Next base: position 45,090,308 of record NC_139513.1, read on the forward strand.
CCATCACTTCCTTTAAGAATGTTTCATAGCAGAATTTCATAACAAATTTGCAAGATAACTGGGTTGGGCCAGTTTCAGATGTGGAGTCCTTAATGGTCTCTGAGTGTTGTTTGTTTGCAGATATTACCTTAGCATACTAGGTAACATCTTCATAACAATAACCTAATTAAGGAACTACCAACTCCACAAACAAGCAATAAAGAACAGCTTAATCAAGGAACTTCGCAGAGGAAAAACAATACGCTGATCAACACTGACAGGACAAGCTATGTATATAAACAGAGATCAAAATCCACTACCTTCTAGCATTGAAAACAAGGAACAAACCCCACTATCCTTCTAGTTAAGTAATGAGGTGTCTGCAAATAATTAAGCTCAGAGAGCACCAGGGGATCCACGGTTCAGTCCTGAACTATAGATATTCTCTTCTATTGATAATCACATATTTCTATGCATGGAGGGAGATTGCTCACCAAGCCACCCTAAAACTCTGTTGTAATAAATAACTGTCCTCATTGCTTGAATAAAAACAATTTATTAACTTTATACAGACTGTCCGTGAGTTAAGAATGTCTGATTAAAGGACAATCCCTACATTATTGTTGTTAGTTGCAAAATCGTGTCCGACCCATCGCGACCCCATGGACAATGTTCCTCCAGGCCTTCCTGTCCTCTACCATCTTCTGGAGTCCATTTAGGCTCACGCCTACTGCTTCAGTGACTCCATCCAGCCACCTCATTCTCTGTCGTCCCTTTCTTCTATTGCCTTCAATCTTTCCCAGCATTAGGCTCTTCTCCAGTGAGTCCTTCCTTCTCATTAGGTGGCCAAAGTATTTGAGTTTCAACTTCAGGATCTGGCCTGCTAAAGAGCAGTCAGGGTTGATCTCCCCTAGGACTGACCGGTTTGATCACCTTGCAGTCCAAGGGACTTGCAGGAGTCTTCTCCAGCACCATAGTTCAAAGGCTTCAATACTTTGGCGCTCAGCCTTTCTTATGGTCCAACTTTCACAGCCATACATTGCAACTGGGAAGACCATAGCCTTGACTATACACACTTTTGTTGACAGGGTGATGTCTCTGCTTTTTAGTGTGCTGTCTAGATTTGACATGGCTTTTCCCCCCAAGAGCAAGCATCTTTTAATTTCTTGGCTGCAGTCCCTGTCTGCGGTGATCTTGGAGCTCAGGAAAATGAAATCTGCCACTACCTCCATTTCTTCCCCATCTATTTGCCAGGAATTGAGAGGGCTGGATGCCATGATCTTGGTTTTCTTAATGTTCAATTTCAACCCAAGTTTTGCATTCTCCTTCTTCACTCACAACAAGAGGCTCTTTAGTTCGTCTTCACTTTCTGCCATTAGAGTGGTATCATCTGCATATCTTAGGTTGTTGATATTTCTCCTGGCAATCTGAATTCCAACTTTGATTCATCCCTACATACAAATGGCCTATTACTAAGAATGGTGGATGGCATTCTCCTTCCTCAAGTGACAAGCCATTGAAGCCATACAGTGCTTTTAGGAACTGCTGAAGCTGTGTGTTTTTAATATACAGCCTTTTTTAGCAATTCCTGAGAGAATTGTCCCAAAGGTGCTTTTTCAAGAGGCAACTGGACTTTCCTGTTTTTCTTTGAAGATATTTCACTTCTTCAGCTCTGAGCTAAAGAAGCTTCTTGGATAAGAAGCAAAATGTCTTCAAAGAAAAACAAGAATGTCCAATTGCCTCTTGGGACAACCATGACCTGGATAACTGAGAATTTCCATGGTTGTCCTGAGAGAATTGGCTTTAGCCTTCATGAGCTCGAGGAAGCACAATGATGCCCAGCATTTTTAGTAATAGGCTGTCTGTTTGTAAGTACAAGTTCTGACATAAATACAAATTTGAGTTAAAGATAGAGTTAGGAATGGAATTTGTCTTAACTCAGGGACTGCCTGTATGCTGCTGGACTCTACAGTCCAGCAGCATATTGATTTATTTTACTATTGCTGCCCTATATAGTTAGCTTGTACCTAAAGTTGGATGTGTATCTTGCTGTATTTCCAAACACTTTTTTGTTTGTGTTTTTTATTATGCTAAACTAACTCAGAAAAAAAATTGAATCGTGCAACAGCACTGAAAGATTAATACAACTCCAGAATTGTTAAACAATTTTAAAAAAGATCAGAGACAGGCCTAAAAATTATGTTAAAAACAACACAATTCCAGAAAAAGTACCAAATTGCTCAAAAACATTCTTTCTTGACCCCTAGTCAAATAATTAAATAATAAGATTTGCTTGATAGTGAGATGGTTGGCATATACATTTAAAAAATGAGTAAACATTTAATTTATCAATTAATAATTGATAAATTGTAGGACCACTTCAAATATTAGTAAAATATTTAAATCATTACAAGTGTTAATTAATAAGACCTGTATCTGCAGGAACCATCTTCCTGTCTCTTTCCCCATTTTGGTTCCAACTTCTCCCAATTTAAATCTTATTATCAGTCTATGTCTACCTATTCATAGTCTAATAGCTGGAGTTCATGAAAGCTTCTGCCTTTAAATAAAATGTGTTACATAAGGTTCTAACACACCCGTTCTGATTTTTTTGTCATCATAGAGTAACACAGCTCTCCTCCTACAATCTTTCCAATGTTATATAATAACTCATTTAGTCAACCCCCATGCCTGCTAAAATCCCTGATTTTATCCTTAAGAAGTTTTAAAATGTAGATATAGGATGAGTTTCCAACAAAATTATGTTTCTCTTCTGTCCTTCATGATGGACACAAAGAATCTCTTAGGTCATCCTAGTTTGAGTATACGTTGACTATTTACATCAGGCATGGGGAACTAAGGTCCCTTTATGACCTGTGGACTTAAAATCCCAGAATCTTTGAGGCAGATACACAAATTAAGTCTACTCTTATTTTTTTAATTGTCTCTTCTAAAAGCATTTGACTAATGTACAGAAGAACAAGAATTGTGATGTTGATCAACAAAGCTTGCAATATGCCAGTACTCCTTTTATGACCTTCAGTACCTCCATCTCCAAGCTGACAAGACCAAAATAGCACCCCCTCTGCTTTTATTTCAACATTGTGAGAAGAAAATATTGGGCAAAAGGCATATAATGCCTTTTGCAAAATTAGAGCCCCCTTTTCTCTCTTGAAAATGTATGGAGTTTTCAATGGAAAGGCTTGTATATCCTTGTGGTTGATGGATAGCAATGAAGACATCCCATGACCAATTTTAGAAAGATAGCCTTGGAAAAGGAAGTCTCCAACTTTCCTTTTTATGGGGAGGTTGTTGAAAAGGTGGTTGGGCTTCTGACCAATTTCAATCAGATTTCAAATCTGAATATAGCAATGAGACAGAGCTGATTGCATTGTCATTGATCTCTGTTGGGATGGGGATGATGTGGCTGTTCTAGTTTTTCCTTGATCCCTCTGAACATTTGAAGCAATTGATCATGGTATCCTTCTAGACCATCAACAGGGTATGGGGTTGCATTGATTCTCCTCAGTTACATGAGGGTGCAATTGCAATTGATACAAGTAGGTAGGGAGAGATGAAACCACTTATGGAGTTCTTCAGGACTCAGTGATCCCAACCCTTCTGTTTAAGATCTGTCTAAGGGCGCTGGATGATATCATCAATTAGTTTGAGGTTCATAGTGATCTAGTTGTCTTCTGTTAAGTATGCTAAAAAAAATAATCTCTTGTCAATACTTCTGTTCCAAAATAATCATTATCATGATTTCTATAATATATGCTTCAATGCTTGAATACTTTCCAAGAATCCTACTCCATGTAAAATGTTGTTGTAACTTCTGTATATGTTGTTGGCTTATCTTGCAAAAATCTGGAGATTCTAAGAATAGATAAGAGTTTTGATAACTGTACCTAGAGTGGTATTTGCGCATTCCCACCTATCTATCTTTTTGAGATTAGGTTTGCATGTATGAACAAGCTTACTTTTAATATCACAAGCTTTTTGATGTTATGTTCAGTGTAGTTTCATAATTTCAGTTTAGGATAGTAAAAAAATAACCAAACCAAATGTTAGTTGTATAAGCTTGCAGTATTCACAGAGTAAGATAAATAATTCATTGTTGTAAACTATTTTATTTATATCAAAGACAATCTAATGAGAATTGAAGCATAATATTTAAGAAGCCCCTTAACAGAATATTGGTGAATCATTTGGATTTTTTTTTATAGATGAGCAGAAATAATACATTGTATATGCTAAATATCTTTATCTTTAAGTGCAATAGACATTTAATTATATCACCTTTGTGTGGCCTTTTAGTATATTGCATTTGAAACCTTTGGGATTGTTGCTATTTTTAATTTCTTAATGTAATGTAAATCTCCATTTTTATTATAAAAAGTGGCTTCCCACAAACTGATGGATAGATGATGTGCTATGATAAACAATGCATTAATTTTATAGATCAAATTGCAAATATATACTGTTTTTGAAGTGGAATGCTAATGTTTATTTTTTCCCAAGAACCAACTGCTTCTAATATTCCAAGAAATAAAGGCTTTATTGCCTTTAACGGAAATGACTAATGTGACCTTGTGCATTCTCTGAAAGTCATTGGAAAGAGGAGAAGAAAATGATCTTAAAGTAAAACTGCACCAGGATTTCTTTCTGTAATGGGGTGATTGATGTTCTTTCATAATTCATCTAGTTGTGACATGTATACCTGCCTTTTCTTAGAATCTCAAGGCAGCATGTATGGCACTCATTTCTGCTGTTGTTTTTTTACATTCGCAATTATATGAGAAAGTTGGAAATAACTAGTCCAAAGTGGCTTAGTGGGCTGAAGGATGACTAGAAGCTCAGATTCTCCATTCTAAACCAACAAATTGTTAGAATATACTTTTTATACATTCTTCCAATGCAGATTTTGCAAAACAAATAAGCCAAACAATTTCATATACGTAGTCAGTCCTAGGATTTTATTTAGATTATAAGGATGACTAGATATAAGGTCCTGGCTTCTTCTGTCTTCCTTTTCTTTATGTATGATGATTAAAACCTTTTGATTGTAGCTTACTTGGAAGCCATGTTTAATTTCATGTTGACCTTCAATTTTTGGGATATATGAGTCAGGAATAAGGAAAATGACCATGACAGAAATATGCAGGATTCATTGTCTAGATAAAAAAGACACAAGTATTTCTTAAACACAGCGAGATAACATTTAGAAGAAGGTACAGAACAATAAGACTTTCAAGATTCTCTTGTTATGACCAATCTCCATAAAAGTACCGTAGCTTTTGCCTCCTTGAGAAGTTGATTGCCTGGTCTGGTCTGCCAAGAGGGGCTGAGAAAAAATATGATTTGTTTGTAGTTCATGGACTTGAGAAATATGCAAAACATTTTGTAGCGACATTTTCATGCATGGAATACAGACATGTGTAGATCAAAGAACATGACTCTGGAATATGCATATTAGAAGTAGAACCAGAATATGTATATTCTGAAACTAAATATTAAAATATAGGAGACAGTGGGAAAAAAGGCCAGACCATGATGGTATGCAGCTCACACTGCTATCAACTGAAAGATAAAGGGAGGGAAAGCATTGAGACGATTGAATGAGAAATCGATAAATGTGGACTATTGACTTATGCTACCTTGAATTCAAACGTGGTGGCAACAGTAGCAAATTGGAGAGGAACATACTGATGCTTGATCAAGGAAAAGAAGCATGTGGGCATGCTACCCTGAAATTGAAGAGCCACAGTGTCAAAGAGCAAAACAAAGGACAAAAGAATGCTGGTACAATCTGGGGAAGGGGCAGGTGGGTATGAAGTTAGAGAAGGACAAGGTGCACCAGCCTTTCTTGTACATGTTCTTCAACTCATTGGAACCTTGTGTCACAGATACCCAGAAGTTTTGATTTGGTTAGACAGTGAGCTGCCTGGAGCCAGCCCTGCCAAACTCTTGAGTACAATGAGTTTATTCCATGCCTGTAATAAAACACATTTTCTGTTTTGTATTCTATGGATGATCAGTCGCTGGCTTTACACATTGTAAGTCATTGTTATTTGCTGACAATGTGGTTATCCTAATTAGCATTCAAGGGGAACTATAAAAAAGGACTCGTATAGCAAGCGAAGCTGCCAAAATCAGCTTTTGATACATGTTGATGAAAAGAAATGTTTTCACAAATTCTGCCTGATATTCCCAATAGAGCAATAAAGAAAGAAAACAAAGCAGGTGAACAAGTAGATTATTTTACATACTGGGGATGTGAAATATGTATAACTGGTGCAGCACCACAAGTGACATATTGACTAAAAAAACCCTCCAACATAGGAATGGACATCTTGGACTTAATAAAAATCAGATAATAGAAATGGATCAATTGCATGCTGAAAATGACTCATAACCATATATACTAAAGCTGACTTTGTTCAAATTTCAATGGACCTACATAGAAAAGCAAAATGAAGTTTGCATTGCAATTAGAAGTCAAAAATATATTGAAGACTTTGTATAGAAGCATAATCCTAAATCTTAAAAGGGAAAGAGTATGGAAGGAACAAATTAAAACAGATATTAGCATGCCCCTATGAGATTCCCCTGCATGAGTGAGTCAGGTGTAGTGGCAATAAGCCTTAGTTTTTCAATCTGACTTGGTGTTGACTAACAATTTCTGGGACTAGACTAGGCCTAGACTAGACTAGGACTAGACTAGGACTAGACTAGACTAGACTAGACTAGACTAGACTAGACTAGACTAGAATAGAATAGAATAGAATAGAATAGAATAGAATAGAATAGAATAGAATAGAATAGAATAGAATAGAATAGAATAGGATTCTTTATTGGCCAAGTGTGGAATTTGTTTGGAATTAGTTTCGGTGAATAACCTCTCAGTGTACATACAAGTAATAGTGATAATCATGATCATATACAACATGAAAATACGTTCATCATAAATCGTGAAATACAACACTTCATCATAAATCATAAGATACAACACTTATTGATAGTCATAGAGTACTAGTTAAGCAAACAACATAAATCATACCAGGGTGCAAAAAACAATATAAATTGTAAGATACAAACAGCAAAGTTATAGTCATAAGAAGATAAGGAAAGATAATAGGAAAGATGAGGAGTATCATAGTAATACAGCTTTACTAGTATTTTGAAAGTGTTGCTAAACCATAATGTGGTTTATTTGATTTTTATTTAGCATATTCTTTGAATCTAACCAATGATCAGAACTTTCTTACCACTTTTGTTATCACTGCTCAAATGTCCCTCTTTGAGCCATCAACAGCACATTGAAATCTTGCACTCATAACACAAGTTCAAATATAGGGCAGCATGCAAGTTTCATTTAACAATAAATTTGAATAATCCTACAATCAGACAAAGGTGCCACTTAAAGTAAAGTCAACCAAAGTAAGAAACACCATATCTAGTCAGTAATGTCAACTACATGTTCAACCACTTAGTCCAACAGTAGACAAGATTTTTCTTCAGATTCAACATTCATCTTCTGGCATCCTTACGAGGTAGTTCTTTTAAACCATTCTGTTGACTTTCTCAATGGTTATTACATGCTGGTTGCAGAAATGCAGTTAAAGTAGATCTAGCATTATATAATTAACGCCATCCTTTAGCAGCAGCCTGATTCTATAGGTTATTAATCTTGGAGCCCATGGTTGGTTTTGTCTAGCTCTGGGGGGGAGGGGCGGTCTTTGAATACAATGGGAGCTAAAGTGGATAACAATTAAATTTCAGTTTTGGAATGCGTGATAAAAGTTTTTTAACTGCTATTATTCCTTGATTCACCATTCAGATTTAATAAGCTTTTCTTTCCCCTTTAATGTAAATGAGTTAGTGCTCAGGGAAATGAAGTCACTTCCCTGTTTATAGTTTGAAGGCTGTATTTTTCAGAAAGTGCAAATCTTCTTGCTGCTAAAACTTTGAATCCAAATAGGCAGAAATAGTTTTCATGCCTGCATGACTGATTCAGTTCTAGTTGAGGGGTGGGAGTGGAGGAGCTTTGACCACATTCTTGAAAAACGGCTGACTTGTTCCTCAAATCCATTTTCACATTTTGCAGCCTTAAAGAATAAAAATGACAAAGCAGAGCTTTAAAAAAAAAGCAACCAATGTTGAATGTTGATTTGCCGATAACAGTTGCCAAAAGTATTTCTTTCCTTTTGAGGTTAATATCACAAAGTTCCAGGGTCCACTGTTTGTGACTGTAAAGTTGACATTCTCACACAGTTTTTAAGAACAAAGTAAAAAGATTGAAAGTTAAGTCTACACAGCAATAAATGTATCCAACTTGCTTCTATCATAGCCTCCATTCCATTAACAAAATTTGACTAATTTACAGTAGCTCTGCTGTTCTTATTCATAAAAGCTTGTCTTTTAACAGAATTTGTTGGACAGCAAATGTTCAGCCAGACGTCTTCTATGGATTTGTTTTTTTTTGCTAATATTGAAACCAGGCAAACTTTCACAAATACTGCTAGTGGTATGGAAACTATACTGTATATAAAGGAACCATATGTATTTTTTCTATTTTTATCCTCCTTTAGTATTTTTTATAAACAACCCAAACATACCTAATACTCCTTCCTCTTCTTATTTTCCCCACAACAACTATCCTGTGAGGTATGTTGAGCTAAGAGAGAGTGACTGGCCCAAAGTCACCCATGGCTTCATGCCTAAGGTGGGACTGGAACTCAGTCTCCTGGTTGCTAGCTTGGTGTCTTAACCACTAGACCAAACTATATCCACATGTATGGATGGAATTACATTTTGTTTTCTTCTGAAAGATTTCTTCAGAATGTTGTTGGGCGTGTGGGGAACATCATTTAATTAGCTCTTTTCCTAGGGCTGCACTATTAAATAAGTGTGGTGTACTTCCAGTTTGTTTATATTTTCTGCAAGGTAATACTTTAATAACTGCCCTATTTTAACTGATGTCTTCCATAATCCATAAATTATATTTCTCTGTAAAAGCCTCTACTGAAGTAGATAATGAGTTTGAACAGCTGCTATTGTTCATTAGTGTTAGCCTGTTCTTGTGGAAACAGTAAAAACAGAAGCCCCGTTTTCTCTGCTGCTTCAGTACTAGCCTTGCAAAAAAATAAAAATGGGGGAAGAGATTTATTTATTAAATTATACTTCAGAAAGCAGTAATGGTGTGGTATGGTGCAAACCCATATGACAGGGCTTACAGGACCAAACTCAGCTGTAGTGTGGGAACGGCCAGAATTTGGTCTCCCAAGAATTTGGCTTTTGACCTTTCAGCCTTTCCGTGCTTTCCTAGTTGGGCCTCTCTGTAGCTTCAGTGAGGGCACACTCTCCTGGCTAGGAGGGGGGCCTGGCATGTGGGAGGTTTGGGAACGCTATGATAAAGACTTCACATGCATCTTATGCTATCTTGTTTTTGTGTGATCTCATAAGCACCTGAGTATCCAATTATTTCTGTGTATCCTGGTTGTGAGAGACTGATGTAATCTTTGTAATATTAGAGGTGAATAAAAGTTCAGCGGGCAGTGTACTCTCCAGAATTCTTTTGGAGACGAGGCTGCCCTGCTGGTTCAGGACAACTCTATCGACCCGGGTCTTAATTCTTTTCCCTTCACTGTAGGTTCTACTTGGGCTTCATTTTGCTGTTACTGTATTTGAGGCCCATCATTATGTTAACAATACACACATTATAATGGGGGAAAAACCCACTACAACAGTTGAGAGAGAAACAAAGTGTGGATTTTTTTATCTGGACTCTTTTTAGTTGGGTTTCAGTCCTGGTAATTGGTCAGAAACAGCATTGGTCGTTCTTGTAGATGATCTCTGGCAAGAGTAGGATGGAGGTAATGCCCTACTTGACCCATCAGCAGCTTTCAATACCGTTGACCCTGGTGTCCTTTTGGGATGGCTGCAGGATCTGAGGCTGGGTGGCACAGTCCTACACAAGTTTGGTTCCTTTCTCCAAGGCCATTCCCAATCAATGTTGATAGTGAATGAGAGATCCACCCACTTTTGGGGTGCTGTAAGGTTCGGTATTCTTTTTGCTCCTTTTTAACATCTATATGAAGCCACTAGTGAGATCTTTTGACATTGCAGGATGAGGCATCATCAGAATGCTTTATATCTGAACTTTATATCTCCATCACGGGTGATCTAAGTGTAATGTATTGGGATTTTACCTGAACTGTTTCACATATCTGTTTGAATGCTGCTTAAGTTTGCTCAATTGGTGTGTCTGTGTAGCGGTCACTGAGTAAGCCAGACTTGTCTCCAAGAAGATCATTGGATGATTTGAGGCGGGAATGGGTTCCTTTAAACCTATTGGCCGCCACCTAGTGGCCAACCATATAAATAGCTGCGCAGAAGCCTCTGTTTCACTTCTGTTCCTGTTTGCCTCAATAAAGCAATGTTCCTGTTTGCAACCTCTCGTCTCGCTTATTGCCAGCAAAGAACACGCTACACAACACTAAGTATTAATGTTGCTGACCTTTCCCAGATCATGCCAAGAGAGAGTGGGGGTCTGGATGGGGAACAATAGTCTTTAGCTGAACTCTGCTTAGTGCAAGTGGCTATGGGTGCATGGAGCCTTGGAATGTAGGAGTTTTAGCATCTTTAGTTGTGGATGAGGGTGCACTGCCCAGACAGACCCTGTGATCAACCTGGGGGTTCTCTTATATACACGGCTCCTGCTAAGAGATCAGGTAGCAGTCATGGCTAGGAGAGCCTTTGTGCAACTTCATGCTGCACCCTTTCCTGGATCATGAGGCTCAGTCAATGGGGGGATTCAGCTGGTTTGCACCACTTCGGCAGAACCGGTAGCTAGTTTTTTCTGGCCCAGGCCCAGAATGGACTTCCAGAAGCGGCATCCACACAGAGAACCGGTTGTTCACATATTTGAATCCCACCACTGGGCTCAGTCATGACCTGGTCATACCTCATTTAGACTACTGCAATGCACTCTACATGGGGCTACCCTTGAAGAATATTTGGAATCTACAACTGGGATAGAAGACAGTTGTATGGACAGTTCTAGGCAGGAAAAGAAAAAAGAAAAGAAAAAAGGCAAGGAAGGATACATCAGTGAATACTTTAAAAAAAACCTACCCCAGATAAGGTTACTTATATAATATAAATTTAAAAACTGGTTTTGACAATAACATATCACATTACTCTTTCAAAATTAGTAATATTGAAATAATAAGCAGAACATACCATGTCTGATTATATTTTTTTAGAGATAATAGTATGTTTGATTATTGCAGCCAATATAAAAAATGCAGGTTATAACACCACCAACAAGATAGAGGTTATCTAATTTTTGTTATGCTGTGAACCACTAACATCTAAAAAAACAGAGCTTTCTTATTATCTTGCTATCACAAATTTAGGAATCTGCAGTTATTAATTTAATAAACTAAATTGAAACCTTGAAGTGCAGTGATTTCGAAATGTAACACAATGGGGAAAAAGTCCCCTTGAGCTGGATGACATTTCTTAATAATGAAAGGTTAGGAAGTTACTTTTACTTAGAGAACTGAAGTTAGAAGTGGCTTAATATTCCTCTGGAGTGTGGACAGTGAAAGTATCGGTGCATAAAAATAATTTATTTCTCCTATATAAGCATTTTTCCCTTTTAATATTGTTTATATGGTACACAGTTTGATAATTAAAACAATTTCCTGGACTGTACTACTTAAGACTCCTCAGTTGGAATCCTAAATTCACTAGCAACACCTATTAGAACAGATTTGAGGTAATACAGTTCTGTAGCCAGAAACAACCTGATCTAAGTACTGTATATTCCAATGTAAAAATAAGCCATGGTTATGGACATTGTTTTGATAAAAAGGATTCAATAGAAATTACCCAGTATTTGTCCCAGTATTTTAAATACAATTACTGTACAGCTAAGGTACTAACCTGCATTTTCTCCTCTTTGCCTAGTAAGGTTGTCTATTTGTAAAGCCCAAAGGACAGTCAAACCAGGCTTGTCTCTGCCTGATCTTGCAAACTCTGCTCTGTGACGCATGGGATCCAGATTATCCTTCCTGTTCTGCCTACAAAAGCCAAAGAACAAAAAAAGGAAAAAAAAGGCTAAATCAAAGGCAGCATAACAAATGCAACAATAATTGTCTCCATGTGAAAACGCTGCTTATATGGAATCCATTACTGAATGTGGATCATAAACAATCATATTCTCTGGTCTTTAAAATAATAGTAATAAAAAACAAATAAAGGCTTAGACATGACACATTTCATCAAACAACCTTTTGGTGTTTTGTACATAGGTCTTTCCTAGAACATTTGATGAGCCTTTTTGGCAACAGTCCAAGCACAGTAAATCCAAAATTCATAATAAATTGACGTATTCCATATTTTTCAAATATCACAGTCATACATTAAGACCAGTAAATCTTAAATGCCTCCTAAGAACCCAATCCCTTGTGAGAATATTCAACCATTTAGAAAAAGGTCTTCAAACTCGGCCTTTTTATGACTCATGGACTTCAACTCCCAGAATTCCTCACTTAGGCCCGCTGGCTGAGGAATTCTGGGAGTTGAAGTCCATGAGTCATAACAGGGACAAGTTTGAAGACCCCTGATTTAGAAGCTATGAAAGGGCATGATTAAAATATTTTTGCTAAAATATATTCAAATATATTGCATGCCTTGTAAAAGAATGTCATTTTTTTTTGTTAACAACCCCAATAGATCAGAACAATAATTTTGGATCAATTAGCCTCGTTTTAAGATTTCAGAAAACATATTTGATTGTACAAGTATCCTTAAGACCATTTGTTCAGTGACCATTGAAAGTTACTACCATGCTGAAAAAAATGACTTATGACTAATCCTTACACTTATGACTATTTATGTATAAAATTTATTAGCTGCCTATCTTACCATAGGGTACTTCTGGCTGGCCATTGCAGCATCCTGTGGTCATGTGATCAAAATTTGGGCATGTATTTACAACATTTGCAGGGTCCCAGATTCACATGACTGCTATTTATGATCTTGCCAGCCAGTTTCCAACAGTGTCCAAGGCAGAAGCCAGATTTGTAGTAAAAAAAAAAGGTTTGTAAATTTGACGTCACTTTATGACCACCTCACTTGGTAATGAAAGTTCTGCTCCTAATTATGGTCATAATTCACGGGCTCTCTGTACATTAAAACCTGAGGCAATTTAATCTGTATTTTAGGAAATTCCAGCAATCTGTTCCAGATTCTTCATATATTGTCCATATTTATTTAGTATTTTTCAATTTTCAAACAAACTGACTTGTTGGCTTAGCTTTCTAAAAAGCTTTCTCTAATACATTTAGAACCATATAGATTACTGCAACAACAATGCCTCTGTTGCATGCAGAGCACAATGGGTGCTTTAAATGAAGGTATTACCAATTCAGCTATTTTGAGTGAGTTATAGTTGTTGTTTTTCATTTCAAAGGTTTTAAAAATATCATTAATCATGAGACCATTACAGGAGTTGTACCATTTTCTACCTACACTTTTGAAAAAAAAAACCCTTGCCATTTTTAGTTAAGAATTATTTCAGGGAGTCAATTTCTCAGAATAGGGATCAGATTTTAATTTCCTATTCAATATTGTCCAAAGATATCTAAATTCAGTGCTAGAAATACAACAGATTTCCTATTGTCCTTAGAACAAAATATTTACTGAGATTTCATAGATGCTTTACTCTGTTGTCATCCTCATTTCAGTACAATAAAGAGGATAACAAATATAACCAAATAATATCACTGGAAATTAGGAAAATTAAAACTGCCATTTTAATATGAAAATCCTAGCCTTAAAAGAGAGAGACTTGCAGTTTGACCATTCCATAGTGATATAATAACTAACATACCAATTTATTTAAAGCGTCTAAGTGGAATCAATCTTGAGTAAATACTCATTTTCACAATATTTATTCCTCCCCATACACTCATAAATCCTCTTAGTTAAAAAAAAGCCTGCAGTGTCATCAGTTTTCTTTAATAGCTGTCCAGTTATTTTAAAGTACAATAATATTTTAAAGGATTTTAGGTTTTGTCCATGTTCATGATAATATTTCTCATTAGGCCAAAATTATTGGATTTCTTGGGAGAAAGATAGTTGCCAAGGTATCATGCCTTCCTTTGACTTGGTATGTCTACCATACATAAACATATAAAAGTGGGGGGGAAGGGTGGCTTTTTTTTCCTCAGCAGGGTTATAAATAGAGCTCTCTGGACAAATCTTTCAGATGTTCTCCCACTTTTTTGCTACCCAAAGTGAGGAAGCTCGAATGCCAAGCCTGCCATCTCCTTGATCTTAACAATTCCTGAAGTGCTCCATTTCATTTTATTTATTTGTATCCACCTGTCAGGTCCTCTTCTGGGTGCCCTGCCATTCTTTTGGAGGGGGAGCATTCTTTTCTGAAGGAGCATTCTTTGCATGCTTTTGCTTTTTCTGTAACCGCATGGGAATTAGGGAGAAGGATCGTCTTTGGAGATCAGAAGGAGATCCCTTTCAGCCGGTTGCAGTCTGACTCCAAGGTCGCTGTGCCCTGATGATGATCCATTATAAAGCCTGTACCTCAGAGCTCTCAAAATAACCTTGTGGCACTGTATTGGCTGCCGATGGACTGGTCAGGGGTGTTGGGTTTGGAATGGAAGAATTGCCTTGTGCTTTGCGCAGGACTGTTAGATTTTGCCTGACTGTACTGCAACTACTTTCTCTCAGTAAAATTTGTACGAGACAAGGTACGAGGTACTAAATAAAGATATAACAGTCCAGGAAATTATGGAAGCCATTAAAAAACAAAAAAGTAAAAAAAGTGTTAAGGAATTTGTTGTGCAGAGGTCTCCTTGTGCTACCAAAGAGTTGCACAGACAAGGAAGGGTACTGAGAGCAGTAAGAGTCACACACAGGAGTACACTGAGTTGTAAAAGCAAAAAGTATTTTACTTTGAGGTGGTGTAAAAACAAAAATGCATAGTCAAAAATAAACAGTCCAGGTCATAAACAATAGCAACAGTCCAAGGAGTAATCCAAACTACAAAGTCTTCTTACCAGTCCAGAGGTCAATACACAGTTCAGGTTTACAACAGTAGTAAACCAACAGCAGAGCAAAAACAGTAATAGTAGAGATCAGTGAATTCAGAGAGAGAGAGAGAAGCTACGTTCCTAGCTTCCTCTTATGGCCATGAGAACACTTACACACCCATTGGCCAATTAACAACTTAAAGACATAGCATTATGGTTAATATATTTTCAACCCAACATTGTAGGCTAACACCATATGCCTAACATTCTCCCCTTTGGGTAGAATAATATATAACTCTTACAATCTTATGCACATTCTTTCACAATTAGCATTGTGTTGCACAGCACTTTGTACCTTCGTAAAATGGTCTGCAATATTTACATCAGATGGGCAATACTCTAGCTGTATTAATTTGTCTTTGACACATTGTCTGACATTTAAATAACGAAGATCAGTATGTTTGGATCTTGTTCTTACTGCAGCATTATTAGCCATCTTTATCGCAGCCTGATTGTCCTCATATACAATGAATGGATCATTTACATTTAAACCCATATCCAACAGTAATTGTTTGTACACTAGCAGTTCTGTACATAACACTGATAGACATGAAAATTCAGCCTCCATTGTAGATAAGCTTATGTGTTTTTGTCTAATGGACTTCCATCCAATCAAAGAATCACCCAACATTACAGCCAACCCTGAAGTAGATTTACGAGTGCTTGTATCAGAGGCAAAACTCGCATCTGCATATGCAGTGAGGATTAACTCACGATTTGGCTCTAGATATAACGAGTAGTGAATAGTCTGCTTCAAATACCTTAATACTCGTTTAGCTGATTGCCAGTGTCTAACAGTTGGATTATTGTTGTACCTAGCTAATTGGTTTACACAGTAAGAAATATCAGGTCTAGTCCAATTACTAAGATACATAAGACTTCCTATCAAAGATTGGTACATAGTCTTATCAAATACAGGACTCTCAACATTAGTGTCCTTAAAATCCATAGCCATCGGAGTTTTTGCTGGTTTACACATTTCCATATTGTATCTCTTTAATAACTGAGATATTTTACTGGCTTGCGACACCTTAAAACCCCTATTCGTTTTCACAATATCTAACCCCAAATAGTGGCTTATTTCCCCAAGATTCCTAATTGTGAATTTATTTTGCAATCTTGAAATGATGGTTTGTGCTTCTAACTCAGTTTTTGTTATTATTGCAATATCATCTGTGAATAATAAAAGAAAAGATAATGCTCCGTTGTGTTCTCTTCTAAACAAACAAGGATCAGCATTACTGGCTACAAAACCTATTGCACTCAACTCATTAACTATACATTTATTCCACTCATAGCCTGATTGTTTCAATCCATAGAGGCTTTTCTTTAACTCCCAACAATCGTGGTCTCTATCATTGGTCAATCCTGGTGGTATTCTTAAATAAATAGTATGTTGCAATGGAGCATGGAAATATGCAGTTTTATTCTTAAATAAATAGTATGTTGCAATGGAGCATGTAAATATGCAGTTTCAACATCTACATGGTTAACCATATATTAGGTTTTTAGTACAGGTTTGGGCCCATAACCAGTGTTAAGGAATTTGTTGTGCAGAGGTCTCCTTGTGCTACCAAAGAGTTGCACAGACAAGGAAGGGTACTGAGAGCAGTAAGTGTCACACACAGGAGTACACTGAGTTGTAAAAGCAAAAAGTATTTTACTTTGAGGTGGTGTAAAAACAAAAATGCACAGTCAAAAATAAACAGTCCAGGTCATAAACAATAGCAACAGTCCAAGGAGTAATCCAAACTACAAAGTCTTCTTACCAGTCCAGAGGTCAATACACAGTTCAGGTTTACAACAGTAGTAAACCAACAGCAGAGCAAAAACAGTAATAGTAGAAATCAGTGAATTCAGAGAGAGAGAGAAGCTACGTTCCTAGCTTCCTCTTATGGCCATGAGAACACTTACACACCCATTGGCCAATTAACAACTTAAAGACATAGCATTATGGTTAATATATTTTCAACCCAACATTGTAGGCTAACACCATATGCCTAACAAAAAGTTCTTTTGATTAATCTTATGGAGTCAAGAGTCACACTTTCCTGAGAGGATCAGCTGGGGCAGGTCATTACACCACCTTTATTACTTTTACAAATATAACTCCAGGTGGTGAACATATCAGCACACTCCTCCTATTTTCTCCATAATGACATACCTGTGAGGTGAGTTGGGCTAAGATGGCCCAGGGTCATCCAGCTGACTTTCACGCTTAAGGTGAGGCTCGAAGTCACGGTCTACTGGTTTCTAACCTAGCATCTTAACCATTAGACCAAACTGGCGCTCTCATTTCCTGGATGCTTGTTCTCCCACTTCCTGTATTGGATTATCGACTGCTACAAAAAAACAGAAAAGTCAGCAGTCCTCACAGCAAGGCAAAAGCACTTGTCAAAGCTGAGGGAATGTAATCTGAAAACAAACACCTGTTCCTGGCGAAAGCCCCTCCTCATGGTGTCTCCTTAAATTCTACTCTTCAGGTGAACCTTGTGAAGAGGGGCGGGGCGCCCTGCTCCCAAGTAGTCAGGTCACCCTGCACTGCCCCTGCCTTCTCTCCATTTTTCTTACTCAGGGATTAGGTGGGAGAGGCATTTACTCATCTCTGCAGCTCCGCCGCTCTTCTGCTCTGCTGCCTGGCCTTTCCATCTCCTCTCCGCTTCCTCGGTCAGCCTGCACCCTCCCTTCCTACCTGCCTACTCTTCTGAGGCCCGAGGGACCTGGGACTACCTCCTCCTCATTCTCAGGTCGTTCCTCATGAGCCATAGGGACTGCACCGGCTTCATCTCCTCCTCCTCCTTGGACCCGGACTCCGATGGGGCCATGACAGTGACATTATAGCTTTGAACAGTCACTAAGCGAATGGCTGTAAGTCAAGGACTCCCTATATGCTCCTCTATGGTTGTGTGTAACTCATGTGAATTTATATTGGTGACAAACTGTCCTTAAACTTCAACCACCATGACAAATGGTGTTGCTGAACAGGTTAATATTAATAACTTCCTTTTCTCTCCTTCTAGAGCCAGCAAGCCCCAGATGTCTGACAAGATGTCAAGTTTTTTGCACATTGGAGACATTTGTTCTTTGTATGCAGAGGGTTCAACAAATGGATTTATCAGCACTTTGGGGTAAGAGGAGCCACTTTCTTACACTGTACAGAATATATTTATTGAGCTGTCATTTGAAAAATATGGGACTAGTCATCTAATAGTGTAGGCCAGTGGTTCTCAATCTGTGGTCTGCGAACCCTTGTGGTCCACGATGTCACAGGGGATCCGCGAAGGCTTGAAGAAATGTTATGATTTAAATCTTGAGTTAAGTCTTGGGGGTCTGTGGCCATGGTCTGTGGCCATAGAAGGTATTTAAATAGTGAAGAAAAGGTTGAGAACCACTGGTGTATCCCATCATCCAGAGTTTAACAGTACTGGGTATCTCTTTTTTCCCCCTACAGCCCTAAATCCTGGGTTAAGAAGTTTCCCAGGTGAGTGAATACATTTCAGCCAAATCTAACAACCCCTCCCTCTTACTTTCCTTAATTTTTGATCCTCTGAGGATGGTCTTAAAGGGATATCAAAGAATGGAACTATGTTGCTTTATATTCAGGGTGAAGAATTGGGAAAGAAGGATGTTTAGAAGGGGTTCTGAAAGTAATGAAGATGGTGCACAGTGGGGGTTTTGTTGATACTTTATCAACCTGAGACAAATTTTGTAGACTTGATAGTAATTATGAGCAATCTTTTTTCAGTAAACTTGGAACTGTGTAAATGGGAGGGATTTATTTATTTACATCAGCCGACTCCCAGTGATTGTGGGCAGTTTATAGATGACAGCACTCAGGACAATAAAATAATATATAGTGATAGAAATCAAAGAATGAAAGATGGCAACAAGCAAACCCAACATTTCCAATATGGGATCTTTAGTCACCCTCACCAAGAGCCTGAATGAAGATCCAGATCTTCAAGGCTATGCAAAAACACCAGCAGGATGGGCACCACCTGGATCGGTGGGAGAGGGCAGGTGCTGTTACATGTCCCAATAGATGGCATTGGTTAATTGAAGGAACCCTGGCCATGCCAACTTTCCAGGATCAAATTATCTGGGCAGATACTAGGCAGTCCTTGATTTACGACCACAATTGAGCCCAAAATCTCTGTTGCTAAGTGAAACATTTGTTAAGCCCCATTTTACGATCTTTCTTGCCAGAGTTGTTAAGGGAATCATAGCAGGTGCTGGTGATGACCTATAAAGCCCTACATGGCTTGGGTCCGGGATATCTGAGGGAACACCTGCTGCCGGCATCAAGCTCCCTTCGTCCAGTGCGCTCCCACAGGGAGGGTCTTCTCAGGGTCCCACCGGTAAGAGATTGCCGGTGGGTAACACCCAGGGATAGGGCCTTCTCAGTGGGGGTGCCTGCCCTTTGGAACCAGCTGCCAGTGGAGCTGAGGACTGCCCCCGACCTCCGATCATTCCGCCGGGGCCTGAAGACTTGGCTCTTCGAGCTCTCTGGCCCAGGCTGAGGATTAATTTATTTTAATTGGGGTTTTATTTATACAGGGATAAATTTAATCTTTTTTAAACTTGGTTTTTTAACTTTTGTATTTTTGGTTTTTAATTACCCTGTAAACCACCCTGAGTCCTCCGGGAAAGGGCGGTATATAAATGTAATAAAATAAATAAATAAATAAGTCAGTAACATGGTTGTTAAGTGAATCTGGCTTCCCATAGACTTTACTTATGCCTACTCTTAGGAGTTTGGTAGTGAGTTTGTGTTGAAATTATTTGGTGAATTGTGCAAAAGCTATGGCTTATTTTAATTTACTGAGTAAGACAGAATGGCCTGGATTTTAGGTTGAATCAAAACTGTAATAACTGTGCTTAATTAGACTATATCAAAATTAAACAAACCACATTGTGGCTTAGTGTGATATTTGAACTCAGTATTGGCTGTGTGTGGATTTTGTATTATGAACAGATGATGAACACATACAAACAGGGAGCCTTGGCTCATATACTGTATCACCTCTCTTCTTCAACTCCATTTTTAGCCTGCATTGCCCATACCTTGCAAATATTCCTTGAACCTGCCAAACTTTGTTTTTTGCTTGCAATGAACCAGTCTCAACCTGTAGGTTATGAAACTGGCTTGTTTAAACAAGTCATATGGCAGTTAACATGAAATGAAGTACACTTCTGTCAAAATGTATATTTTCCTGATAACTATGATAGGAGTGGTAGGATAAACACTGATACGAATGCTTACTATAAGTTATTTTCATACTAAGATTTGGTTTCATGCCGCATCTAGACATGCAGACTAGATTCTGAGACTGCTGGGTTTCCCTAAAAGCTTAAGACTTCATAGTAAGGGAAGCCAGGAAAGGGGAGAGAAAGATATGGTTTTTAAATATGACAGAATATGTATATATAAACAGACTTTGTTTAAGTGGTACTTTTGAGAAGTGATTTATATAGTGTACATATAGTTTATACTATATTAGCTACTAACTTTCCTTTAATATAGGAAGCATTCTTTGCTTCCTTATAGAAGACAATAAATAATATAAAATGTTAATTTTGATAAGGAACTGGCAGTGTTTTCCTGAAAATAATTAGACAATAAAAAGGGATCAGAGAAGCAACAAATCTTATACAAAAAAATTTTTTTTACAGATGGCCTCAAACTAACTCTATTGCATGCTAATTACAAAAAGAAGAACAGCATTGTTTTTCTTATACTTCTATGTTGCTTTTCTGGCAATGATTTCATTGGATGATTTAAATATTAAACTAAGAAATAAGTTACACAGAGTAATACATTTTTTCCTAACCTTTTCAGAAGCAAATAGCATTTAGTTTCTAGATCTATATTTCTTCAGCAGAACAAAATGTCAACTGTAACAAGATACAATGTATATTACCCAGGACCTTAAAAACACACACACAACAGTAACAGCAACAATTCTTGGTTAAATTCAATAGACGTTGCCAGGTGGACAATCTAAAAGTGTTTATGTGCACATGTAAAAATAGAACATATAAATTATAATAAAATTTCACAGACCTACTAAATTGCCACATTTTAGAGAACCTTCAAGCAATAAGAAATGTAGTACATAGAATATAAATTTCCAAAATGGAAGTATTGTTGTCACAAAATTCTCTAGATGAAGCATTATGGAGAAAAGGCTGAGTTTCTTTGGACATAGGAATAGCCTGATTTTTTTTTAGCTCGGAGCATATGTATCCAGGATTGGAAACTGAGACTCTAATATCCCATACAGCTCAAAACCAGTTTTGATTCACAATTGAATAAGAAAGCTTTAATGAAAATGCTAGTTGTTGATGACTACAGTGTTCTGTGCTTTAGCAGATGGTAGCGCCTACCTTGGCCGAACTTAGAAGAGAAGAATATTATTGTTACTATGAGAATGGGAGTATTCCAGGAATGTTAGCCAGACTGGGAAAGTGAAAGGAATATTTTAGAAGAAGACAATGGCAAATCACTTCTGCATTATTGCCAAAAAAAATCTATATAGATGTATCTATGTAATCACCTGGAATTGGGCTTGACTCAAAGGAGTTATTTGTTTACAGTATTTTTAAGTACCCTTTACAAAAGAGTGGACAATGCCAACATACCATATTCCATTTATTTATTTATTTTATTTTATTTTATTAGATTTCTATACCGCCCTATTCCCGAAGGACTCAGGGCGGTTTACAGGGCAGCATAAAATACAATATAAAAGATAATATAAAATTAAAATAAATTAAATTAATTAAGCCCAACAATTAAAACAATATTTAAAAAGCTAAAACCCCTTCAGTCCAGGCCTGATAAATCAAACCGGTGGCACCCTAAGGAGGGCCTCTCTATGGGAGCGCACAGGACGATGGGAAGTTGATGCTGGCAGCAGGTGCTCCCTAAGATAATCCGGACCCATGCCATGTAGGGCTTTATAGGTCATCACCAGCACATTTATTAAACATACTTAAATTATTGAATTATACTTCTCTGTAGGCAACTCTACTGTTATTGTAAAGAAGAAATGAAGCACTTGAGAACTGAAAATGAATAGATGAAGAAAGTTATAGGGAACTGAGAACCTTCTATTGAGAAAGCAGGAAGGAAATCGTTATAGACGTTACATCTGCTTTATCTGCAGCTAGAAGTAGTTATGAGATAAATAGAGAAGTTAAATAAAATTGTGAATGCCTTCCCAAGATCTTCAAGTATTAACTACATGAGCCATTGTGATCACATAGATATTAATAACTGCCTCCATTGTGTGAGCAGAACCGATTTGGTATTAATTCTTGGGTAGTTTTATTAAGCTTCAATTCATTTCAAATTTTACTTGATGCTTTTGCTGGAAAAAGCTGCTGTGTTGAACTGTAAGCTACTGCTTAGCCTGTGTATGAATATTTCCCAATTCTTAGGCAATACCCAGTATCTGATAGTTGGTGCTCAGAAAGAGTTTTAAGCATGTGAGAAAAGATAACTAGAATAATGATTAAATGGCTAGGATGACATGCAGTCTTAGACTAACTAATGTTATATTAGTAGTCCTGAATCCTCAGTATTTTTTAAAAAATACCAGAATAGTATTTAATATGAACAATCCTCCCAAATATTGTTGTTGTTGTTAGTTGCGAAGTCATGTCCGACCCATCGTGATCCCATGGACAACATTCCTCCAGGCCTTCCTGTCCTCTACCATCATCTTCCCAAATATTAAAAAACCTCAGTGTGATATATACTTATTCCTATATTACATTAAAGTTAGAAACCTGCAAGAGATTACATGTTAGAACTCATGAACAAAGAAAATGGACTAAGTTTAATGTGTTTTTATATCCAAGTAATAAACCTAGTTGCCATTAATACTATATACCCAATTTTGATTTTCTTTCTATAGTCCCAGAATAATAATTCTTTGCCTATGATCTTATTTCTGATGAAGGTGAATCTACCCCTCTTTTAGAATTAACAATCTGTTTGCTATAGTTTCAGAAAACTGTAAGATAAACTTTGACTTCATATTTCTGTTCTCTCGTTTTCTATATGCATTCTTTGGGGGACAGAGTGGTGTGTTACAAGGAATTAGGGTTTTCTTTAATAAGGTATATAAGTGAGATGATACATCAGTTAACATTCTCTCTTCTGTATAACTGGAATCTGGCATTAGATGACATCTGGTGTCACACAGTGTCATTCCAGGTGCCAATCATGTTCTATTTCACTGTATAAGACCAGTACTGCTGGGCTGAGGTCAGAGATTTACTTCTTTCTGGGCTTTAGATCACAAAACTATGTTGTAAACTTTCAAAATTTTGAAAGCCATATGATTCCACCAAGAAAACTACCCACTGAGGTTTGGGGTCTTCTTTGTTTTGCTTGCTACAAATGATCTAGCAAGTAGCTAAATCAGTGGAGGTTTGGGACTTTCTTCATCATAGGATAAGGTTGTCAAAAACTGAATTGAAATGAAGTAAATTGGCTGTGCAAACTTGCAAAAGATCAATTTGAAATCCAGCTGAAGACTATATATAAAAAAATAAATTATCCCAGTGTATTCCTGTAAAAGAGCCAACTGGGCAATGACTTGGAATGTAAACTTTTTTATTTTAAGTCCCTAGTTCAGGGGTCTTCAAACGTTGCCCTTTTATGACTTGTGAACTTGTGGACTTCAACTCCCAGAATTCCTCAGCCAGCCCCTGCCCTAGTTCTGCCTCCTAATCATACCTGATTGCCTCTCTGCTCCAGCTCCCACCAGAGCCAGCAGAGATGGCATGATCCAAGTCCTACCTTTAGACAATGATATAGACATTGTGCCTTCTCTATATCTCTGTGCCTGTCCTGGAGATCCAATGGGTTCTGACCCTTTTGGTCTTTTCCAAGTCATTAAAGATCTGGATATTCTAACAAGCATTTGGGCCAAAAGCTTGAGTAAAGCCAGCTGCCTGCTTTTAAGTTACTTCAATGAGTAAATGAGGATTTTTGGATAAGGGTTATGAATTGTATTTTTATCTATTGTTTCTGAGGTTTTTTTGGTAGCTGTCTAGAGTTACTGTGGTGTGATGGCAGCTCAACAATTATTTAAATAAATAAATGTAGTTCAAAGTGGAACTGCCATTAATGAGTCAGAAGGAATGCCTGGGAGCCAAAACAGAGAGGTCTCTTGTAGCTTGTAAACTAAATTCTTCATCTCGGCAAAGATCAGCCTCATAATCTACTGGAAGTTTCCATATTTATACAATGAGACCCACCAGATGTTAGAGATAGCCAAGGCCATGCTAAATTTCACTTAAAAGCATGGAGGCAACCATAAACCTACTGCCAAACTGCCTCCAGCCTGCAGTATATAAGGTTTATTTTTCTATTTTCAGAATTAAATTACAAAAACAGTGAAATGTATGTACACACACTTCTCTCGCTGGATCTTCTGCTTTTGACTTGGCCCAAATTACTTCCAGAAGCAAAGTTTATTTCTAGTCTTATAATATGTGCACCTATAGTGATGTTTATTTAGAGGAAGTAGGTTGCTCTGAGATAAGACAGTATCTGGTTTCCTAGGAGTTAACAAACATGAATATCAGTCAACACATGTCATTTCTTGTGTATATCTATACAGCCAATGGGTTGCCTTGTCAACAGCCTTTTCGATGTAGAAGTTAGTCGTACGGAAGCTTTTGTAATGGCTTAATGACAAATGATGATGTTTTTTACAAGTTCTATATTTGGAAGCTTTATAAATATATAAACATATGAATACACATACATACACACACACACACACACACACACATATATGAGGGATGCGGTGGCTCAGTGGGTTAGGAAGCTGAGCTTGTTGATCAGAAGGTCGGCAGTTTGGCGGGTCAAATCCCCAGTGCCACATAACAGAGTGAGCGCCTGTTGCTCGTCCCAGCTTCTGCCAACCTAGCAGTTTGAAAGCACGTAAAAATGCAAGTAGAAAAATAGGGACCACTACAGTGGGAAGGTAACAGTGTTCCTTGCGCCTTTGGCGTCTAGTCATGCCAGCCACATGACCACGGAGATGTCCTCGGACAAGCGCTGGCTCTTCGGCTTTGAAACGGAGATGAGCACCGGCCCCTAGAGTCGGAAACGACTAGCACGCATGTGCGGGGGAACATTTACCTTTACCTTTTATATATATATATATATGTAAAAATTTTTGGCTTCTAACAAAGAATAAAGGGAGACTAAGCAAGTGTATTCTGAATGCTTAACAAACATTTAACATACACACACACACACACACACACACACACACACACACACACACATATATATATATATATATATATATATATATATATATATATATATATATATATATATATATATAATTTGTATGTACTTTGAAGGAAAAGCTGTTTAGCATAATAATATGTTAAAAAAGAGGGCATTTAAGCCAATACCTTCTATAGTCACTTGCATAAATGTTTCTGGTTATAACTGGTCATTTTGCTATCAGTAATTTATGTAACACTTTCTAGTACAGCACTTACCCTGACTCAGTTTGTTTCTACATGGTGATGATAGTTTAGCATGGTTTATGGTTTTTGATGAGATGATGATGAGTTGGAAGGGACCTTGAAGTCCAACCCTCTGCAGGAAACCCTGTACCATTTCAGAAAAATGGTTGTCCAATCTCCTCTTAAAAACTTCCAGTGTTGGAGTACCCACAATGTCTGGATTTATTGTTCTAACTGTCAGGAAATTTCTCCTTAGTTCTAGATTGCTTCTCTCTTTGTTTCCATCCGTTGCTTCTTGTCCAGCCCTCAGATGCTTTGGCAAATTGCTTGACTCCCTCTTCTTTGTGGCAACCCTGGAGATATTGGAACACTGCTATGATGTCACCCCTCACCCTTCCTTTCATTAAACATGTAATTATGCAAACTACCTTCTGCCTGTAGACTTGTGCCACTCATAGGTGATCATTGCTGGCTTCCACAGGGTTCCCATGGTATTCTTGCTACCCAAAGACAGACAGATAAAACCCATGATTATGATTTCAAGGGAATTGTAGGTTGATGTATCTGTTACCACAAATGCAGAACTATTTATTTACACAGATGGCCCCCATGTGCTCGCTGTGTGCGAGGGCTGATGGTGTCAGGCAGCAGCCATTCCAGCCCCTGCCTCACCTTGCCTTCCCCACCCAGTCTGCCGTGACCACCGCAGCCATGCCCACCCAATTGGCCACACCCACCCGGCACCCAACAATACATAAGTGGGTTTTGGGTTGCAATTTGGGCACTCGGTTTCTAAAAGGTTCGCCATCACTGGTATAGGTTCTCCTGCTTGAGCAGGCGGCTGGACTAGAAGATCTCCAAGGTCCCTTCCAGCTCTATTCTATTCTATTTTTGAGGAACACAAATGAAAATAAGAGTGATAGAATGCAGTGTCCGGGGAAAGCCAGATAGTTCAGCTGCTTTTCTAACTTAATCTTGGATGACTTATTTTTCTTTCCTTCTTCAAAGAGATCTTAAATTGGTGTCTGAAAAATACTAGTTTGGTAATTGAAATGTTAATTCTGTTTTCCATTTTTGCTCATTGCAGACTTGTTGATGACCGATGTGTTGTACAACCAGAAACAGGTGATCTTAACAGTCCTCCTAAAAAATTCAGAGGTAAGACATTCAATTGTATCTACCTTTAAGCATTGAAATGGCATTTCTCTGCAGGCAGATAAAGAAAATTAATGGTTTTACTGTATTTTATGTTATGGAAGGTAAAGATGTTTTGTCACTTTTCATGGAGTTTTTAAGGCCTTTTTTTAATCACATGTACTGAAGTTTTTCCCATTACAGGAAGCATTGTACATTCGTTCCCCTTTTTATTTCTATGCTTAACTATGCTGACAGCTATCCTAATGGCATTTCCTCACCACCAAATCAAAGTGGTGTCCATCATCTTTGAGTCATTCATGTACTGAAAAGTCTATTAAACAATTCAATTTTCTTCTTAAAAACCTCTACAGATGGAGCACCCACAGTGCCCCTACATAGACTACTCCACTGTTGTATATATCTTATTATCGGAAAGTGTTCCCTTATATTTAAATGCTATATTTAAATATACCTTATATTTAAATAGGTAGCAACCTATATCCATTATTTCTGGTTTTAGTTTCTGTAGCAATGGAAAATAGTTTCTGTCTTCTCCATGGCACCCTGCAATGTTCTTGAATGCTGATATAATGTCTCTTCTTAATCTATAAAGTTCATACATACATACATACATACATACATACATACATACATACATCTTCTTTCCTTCTGACTGTCCTTATAGAGTAGGCCCTTACATCCCTGTAATGTCATCATTGACATCTTCTGAATCTGTTCTAATTTATCACTTTTTCTGGAAATGTGGTGCCCGGAGTGATACTTCAGCACATGATCACCACACCAGAACAGGAATGCATCTGACTTATGTTTAGCTTCAGTTTCCTTTCTGACATTTATTTTTTTACACCATTCTGCCACAATTCAAACTGGATAAAGCTAAAAAGTCATGAGAGAAACTGAATCACAAGCAGCGCTTTTATTTAGCATTTCAATCCCTTCCCTCCCCTCCCCCTCCCCTCCCCTGTATCTACTATGACTGGTATTTCATCTGCACTTGGGGCATTTTTGCTTGACAAGTGGTTTATTACTTCTTGTTCTCCATTTTCTAATAGAATCAGTTCCAGAAAATATTTTCTCTCCACAAATATTTCTTTTATTGTATAATCCCATTTATAAATAGTTTCTGTATTTCTGTAAGTTTTCGTGTGTGTTCTTGTAACTTCATTGTTTCTTTCAGATTTGTGCCAGTAGTGCTCTTTGAATAACCTTATCTGTAATCATCTTTGCGATTTTCCTTTTCTTGTTATTTTTCTCTTTTGACATTTTCCGTTAAGATGGTATACTTTGTCCCTTTTTACTGGAAAGCTTACATTCAATTATTATACTTCCTGTTTGACTATGGCTTTCATCCACTGTCCTCTCTTGATTTCAAGCTGTTTGGGTCTCTTTTTTAAACCACTTTTCCCCCTTGCTTGATTCATTTATCATTTATCTCATCACCTACCCCTACAGGTTCTCTTTTGCTAGAGTTAAAAGTATTGATTCTGTATCTTATATTACGCTTAAATTCTGACACTATGTCCTCCATGTAAAGTTTTGTTGGTGTACCAGTGTTCTTTTTTTAAATCTAATGCCTGAATATCAGAGGTCCCCAACTTTTTGGGCACCAGGGACCAGTTCCATGGACTGGAGGGAGTGTGGTTTTGTGTGCTGCCTGCATCCCACGGATGAGGCTTTTTTTGTGCGGACCGGTTGCTAGCATGCCGTGGCCCAGTACTGGTCCACGGACCAGGGTTTGGGGACTCTTGCTACTGTATATGATACCAGTAATTCATGGTTTATTTTGCTGCGCCTGGAAGTATTTTGGTTGGCTGAATGGCTTGCCCCCCAATTTTATTTCTTATTATACCGTCAATTTGATTCCAAAGTTGTCCATCTTCAGGCACACAGTATGCATTTACATTCCTTGAAGCAAATGTTGACAACGAACAAAGAATTACCTCTCCAATATATAATGTCTTTATAAACTCTGCATAATTGTGCTTGCTCAGTTCACTTTTCCAAGTTCTCTTCTTTCCTCAATGTTAATGTTCCAAATACTACATCTTTTCTGGGTAATGCACTTAGCAATTCTTGAAACTTGCTATTGACTGATTATGTGTCATCCAATAGTTTTCCACTCCCAGCAACCACCTAGATAAATTTTCCTTCACGACCATCCAGCCTTGACTTGTTCTTTTCAAGTCTGTCAATGGTGCACACAGCACTGCCATAACTGAGTCCATCTACCTTGTTGCTGGTGGTCCTCTTCCTCTCTTTTTTCTACCTTTCCCAGAATTCCTCCATGTTTGCTACATTTGCACTTTTAGTAAAAGCGTAGACCTGAGCTTATTCTTGTTGTCCTTGTTGTGCAGTATATAGGGTTATAACCAAGAACTCATTGTACACATATGATTGTGTATCGTCCGACCCATCTACTGTGATAATTAAGTTCGCAGTTGATACCACCGTAGTGGGTCTTATTACAGGTGGAGATGAGACAGCATACAGGGGGGAGGTACAAAAACTATCCATATGGTGTTTCAACAACAACTTGCACCTGAACATCAGCTAGACGAAAGAGGTGGTGCTAGACTTCCGGAGGAAAAAAAGAGGAACCTGCCCCACTTTACATCGGGGGGGGGGGCTGTGTGGAGAGAGTTTCCTCCTTTAAATTTCTGGGAGTCTACCTCTGTGAAGATCTTACCTGGAAAGTTAATACAACCCAGGTGGCCAGAAAGGTCCAACAGAGACTCCACTTCCTCAGGGTCTTGCGGAAGAACAGGGTAGAACAACGGCTAATGACCCTCTTTTACCGGTCTACTATAGAGAGCGTCCTCTCGTACTGTATTGTGGTTTGGTATGCTGGTCTGACAGCCGTGGATAGGAAAGTATTACAGAGGGTGGTGAACACAGCACAAGACATTGTGGGCTGTCCCCTGACACCACTGGATGACATCGCCAGGGCTCGCTGCCTTGGAAGAGTGAGGAAAATTCTCAGGGTTGACTCACACCCTGGACAGTACCTCTTTACTCTCCTACCATCAGGTAGGAGATATAGGAGTATAGCCAGCCATACCAACAGGCTGAAGAACAGCTTTTATCCATCGGCTGTTAGGCTTTTAAATGGGAAATAGTTTTATAAACTTTATGCATGATTGACTTGCGAGGCCGGTGTGTTGTGCAATTAGCTCACATGGTGTAATAAGATGAAGGGTTTGTGTCACTATGAGTTGGGGGTGTGGGCACGAAGGGAGGCTCAGCCAATCTCAATGTAAACATGGTTGTACTTTGACAATAAAGGTTCATTCATTCATTCATTCAATGTATCTCTTTGCAATAAGTGAAAATCATCTTTGTAACAGTAAATATTCATTCTGTAGGAAGAATGTTCTGCCTTTGTTTATTTGGTTGTCCTCCACAGCTTAGATGACTGATTATATTGTTACTGTAAATAAGTTTTAATCCCATTATAGAGGGTAAATCATTCAAATCAGTTAATAATTGGAGAGGCATATGAGCGTAGTTAGGAAAATAAATATTGCCATTTTAGCAGTGGAAAAAAATAGAAATGACAAACAGAAAGCACACATTGTATAACAAGTGAAAAAAAAATAATGAAAGTTTTGAAGAGTCTTACGAGAAGCCTCCCTAAGAAAGGAGAGACAGGTTGATAGCTCTTCCTTGGTTTTGCAAATCATGTTGCATGGTGATTCTTAATGAGCAGTATCATTTAGATGTCTAATTTGGATAAGAAACAATGAGACTCAGCATGCTAAACAATTATGGAAGTCTTACATCTGTGATTTTCATACCATTATATTATTACTGTTTTACATTTGTTTCCTAGCTGTCTTTCCAAAGAAAATAATGAAGTTCTCTCTTTATTTTGAGCTTGTTTCCTGGTGATTTCATATAAATTCCATAAAGTTTATTTGGCTGAATTAAGATAGTAATTTGCTGTTACTGCCTTCTGAAATACTGCTCTTATGTCCCAGTCTAGCCTTTAGTCCTGGGACAATTTACTGGTCCTGCTTTTTCCCAATCATCAATAAAAATTGCTATAATATTGAGACGTAACACACTGACATAGCTCTCCTTAATAATAGTGAAGAATACTCCACTTCTATTTTGAGGAAAAAATGGAAGAATAACAAAAGGAAGGTTTGGTAATTAGTACAAATGTTTTTTTTTAATTAGAAGAAGGAGCTATTAGATTCATAGCCATCTATGCTTGTAAAATTGTTGCAGCTGACTCCTCGCAGCTATGTGCATGTGACTTTTTGGAATGGAGTAATTGGTAAAGAAGAATATTTGTAGCTCAGAGTTGACCTGAGGAGTCCTTTATGCTCTCATCATCAGTGCTAGTCTGATGATGTTACCTAGTTTAAGTAATGAAATGTCTGCAAGAAAACAACCAAGCTCAGAGAACACCAAGGACCCCTCAAATACCGGTATTAATAAATCTAAGACTGTTCTATTTTTTGAGCTCAACTAAACTCAGTTGCTACCTTTTGAGATGTTCATCCAGACTTTAAGCATATCCATTTAAATTTACTGTATTAAAGGTCTAGAACAGGTGTGTCAAACTGCTGACCCGTGGGCTGGATGAGTCACACAGAAGCTGTGCCCACCCCAGCTCTGGCAAGGGGAAAAAAGTCATGATACGTCGTGACACATCACATCACGTGGCGAGTTTGACACCCCGGTCTAGAAGGATCCACATACACATTATGTGTGATATAAATGGTTTGTAATACAGCGTCTTATATTATGAATATACAATGGTGGTGTGGAGTTGTATTGGATATTTTTAATCATTTTAATAATTGAAGAATGCAGTATGGGCAGAATTGTGTCATAGAAATGGATGAAGCATTTTGGATTTGTGTTTGTTTGAAGCAAACAAAACACATTTGTGTTTTCCACTAAAAATGATAGGAAATTACACCATTTAATTTTGATCCAAGCCAGCCTTTAGGTCTTTAGAAAGAGCTGACGCTGTTTAGAACTCATGACTGGAGCAGGTGAATTGGAGAGCAGCCTTTATCAGAAAGTTTTGCAAGGGAAGGTAGCAGGAGGAAAAAATTATTTATTTTATTTATTATTTATTATTAGATTTATGTACCGCCCTTCTCTTGTAGGACTCAGGGCGGTTCACAAGGTTTTAAAAACAATATGACAAATTACAAAACTTAAAATCAATTAAAAAGATTATATTAACCTTGGAATAAAACCCCAATTAAAATACAATTAAAAACCCAGTTAATATCCTCAGTCCAGGCCAGAGAGCTCAAAGAGCCAGGTCTTCAGGTCCCGGCAGAATGAGCGAAGGTCGGGGCAGTCCTAAGCTCTACAGGACTGCCCATCTCATCTGTCAGGTTTAACTACTGGTGCTCCTGGTATATTACATAAGGTATAATGTAAAACTTATGAAATGTAGTATGGATTCCCAGGAGAGTGGTAGCACATTCCAGAGGAATAAGAGGCAACTCAGTTCAGATAGTTTGTGTGTGAGAGAAAGAGGGTGAAGACAGCCCCTCCCTAATTGTTCCCAGAATGTAGCTTTTGTCTGTAGGTGTAGAACAATAAAGAAATCTGCTTGGAAGAATCACCACATATCTGTTTTGATTTCCGTAGCCTGACAAAAACTGTCTCTTAAATCCAACTTTAAAGAAGAAGAACACACATCTAATAACAATAAATAATCTGAAGGCAGAAAGTCGATAGGGGAAGAGATGATTTCCTGTTCATTGCACAAAGTGCAAAATGTACAACTCTCTGCCTGTTTGGCATAGATTATGTGTTTGTGCTCAGTGCCATGAGCTTCTGGCTGTCAGGAAGCAAATCTGTTCTTTTTAAGCCAAGAATGGCTGTATTAGAGATGATACAGAGTAGGAAATGAAATGCGATAGCTTTGCCTGATTCTCAGGATAACTCCTTTGCTACAATGGAGAATGAAGATCTTGGAAAAGAAGAACCCTTCAGGATAATGGAGATGTTGTCATAAGAAGGATCCAGTCCTTGGATGATAAATTCATATCATGTATGAAGGATAGTTCTCAGGGGAATTGGTTGATTATTTATTTTTACTTATTTTAGTTATCAAATTTATTTGCTGCTCATCTTGCAGTTCAGTCGACTCTGATTCAACAATTCAAAATGCAGACAAATGGGTTTGTGTTGGCTGTAGGTTGCTATGAAGTTGTGGATGCCACGTGCCATTTAGATAAACTGCTAGATAGCACAGGGGGTCCACGTTAGCATCAGTGACAGCGAGAAATCTAGACAATCGATTCTGGAAGCCACATTTAGGCTGCTAGACGGAAAAAGGAAATACAAGACTATGTGGCCTATGGGTTTTAATGACCTGACATGGCTGCTGTTCTGCTGGTGTGAGCCAGCTATTGGAACAAGTAAAAGGGGGAAAAAGATTATATAAAAAATTTTTAAGTTTGGAAAGTAATGTATGGTATTTTAAGTTGTATAATATATTAGGAGAAGGAAAGGTTGTATAAACTTGGTTTTAGTATGGAAATTTAAAGCCTAGTTGGAAAGTAGAATGGTTTTTAATAATTGATATAAAATTGTTTTATCTGTAATTGTTCTTATTGGGTATTATTGATATTATTGTGGTGGATATTAAATGGATGTTGAATTTAACTATGGTAGTAAGATTTCTAGTAAAAAGGTAAAATTACCGACTACAGAAGAATGGACTGTAAAGTTATTTTTTGGGGGGGATATGGTAAAGATCTTAGTGCACCTGAAAGACTATTTGCAACAGAGAGATACTACGGAGCAAATATGGGACTAAAAAGTATTATTTTGTATTTGAATAATTATTGATATGATATATATATGTTTGGAGTTTATCTATATGAGTTAAAGTGTGATAGTTTAAATAGTTTAGGGTTGTTTGCATAAGTTAGATTATGATTGTTTGTATTTTTATACCCTGTACTCAGCTCTGGGAAGTCGGGAGGGGGGGAGGGGAAAGGGAGGGAGGGTTGGGGAGTGGGAAGAGGGTGGGAGGGGAGGGGGTTGGGAGGGGTTTTGCTAAAGATAAAATGTATTGAAAAACTTTTCAATTAAAAAAGGGGGAAAGAAACAGATCACTTTTGGCTTGGAATGGTGGTTGTGCTATCACAAGGGTGGGTGAAACACCCTTCTCTTCAGTTGCAGGAGGACATGCTGCTAGTCTGAGTAAAAATTGGAGAGAGAGAGAGAGAGAGCCGGAGAGGAAAAAAAAGTGTACTGAATGGCTGCAGACAAAAGCTGAAGAGAGAAAGTAAATATATGGAGTAGTTGTCCAAGTGGGTGGCTTCCTGGAAGGAGGGAAATGAAGACCCAGAGGAACCACCAAAGATCCAGGAAAGAAAGGAGGAAATGGGTTGTCTGCAGGCGGCAGCTTCATCCAAGACCCAAGAAGGAAATCTGCTGTTGGTGACAAAGTCCTGGTCTCTTGCAAAGGCCTGGGCAAAAGATCCTGGGAGGCCTTCTTCCCAACAGAGAAGCAGTAGGGAGATGGATTAAAATGGGAAGTTTATTTTGAGTTAAAAGAGGAGAGAAAAACAAAGCAGCTGGTAGAAGAGATAAAGGGACATCTAGTTTCTGGGATTAGGAAAATGTCAGGATACGTTGTGAATACTTGTAAGTAGTCTCCCGGTAAATAGTAAAAAAAAAGAAGTATAAAAGCCTACATCACCTTGTTTTTCTTTGTCAATTCCCACTTTTTCAGGGCAAAATAACAACTCTAGTTTGAAAAGAACCCTGTCATATTGTGACAGATTGTTAGGGTAGCATTTTCAGAAATGCTGTCTTGTCGTGCATAGGGCCAACTAGACAGGTTGAACATAGGCATACTCAGAGTGTGAATGAAACGGTAATGGCAGATGAAAAAGTTTAGAACTGATAGATACCAGGGAATAATTTGGAGAAATGGAACTTGTAAAGGAGAGACCGTTTGCACATTTAACAGCAGCTTTTAAACTGAGTGAGCGCCTGTTACTCGTCCCAGCTTCTGCCAACCTAGCAGTTCGAAAGCACGTAAAAATGCAAGTAGAAAAATAGGGACCACTACGGTGGGAAGGTAACAGCGTTCCGTGCGCCTTTGGCGTCTAGTCATGCCGGCCACATGACCACGGAGATGTCCTCGGACAAGCGCTGGCTCTTCGGCTTTGAAACGGAGATAGGCACCGCCCCCTAGAGTCGGAAACGACTAGCACGCACGTGCGGGGGAACCTTTACCTTTTACTTTAAACTGATCCCTGGAGGAAAGCTGGCAGGTACTGGGCTGTATCTCAAGTAAAAGGATGTAAATATTATAGGATCTCCTATAAGAGGTAGGATTAACATTGGAAGTGGGTTAATGAGTGGTCATGTCAGTCAAGAGATGAAAAGGAAACAAACAAACCCTCCACTGAAAACGGCCTATGCCCTCAACATTTGAAAAGGACATATTTTATAATTTCTACATCAGTGCCAAAAGTTTCTAAAACCAAGAGGAGGATTAGAATACTCGACTGCAAATGAGAACATAAATGATGGGGCCACAGGGAAAGCTGGGGCATTGCAGATAATTGGACCCTAATGATGGATCACTGACCTATAATCCTCCGGAGTCATTTACTGAGATGAATAGGGAAAGGAAGGAAGGAAGGAAGGAAGGAAGGAAGGAAGGAAGGAAGGAAGGAAGGAAGGAAGAAAAAGAAAAATAAGAAAGGAAGGAAGAGAGGAAAGAAATAAAGAGAAGGAAAGAAAGAAAAAAGAGGAAAGAAAGCAAGGAAAAGAAAAGAAACTATGCAATGGTGTACCCAAAAAAGACTCTGCACCAGAGCATTGGGAGGATAGCAGTGAGACACCAATTTTTAAAACTAAACCCAGGGAGGATTTGGAAAATTATAGACCGGGCAGAATAATGTATCTTCTAGATAAATGAATAGAAATGATAGTAAAAAAAATCTCAATATATAGAAGACATTTCCTTATTGAAGACAAATCTGCATTGATTCTGCAAAAGGTCAATTCTGGTCTCATCAACTTTAGAAAGCTGTTTTAGAATGTCAGCAGGCATATATATGGAAGTGACACTGTTGATATATTATAGTTAGATTTTCAAAAAGCCTATAACAAGTTTATTATCAAAGGCTGCCATAGATTAAGTGAGCTGTTCTGTTGATGGACTGTTAACTGATTAAAAATAGAATAGCAATAAGTGATTTTTTTCCCCAGTGGAAAGAAGAAATAAATGGTCTTCTTTAAGGATCAGCCTGTCCTAGTGCTTTTCTAATTCGTCATGGATGTTTCTCACATAGAGACCAAGTGGAGCTGACCAACTTTGGTGGGTTGTTAGGCTGCTAAAAACCAAATGTGATTGTGAAGAGTTCCAGAAGGATTTATTTAAACTAGGTGAGTGGTCATCCTTATTGCAAATACAATTCAGTTGTATGACCCAAACAATCCCTAACTTCAAATAGATGGCACTATCTATTACTAATCAGGAAAAAGATCTTGGAGTCATAGTATATACCATATTACCAGGGCTTTTTTTCTCATAGAAAGCTCAGAGCAGAGTTCCGCCACCTTTTTTGGATGGAACCTTGTAGGGTAGGCAAGGCGGGTTGTATGACATGTGTGAGTTCCGGCACCTTTTTATTTTACAAAAAAAGCACTGCATAGTACAATGACTATCTGGCTAGCAACCTTGACACATTGCATCCTCATAAGCAGTAGGAAGTGGTGTGAATAATTTTTTTAACATTGTAATTTCCTTATACAAATCTATGGTGTATCCTCATCTGGGGTACAATGTAGTTTTGGTTATCCTATTTGAAGGATGCAAGAGAATGGGAAGAAATGCAGAAAAAGGCAACCAAAGTTATTAGTTTGCTATGAAACTTTAGCTTCAAAAAAAGACAATAGAAAAGGGGTAGAGTTGAGGGATATAAAATACAAGGAGGAAAACTGAAGCAGATAAAACAAATGATTTCTTCAGACAATGCATCCTAATTAACTTGTGAAAATCACTATGACGATATGATATTGGCCACTTTGGTTGTTATAGAAGACTAAACATATTCATGGGTAATAAGAAAAGGATAACCTGACCCACATTAAAAATGAAATTCTGTTGCCTGCTCTAGAAAGAAAGGAAGTATATATCTACATAACACATAACACATAACACACACACACACACACACACACACACACATACCACATACATAAATACATGTAAATATTAATCACTCTCCATTTTGAATACATAGCAGAAAGGGGGAGCTTGATAGTTCGCAAGGATAATACTGTATGGAGCAAAACTGTGACTGAATCTGGATGTTCTGCTTAGGATACCACGAAGCCTCTTCCCAGAAGGTAACAAGGAAGACAGGTTGTGAAGAGGATGTGTAGCATCCCAGACAATCCTGTGGGCCCTGCTCAAGCATCTGTTATATGCTGTGTCTTGGATAGAAGGGAGTGAACTGCCAATAATCTTTTCAGCCATCCTCATCACTCTCTGCACTGCTTCCTTTCTGAAGCAGTAATGCTGCCAGACTGGACAGTAATGCAACATGACAGGATGTTCTCGTATGTCCCTCTGTAGAAAGTGGTAAGGACAGAGGAAGGAAGATGTGCTTTTCTCATGCGATGCAGAAAATGCAGGCACTGTTGTGCCCGCTTCACCAGTGTCTAGCTGTTGAGTGACCAAGTTACTCTACTCATTAGCTGCACACCCAGAAACATGGTGCTTATGGATCTATTAAATGCTATTGGTCTTGAGGACTCAAGGTTACCTCTGATTGGGCACCATGTTTCCAACAAGTAGTGGCAAATTGTGCTGATATGGGTTAGTACTACGAGTCTTTTAAATATGTACCTGAGCTGTTCAAACTTAATTTTTTTATGCCAAAGAAATATTGTCCTGCACATGAAATGTAAATCTATCTGTGGTAACATTATAGTTTTTCCATATTAGGCTATATATTATTAAAAATATGTTCTCAATGTTGCCGCATTAAGAATTTGATTTGAGTGTCATGGCTGATCAGGAAAGAAAGTTTGTTTGACTTCGATACTCTTTGAATACATTACAATACCATCTTAATTTGAAAAGAAAATTCACCCGCTTCCATTCCTACCCATATAGGACATATGTTTTCATCAGTAAGCCAATGTTAGCAATATATTAGTACCTTAAGTATGGTCTAAAATAAATTAGGAGCTAATTTACAGTACTTGGTCTCCTACATGAAAGCTTCATTTGGGAGATGGGAAATCAAGATTGGCACATTAAGTAATATTAGATTGCTTTATACATAATAGCTCTCTTTTAGTTATAATTGAAAGGATGTACATTTACTTGGGGAAAATGTTCAAAGGTTAACTAGGTTAATGGAGCACTTGTAACATTCATTAAAGCAATGTAACAATGCAATGACAACTTGTGTCATTTAGTATTAAAAGTGTGATGGGCAAACTTTTGTTGTTGTTTAACCTATTCTGGAAGAAATTTTCACACTGATGTATCCTCAGATCCTTACAATAATATACCTTTTAAAATGGATATTTTAGAGTATATTGATGCTCGGGTTGCTAGGAAACGCTTTCGGATGTTAGAGTCCAAGGAATGTACATACTTTAAAACCTCTAAGTAAAACAAAATCTCTTAGTAAAGCTTAAGGTAAATACTTTTGAAATCTGTTTGACCTTTTAAAAAAATGTACTGCTGAGGTTTCCATGTATTATTATGAATACATTTTTATAAATCTTTGGTAGCAACACACAGTTACTACTTAGCATTAAACTATTTGAGCAGGATGTGTGTATTAGATAGACAGTTTAGAAAGCAATAAAGCTTGGCTATGTAAAGCATGATTTGAAATAAAAGAGGTTTAGGCTCATGTTAATTTGCCTCTAATCAAAAGCTTATAGCAAAAAAAAAAACAGCTTTAGGTAATCTATAGATGTACTTAGTGGTTTATATTCTTTCCAGTTGCCTGCTGATTAAGCTTTAGATACTCAAATTTTATACCCCTGTTTTCTGAAAAACACCTATTGTGTGCTTCTTATTATTGCTATACAGGGGTAGGCAACCGTGGCTCTTTTATGACTCATGGACCTCAGCTCCCAGAATTCCTGAGCCAACTGGCTCAGGAATTCTGGGAGTTGAAGTCCATGAGTCATAAAAGAGCCAAGGTTGCCTACCCCTGTGGGGCTTGTATCTGACTCATATTAAGATTTCCCATGTGTAATGTGTGAGGTTAGTAGGATTACCAATTCAAGTGCTGTGACATTAATGGGGTACCCTTTTTCCCCCTGTATCTTCAAGACTAGTACTTCTTTTGACTGGAATCCAATAAACAGGCATTTAAACCTGTATTTCCAAAGTGATTTTGATTTGACACCACTGACATAATGACAATGATGACAGGACATAGTTCCCTCTAGATGAAGATATCAGTTGGTGTATCAATATGTAGTCTAGCCGAAAGTTAAAGAGTGCACTTTTCTCTCTATTTCAGGGACACTAATGATAATTAAATTCTTTGTAAAATGAATTAATAATTGAGTTTGTATTAAAATCAGAGTAAGAATAATTTCCTATTTTACATTTCTAGGCTCTTCTGTTTTGTCCCTTTTATTTAAAAAAAACAAATAATTTTAAGGTTAATTACCAGTGTCACTTATGTTTTGATTTGTATAGCTTTGAAAGCAATGCTCTTCCTGATTTCATGGTACATTTCTACATACTGACGAGTATCCTTCCGACTGAGAATAGTGTATGAAGCATTTAAGTTAGCATCAATTCTTCAGATCATTCTCTTAATCTAGAACTTAGTAGACAGCCATGAAGGTCTTGGAAAAGATATTCAGATGCTTTGATGTGTCATTATTTACAGAGATTATAGTAATGTAAGCAGTGGAAGTTAAAACTGCATTCATTCATTCATTCATTCATTCATTCATTCATTCATTCATTCATTCATTCCAATTGCCTATGCCATGATTCTGGGCAGTTAACAATGAATAAAAATAAGATAAAAATATACCAAAATACTAAATTACTTACTTATACTGCACAGCAGTCAAGATACTAATCAGGATTTAGCATAACCGTGATACGAACTCAGTAACAGAGACTGGGTCCCAAACCAGGTACTCAAGTATTTAAAAAGGGCCAACAGTGTTCCAGAAAATCTAAGCTCTAAGTATTTTATGTTTTCTTCCTGGTTCCATCCAGATGACACTCCCTAACAAAGAGACCTGGAGCATACCTCTCCTGCCCATCTAAGAGGACAGGTAGATAACAATGAGGGAGAGATGATAAGAAGAGACTGGACAGCCATTTGTCTGAAATGGTATAGGGTTTCCTGCCTGAGCAGAGGGTTGGACTAGATGACCTCCAAGGTCCCTTCCACCACCACCACCACCACCACCACCATCATCATCATCATCATCATCATTATTCCATGAGTAACCCAATCCCAGAAGAAGCAGCAGCATGGAGAGAGTATTGACCTTTTTGAAAATTGATTCTGGAGAAGGCTCCTGAAAATATCATGCATAGCCAAGAAACATAGTTCATTCAACCACTCAACAGTTGAGTTCTCTCTCAAATGACCAGATTCAAATTATTTCACTTCAGACCCATTGCTTGAAGACCTAGTTCTCTGGAAAAGGGTCTAATGCTGGGAAAGATAGAAAAAGAAGTCCAGTAGCTAGGGAGATGGATTAAGTTACAGTAGCAATGGGTGCAGCAGTGGAATATCTAAAGGACTCGGTTAGATCATCAGGAATAACATCTATATGGTCACTAAGAGATGACACTGATCAGATTGCAGATAATAAATAAATCAAAAGTAATGCTGCAAATTGAGTTCTAATAGTACTTGAATGATTGCAGGCGGCTGAAATCACTCACAGCCTAATTTTAGAAGTGATTATCGTTAGTTAACTGAACTTTCTTCATCTGCATAGGCAAGTTGAAGTTTTTCTGATATACAGTTAGAATAATTAATTAGTGGAATGACTTGCCTCCAGAAGTTGTGGGTGCTCCAACATTGGAGGTTTTTAAGAAGAGACAACCATTTGTTTGAAAAGTACAAGGTTTCCTACTTGAGCAGGAGGTTGGACTAGAACAGGGGTGTCAAACTCAATTTCATTGAGGGCCGCATCAGGATTGCGGTTGCCCTCAGGGGGGCCTGGGTGGGCGTGGCCAGCTCTACATCGTTCGCATCAAGGGTGCCTATGGGGGCCTGGGCGGGAGTGGGACAGATCTGAGGGTCTCTGGCGGAAGGAGGGTCTCTGGGCCAGGGCCAAGGCAGTGGGGGCCGTTCCCTCACTGTTTCCAGGATGGCTTCACAGGCCGCATGAAACCACTTCGTGGGCCGGATCCGGCCCCCGGGCCTTGTGTTTGACATGTCTGGACTAGAAGACCTCCAAGGTCCTTTCTACCTCTATTATATGAAAGTTAAGTTAATCAAATACTAGTGATTGAAATATATTTATGTAGAATTAAAATCTTGTAACACAAACTAACAGAGTGTAAAGAATAAAGAACATGATCTTGACATTACTAAACAAGGAGGAACAAACCTGAAAAGGTTGCACAATACTGCATGAAGATGCCTTTTTTTAGCTGCATAGTTTATCTTCTCATCCTTTACCTTT
This sequence comes from Vipera ursinii, assembly GCF_947247035.1. NCBI lineage: Eukaryota > Metazoa > Chordata > Lepidosauria > Squamata > Viperidae > Vipera > Vipera ursinii. The sequence continues at coordinate 45,131,725 of NC_139513.1, forward strand.
GATGAGATACTTACCTTTAATAAAAAAAATTGAAAGCAAGCATCTAAAGACGTTTTATTAGGTTTATTAGTGTTACTGTCCCATTTAACAGCTATTTTCCAACATTGTCCACCAAAGACATAATGTGTTTTTGTTACCATAGTTTCTGTGTAAGATCTGACCTTACCTTCAATGACATTCTGTTAAAAAGAACTAGATAATCAGTTTTCTATAATTAGTGTGTACCCTACTTAATAAGCCAGTCTGAGTATGAATGAAATATTATATGTGGTCAATAGACGTCATGAGACTGATGTACCTTGATAAATCTATGAAGAATTAAAATTAGGGCTGCTTAACCTACTTGTAGCTTTTATGTCAGGGAAAATAAAATGCAGCCAGTAGCTGAGAACACTGTGTTTTAAAATCTGCACTTCAAGTTCCACACATTTGCATAAACCTAGAGTTGCCCTCATTTAATCTTGCTAATTAAGAAAATTGAGAGCATAGTCTTTTATTTTGAGATTTCTACCCTTCTCCTTTTTGTGGACTATTAGATCACCACTATATAAAATGAGGGAACATTGGTCTTGGACACCATAGTAAATGTTTTTCTCTAGGTGGTTGTAAAAATAAACATGGGCAAAAAAGTCTACAAAAACTCACAATATTTTGTTTGTTTATATTTGAAGGTACCAAAATGACTTCCCATCTGACGTCCATGATGCTATGTACAACAGTGCCAACATTTCATAAGATTTAATTTGAATCCAAAATCATGTGTGATTTAGTGATTTCATGAGACTTGGGCAGTTAAAAAGACAAACATATTTTCATTTCGATTCTGGTATCAGGGAGCATTTAAAACAATTTTAGTATTTGCTGTCTAATCCCAGAGGCCCTGGTATCTATGCTGGTCCTATGTATATCGCCAGGAGCAAGTTTCAAGAGTTTGCATGCTGGAGAATAGTTATTTCTGACTCTTATGGAGAAATAAGGATTATCTAAGGATGTAGTCTGTTAATTTCAAATAATTTCAGTAGAAGTTAGGAAAGATGAAGAAAAGCAAGGCCATCTCACAATTATCTGTTCCTCTGAAGCAGGACACTTCTGGGTTGCATATGGACAACTAGAATGGAATTTTAGAATCTTCTGAACACTATTAGAATTGTATACTGTCATCTATTTAACAGGTATAAAATGTTCAATTCCCGTGATAATATTGTCAAATGTTCTCTTTGAAGAAGAGCAGAAGGGGGAGGCAAGGATGAAAGTATAAAAAAGCCAACTAGGAAACACTAGTTTCAGAACAGTTCCTAAAATGTGTTGGGTAAAACAGATGGTTGGCTTTTCCTTAGTTGACTGAACTGAGTTGTAGAAAGGACAGACCAGAACAAAATAGGCCTTCCGCCGGTTATATGGATGGAAACTGTGGGGTGTGAAATCTGTTCATAATTAATATCATGTAAAATCATTTTTAATTGAGTGTAGAGATAACTGAAGAATATAAAATTGCCAATACGGGACTAAATTGGTTATCTAGAACTAAGGAGAGAGAAGCAACCTAGAACTAAGGAGAAACTTCCTGACAGTGAGAACAATTAATCAGTGGAACAACCTGCCTCCAGAGGCGGTGAATGCTCCAATGCTGGAAGCTTTTAAGAAGAGACAGGAGAACCATTTCTCTGAAATGGCATGGGGTTTCCTGCCTGAGCAGGGGGTTGGACTAGATGACTTCCAAGGTCCCTTCCAACTCTGTTATTATCTGCAAAATTGTGGATTTTATACGTTGAACAAATCTGAAGCAAGTTAAGAAAAAGTGTGCCCAAACACAGCCTCGGTTTCCATGATGATAATACAAATTATCTGCTTTTGGACTGATGTCATCATGAGCTTTTGCCTTCATGGGCCAAGTGTTGTAGAAAAGCAATTTAGTGCTTCTCTGGTTTGTCATTTTCCACTCATAGTTAAGTACAAAAGGACTCATGCCAGAAATGTTCACAAACTGATCAAAAAAGTAAAGACGGCAGCCACAATAGTGCAACTGGAGCTTCAATTGTACCATTGGTAGCTGCCATCTTGACTTTTTATTAACAGTCTCTTGCAGACATCCCTGACACAGACACCTACCTGGTTTTAAGAGAGTTTTGTTTACTCATGTATGATGCAAATCATGGGAAAGTCTTTAAACCCACTTTTCCAAGTTCTCTTTTATGATTTCAACTCAACTATTTTACCAAAGCAGTGCTCTGCCATTATGGCCTTTCCTGGAGACTTCACAAATATAAGCAAGGGTGGTCTTTCAAGAGGGAAGTCGTTTTTCTTTGAAGACAGTTCACTTCTCATCCAAGAAGCTTCTTCAGCTCTGACTGGATGGTGGGGAACTTGCTTCAGACTTGCTCAACATACAAAAACACCTTTGGGACAACCATGACTTGGATGACTGAGAATCTCCATAAACTTTCACAAATATACCTGTGAGCTTCTTTGTATGTAGACCGTAACTATGTTAATATATCTATGCAGGAGAGTGATTCAACTCTTGTTTTCTGACCTTGCCTTTGCCAGTCTCAATGGTTTTGTTATGCAACCTATCAAAACCAGCCTATCCAGTTCCTCTGTGCCGGCAATTGTCCCACCGTCCTCTGTATCAGCTGTCAAGGTGACATGTGCAAGGATTAATGATATCACTGAGCACAGGAAACCTGTGATTCTGTCATCTCTTTGAAGATGGAGTGTTTTTATACAGAAGTTTGGCCAGATAAAAAACAAATCTAGAGCTAGGATTCAGCATAGAAACATCTTTTTGAAAGATTGTTTTAAGCCATAAAAGTGGCTTATTTTTTTATCCAGATGATCTAATTGCGGTTTTGGTTGCCAAAGTGTACTAATATTTAGTCTTTGAATTTCAGTATCTTCATACGTGAATTTATACCATTGCTCTGTTTTAAAGAAGATTCTGCTTTCAGTAAACAGTCTCATGGTTTCTGCTCTAAACGGAATGTACTATTCGGTTGACTGAATCCTTGTTTTATTTCACTGAGATTTGCAAGGTTCGGGGTAGTAATCTTTTTTTTTGCTGAAGAGGTGTTTTCTGTGCAATATGTGACAATATACAGTATATATATATATATATTCCAATAGTGATTTTAAATGTAAGCTATATAATCTTATGGTCTGTAGCTTTTGCAAACATAAAAAACACCCTCCCCCTTTTGGGGGGTTGAAATGCCTCTTAGTTCTATATTTACTGTCAACATAATTTTGTCTGGATCAGTAGCTTTGCATTTCTTTTGTGCATTGTTTCAATTAAAACTTAAGGATGGGGAGGTACCCAGTATGACAGCTTTTTAGGTACAGCATTTGTCAGAGAATAAAGACTGTTTTGCAGCTAGGTTGTACCTTGATAAGGTCATAATGTTTTCTTATCTGAAACTTAAAATAAAAGAAGATAAGGTATAGTGAAGGAAAGACAGCACAGGTGAAATGAGCTACATTATTGAGAAAGCTTTATATCTGTCTTCCCACTATCTCCTTTATAAAACTGGTTGTGTGCTCTTTATTTACTTCCTAAATATATGTATGTACATATTAATAAAGATAATAGAATGAACTTGGACATAGTGAGAATTGAATGGCAGCTATTATAAAATAATTAAATGTCTGCTAGCAATTCAGAATGGATGTATGTGGAAGAAAAACCTCTATATTATACGGGCCTATTTCTGTTCTTTTAGTTCCTTCCCTTATTTGAAGTGGAAAAAATGGATTTTATTTTATTTTTTGTCTCAGAGATTAAGACATTTGCTTCTTCTGGTACCATGAAGATATTTACTGTTGCTGGAGCAATGGTTCCAAAATTAATATACAAGGGATTCCAGCATACGTTATATGCCATTCTTCCCAATATACCAAAAGAGCATTTTGAAGTATATGAGCCTGATTAATCAAATCTGGAATGAGTAGGGAACAAAGACTGATCTCTCTCACAGTGATTTGCAGAAAGGTTTTACCTGCATAAACAGACAGGACAGAAATGATAAAAATAAACGATAGTTTAAGGAGGAGAGCATAATATATTAGGGCAATATGTGAAGCCAGCTATTGTGGCTTGCAGGCTCTGGTTTGTGATTTAGCATTTGATTTAAATCTGGTTGGCATATTATTTCTGATGCTCTTGCTGAATCAATTCCTTTTACTTTATTGTGGGTGTGCAACTTTTAGTAACTCAAAGGCCATACTCATCTTTCCATAAGGTGTTAGGAATTTCATTCAGAATTTCATTCATTCATTCAGAAAGGAAGCATGGTGGAGCAGTGGGCTAATGCCTCCTTAAGTAACACCAGCTGCCTGCAATTAGTGCAGGTTCGAGTCCCACCAGGCTCAAGGTTGACTCAGCCTTCCATCCTTCCAAGGTAGGTAAAATGAGGACCCAGATTGTGGGGGGCAATAAGCTGACTTTGTAATGATGCCGCTTGGGGGGGGGGAAGCCCTAATAAGCAGGCATATACGGTACATAGAATGAAGGCTATTGCTAAGCACATTGATTTGTGCTTCTTACATTGTAAGGCGCCCTGAGTCTTCGGAGAAGGGCGGGATATAAATGGGATTAAAAAAATGTGGGTGGGCTTGCTTTTACTTTCTACTTCATGGACAAATGTAAGGAATTTCAAAACCAAAGATGCTTTTTCCTATTCATCAGTAAAAGTTGCTATAACATTGAGACATAATACATTGACATAGCTCTCCTTAATAATAAGGAAGAATGCTGCACTTCTATTTTGGAAAAAAATGGAAGAATAACAAAAGGAAGGTTTTGTTAATTAGTACATTTTTTTAATTACTAGAAGGAGCTATAAGTGTCACAGCCATCTCTGCTTGTAAAATTGTTGCAGCTGACTCCTCACACCTATGTGCATGTGACTTTTTGGAGTGGAGTAGTTGATAAAGAATATTTGTCGCTCGAACTTGACACGAGGAGTCCTTTATGCTTTCTGAGCTGGCTTGTTTTCTTGAAGATGTTTTATTACCCAAACTAGGTTACATTATCAGGGCTGCACCAAGATCCCTCGGTGGAATAAGTACAACTTCTGATCAAATGGAGTTTGGGAAAATTCTGGAAGGCTTGCAAGGGCGGGCAATCTGGAAATTATTGGAAAGAAGTTGAGTACAGAAAGGATGGGAAGAGCCATCAGATTGGGAAGATCAGTGAAGAGGTTGTAGAGAAGTAATAGTAGTAGGACGACTGAAGAAGCAAAAGATAGGGACAGCAGAGCAAGAAGAAGTCGAAGAGACCATTGCAGTGAGTGGAGAGAGTGGACTGAAGGAGGCACAGGGAACATAGTATTTGGAGGAAAAGTATACAAAAGTAGTAAGCTTGAGGACATGGAGATTGAAGGACTATTGTGGGCCACCTCAGACATCCCAATGGCTCAAATCTAGCTTATGGTACTGAAAGAATACTAAAGTTAAAGAGATCATGAAAAGGATAATACCATGTTAAGTAGGTACAAGCATGCATATTACCTAACACAAGGGTAATAAACCTGGTGTGGTGGTTGGGCTGATCGTATATTTTATCTCTGTTCCATTAGTACGTTCCTTTATGTTCTGTTCATAAATATGTAATGTGAAGCTGATGTGTTAGTAATTTGGGAGACCATCAAATGGTAGAATGACAGCTCTCTGTTACTAACTGCTTTAAACTGTTTTATATTTAAAACCCATGGCTTTTACTTACTTCTAACAGCACTCTGGGCATGGCAGCTAAGCGGTTAAGATACTGGGCTTGTCGATTGGCAGTTTGAGACCTAAGTACAGCGTGCTGGGGTGAACTTGCCCCAGCTCCTGCCAACCTAGCAGTTTAAAACATGCAAATGCGAGTAGATAAATACCATGTTTCCCCGAAATTAAGACCTGGTCTTATATTTGCCTCCAAAAGAGGCACTAAGTCTTAATTTGGACCACCAGAAGTAGACCTCCCACATCTTGACACCTGTCGTGCCGCTGCTTGACTTCTTCTGCGGCTGCTTGCCATCACTTGTGGCTGGATGCCATGTGGCGCATTGCGCCGTTGCTGCTCCTCCCAGTAGGACGCTGCATAGAGCTTTGCGCTGTTTCTGCTGCTTGTGGCAGGATGCTGCATGGCGCTTTGGGCTGTTTCCTCAGCGTAAACAGCCCGAAGCGCCACGTGGCCTCCTGCTATGAGCAACAGAAGTGGCCTGAAGCACGCAAGCAGCCCAAGCAGCAGAAAAGGGAGTGGCAACAGTGCAATGCGCCACATGGCAGCCAGCCACAAGTGGCAGCAAGCCGCCGCAGAAGAAGTCAAGTAGTGGCACGACAGGTTTCGAGGTATATGAGCCCTGGCTGTGGTGGTTGTACCGGTAAGGTAAGTGGGTGTGGGGTGCGTGGGGCAGTTTCACCCCTCTTCCCCCACCCTAACTTGATTTTTAGGGGTGCACTTCACCCTAAAACTAGGGGTTAGTTTTGGAGTAGGGCTTATATTAGGCCCACCTCCAAAAATCAAGCTAGGGCTTACTATCAGGCTGTGTCTAACTTTCGGGGAAACACGGTAGCTATTACTTAGGTGGAAAGGTAACTGTTCTGTGCTCCTCGGCATCATCGTGCTGGCCACACGACTATGGAAGTATCTTCCAGACACTGCTGGCTCTTCAGCTGTGAATCAGAGATTCGGATCACTCCCTAGCGTCAGTCATCACCGGCAGTGGAAACCTTTACCTTTTTTTAAAGGCATTCTATGTCTCTAGCTATTATTGTCTAATGGAAATTGCTTATCTATGGGAAAGTTATAAAGTTGGTAAAAGTTCAGAGGAAGAAGGCAGCTTAAAAGTAAAGTTTCCCCTTCACATGCGTGCTAGTCGTTTCCAACTCTAGGGGCCAGTGCTCATCTCCATTTCAAAGCCGAAGAGCCAGCGCTTGTCCAAGGACGTCTCCGTGGTCATGTGGCTGACATGACTAGATGCCAAAGGCACATGGAACGCTGTTACCTTCCCACCGTAGTGGTCCCTATTTTTCTACTTGCATTTTTATGTGCTTTCGAACTGCTAGGTTGGCAGAAGCTGGGACGAGTAACAGGCGCTCACTCTGCTACACAGCACTCGGGATTCGACCCGCCAAACTGCCGACCTTCTGATCGACAAGCTCAGCGTCCTAACCCACTGAGCCACCGTGTCCCTAAAGACAGCTTACTGTATGTCAAAAGGAGTCCAGCATGTGAAGTTTTTGAGATAGGTTTCCTGTCTATAGTAGCTTAAACCCAGGTTGGTTAGTTTCAGAGATAGAATTCCATTGGAGTGTTGAGTCTAATTCTGTACCTCTTAAAAATAAATAAATAAACTGGGTAAGTAAATACAGAAAATTCATGAATATAATAATGTAAGTCTCCTTTGTGTACTTTACAATCCTTATCTACGGGTTCAGATGGAACTTAAGTGTCCCTTACCACACCTCAGTAGTATTGCAGCAGAAAAAGCAAACCCACACATTTATTGCTTTCTTCCATAATTTGTACCTATCTAATATTTTGCCTTAGTGAGTCTGTTTTCTTTTGCACCCAATTTCTCTTACATAAATTGTCTAGGCAAACCCTAAATCAACTTGTCTACCTTGACGTTTGTTTCTCCCAATCAACATTTGGAAGTGATTAAATTTAAAAGAAGTTGTATGTTTTATATCAAAATTCTTGTTGTAGCTGAAAGATGAACCGATTTGTGCAAATGGATGTAGTAATGTCAAATTCTGGCCTTAACTTTTGACATTTTTCACTTTACGGAACCTGGGAGGGACAGTTTTAAATGTTCTCTGTAGGAGACCTAACATCAGATGGTGGCATTTTAATGTTCTGTCAATGTTGGGAGCCAATTTTCTTCTGTGGTACGGAACAGAAATTGACAAGATAGCTTGGGTAACAATATATCATAGTCACTGCTGATGCAGAATGGTGGCAAATTGCTTCTGAAGGAGTAGGACCTTAACAATTTGCTAAAATGCATAAATCCAGAAAATAAGTACAGTAGTCTTATATTGGGGGTCTTCAAACCTGGCCCTTTTATGACTTGTGGACTTCAACTCCCAGAATTCCACAAGTCGTAAAAGGGCCAAGTTTGAAGACTCCTGTCTTATACCAATAACTTCGATTTCTTGTATTCCTTCTGCTTTTTTTCCTCTCTGCTTACATATTTCTTTTATTTGTTTGTTTAGTATAATCCTTTTCTCCAAGAGATCAAGGCAACGTAAGGTTTCCCACTTAGCCTCACAATTGCCCCAGCGTTACTCAGGAATTTAAAAGAGCCAAAAGAAACTCCTGAGCCGAGGTTTCAACAAAGAATTACAACTTTATTTTGATCAGAACAGAGAGGGGCTGCCTGATTCCTCTTCGTGGCTGGTAGAGGAACGAAGGCAAGCAAGCAGGAAAGATGTCTTCCACCTTTTATACCTTTCCAGAACAAAGAGGTCGGGTCTTGGTGCTGGGAACCAAAAGGTACAGAAAAATGATTCCTAGATGATGACTCGTACACAGCAACCCAGGTTCTATCCGTAACTCCTTTCCCCCCTCCCCTTTAACATGAGGCTTTTACTTTTCCAATACACATAAAGCATCTGACTACAAAAGAAGGATTACAAAATAACAAAACAATGATTACAGGATAACTACAAGTATCAATATAAAATGGTTACTATATATAAAATAGCTGTTAATGTCAAACTTGTACTAAAATCATAAGCACAATAAAATCCCTTCAGTACATATCACTCCTTCCTCCCTTTCTTTCTTTTTTCTTTCTTTCTTCTTTCTTTCTTTCTTTCTTTCTTTCTTTCTTTCTTTCTTTCTTTCTTTCTTTCTTTCTTTCTTTCTTTCTTTCTTTCTCCCTCCCTCCCTCCCTCCCTCCCTCCCTCCCTCTCTCTCTCTCTCTCTCTTTCTTTCTTTCTTTCTTTCCCAACCACAACTCTGTGAGATCGGCTGGGCTGAGTGAAGGACTGAGGGTGGATTTGAACTCAGGTCTCATCAGTCTTAGTCCAACCACTCCATCACTTTTATATGTGCATTTATTTAATTTACTCAGGTAGCAATCCTGTGACCACTTAAAGAGTAATCCCATTTATCTCAACAGAATATATGACTATAGGGTTGCACTGACATTTTCTTTTGTCGTTGTGGTATATTTACCTAAAATTGTGTCAAAAGTACAGACAAAAAGGAAGCAGGTTCTGCATGGCTGTTGTACATTAACGGAAGAAGCAGTGCTAATAATACATCTCGAATGGCCATAGAATGTCATAGCTTATGGTTTTACTTTGTTCTTTCATGGAATAAGATATTGTTTCATTTACATTCTAAGAGCTGGAAAGGAGAAAATCATCTCACTCCATGTGGGAAAAACATTACTTGTACTTTTGTTTTCATTTCAATGCACTTGGTATATGCATGTGAAACTTCCTAGTGTACTATAGGAGTTGTTAATCTGCAGTTTTGGAGATATGACTAATATTTTATAGCAACCAATTTTTTTTAAAAAAATCAGGAAAAATATAATCTTCCTGGTATGGCTCGTTATAAATCTTGGTGTACATTCTTTGCAGTTTGGTTTACAATTTAGAAAGCACTTTGGAAAATGCTGAATGTAATCGCAATCCAAAAAATATGTTTTCAGTGTTAAATAATACCCCCCCAAAAAACCCACAACAACCCACGAACGTATCCATTTGTAGAGGCTTCAGTGTAAATCAAAGCAAAGTGAACATCTGAAGATATTCCAAAAAGGTATAGGCAAACATTTCATGATAAATGATGCTTTCTTTTCTTTATAGCTTTTAATGGCCAAAAATCTGAGCTAGTAGTAGCTTTGAAACGGCTTTCCCAGCAGCCTAATGTCATTGTTTGCTCTAAGTATTTGATTTATCGGCCATTCAGTCACAAGGACTCTGTTGGCCTCATGATCTTGTTGTGAGGTTATGAGACATTCACCAGTCTATTATGGTACCCTCCAGATATTTTGAACTAGAATTTCTATATAAATTTTCATAGGTAAGAAGCAGTATAGTCTTAAAAATTCTAGAAAGAAGAGTATTGGGGCAACTGGCTTAATCATAACACTCAAATTCTTCTTTTCTGGGGAGAAAAGATTTACTGATATACCTGGTTACCAAGAAGAGGCCTGGATTCAAAATACATTCATCCATTTGTTGTTTTTGTACAGGTACACTCCCATTTAGGTAGTCATTTCCATCACTCTACTAATACAGAGATTGACAATCATAAAATCCCTTTTGCTCTGATTTTTAATTTGTTCAGTTCCACCTTCTAATCTGACTACTAGATAGTCATTCTGGGATAACATTACAACTGACTTAGATTGGCTGGGTGTCATCTGAATATCGAGCTGCTGTAACTCATTCAGTGACCATAAAGCAGGACTCCTTTAACAAAAATTTCATGGATGTATGCAACACACTAGGATGGCATCCCCTTTGTGTAAAAAAAAGCTCCAAGGTTTCCCATGTAGTGCCAAGAGCAGAAAAATGGATGAATGAATAACTTCAAAAAGCAAGAATGGCAGTGTTATCTCTTGAGCACATGGAAAATTCATGAATAGACATCTACTAGAGCCAACTTTATATTTCTGTTCAGAGAAATTCCTTTCTAACTGTTTTCTTTCCCCTCAGTGTTTTTTCACAAGTGACTTTGGGGTAGGGGGATTTAACTTTTAATATTCCAATAGAAGAAAATATATGTAGCTCGGATTGAACTATGGAGCCCTATTCATTTGCTTTTCTCTCTTTCCATCCATTTTAATTCTTTGATTTTAATACACTCTTGATTTGAATGTATCTGAGTAGAAAGCTGTTCAGCAAATATAAAGTTTAGAGTCTGAGCTACTCATGGGTTTAGCTAAGTTTACTACTAGCTGTTTAATACAATGAATATGGCACACAATTATTTTCATGGAGAAAAGTAGTAAAATATTAATATATTTAAAATAAAACCCTAAGGGCAGTGGCAAAGATCATAGACAGCACTCTTCCCTTTCCCCGTGGTCCATGAGACTTAGGGCTTATTTGAATCCAGCCACCAGTTGTGTAATTCCCAAACTGCTGGAATGAGTTGACCTTTGATACAACCTGTGCATACCTGAGTTAGAAAGTAGAGGAATTTTTCCAAAAGTTTCTCTTAAAATAAAATCAATGCTATTTTGGAACACACATTTATGTCTAGAGCGCATGGTCTATTTTTATTTAAGTGTAATCATGGAAATGACAAGCATTCGATGGAGGAGCGTTAAAGCACCTAATATTCTGTATGTATCACCCTAGGACGCTCTCTGCATCATAAATGTAGCTGCTAATCAGGTGGATATTTATATCTCATACCAGGGAAATATTACATTTTCATTACCTCCCTGAACAGGACACTGGACTGATGGTTTAACTACAATCTGTAATATTTCTTCTGTATTTAAAAATATACAGTACTTGGCAATTTTATGAAGTCTGGGTTAAATGAGTGTTAAGTTCCCTTTTAGGGGGAGACTTTCCTTTCCTCGTGGTTTCTAAACATTTGTTCCTTCCATCTGCATCCTGGCTGTAATAATACGAGTATAAGGACATGTTCTTTTATCCAGCTGCCTGATCTTTAAAACACATACACACACACACACACACAGACACACAGACACACACATGAAACTCAACCGCAACGGGGCCTGCTTCTTTCTGACATTTCACTTTAACTTGCCTTATTTGGTAAAGCTGTGTTCCTTGTTGCCTCTGGAAGAAGCTGTTCTGATAGTTTAGTGATTATTTTCCCACTTTTGTTTCTCCTCTTTTGAAGTCAATGCAATCAATTTTAATCATCAGGAGGTCTTCCGTTTTAATGAACTTGGAGTGTCATCCCTTGCAAATAAGCTTGACAGGAGGTTATCTTGCATTTGATTATGTTATTCAGTTCTTTTAGATTGGAAAGAACTGAAGTCCCTCTCACTGTAATAACTTTCCCAGAAGATAACAAATGCTAGTTCTTTAGAGCAATGTTTCTTAAGCCATTTGTTCTCAGGATCCCTTCCTACTTTTAAAAATTATGTAGGACATTAAAAACGTGTTTTGTTCGAATGGACTACACTTATCAATATTTACCATATTAAAAATTAAAAAAGATGCATTTGTAGAATATTTATTTATTTATTGTGTAAAAATCACAATATTAAATGAAGTACAACATAAATAAAATATTTATCATGGAAAAAACCCTGTATTTTTTTAACAAATAAATAATAATGAGAAGAGTGACATTTGTTTTACATTTTTGTAAATGACTTTAATATTGGGTAAATAATTTTGATTTCTTGGACCCCGGGAAAAGTACTGGAGGACCCCTCCCCACCTTGAGTTCTTGGACCACACTAAAAATACTGCCTTAGACAATCACATATTCATTGTTCAAAAGAGCACAGAATACATTGGTGTATTAGTTTGTGTTGCTTTCACTTTGAAAGGAAAAAAAGGGGGGGGAGTTAAAACACGACAATATACAGATAATCCTCATCCTACAACTATTTATTCAGTGATTGTTCAGAGTTACAGTGGCACTGGAAAAGGTTATTTATGCTTGGTCCTTATATTTACAACAGTTGCAACATCCCCGCAGTCACATGGTTAAAATTTGGGCACATGGCAACCGGCATGTATGTATTATGATTGCAGCATCCTCACTTGGAATACTGCATCCAGTTTTGGTCATCACATTACAAACAACAACAACAACAACAACAACAACGATGTTGAGACTTTGGAAAAAGTGCAGAGAAGAGCAACTAAGATGATTAAGGATCTGGAGACAAAAACGTATAAAGAATGGTTGCAGGAATTGGGTATGGCTAGTCTAGAAAAGGTGACGTTTACGTTTACGTTTACGTTTTATTTAATTTATATACCGCCCTTCTCCCTGGGGACTCAGGGCGGTTCACAGGGCATATAAATAAAAATACAATACTATACAAAAGTTAAAACAGAGATTAAATCAATGCCCAGTTAAAAAACAATAATACAATCTAAAATAACAATTTAAAACCCAGCTCCCCCATCAGGCCAGACCGGCCAATTCAAACAAATGGGTCTTCAGACCACGACGGAAAGTTCGGAGGTCCGATGCCGTCCGGAGCTCCACCGGCAGTTGGTTCCACAAAGCCGGGGCACCCACAGAGAAGGCTCTCCCCCTGGGGGCCGCCAGTCGGCATTCCCTGACCGGAGGCACCCTGAGGAGGCCCTCTCTGTGGGAACGCACAGGGCGGAGGGGAGTTGAAGCCGGCAGCAGGTGGTCCCCGAGGTACCCCGGACCCATGCCATGTAGGGACTTAAAGATCATAACCAAGACCTTGAACCTCACCCGGAAGACAACTGGTAACCAATGCAGCTCGCGGAGCAAAGGTGTAACATGGGAGTACCGGGAAACTCCCAAGACAACTCTCGCGGCCGCATTCTGTACCAGTTGGAGCCTCCGAGTGGTCTTCAAGGGAAGCCCCATGTAGAGAGCATTACAGTAGTCAAGGCGAGAGGTCACGAGCGCATGAGTGACCGTGCACAGGGCATCCCGGTCCAGATAGGGCCGCAACTGGCGCACCAGGCGAACCTGGGCAAAAGCCCAGGTGACATGTTGGCAGTATTACAGTATTTGAGAGGTTGCCACAAAGAGAAGGGGGTCAACTTATTTTCCAAAGCACCAGAAGGCAAGACAAGAAACAATGGATGGAAAGTAATCAAGGAGAGAAGCAACCTGGAATTAAAGAAAAACTTCCTAACAGTGAGGACAATTAACCAGTGGGATAACTTGCCTTCAGAAATTATAGGTGCTCTATCACTTGATGTTTTTAAGAAGAGACTTGTCTGAAATGGTATAGGTCTCCTGCTTGAGCAAGGGGTTGGACTAGAAGACCTCCAAGGTCCCTTCCAGCTCTAGTCTGATTGATCCCACTGCATGGGATTAACAACTCTAGTGATTCGCTTAATAAGTGGCAAAAAAAAACACTTGTGAAATTGTGTGCAATTTAGCAACTCTCTTGCTTAGCAACAGAAATTCTAGTCCTGATTAAAAAAAAAAAATATTAATTCTTGATTAAGTGTGCCCTAAATATATTCAAAGCATTATTACATTGGACCTCTAAAAAAAGGAGCTTTGGAGAAAGATTAATTTGACCCAAAATTTGATAGACTTATAGCTGTAATCTAGCAACATTGTGAAAAACGGAGTTTGAATTCAAATCCTATTGCACTTCATGGAGAGAGGCAAGAATGTTGATTATCCCCACAGCTATTTTTATAGCAATGAGTGTCTTTGGTTCCCTAGGAATACAAAATGAAAATATTAAAGGAGGTATTAGGGTGAGGAATACTTGTGAAAGACGTGGGCCATTTATATTTCACTAATGCTTCAGATTTACTTGAAACATCTGAGATATTAAAAGATAAATAGTATCTTTCCAATTTCTTAATTTTCAGAAATCAGAATATGACTTAATGTTTCACTCCAAGTTCAGAGAAGATGGAAGAGAAATATTAGATATTATTTTGTGTAATTCACTGATTAAATATTTAATTTGGGGATTAAAATTATAAAAGTCCCAAATAAACTGTTGCAAGTCCAGTTTTAAAACTTTGCTAAGTGATGGAAAGTTAATTTGAATCAGGGCATGAGATTTTAAGATTTTTCTCTTGAGTTTATTTATTCTGGGGGTCTAAATTTCTTCGTGGGGTCTTGTTCTGTGGCTTCTCAAAGCAGTTAAGACAATTTTGCGAAGCTTTTGTTGAACCTTACGTTTGCAGAAAAGATGAGCAAGAGGCTATCACAAGATGTTGATGCAAAGAATACCAATAAAAATTGTTTTGAGTTTTTAAAACAATGGCTTGTGTTAGATCCAGGGCTTTTTTTCTCATAGAACGCTCAGAATGGCATTCCGGCACCTTTTTTGGATGGAACCTTATAGGGTAGGCAAGGCGGGTTGTATGACATGTGTGAGTTCCGGCACCTTTTTCTTTTATATGTGCTCATTCATGCATGCTCTCATTCTGTCTCTTCCATTATGTAGACGCAAACATGGTCACTTTGGAGATATTGATTACGTCTGCGTGCCATTTCAAAAGCCGAGCTAAAATATATCAAAGTATTGTTTTAGGAAGAATATTCTGCCACACATGCTTTTACTGTCTTTCTCCGTGTCATCTCTTCAGTCAAGCAAAGGATTGCATAAAGCAGTGGTGGCGAACCTATGGCACGCATGCCAGACGTGGCACTCAGAGCCCTCTCTGTGGGCACATGGGCCATTGCCCCAGGAGAGTTTGCCAGAGTAGCGAGCACATGGCATTTGGAAGCAACAGGGCAGGAAGTGAGCAACCAAGCAAATGGCGTTGCCCCCACCAGAGATGACAAGGGGCTGGCCCCAGCCATGCTCACCTGGTCTGCCGTGAGCACTGCAGCCATGCCCACCCAGTGGGCCTCGCCTCCCTACCCCCGCCTGAGGGCACCACAATGCTGATGCAGCCCTGGCACATTGCGATAAATAAGTGGGTTTTGGGTTGTTTGGCCACTCGGTCTCTAAAAGGTTCGCCATCACTGGCATAAAGGATAATGATATTTTTCCACCCATTCCAAAGTTTTGTTGTTGTTTTTTGGTGCTTTTAAATTAGCATTGACTCTTGGTGATTGCTTGTACTAGTCCCTGCCATTTATTTGGCAAGAGTTCGGAAGTGGTTTCCCATTGCCTTCTCCTAAGGCTGACAGCGAGAGTGTTTGATTCACAATCGCCTAGCTGGCTTTGTGCCTAAGTTGAGACTAGAATTCACAGTCCCCTGGTTTCTGGCCTGGTGCCTTAATCACTACACCAACTGACACTCTATTCCGAAATGATTCACAGAGTTGCAAAAAATTATTCTTCTGATTTGTTGTCACTTGCCCCTCAGATATTTTGGCATCACCCGTACCATGCCATTTTGCCAATTCTCATTAGGTGGTACAGTAACCCACAACTCATGACCACAATTTGGGGCCAGAATTCCTGTTGCTAAGTAAAGCAGTTAAGTGTGTTGTGCCTGATTTTATGAACTTTTTGTTTTTTGTTAAGTAAAGCATGATGGTTGTTAAGTGAATAACATGGTCATTAAGCGAATCCAGGTCTCCCCATTTACTTCGTTGGTTGGACGCTGGCTGGGAAGGTTGCAAATGACGCTCACGTGATCCTGAGACACTGCAACCATTGTAACTGCCAAGTGCACAAATTTTGATCACACGACCGTGAGGCTTCTGTAACAGTTGTAAGGGCAAGTTACAGTTATTTTTTTTCCAGTGTTGTCATAACTTCAGATAGACGCTAAATGAATGATTGTAAGTTAAGGGCTACCTGTATATCATGCATCAAATTCCAGAAAATGGAGTAACAGCCATTAGGGAGAAAAGAATTTTTTTTTTAAAAAAATCAATAGTTGGGTTATTTAATAATTTTAGGTAAATAGTTTTTCTCCAATTTCTTTTCCTGTGAAGATTTAATATCAGAGCATAAGTGGAATAGTCCTACTGCTACATTCACACTAGTACACTTTCTCAAGCAGAGAATAAAAAGCTTTGATATGTAGTCAGGTTACTGGAATAATTGTCAAGGGACTATTCTGAATTCACATACATACTAAAACAGTGCAGCTTTTCAATCCATACAGAGGGAAAGCTGCAGATGAAACAGATGTATATGTGTTATAGTAGACCAATACACCTGTATTTTTGTTTATTATCTGACCTGAACACAATATATGTTATAAGAGACTATTCCCATTCCCGCACATGTGCCCTATTGTATCACTTTTAAAAAAAAAGGAATGGGTAAAATATTAATTTGGAAGGTAATACTTTATAGATAAAAGAACTGTTATCTTTGCTTGTTTTGTGGAATTGCTTTAATAGGTATTCTTTTATCCCAAGATTTATATGTAGATGCATTAAACTGAAAAAACCCCCTGGCGATCTGTTTTTGGACTATTAAATGAATATTAAATGAAATTTTAAAAAAATGTTGAAAAGCATGCTTGGTAGTCTATTGCTCAAAATATTATTTCTTCCAGCTCTTCCACTTTTCATCTTTTTTTTAAAAGATAAACACACTCTTGTGTCAATCTCAATTCCAGGTGGACTACAAACCTTCATAGAGTTTTGTTTATAGGATTACACAACAGGTTACCTTTTTTTTCTTTGAATGCTTTGTCCACTTCCCAGTCTAGCAAAGAATGCTGGAGTTCTCAAGTGTCTGTCCTCCAAGGATTAACCAGGGCTGACTAGGAATTGCCACTTACATAATAATATTGGTGGTAACATTGTGATAAAGGCAGTTAACCTTTGAATATCCTGTGAACTTGAATAACTTGCAAAATCACTGTTAAATACCTTCAAGGAATGGGACCAGGTTACCTGAGGAACTGTCTCAGCCCAATCACATTGACCCATGCCACCTGGTCAGACATGTTGCAAATCCCATCAACTAAAGAATTTTGACTGGTGGATCTAGCAAGAGAGCCTTCTCTAGCATTGACCCCGCCCTCTGGAGCAGCTTACTCACAGAGGTGAGGTGGGTCCCCACCCTTCTGGCCTTCCAAAAGAATATTAAGACTGGGTTTTGCCAATTGGCATGGAGTTCTAAGATGGATATGAAGCTTGAGGAAGGTTGGTAATGTGATGCTGCACTGTCCACCTCTGTAATCTTTTAATAGCTCAGTTTTCAATTTGTTTAAATTTGTTTTTAACTCTATTTTTATTCACCTTTTTGTACCACAGCATGTTTTTTTTATTATGAACTGCCTGAGTCACTTTTAAATGATATGGATAGTGTTAAAGTTCATTGTGGTCATAGACCAATGTGATAAAATACCGTAAGTAAGCATATACAATAAAAGTGAATACAAGTTACAAAACTATAAGGTATAATCAGAAATAATTGCTTAACAAATAAAACTTTCCTAAGATTCAGTAGACATAATCCATATAAACATACTGTATCATTCAGCAACAGGAAAAAATATAGATTGGAATCAAATAATGTTCCTATATTGTCTTTTAGTCTAATATTAGGTAGCAGCATAGACACATACCATGTGATCATATGATAGCATTTCAGGTGCTTGACAACCAGTTTGCATTTACAACTGGTTGCAACATGCTGCAGTCATGTGATTGCAATTTGTGACTTTTTTCCTTCAGGTTTCTGGAAAAATATACCCATTTTGGGAGAATGGATTTACCTGAAAGCCATAAGGTTCATTAATGACCATGTGATTCCCATAACCTCCATGATAAGCCATCATAAAAACAGTCCCAAAATCAAGTCAGGCCTGCTTAAAGACCGCAACAACTCGTGATAAAAATTCTGGGCCCAATTGTGGTCATTAAATGCAAACTAGCGGTAATAATTTCAGTCTACTATCTTGGTACAAGACAATAGAATAAAAAGTGTGGTAGTGACTCCCCTCCCTGGAGCCAGAAGAATAAAAATATTCATCGAAAGGTACATTATTATGTTTGCTAGTGTAGGGAGAAATATTCATGGAAAAACTTTAAGGAACTTTTGAATTTATTTATTTTTTGGGGGGGGGAGGGACCCTTTGAGTCAATATTGTCTCTGGCAACTGCCTGGATATATCCCTGAAGTTTTCTTGGCAAGGTGTTTGCCAGAGTGGTTTGCCACTGGGTGCTTTCTAAAGGGTGAGAGAGAATGACTGGCCTAAAGTCATCCAGGTGACTTTATGTCTAAGGCAGGATTAGACAGGATTAGCCTACTGCCTTACCCTCTATACCAGGGGCCTTCAAACTTGGCCCTTTTATGACCTGTGGACGTCAACTCCCACAATTCCTCAGCCAGGAGTTGGAAGTCATAAAAGGGCCAAGTTTGAAGACCCCTGCTCTACACCAAACTGGCCTTCTTGGAATTGAATATTTAGCTGATTCACAAATGTTACTGTATAGTCCAGGAAAAAAAAAACAACACTGGGAAGAAGTCTTGAGTCTGTTTGCCAATCACAACTTATTAATCTTTATTTAAAAGTAAAAATGTCCTCATCATACTTGAGATCTTTTTATAGGTTCAATTTTCCAGTACTATTATATATTGCCGCTGATTTATATGACATCCTATTATAAAATTTGATGTTAAGCATGCTCAAAAACCATTGAAAACATCATTAACAATCTAATTGTTATGGCATATGTATTTTAACAACATTTGTCCAACATCCCGTGCTGGAAATTACCAATTCCTGATCAGGATCATGACTACTGTCGTGAAGAAAAGACACAGAGTTGTTTGCTGTTTCCAGTGATTATGTAGCACTATCCTCAGGAAGAGGAATAACGTGAGGGCTCCCAAAATTTCTTCTTACACTGAGTTGATTTGTACGTATATAAATCACTACTTGTGCTGTAGTCTTCTGTGAAGGAAAAACTCAAGCCCAAGGAAGGCTCAGTTCTGGGACCAGCCCATTTTCTTCCTGTGAAAGATTTATGGAGATCTGGAGTAAAATCAGATAATAGTAGAGTGAATGAATGCAGATATATGTATCCCAGGATAATGTTGCAGGATCTGGGTCAGTCAGCTCGACCAGAAGTTTAGTCTTCTGAGCTTTCAGATTCGTGCTGGAGCCCATCCTGAGGAAACTTCTCTGTACCAGAATGTGTACAGAGTAGTAGAGTGACCCATTTGTTCTCTTCCACAATCTTTTAAGGGATACCGTATATACTTGAGTATAAGCCGAATTTTTCAGCCCACTTTTTGGGCTGAAAACTCCACTTCGGCTTATACTCCAGTCAACAAAAAAAAAGAACTGTCCCTTCGTTCGGAACAGGCTGCTGAGAGAAGCTGCTTCGCCTGCTGCGCCCCCAACAACCGCCGCTGCCGCTTTTCCCCCCCATCGCTGACCTGCTGCTCCCGAAAACGCCGCTGCCGCTTTTCCCCCCCATCGCTGACCTGCTGCTCCCGAAAACGCCGCTGCCGCTTTTCTCCCCCATCGCTGACCTGCTGCTCCCGAAAACGCCGCTGCCGCTTTTCCCCCCCATCGCTGACCTGCTGCTCCCGAAAACGCCGCTGCCGCTTTCCCCCCCATCGCTGACCTGCTGCTCCCGAAAACGCCGCTGCCGCTTTTCCCCCCCCATCGCTGACCTGCTGCTCCCGAAAACGCCGCTGCCGCTTTTCACCCCCCATCGCTGACCTGCTGCTCCCGAAAACGCCGCTGCCGCTTTTCCCCCCCCATCGCTGACCTGCTGCTCCCGAAAACGCCGCTGCCGCTTTCCCCCCCATCGCTGACCTGCTGCTCCCGAAAACGCCGCTGCCGCTTTCACCCCCCATCGCTGACCTGCTGCTCCCGAAAACGCCGCTGCCGCTTTTCCCCCCCCATCGCTGACCTGCTGCTCCCGAAAACGCCGCTGCCGCTTTCCCCCCCATCGCTGACCTGCTGCTCCCGAAAACGCCGCTGCCGCTTTTCCCCCCCATCGCTGACCTGCTGCTCCCGAAAACGCCGCTGCCGCTTTCCCCCCCATCGCTGACCTGCTGCTCCCGAAAACGCCGCTGCCGCTTTTCTCCCCCATCGCTGACCTGCTGCTCCCGAAAACGCCGCTGCCGCTTTTCCCCCCCATCGCTGACCTGCTGCTCCCGAAAACGCCGCTGCCGCTTTTCCCCCCCATCGCTGACCTGCTGCTCCCGAAAACGCCGCTGCCGCTTTCCCCCCCCATCGCTGACCTGCTGCTCCCGAAAACGCCGCTGCCGCTTTCCCCCCCATCGCTGACCTGCTGCTCCCGAAAACGCCGCTGCCGCTTTTCCCCCCCATCGCTGACCTGCTGCTCCCGAAAACGCCGCTGCCGCTTTCCCCCCCATCGCTGACCTGCTGCTCCCGAAAACGCCGCTGCCGCTTTTCCCCCCCCATCGCTGACCTGCTGCTCCCGAAAACGCCGCTGCCGCTTTTCACCCCCCATCGCTGACCTGCTGCTCCCGAAAACGCCGCTGCCGCTTTTCCCCCCCCATCGCTGACCTGCTGCTCCCGAAAACGCCGCTGCCGCTTTCCCCCCCATCGCTGACCTGCTGCTCCCGAAAACGCCGCTGCCGCTTTCCCCCCCCATCGCTGACCTGCTGCTCCCGAAAACGCCGCTGCCGCTTTTCCCCCCCCATCGCTGACCTGCTGCTCCCGAAAACGCCGCTGCCGCTTTCCCCCCCATCGCTGACCTGCTGCTCCCGAAAACGCCGCTGCCGCTTTTCCCCCCCATCGCTGACCTGCTGCTCCCGAAAACGCCGCTGCCGCTTTCCCCCCCATCGCTGACCTGCTGCTCCCGAAAACGCCGCTGCCGCTTTTCTCCCCCATCGCTGACCTGCTGCTCCCGAAAACGCCGCTGCCGCTTTTCCCCCCCATCGCTGACCTGCTGCTCCCGAAAACGCCGCTGCCGCTTTTCCCCCCCATCGCTGACCTGCTGCTCCCGAAAACGCCGCTGCCGCTTTTCTCCCCCATCGCTGACCTGCTGCTCCCGAAAACGCCGCTGCCGCTTTTCCCCCCCATCACTGACCTGCTGCTCCCGAAAACGCCGCTGCCGCTTTTCCCCCCCCATCGCTGACCTGCTGCTCCCGAAAACGCCGCTGCCGCTTTTCCCCCCCCATCGCTGACCTGCTGCTCCCGAAAACGCCGCTGCCGCTTTCCCCCCCCATCGCTGACCTGCTGCTCCCGAAAATTCCGCTGCCGCTCGCCCGCTGCCTCGCCCGGGGACCAGCACCAGCCAGCCAGCCCGCCGGCGAGAAGCCCGGCCCGGAGGTGAGGGGAGGGAGCGGAGTCGCCGGGGACGCAGCCCGGGGCCCACGTGGAAACAACACAACGCTTCTCACACACACACACACACACACACACACACGCACGAGGAGGGAAACAAGCTTGACTGAGGAGGGAAACAAGCCCCCACCACACACACACACACGCACGAGGAGGGAAACAAGCTTGACTGAGGAGGGAAACAACGCTTGACTGCCCCCTCCCCCCCACACACACACACCCACAAGGAGCGAAACAACGCTTGACTGCCGCCTCCCTAGCAGACCTCCCCATTCCTGTTTGAAATGGAGCCCAGTACTTCTAGTACTCCTGCACCAATGGAGCCCAGTACTTCTAGTACTCCTGCACCAAAACAAAGACGCAGGTCATACGAAGCTGCTTTCAAACTAAAGGTTGTGTTAAGAGCAGAAAAAAGCAATAACAGTATTGCAAGTAGGGAATTTGGTGTTGATGAAAAACAAGTGAGGGAGTGGCGGAAAATGAAAGCTGAGTTGGAAAAGATTCCAAAGGCAAAAAAAGCTCGACGTGGTTTAACAACTCCATATGTGGCTCTAGAGACTGAATTGCATGAATGGGTTATGGAGTGTCGTCAAAATGGTTACTGCGTAACACGCATAGGAATTCGCTTACGTGCCCTTCAAATGGCTAAAGATGACAAATTAAAAGTACCAGGCATTGAAAATTTTGTTGCGTCAGCAGGATGGTGTACTGGCTTCATGAATAGGTATGGCCTATGTTTGCGGCAAAGAACAAAGATTTCACAGAAGTTGCCAAAAGACCTTGATGAAAAAGTGATGTCATTCCATTCATTCATCATAAAACAAAGAAAGATCCATAACTATGACCTGGGAGATATTGGGAATATGGATGAAACACCTATGACCTTTGATCTTCCAAGCAACAGAACCGTGGCAAGTTTGGGAGACAAAACTGTTTTACTCAGAACCACAGGTAATGAGAAAAACCATTTTACAGTTGTTCTGTCATGTTTGGCTAATGGAACTAAGCTGCGGCCTGTCATTATTTTTAAAAGAAAGACCTTGCCTAAAAAGGTCACATTCCCACCACGAATTACAGTGCGCCCACATGTTAAAGGCTGGATGGATGAAGATGGAACAAAAAAGTGGCTGGAAGAAGTTTGGAATGGACGACCAGGAGCAGCCTTAAAGAAAAAACCATCATTGCTAGTTTGGGATATGTTCAGAGCCCACACATCTGATGACATAAAAACATTGGCAAAGTCTTCTCAAGTTACTTTAGCCGTTATTCCAGGTGGGCTTACATCTGTATTACAGCCCTTAGATGTGTGTTTAAATAAACCTTTCAAAGACCGTGTGCGAAAGATGTGGTGCGAATGGATGTCATCTGGTCAAGCCCGACTAACAAAAGGTGGAAATATGATGAAGCCTGACATAGAACTGATAGCAAAGTGGGTTTGTGATGCATGGGAAGAGATTCCAGAGGACATGGTGAAGCACGCCTTCAGGAAATGTGGCATAAGTAATGCTATGGATGGCAGTGAAGACACTGCTTTGCATGAGGAGGACAACTGTGATACTGATGACAGCGAACTCTGTGACAATGTATATGATGATAACCTCACACCAGCTACAGCTGAAGCTCTGTTTGCAGATACAGATGAGGAGGAGGAATCCAGTTTTGAAGGATTTTGATGCTTGTGTTTTAGCTTGGTTGCTTATTGAGTTAAGGTTTTTGTACATTTAAAGTTATTGTTAATACTTTAATATTATATATTGTTTTTGTTGAATATACTGATAATATATTGTTTTTGTTGAATATACTGATAATATATTGTTTTTGTTGAATATACTGATAATATATTGTTTTTGTTGACCCTCTTTTCCACATGCCTCAATTAAAGCAATTTTATTGTTATCTACCTGTATTTTTATTTTTGAAATTTACCGTGAGCTGCTGCATTTCCCAGCCTCGGCTTATACTCGAGTCACCAACTTTTTCCAGTTTTTTGGGGTAAAATTAGGGGTCTCGGCTTATAATCGAGTCGGCTTATACTCAAGTATATACGGTACTCAGTTTTGAAGTAATCTTTTTTTTTCTTTAATGTCCATCTTTTTAAAATTTTATTCCTATGCAACTCCTATATATAACTAGCAAAATGAGAATACATAATAGAACTGTATATTCTATTGTATTATCTACTGAATTATTTAATGGCAGTGTAAAGTTTTATTTCTGCCTAATTGCAAAGAGGCACTTGGAACAGCTGTTCTATTTTTCCCCACACACACACATTTCTGGCAGCTAGACGTTTTAATGGTTACTTGGAACAGACAGTTTTGAAAGAGCTTGATTTCATTTTTGCATTATCAGTTGCTTAGCGACCGATGAGAGGAAGTAAGGTGCTTCGAATACTGGAATGAACTCTCTCTTCACTTCCTGTCCCTGCAATAGTGCCCGATTGTATTTTGCCAAGCTCTTGGTGTAAATACTCAATATTCAAATTTTTATGTTACCTTGACAGTATCAAATGATGGCATAGCAAATCAGAAGGAAATGCTAAGGCTCTGTTTTTTTTTTAAGGTTGATAAAAATCTAATGTTTTTTTTATTTAATTTATATAGCTTCCCATTGCACGTTCATACCTCTGAGTGGTTTACCAAATTAAAACAAACAATACCATCCTTCCCTAAAATAACCATAAAACATTAAAAACATTAAGACAGTTAAACAATCAAACACTGTACAGTACAGTCAAAGGATAGCACAGTCAACTTAAGGGTCTTACCAGAGTGGGAAGGATTTAATAACCATGGAAAGAATTTTAATTCAAATTTAGATTTATTCCTATACTGTCTCTGACCCACCTTTCCATCATTAACATGACCCACAAATAACCGAAACTAGAAAAAAAGTATTGCAAAGATCACCAATCTACTTCGTCCTCTGGCAGTTAATAACCAGGCTAAACTAATTAACATACACAAATAATAGCAGACAGGGAAAATCCTTTCACTTTATAGAATTTCCCTGAATGCACACAAAGGTGGCACCAAAGCCCCCACAAAGAAACACATCAAAGGGGAAAGTTCTACACAATCAGAAAAGAGCTGCACATCTATCGAATTAAACAGTACAGAGTTTACATTCAAAACTTACCTACACCCCATAAAAGAACTACCATTCCCATGTATGTGTCTGATCTCTGCCCATTTATAGGTATCTTCTAGAGCAGATTCTTCGTCTTGAATAAAACAGCCTGCCTCCTTTTTAGTCAGGTGTCCATTGCCCACCTTACGCAATCCTGCTTGGATTGAGAGCTCAAATACTTCTAACACCAGCATTTTATGGGCTCTACACCACTCTGATCCTCAGGCCTGATGGCTAAGCCAGGTCTTTAGACCTTTATGGAGGCCAGGAAGGCTTTCCATTGAGAATCTATGTTAAAGTTGTTAAACAGATGTTGTGCAAATGCTAGTGGGGGCTTCCTAGCTTTGAGATTAACATTGTTACTGTTGTATGCTTCTTTGTAAGTTTGGTCATCCAGCACAGAAAACCTTCATTCAGGTGTTCTTGTGATCTCTAGTAAATTTCCACAACAAAATCACCTTTGTTTCTTCCTTTCATTTACCTTTAGTCCTGTTAAGCAAAAGCTTTCAACGGCATTTCTATGTTCCAATTTGAGAATTTCTTTAGATATCAAGCCATAATCTTTTTTAATGTTTTTTAACATCCCAAAGGGCTTTGTTTGCAATAACTTACAAAATATTCTGAAAAGAATCCACATTACTTGTATTGTTTAAGCTACTAATGTCTGTATCATATAGAACTTAAGCTTTGATTTAGAGGTAGAAAAAATGTTGCTTTATTTCTCTGAGTCTATAAAAACTTTAGCAGAAACGAGAAACATTAAAAATACAAGACAATGCTAGATATTTTTTCCAATGTAAAGTGTTAAAAACTGTTAAAATGGATATCAGAACTTTTAAAATGTAGTTTGGGGATCAGTACTTCACAAGCACATCTACTTTATAATGTTTATTATAATTGAAGATTAACAAATATTTCACTTCAAAATTGCCCAAGATAATTTAGAAATAATTTGCTTTATTATCTCAAAAAGTGACAAGTTGATAAATCTTTCCTTCATTTAGGCTCAGACACCATGGCTTAGTTTTCCTATTGTTTCATTCTGAGAACTCTTTGATTTCCTGTGTCATGTTTTAAATTGTTTCCTTAAACATAAAATGCACAGATCAATAGTAATAGCATATGTTAACAGTCGCTGCAATAACCCTTTTCTTATGCCTCTGTACAGACTGCCTTTTTAAATTATGCCCCATGAATCGCTATTCTGCACAGAAGCAGTTCTGGAAAGCTGCTAAACCAGGAGCTAATAGCACAACTGATGCAGTTTTGCTCAACAAACTACATGTGAGTATCTGTTCTGGAGTGACAATCTTCAACCTGGTCTCAATCTAATTTCAGAGCAACCAATGTAGCATTAGTTGTTCGAAAAGAATGTAGCACTGAATTTCAACTAAAGGTTTGAAAAGGGAACTATTAACCTAGGCTACTAAAGACAGATTTAAATATGTGCCTGTTATATTTTGAAAGGTGGACTTTATATTTGAGGCCAGATATTTATGTATTCTTATATTTTTGCAGCGTGTAGATTCACCTGACATGCTGAACCTTCCCTTTCCTTCCCTTCCCTTCCCTCCCCCCTCCATCCCATCCCACCCTGACTCAAACAACGTGACTCTGGGAAAGCATACAGCTCAAAATAAACAAACAAACAATAAAATAAATAAATAAAACTTGCCATCTCCCGTTTAATTACAAAATATAAATATTATAAATATTAAATGGCAAACAAGCAATAAATCCAACAGCCAAAATGGAACTTTTAGTTAACTGGCCCCTAATGTCCAGGGGAAGAGGCTGGTCTCACACTGTTTTCCTATAAGAAAGCCGAGTTGAGGTGTGTTATGTATTGGGGAGCAGGAAGGGTCAATCCAGAGAGCAAAGCCAATCACGATCAAGTCCTATACAATGACAAGATTTAAAAGGAAGAACCGGGAGTGTGCCCTCTCTATAGGATCATTGTGGATTGGGGAGACGTTCCTAGAAGGAGACAGTCCCTCAAGTCCTATGAAATGTAGGCTTTAAAACTGATAACCAGCATTTCGAATTGCATCTGAAAGCCCACTGGAAGCTAGTGCACTCCACAGAATAGGGTGTTGCATGGGCATAGCAAGATGTGCCCATAACTCCTTGGTCATTGCATTCAGAACCAACAGAAGCTCCTGGATAGTCTTCATGGGCAGCTCCATGTAGAACTTACTGCACTAGTTCAATCAGAAGTGACTAAGGCATGAGTGACCCATGAACAGGTCCAGGAATGGATACAGCTGGTGCACAAGATGCACTTGTGAAAAGCTGCTTTCCCTGGCCAAAGCTTTCACCTGCTTTTTGAACAGGAGTTGTGAATGCAGCAAAAACAACAACAAAAATAACCCAGTAGGATAGGGCCACTCCATCCCAAACCAAAGGGCAAACCCCAGATCTGAGTGTCTCCAAACCCTTAGCCTCTTACTCTTGACAGGGCTGAATCACAACCCATTCCTCCTTGTCCTGTCCTTCACTGGAAAAGAAGTTGACCACTTCACTGAATGGCTGAGGTCAAAGATGTAAACTGGATATCATCCACATATTGAGGATACCATACCCCAAAATGACTAGTGGCTTCATGTAAATATTTTTAAAAGGGAGGAAGGCAGAGCCCTGAGGTAAAGCAGGAGCCTTGGGCTCGACTACTTCCCTTGCACCAGTGCAGACTGGAACTGGCCTTGGAAGGAGAACCACACAAAAGAGTGCCTTAAACTCCCACCCACCCCCTTTGCCTAATATAGTGTGCAAACCCAGAAAATGTGAAAAAAATGAATAAGCAGTCATGGTGACTGGCTTATTTATTGAGTCTTATAAACCTAGCTAGTGTCCACTTTATCTGAAAAACAGAAAGCAGAACAAATATTTACATTTGTACAAAATGGAAGTAGAAACAAACACGTTCAATGAATTATTTAAAATTGCACTGTTCCACAGGGAGCAATTTTTATTGTTTACTTTATATTTTTTTATTGTTTTCAATATGTTGCATCTGCAACATTTATTAATCAATGGGATAAATGAATCCCAGTAAATATCCCTTTTCTATATGTCTGGTCCTTCTGAGGAAGGAAAGAACCAAACTGAATCTAAAGAACTAGCATTACAGTATGAGAAACTGGAAATGTGTAACTTCTATTGAGGGAAAATAATTATGAATGATTTGATCCTTTATGTCAGGCCAGTTCCTGGTATTAAAAAATGCCTTTGTAAACATTTCATGTGGTTACAGGAGATTAAGAACCTGTTCTTTTTAAAATTATT
Source organism: Vipera ursinii (assembly GCF_947247035.1). Taxonomy (NCBI): domain Eukaryota; kingdom Metazoa; phylum Chordata; class Lepidosauria; order Squamata; family Viperidae; genus Vipera; species Vipera ursinii. The sequence goes on from NC_139513.1 coordinate 45,159,961, forward strand.
GTCCAGCAGTGGACACAGTCTCAGTTGAATTGAAACCGAAGGATGTTTCAAAAATAGCTTGATGGGATCTAGGCTGGGTAAGAATACAAAACAGGCAGGCAAGCCCAAACAAGCATTTGGCTCTTAGCCATATTTAGCAGCACTAAGAAAAGGCGTCCTTTTGTGTGTGTGTGTGTGTAAGATTATTTGAAATGTTACCCGGTTCTTGGCTGCAGCAGGCTAACCGAGTCTCTTCTGAACAGAGGAATGCAATAGAGCAAACTCAGACAATACAGCGTTTGGTTTTTTTATGAGTAATTTCTCCCAGTGTAAGGAGTACACAACATCTGGATGGAGAGTGTTCATTGAGGATCAAGGCTGTTTCCTGTCTTGGTACTTTTTCTTCCATGTGGTTTGAAGTAATCTGTAAAAAAATGTTCAACATGCATTTTTAGTCACGTGCATTTTTGGCTTGTGTATTTAATGGTGGAATTCAGAATCTTCTGCTGTAGATCAAGCTGTGCTAAGGATCAGGTTATTTTAAACTAATACCATTTAAGGGATTTAGGAATCTGGGACGAGTTTTAACTGGAATACAAAATCATTTCTTCTTTTAACAAAGTGACACCTAGTGGCTGCTACATAGAACGATTCCTTTGCTTGTTTAACAAAGGTACCAAAAAAAATGGCATCTTTATTAAAATAACGGAAATCATGCTACAACGTCATCATCAACAACAGCAATGTAAAACATGCACACTTTTTATTTTTTAAAAATAATAATAATTTGAGATAGACACACTAGTTCAGGGTCTTCTAAAAATCAAGACAACAAGGAAACTAGAGAAAATAATTTGCATGTCAGTTGTATCGGGTGCCAGTGCCAACTGCACTGAAAAAGTGACTTATGACCCTTTTTCACACTTATGACTCTTGTCGCAACCCCATGGTCAAGTGATCAATATTTGGATGATTGGCCACTGGCTCATATGTATGACGGTTGCTGTGTCCCGGGGCCATGTGATCAACTTTTGTGACCTTCTGACCAGTAAAGTCAATGGGGAAGCCAGATTACCTTTACAACCATGTTACTAATTTAACAGCTGCAATGATTCACTTAACAGCTATGGCAAGGAAAGTTTAAAATGGTTATTAAGTTATTAACTCACTTAATAACTGTCTTGCTTAGCAATGGAAACTTTAGGCTAATTTGGGGTCGTAAGTCAAGGACTACCTTTTTAGACCTGTATTTCTTAAACTTTTTGCTCTAAGGACCCTTTCCCACTTTTAAAAAATATGGAGGAACCTCAAAAGAACTTTTGTTGTGTATAACAATAGCATTTAGAATGAGACAGGTGGTTCTCAGCTTACGACCACAACTGAGGCCAACATTTATGTTGCTGAATGAGAAATGTGTTAAGTGAGTTGGTCCCATTTTACAATTTGTCTTGCCACATTTGTTAAGTGAATCCCTGCAGGTGTAAACTTAGTAACACAGTTGTTAAGTGACTCTGGTTTCCCCATGCACCTTGCTTGTCAGAAGGCCTTAAAAGGGGATCACATGACCCCAGGACACTGCAACCATCATAAATATGAGCCAGTTGTCAAGCATCTCAATGTAAATCATGTGGCTATGAGAGTTGTGAGTGTGACAAGTGGTCGTAAGTCACTTTTTTCAGTGCCGTTGTAACTTTGAACAGTCACTAAATGAGCTGTTGTAAGTCGAGGACTGCCTTTATATCGCCCCATAGTGCTTTACGGCATTCTATGGGCAATTTGAAATATAAACAAATTGCCCCCCCCCAACAATCTGGATCCTCATTTTACCAATCTCAGAAGGATTGAAGGGTGAGTCAACCTTGAACCCTGTCAGGATCGAACTCTAGGCCAGGGGTAGGCAACCTTGGCTCTTTTATGACTCGTGGACTTCAACTCCCAGAATTCTGGGAGTTGAAGTCCATGAGTCATAAAAGAGCCAAGGTTGCCTACCCCTGCTCTAGGCTGTAGAAGTAAATGCCATTTTTCCTGTCCATCCTTTCTTTCCATTTGTATAATGGCATTTGAAATATTCTTCCAAGTCTGCATTGAATGTATATTATTTTCAGCAGCAGCTTGTGGTCAGCTTGTAAAACTGTACTTGAAATGCAATTTTTGTCTTACTATTAGTATCTAGCAGAAGAAAGATACCTTATTTCTAAAAATAGGGCTTTAATTTACTTTAAAAATTTGCTGTACAGATTCGTGGGATTTTATCTTTGTTTTTCTTCTGTGGTTCATTTTTGTTCTTGAAATTAATTTAGATGTAATAACTTATTATTAAGTTCTTGTTTAATGTTGTACACCAGCCAACTTCAAGATTGGGCAGATTAGAAATATAATACATAAATAATTATTTTGGATTTGTACTCTGTCCAAAACTTCAAATTCTGTCTGTGTTCATTGGTAGGAGTTCTAAAATGGGTTGGAATATTTTGGATTAATCCACATTCATTTCTAATGTCATCTTTTTAGTTGTATACAAGTAAATATGTAATAATGGTTCTGTCCTTAAAGACTTATATAACCTGTTCTTTAAACCTCAGAACGAAAGTGAGGTTTAGAAAGAAATTTCACTTCTGTTTCTGATGTGAACCTTAATGTTAACCCAAATTTATCATCTGTGTCTGATTTTTAGTACAGGTGTCTTTGTTTCCTCTTAAGTTTTTCTATCATTTTCCCCTGCTTTCTACTTCCCTTTACTTCACCTTTACTCTTCATCTTTACATTTATTAAAATTCCAAAAAAAAAACAAACCAACAATAAAAGGGACCAGCATTTCTGACTTGGGTTAGAATGCAACCAGTGGCGGAAAGCAGGCATTTGAAAATACAAATTTCAAAAACTGGGACCGGAAGTGAAATTACAATGGAACAGTCTAATTTTACCCAGCAACTGAAGCCTTGATACTTGTGAGCAGAATTGGATCCGTTGGAGTTTAGTCCTACTCTGAGGGGATTAATTACATTTAGAAGGTTTTAATTAGTCATGAGTTACAAGCATGAGTTCTAAGTTGAACTCTAAGTTTTGATGAATTCAGTTATGCAGTGATTTTTTGGAGGGGTTGGGGATGGGAATTGCAGTATTGTTTATGACATCTTTCATTTTAAAAAGCAACTGATTGCAGGTTTTCCCATCCTTGCTCACCAGCGAATCCTTTGTTTGTTTATTAAACTTAGCATGCTGCAGATTTGGAAAAAAAGCAGAATGAAACAGAAAATAGGAAGCTGCTTGGCACAGTTATCCAGTATGGTAATGTTATTCAGGTAAGCAGTAAGGGTCTTCAGCAAGTCTTATGTAGTACAGGTAATGTAAATTATTTTTAAACTAGCCTAGAGAAAAATGCAAACTGATATTTCTGAAAACATCTGGATTTAAAGATGCCTGTGGAGAACAAGAAAAAAATAAATTAGTGTTGCTATCCTTATTTGATTAGAGACTGTATACTAGTTAGCAGTTCAGTCAGGATGAGAAACCTTTGGCTCTCTAGATCAGGCACGTCAAACTGCATCATAGAAACTGCGCCCACCCCATTGCCGGCAAGGGAGAAAAAAGTCACAATAAGTTGTGCGACGTCACGTGATGTCGCCAGTTTGACATGCCTGCTCTAGATGTTGCTGACATCCAACAAACAGCCACTGCTTGTGCGACCAAAGGTGAGGGATCTCATTCAATAACTTTTGGGATGTTACAGGTTTCTCCCACCATGTTAACTCTTCAGACTATGTCTCCCTTAAGCATTCAGATTCTGGGAGAGAGAGAGATCCTATGATGATGGGAAGCACTTATACTGCCTTCCTTTGTCCCAGAGTAAGTTACTGGGTATTGGCAACGAAGAAACAGAATTGTAACACAGAATTAGGGCTTTGGGGAGTGATCTGCCTGAACACCTGCAGGACAGCTAAAGGGATATGCCAGTTCGTCCAGTCTCTTGCTCTGTTTCATCAAATAAACTGGCTACTAAACATTCAGGCTCCAGTGTCAGAATGTAGATTTGATTCTGCAGTTATTTCTGCTGAAATGACGTTGTGAGAGGGGGAGGGAGGTCCGCGGGAGACCACTGTTTCTCAGATAGTCGGGTGTGAGTCTCTCTTTGTGAGATTTGGCTCTGGGGCGCAGTTGGGCTTGCTGCTGGTGTACATTTCGCCTAGTCGCACAGCGGCAGCCCTGCCCGAGCTGCTCGATATCCTCTCGGGTTTGGTGGTTGAGTTTCCCAAACTTATAGTTTTGGGAGACTTCAATCTACCATCCCTGGGAGGTTCATCTGAGCTAGCTCGGGAGTTCATGGCTTCCATGACAGCCATGGACCTGACGCAAGTAATTTCAGAACCAACTCATGAGGGAGGCCGCACCCTTGACCTGATTTTTTTATCTAGACGGTGGTTGGATGATCTTGGTGGGGGCGCTCCATTTATTATGCCCCTGTCATGGACCGATCATCATCTCCTGCGGCTGGTCTTTCGTTTTGCCACCCTCTGCCGTGGGGGCACGGAGCCAATTAGATGGTACCGCCCCAGACGCTTAATGGATCCTGATAGATTCCAAGCGGCGCTGGGATCCCCACCTGCCTCCATTGCTCACAGCTCGGCGGATGCCTTAGTGGAAGCCTGGGAAAGGGCAGCCACTGAGGCACTTGACCGGGTTGTACCCTTGCGGCCCCTGACCCGGCGCAGATCCCAGCGAGCTCCATGGTTCTCCGCGGAGCTCCGGGAGATGAAGCATCGGAAACGGGGCCTAGAGAGCTGTTGGAGGTCTAGCCGATCCGAACCCGACCGGTTGTGGTTAAGAACCTATATTAGGTCTTATCTCGCAGCGATGAGGGTGGCGAGGTGTAATTACTTCTCCACCCTCATCGCGTCCGCAGATAATCGCCCGGCCGCCCTGTTTAGGGTGACTCGCTCACTTCTTAATCAGGAGGTGAGGGAGGATCCCTTGCAGGGTCGTGCCGAGGAATTTAGTCAGCATCTGTCGGATAAAATTGCTCGGATTTGGACCGGTTTGGACTCCAACTGGGCAGAGTCAGGCGATCAGGACACGGGCGGTCTTGTCAACGTTACCTGGGAAGAGTTTGATTCTGTGACCCCTGATGAAGTGGACAGGATTATGGGAAGGCTGAGCTCCTCCACATGTTTGTTGGACCCGTGCCCTTCCTGGCTGGTTTATGCAGCTAGGGAGAGGACACGAGGCTGGCTCCAGGCGGTTATATCTGCTTCCTTGAGTGAGGGCTATTTCCCCGCCGTCTTGAAGGAGGCGGTGGTGAGACCTCTCCTCAAGAAGCCTGCCTTGGACCCAGCTGTATTGAACAACTTTCGTCCAGTCTCCAACCTTCGCTTTCTTGCGAAGGTTGTCGAGAGTGTGGTGGCGCATCAGCTTCCTATGGTCCTGGATGAAGCGGATTATCTGGACCCCTACCAACCGGGTTTCAGGCCTGGGTACAGCACGGAGACGGCATTGGTCGCTCTGGTGAATGATCTCTGGAGGGCTCGGGACAGGGGACATTCCTCTGTCCTAGTCCTATTAGACCTCTCGGTGGCTTTCGATACCATCGACCATGGTATCTTGCTGCGGCGTCTCAGGGGATTGGGAGTGGGAGGCACAGTTCTTCAGTGGTTCTCCTCCTATCTCCTGGGACGCTCTCAGTCGGTGTTGGCAGGGGGGCAGAGATCGGCCCCTAGGTCTCTCGTTTGTGGAGTTCCTCAGGGGTCGGTTCTCTCGCCTCTCCTGTTCAACATCTACATGAAACCACTGGGTGAGATCATTCGTGGTTTCGGAGTTGGGTATCATCAATATGCCGATGATACCCAACTTTTCTTTTCGACCCCAAACCACCCCAGTGATGCCCTCGCTGTGATGTCCCGTTGCCTGGAGGCGGTTCGGGTCTGGATGGGGAGGAACAGACTTCAACTCAACCCTGACAAGACTGAGTGGCTGTGCATTCCGGCATCCCGGGACATTCAAAATGTTCCATCTCTTTCTATGGGGGGTGAGCTTTTACCCCCCATGGATAGGGCTCGCAACTTGGGAGTCCTCCTAGATTCACGGCTTACCCTGGAAGATCATATAGTGGCCGTGACTAGGGGGGCTTTCGCCCAGGTTCGCCTGGTGCGCCAGTTGCGGCCCTATCTGGACCGGGATGCCTTGTGTACGGTCACTCATGCGCTCGTGACCTCTCGCCTTGACTACTGTAATGCTCTCTACATGGGGCTTCCCTTGAAGACCACTCGGAGGCTCCAACTGGTACAGAATGTGGCCGCGAGAGTTGTCTTGGGAGTTTCCCGGTACTCCCATGTTACACCTTTGCTCCGCGAGCTGCATTGGCTACCAGTTGTCTTCCGGGTGAGGTTCAAGGTCTTGGTTATGATCTTTAAGTCCTTACATGGCATGGGTCCAGGTTACCTCGGGGACCACCTGCTGCCGGCGTCAACTCCCCTCCGCCCTGTGCGTTCCCACAGAGAGGGCCTCCTCAGGGTGCCTCCAGTCAGGGAATGCCGACTGGTGGCCCCCAGGGGGAGAGCCTTCTCTGTGGGCGCTCCGGCATTATGGAACCAACTGCCGGTGGAGCTCCGGATGGCATCAGACCTCCGAACCTTCCGTCGCGGCCTGAAGACCCACTTATTTGAATTAGCTGGTCTGGCCTGATGGGGGATTATGGGTTTTAAATTGTTGTTTTAGAATGGTATTATTGTTTTAATTGGGCATTGGTTTAATCTTTTTTAACTTTTGTATTGTTATTTATATATGCCCTGTGAACCGCCCTGAGTCCCCAGGGAGAAGGGCGGTATACAAATTAAATAAAACCTAAACCTAAACCTAATTTTCTCATGTTTTTTCTTTGCTAAAATTACTGTCTGGTAGAAGCTTTTTGAGATTATGGTTTTTCCAAGTTCCACAAGTTCTGGCTTTATTGATACAGGAGGACTGAGTGGTGCTGGGGAGTTGAATTATTTCCCAGTGTCAACATTGTACATTAATAATAATAATAATAATAATAATAATAATAATAATAATAATAATAATAAATTAATAATAATAATAATAATAATAATAATAATAATAATAATAATAATAATAATAATAATAATATAGTTGGAAGGGATCTTGGAGGTCATCTAGTCCAACCCCCTGCTCAGGCAGGAAACCCTATACCATTTCAGACAAATGGCTGTCCAGTCTCTCTTCTTAAAAAACTTCCAGTGTTGGAGAACTCACTGCTTCTGGAGGCAGGTTAGGGTTAGGGTTATTAATTTAACACTGAAACATTCTTTTAATACTTTGAGAGAGTCATAGGAGTACTGGCTTCAGTAACATTTTAAAAAAATCCAATTTAAAGTGCTTTCTATGTCATGAAAATTGTTGGCAAATTGTTAGAGTGAAAGGTTTTAGAAGAAAAAAAGGCTGATAAACATATTAAACATCTGCTTGCCAAGTGCCATTTACCAACGATTCTGTATGGCTGATGTAACTATACAAGTCTCCAACAAGTCTCCCTAAAGTGGGAAATATCACTGCAGCTGTAGAAAATTGTGGGTAGAATGCTCAACTGCTCCATATCATTGTGCATTATAATATGAACAGTACAGGAATTTTAAAAGCATCAGTGAATTACATTTGCACTTCGAGCAATAATCAGCTGCTAAGGTATGGTTTGGGTAACCACTGCTGCATATGCCACAATGCAGTGATTTCTCACATTACCCCATTACTTATGATTCCTAATTGCTGTGTACATTGGACTAAGCCAAAAGCAAACCAAATGATGATCTATACAAATGTCAACCTTCTGAATAATTATTGCAGCAGGTAGAACTATTTTAATTTGTTGTTGCTTTTCCTTCCTTCCAGCTTCTTCATTTAAAAAGCAACAAATACTTAACAGTAAATAAGAGACTTCCAGCTCTACTAGAGAAGAATGCTATGAGGGTGACCCTAGATGAGGCTGGCAATGAAGGCTCCTGGTTCTATATACAACCTTTCTACAAACTGCGTTCTATAGGAGATAGTGTAAGTTTGCAGAACTGCCAGGGAAAATGGTTTGTAATATGAAATGTTAAATGTTTTCTTCATCACTTACTTTCTTGTAATTAATTAAATGCACTGTTTATATAATGCAGTGGTGCTTCTCCGTGCCATCCTATGAAAACAATTGTGCACGAGAGAAAGAAATTTACTACAAAAACAAATGTTTTGAAAACGAACATTTTTAAAGAGTAGGACAGTAACTGTTTAGATTTGGAATGATTATGAAAATGATGTCATTCCATTCACTTAAGAATTCCTGTGCTGGATATTGTAGTTTATATCAATCCATCGATAATCATTTACTTATTGCAATAAATATTAGCCTCAAGGCTTCACAAAACTCTTTTCACTCTTTCTGTTCATGACTGTCCAGTGCACCACAAGCAATACTGATTTGTTATTTAATGCATTTAATTACTTGCTTTATTAAATTCATTCAGTTTATTTTAAGTCAGTTATTTGTGCCATGCTTCAGCAACTCGTTCAATTCATGTGTACCAAAAATTGTTATTGCAGTATATCAAAATAAAAATAGTATACTCAACTTTGCCAATCCCTGAAAGAATTAGCAAGGCTAAAGCTAGGGAGGGAATTCCCTAAAATCTCTGTGTGTCATCATCCCCAAAGTATTCTCTCCAGTCACTAGCTTCCTAATCTTAGATGGTACTTGAGGACAATTTCTAAAGATGATCTTGTTATATGAACAAAAGCACATGGAGGATGTCCTGAATGGGATGGCTTAAATAAACAATATTATTTTTACTTAAAATGTTTCTTTATTTTCTTAATACATTTGATAACCTAATGATGTTCATTTCCAAATAAATTTGCAGCCATTTCCAGTGGTCATAGCTTTATACAACATTGCCTTTGTAATGGTAGATAAAAATGAAATTGAAACCTTGTTTTTCAGGTGGTCATCGGGGACAAGGTAGTCTTAAATCCTGTTAATGCTGGCCAGCCTCTGCATGCCAGTAGCCATCAACTGGTGGATAATCCGGGCTGCAATGAGGTAGGTTAAGAGCTCATGAGAGTTAGAAATAAATGAGGTGACATTTAGTTTTCCACAAAATTGTCAAGAGGGACAATTAATTGCAGATCACGGTGTGTCTTTGTATAGTTGTTTTATCTGTGGCATTCTGTTTTTATAGGTAAATTCAGTGAATTGCAATACAAGCTGGAAAATAGTTCTTTTTATGAAATGGAGTGACAATAAGGACGATATTCTAAAAGGAGTAAGTTGAAAAATGTACCTCATCACTAGGCTTTTCACAAAAACACGACCTCGATATTTCTGTTGATTGATCTTTCATTGTCCTTATAGGGGGATGTGGTACGGTTGTTCCATGCAGAGCAGGAAAAATTTCTTACTTGTGATGAACATCGAAAGAAGCAACATGTTTTTCTGAGAACTACCGGGAGGCAGTCAGCCACATCTGCAACTAGCTCAAAAGCTCTGTGGGAAGTTGAGGTAAAGATGGGATTAAAAATAGCTAATGTGGCTTTGTAATGAATATTCCTACACTGAGGATTTCAAACCTTGATGAAAAGCTGAAAGCTGTGCTGGAACACAGATTGCTCTGTTCTCGATTATCATATTTCTAACATGGCAGGATTGTTTCCTATAGAATACATAACCAAATAGGTTTTGCTCCAGGATGGATTAGGATGCTCCCAGTGAATAAAAGATAAATTAGATTTGAGTTTTGATTGTATTCTTGGTGCTCTTTATTCTGCAGCTGGATGTTCACACGGTGTGTTGCTCTTGAGCAATGGAAAATAAAACATTGATGTCTTCCAAAGCAAACAATAGTGCTACCTATTAATAGAAGTGGTTTTGCTTGAAATTATTTTATTTGCAGTAAAACAAAATAGCATGTTTGTTTTCATACAATTATCTTATTTAAGATTCCACAAAGAAGAGCACAACAATTCATCTTCTATGAATGCAGCCATGACAGTTTCAGCTAGTATCGCTATACTGTATGTTACAAAGAAATTCACCCTTTCATTATTTATACACTTTCTTCAAGAGGTCCTTGAAGAAGTCCACCAGAAATGGCAATTATTGCAAGAGAGAGCAACATTTTAGGGCCATACAAATATCCAGGGGAAATGGAAAGGACTGTAACAATGGGACATTGTTACAAAGGAAGAGGCCATTTCACACAAATAGATCTAGTTTTTAGGACACTATATATCTGTGGCTTTTATTTGTTTGGTAGGAAACGTTTCAGACAATTTGAATCCCAGGGGTTATTCAGGGCCTGTTTGTGGTCTTGGGATCATAGATTACCTATCTCTAGTTTATTGCTTTTGTAATGTATGGAACATAGTTCTCAAATAACTTCTGGAATAGAATTCTTCCTATTCCATTTGATAGCAACTCTTATCTAATATTAGCAGAGTCTGTTCCTTCTTTAAAATCAACCACACAGTAGTTATCAAAGCCATCCTATGTATATCTACTGAAAAATCTCAAAAGCCAACAGTCTTACTTCCAGATAAGAGTGTATGGGATGGCAGCTATAGTCACCAGCTATTCCAAGCATATATTTGGAAAAAGCTATATAGTAGTGCACAGAATGGATCTCCCCTTTGTGTTTCACAATCCAGTATAAGAGGTGAGCTTTGACAAGACAAATGCTTTTAATAAAATTAACTTGCATATATTTTAATTTTGTTTTTTCTCTTTCAAGGGATATATTCGTTATTAAGACATATTTTGAGTAATCAATGTATTATCTTGGTCTTGTTCCAGAAAATGATTGTATTGTTATAATAGATATATTGGAAATTAAAAGATCATATAAAGACAATTTTCCCATGCTAATATAGAAGTTGGAGCTATTTAGAACACAAGTGGAAGCACAAACTGATTTCAAAACTAATGGAGGCATGTGCATAGTCATCTAATGGATATTAACTTGATGTCTAGCAGTAGTGACATCAAAAGATCTCATATAATGATGTAATTATGCAGATTATGTACATTACAAATTTACATTATTTGTACAATGAATGCAATGTAATTTCCTGTGGATGTCCATGGACACATCTGTGTGAAGGAATTCTGTTGGTCTCATATATCAATATTTATCGACACCAACATATGTAAACAGATATTTTCCTTCTCCTTTTCTGCACTGATAGAGTCTCTGCACAGACATACGGTAGACTATACAGCTGGTCATTTCCCACTATGTCCATAAATATTATGAGTGTTCATATGAATATATATGTTATATCTCTGGAGTCATTCAGTAAACATTTCTTTTAAACAGATTGAAAAACTCACTCAACAAATACAACCAAATTTGTGCTTGTAAATGTTTCAATTTTTATCAAGCAGTTAAAAAAAAGTAAACTCCAAAGTGATTAAAACTGTTTGGTTTAATCAAATCCATAAAAGGCTACATTTACAGTTCTGAGTTCAGTGGAATCCCATAACACCTAGCTGTTTGCAAGAGACTACAAAAATGTCAGTTTTTGCCATCTACTCACATGCACAAATCCCCACTGCTGTCCAGCATATATATGCATAATCTCAAGATCTTTCCTTGGTCTAGAGAAAAATTTAACCAGCATCAGTTATCTGTAATGTCTCCCACTGTCCATGGGACACCAATTTGCCACCCTCATTGAAAGCAACTGGGCACAACTATTGAATATTTTTGATTTAGAAAGTATACTTTCTAAATACAACATTATAAATAAGTTGAAGTAACCATGGATGAGTCTTATTATTCCCCTTTGTTTTCTAGCTAATGTTTTGTAGCTAACTTAAGATCTTGTTTTGTTATTCCCTTTTCATTTTTTTCTAAATTACTATTTTAGCCATTTTGTTGACAACCCTATCTGCTTAAGGAGAAATGACAAATACTGTTCAGAAAGGCAGTTCTCAAGGATTCTCAGAAAGTATTATTATTATTACTTTATAGGTAGTACAACACGATCCTTGCCGTGGTGGTGCAGGCTATTGGAATAGCCTTTTTCGGTTTAAACATCTTGCTACTGGACATTATTTAGCAGCTGAGGTATGTATCACAGAAAATCTCTTATGAAACTTTTTCTCTAACAACCTGATTTCTTATGTTCAAGTTACAGATACATTTACCAGGTAACCATCAAGAGTTGCAAACAATTAGAAAACTGATGTGTTATTTGGAAAGATCAAATACCAGTCAATACCATGGGCATTTATTTGGAAGAAAATGTGCTAAAATCTATGCCAATTACTTTTTGTTACTACTGCTTGGATACACCTTCTATTAATAGAAACCAGTACTGAAAAAAAATGGCCCCATCTTTCCACTTAATGAATGGAGATATTTACATATCACCTATAACTTTGCTGTTTTTGAAATGATCTTACATGTCTCGTAGATTTTTTCCTTTCGATCTTTTGGAGTGTTTGCTTTGATTTTTATGAGTGAATTACGTAGCATGGAGCTTTCTAAGTGTGTAATATTCATACAATAAATATATTTTACTACAGTACTTAGATTTTGAGAAGGGGAAGTCCACTTGGCTTTCCCCTCCCCTTCTTTCTTCTCTTCTGCTTGTGATTCTCTTCTGTCAGATTAAATCCTAACTATGTGGAAGCTAACCAGGAATATCAGTCTTCAGTAAGTGTAGGGAAGAGAACCCTCAATCAAAAAGTGTTCACCAATGTTCAAATTGCTGGGATAACAGGAAGGGAGGCTGTTAATGGAATCTACGTGCTCCATCTCCTGTCTCTGAATTTTGGTCTAATTATGGCCTTCATGTGCCCTTTCAGTTTCCAATGTAATGATGTAACAGGGACAAGTCTCTACTGACTGTCCAGCAATTTGAACATTGCTCCTGGTAGGACAGGGGTGTCAAACTCAATTTCATTGAGGGCCGCATCAGCATTGTGGTTGCCCTCAGGGGGCCGGGTGGGTGTGGCCTGGGTGGGCGTGGCTAGAGTGCATATGGCCTACTGGGTGGGCATGGCCAGCTCTGCATCGTTCGCATCAAGGGTGCCTATGGGGGCTTGGGCAGGAGTGGGACAGATCTGAGGGTCTCTGGCAGGAGGAGGGTCTCTGGGCCAGGGCCAAGGCAGTGGGGGGCGTTCCCTCACTGTTTCCAGGATGGCTTCGTGGGCCGCATGTAACCACTTCGCGGGCCAGATCCGGCCCCCAGGCCTTGTGTTTGACATGTCTGTGGTAGGATCTTTACTGGTAAGCAAGGGGACAAATCAAGGCTGCAAATGATACAGAGCAGTGATGGCGAACCTTTTAGAGACCGAGTGCCCAAATTGCACTTATGTATCATCAGGTGCCGGTTGGGTGTGGCCAGTTGGGTGGGCGTGGCTGCGGTGGTAATGGCAGACTGGGTGGGCCTAAAAAGTTCGATCAATTTCAACATTGCGAGATCTTTTTTTTTCCCGCAAGAAGTTGAAATTCATTGATTGATTGAACCTTTTTTTTTTGCACACGGTGGTGGAGGCCTAAGTGAAAAGGTTTTATAAAACCCATCTGAAGGCCTAGGACTGAGGCGATGGCACGCGTGCCCACAGAGAGGGCTCTGCGTGCCACCTGTGGCACGTGTGCCATAGGTTCGCCACCACGGATATAAAGCAAAGATTCTTCATGGTATTACAATGCTAAGTATTGCAATTAATGGATATTGAAATCTAGGCTATAATAATTTTATATACTTAGGCAAGCAAATTTAAGTTTATTCTGGTCACTTTAAATTATATCAACCTCTGAGCAATCTTGTATTTTTTTTAAGTAGGATTGATTATCCGTGGGGCACAAGCACTTGAAAAATGAACACTATACAAATTTGCACTGTGTAGTGTGTATATGAAAGAGCTACTGTATTTCAGATAATAATGTCCAGTTGGAACATTGGGATGTTGAGAAGAAAGAAGGAATTGCAATTTTAATTCAGGAGGTTTATCTGGAATTTTATGGAAACTATTTGTGGTTTCTCTTTGTTTATGTACAACAAATCTCAGATTCTTTGATATCAGGAAATGTCAAGGCTTACAGAAAATACTGGTGGAAAGTAAGAAAGGCAAAGAAGAGATTGTTGGTTTTATTTGTTTTTTTAGTTAGTTTTCCTTCACTCTACAATCCCATGAAAACTGCCCTAGAGAGGAACAGTATTGCATTAGAGCACCATAAGGAGGGTGGGAATTGATGAATATTTCTTTTCCCCTCATTCCACCAGCAGAATAGGGCTTTGTTCATGGGAAATGTGATTGGCACCCCTAGGAAAGTGAATAGAATGCCACTGGTTATTGTCATTTAACCTATTTGGTAAATCCAGAAATGATTGAACAGGTGACCAGTGTAGATGAACAAACACAGTCTTCATTAGCTGTTTCTTGAGAGAAGAAGCTAAAATGGTCATATCTAGAAAAGAAATAACAGCGTAACAGAGTTGGAAGGGACCTTGGAGGTCTTCTAGTCCAACCCCCTGCTCAGGCAGCAAACCCATGTATTATTTTAATATGGTTATAGTGACAGAACATAGCCAAATCTAACTAATTGCATAAAAGATTACACTATGGGTACTTGGATGGATGAGCACCAGGAAACCTATAGGCTGTTGATTATAATTGATTATAATTGATTTATAAAGAGCCTTGGTGGAGCAGTGGGCTAATGCCTCCTTAAGTAACACCAGCTGCCTGCAATTAGTGCAGGTTCGCATCCCACCAGGCTCTAGGTTGACTCAGCCTTCCATCCTTCCGAGGTAGGTAAAATGAGGACCCAGATTGTTGGGGGCAATTAAGCTGACTTTGTAATAATGCCGCTTGGGTGTGTGTGAAAGCCCTAATAAGCAGGCATATACATAGAATGAAGGCTACTGCTAAGCTTGTAAGCCGCCCTGATTCTTCAGAGAAGGGCGGGATATAAATGGAATTAAAATAAAATAAAATAAAATAATAATCTAAATTGAACAAACACCTATAAAATAGTAATGGCAAAGTACATCTGCATTTTTCCCAAGAAAAGTATTCTTGGTTAGTTACCAGCAATCAGGTTTGATGGTAAAGGAGATCTTTCATGTACTTCAGTACCCTTATAATGAAAAATTATAAGTACTTTCATGTACTTCAGTACCCTTATAATGAAAAATCAATGACTCTTGGACAACAAATCAAATCAACAAATGGTTATTTATGGCACAAAACCTATCATGGAGAAGTATCTTCTATCAAACTGCCATTTTTCATTACTTGCTTTCCTCCACCAGAAGGCAAAATTAAAGTAAGATAAATGTAAAGGCATCCTTCAAACTGAACAATCCTTGTTAGACACATCCGAGCAGTTATCTTGACAACAGTACAAATATGGTTTGCCATTTCCACCATATTTTTCAACTTTCCATATGGAGCGTCCAAGTGCATAAATAACTATAAGTGCACATATGTATTTCTAATATTTTTGGCTACTTAAACTCATGGCTGTAAAGGAACAGCAATATTTTTTTTCCAAAGAACACATTGTTCTGCTTTTTTGTAAAGGAGATTGTTTTTCCCCTCCACTTCAGTCATTCAGCCTCTTTAGGTGCCTTTCATTTGAATCATATATCTTTTACCAAGCTCTGCGCTTGGCAGGAATGCTGGGAAAAATGCAGCATAGCTGATACATGCACCTTTTGGTAAAGTGCTTCCAGTTTTGACATATCTAATACATTCATTATGTTTTGTACTAATTGTATTAAATTGCATGAAAATTCATGTGGTTGGTTGAAGCTAACATTTTTTTCAGGCAATTCCTTAATGAAAAATGAAGAGGTTCAGGAATAGCCTCTTGTGACATATGGAGGACACACTCCATATTATCTTACGACATATGAAGGATCTACTTGTACTTACAGTAACTCATTTTGTGTATGTGCTACCATAGAACGTTCTTCAGATATCATCGCAGAAGTGAAAAACTTATTTTTAATGTATTATTGCTGTGCTGTAATCCAGCTTTCTAAGCATTCTTGTTTCAGGATGCAATTTTGATATTTTCCTTTGTTTCTTATTCTCCCCCAAATCTGCGATTTCTAATTAAAATATGATTCTGTGGTTTTACTGTAAAATTTGCATCCATAATAATAGTACCCCATAAATACTTACCAGTAAAATTAATATAGCTATTAATGTTTGATCATTATTTAAAAGCTATTAGATGTCTTTAAATTGAAGTCTAGATCATGGGATAATTTCTTAATTGCTATAAATGCATGTATTAAGCTATGGTTTGTTGTACATGTTATAAACAAGCCAGTATGAGTTTTGTAGACTTATGAGCATGACACTTTTTATCAGATCTTGATTTTCTTTAACTTTTTAGCACTTTTTGCTTTGGAATCATAAAGATTGATGAATGATTTTAAGGGTTATTAAGGAACAGAAAATGAAGCCAGGAGTAAACTTGGTAATTATAAACTACATTAGCGTATTACCATATCATACTAAACTAAATTGCAGTCTGTAAGTGAACACTAGCATAATTTTTTTACTAAAACAAGCCATGCTTTATTCACTGATGGCATTTATCTCATGAAGCCAAAATAGAAACAAAATCTATTATGCTTTAGTACAATATGTGAATGTAGTCAAGGTTTTACAGATAACTGAGCATGATGGTAGCTTTTGTACAAGATTGATTAAATCATGAGAGTTAGTGATATGTAGCGTTATATGGTTTCTAGGCCTACACTTGAAATGGAAGCTTGAATTCCAAGACTGAGTTTCTGCATAGTTGTATCTCAAAAATCGTCTTTGCAATTTTGTCTGATTTGAAATTCTCTCCACAGCTGGATCCTGACCAAGATGCAGACAGAAGAGGACTCCATAATACTTCAGAGAAGATGGCATATTCTTTAGTCTCTGTGCCTGAAGGAAATGACATTTCTTCCATTTTTGAGCTTGATCCCACCACACTGCGAGGAGGAGACAGCTTAGTCCCAAGGTATGATGATAAGAATAATCAAGACATGTGCGTGTTTGTAACTGAGATGAGTTCAATTTACCTAGGCAGATCATCACAAAGAACAGCATTTTAGTAGAAATAAATTGATTAAATTTGAACTTAAGGTTCACTTTATATGATTATTTTTAAAAAAATTGTAAACCACCCTGTTCATTCCAGCTTGGCATATAGCAAAGCAAGAAACATCAAACATTGCAACAATGAAATAATAACAAATTAACCACAACTGATCTCCAAAGGAATGCTTGAACCTATAATCCTTGCAATACGCAAGGAAAGTCAATGCCAAATGTACCTGCAGGGAAAAAGTCTTCCAAAGCACGAGGGCTGAAAAGGACTGCCAACTGGCCCATATTCCATGAACCTTGGGAAGATTTTAGACCTTCAATGAGCTCTCTCTCTTTTAATAAGGCTTTCCCTGGTGCATATTAATGCTACATTGTAAACATTAAATAACAGAATTCTGTGGGACAGATGAAGAACAGAGACCTGACCCTACTTTGTGTTTGACATTATCCAACAAGAAACCATTTAGTAGCTTCAGCAGGAACGGAATTGTGATTGGGTCCAAAGCAATTCAATGCAAACTTCCTCTGTTCCCAGATATTCCTAAGGGACTTTTTCTCTACCAGAAATATATGTAGATTTTGGTCACAAAAGTACATTAAGACAGGGGTCCCCAACCCCTGTCCTTGGACTGGCACCAGTCCAGAGCATGCTGGAAACTGGGCCGTACAAACAAGCCCCATTTGCAGGATGCAGGCAGCACACAAAACCATGCCCCCTCTGGTCCATGAAAAAAACTCCACTGAACAGGTCCCTAGTGCCCAAAAGGTTGGGCACCTCTGCATTAAGAGTTGTGAATCTAGTCTGAGTTCTTAGTAAATAAACAAGTGACATCTGGGTCAGAAGCCTGAACATTTTTAAAAAAAATAATAGGGATGCTAAACTAGCTTCATTTCAAACTGTTTCAAGTGCAACATTTCATTGACATGAAATGGAATAGTCTGAATAGTTTCTAACTGCTAATGTTTGAAACAGCTCTTTCTAAGCTCAAGGTACTTCATGTCATGCTTGAATCAGCAGTTTTGTACTTAAATGTTTTATGAAATTTTGTGTTCAGAGCAGGCAGATATGAAACATTTTCCATAATCCATTAATCCCTTGGTATGAACTGGGCATTTGAATGGGCCCTTAAAAAATGGAGTGATGCTTAAAAAAACAGAAGCAAGATGTTCCAGAAGCAAATTTAAATCTAAAACTTTTATCAGTGACTTCAGATTTAAATAGATGCTGGCAGTATTGTCTGGGATAGATATTCCAGCTAAAAAAATATTTTTTATTTACTCTTCAAAGAAGCATTTTAATGCAAAGTGCCCGGTTGAATTCAGCTTCATTCAGCACCATGCCATAAACTTCTATTGTTTAAAAAGTTCATTTTATTTCTTTTGTTTTGCATGAACATCTTGAGAAATTACTACACATTCCTGTGCATCAGGAATCTTTTTAATGTAAATGTATCTGGTCCTTTCAGGAACTCTTATGTCAGACTTAGACATCTATGTACAAATACCTGGGTTCACAGCACAAATATCCCGATAGATAAAGAAGAAGAAAAACCTGTGATGCTTAAAGTAAGTCCTTCAAGAAACTCACTTCAGATTATCACAAATTTGATCTACCAATAAAGGAAGAACATTTGTAGCTCAGGGTTGAAATTAAAGGCCCTTGATGCTTTCTGAGCTTGGTTGTTTTCTTGCAGATGATTCATCACCCAAACTAGGTAATATCATCAGAGCCAGTCCTGATGATGTTATCCAGTTTGGGTAATGAAACATCTGCAAGAAAACAGCAAAGCTCAGAAAGCTCCAAGGACCCCTCCAATTTGACCTAGTAGCCTTATTTATAAAGTAGCAATAATGTTTAATTGAGAACCAGTTTAGGGTAGTGTTAGGCATCAGGTTAGAAACCAGGAGAACACGAGTTCTAGTCCTGGTTGAGGCACTGAGCCAGTTTGGGCCAATCACTTTCTCTGAGCCCTGGGAAGAAGAAAGCAATGGCAAAGCACTTTGAAAACTTTTGCCTGGAGAAGTACATGAGCTTGCCTATGTAGATATTGCCACATGTCAAGTCTGACTGAAAACCCGAAAAACTTTATGAATTGCGTGTTTATAACTCACTCAGTGGGTTAGGATGCTGAGCTTGTCGATCAGAAGGTTAGCAGTTTGGCAGGTCGAATCCCGAGTGCCGCGTAACAGAGTAAACGCCTGTTACTCATCCCAGCTTCTGCCAACCTAGCAGTTCGAAAGCATGTAAAAATGCAAGTAGAAAAATAGGGACCACTACAGTGGGAAGGTAACAGCGTTCCGTGCGCCTTTGGCGTCTAGTCATGCCGGCCACATGACCATGGAGATGTCCTCGGACAAGCGCTGGCTCTTCGGCTTTGAAATGGAGATGAGCACCGGCCCCTAGAGTTGGAAATGACTAGCACGCATGTGCGGGGGAACCTTTACCTTTACCTTTACCTTTACCTAACTCACTGTAGGTTCAGTGTAGATACAACTTACAGCTAAGCGCAGTACAGTAAGTCAGTTAAATAAAGTACTACTGTTTAGCCTTGCTCATTACTGGGACAAGAGAATAACTTGGTATAAGAGCATGTCTTTGCAGGAAGATATGGATCACGGCACTTGCTCCCAATGACTTTTGCATCCCATAAATGATGCAAGCTGGTTTACTAATTTATTTCTAAGATTTGTAGGACTGCTCCACTAAAACTGTAACTCTGGACAGTATATTGACAAAACAAACAATATATATAAAAAAGTAGTAATAAACAATACAGTACATAAATATAAATTGCTGATAAATCATATAATAAAAGAACCACGAGGGGACTCCCACTCCTCTGGCCTCAATGCCTGAGAAAAGAGCCAGGTCTTAAAGGCTTTCCTAAAGGTAAGAAGAGTTGGGGGTCTCTCACATATCATAATCATGATAGTAAAGTTGGAAGGGACTTTGGAGGTCATCTAGTCCAGTCCCTTGCTCAGGCAGGAAACCCTATACCATTTGTCCAGTCTTTTCTTAAAAACCTCCAGTGTTGGAGCATTCACAGCTTCTGGAGGCAGGTTGTTCCACTGGTTAATTGTTCTAACTGTCAGGGGGAGATCATTCCAGGGAACAGGTTCAGCTACAAGAAAGGCACACTTCCTGGGTCCCATAAGATGACAAAATTTAAAAGAAAGAATCTGGAGCATGCTCTCCCCATGGAAGCATGTCCATGAGAGAATATGATCCCTCAAGTAGCCAGTCTTAAGCTATGAAAGGCTTTAAAGGTAATAACTAGCATCCTGAATTGCATGTGAAAGCCTATTGGGAGTCAGTGCATTACATGGGCATAACGAGATGTGCACATAATTATCTATGTTGCTGCATAAATGGGAAGCTTCTGAATATTTTACAAGGTAGCTCCATGTAGAGCTTGTGGTAATAGTCCAATTGGGAGATTAAAGGTAAAGGTAAAGGTTCCCCCGCATGCTAGTCGGGGTGCTAGTCGTTTCCGACTCTAGGGGCCAGTGCTCATCTCCGTTTCAAAGCCAAAGAGCCAGCGCTTGTCCAAGGATGTCTCCGTGGTCATGTGGCCGGCATGACTAGATGCCAAAGGCGTACGGAACGCTGTTACCTTCCCACTGTAGTGGTCCCTATTTTTCTACTTGCATTTTTACGTGCTTTCAAACTGCTAGGTTGGCAGAAGCTGGGACGAGTAACAGGCGCTCACTCTGTTACGGGGCACTTGGGATTCGACCCGCCAAACTGCCGACCTTCTGATCGACAAGCTCAGCTATATGTCTCAATCCTGTACTGATTATATAGACCCTGTGCTGATTGCTATCTTTTTGGATTGATGTACTTGGCAAACTTCCCCCTTATTGTAATAGCCTCAGTGGGTTAGGACGCTGAGCTTGTTGATCAGAAGGTCGGCACTTTGGCGGGTCGAATCCCGAGTGCCGCGTAACAGAGTGAGCGCCTGTTACTCGTCCCAGCTTCTGCCCACCTAGCAGTTCGAAAGCACGTAAAAAAAATGCAAGTAGAAAAAAAGGAACCACTACGGTGGGAAGGTAACAGTGTTCCGTGCGCCTTTGGCGTCTAGTCATGCCGGCCACATGACCACAGAGACGTCCTCGGACAAGCGCTGGCTCTTCGGCTTTGAAACGGAGATGAGCACCAGCCCCTAGAGTTGGAAACGACTAGCACGCATGTGCAGGGGAACCTTTACCTTTACTTTTAAACCTTATGATTATTTTTATATATTTTTTGTAGAATTAGGTTTTCTGCTAATGACAAAGAGGGGAACTATTTTTTTCTATAAAACTGGCATTCATGAATGTATTTGATGCATACAACTTTCCTAAATAAATAATTGAAATTCTTAAGATATGAGTTTCATGCTTCTCTTATAAAAAAAAAAGAAATTGAATTGTGCACTGCAGTGTTTCCTATTAAAATTTTAAGCAACATTTCTCTAATGCATTCCTTATCACCATTTCATTTGTTCTTGATTACTAAAACTGTATTTTTGTAAAAAAAAAAAAAAGATTGGCACCTCTCCTGTAAAAGAAGACAAAGAAGCTTTTGCCGTGGTACCAGTTTCTCCTGCCGAAGTTCGAGATTTAGACTTTGCAAATGATGCAAGCAAAGTACTGGGCTCCATTGCTGGCAAGTTGGAGAAAGGAACAGTAACTCAGAATGAAAGGAGGTAAGAGACTCATAATCTGCTTTAAACAGAATTACCATTCAAGAAATACAGCTTTTATATCCATTTTTGCAGCATCGATATCAAGCCTGCAATAGCCCCAGAAATATTTGCGGAGCTAAAAATGAAATAAAAATAAGCACTTTAACAAGGGCTAAAACTATATCAGATCACTCAATCTTCCAGAATTTCCAGGTTTGCATGAGTAATCTTGTGAGAGCATGTGAAGACCACAACCAGACTGAAAACCCTACATTATTTCAGGCAATAGAAAATATTGCTAAATTCATCTTGGATTTGGATTTCTTAAATATTTTTTAAGAATTTTAAGTATTTTTAAGACTGTGTTTGGATTAAATATTCTTAATACAGTATGTACCGGTTTCTCTAACTGAATGGAGTTACAAAATGCATTTATTTTAAAAAATCTCTCTAGATCTGTTACCAAGTTGCTTGAAGATTTGGTGTATTTTGTTACTGGTGGAACAAATTCTGGTCAAGATGTACTTGAAGTCATGTTCTCAAAGCCAAATCGAGAACGGCAAAAACTAATGAGAGAGCAAAATATTCTAAAGCAGGTAAACAACCACTGTAATTACTAAGAGCTTATACACATTTCTGATTGTGATGATAGAAAAGGTAATTTCTTCCTTCCTCAAATAATGCACCAGATTTTCAAGTTATTGCAAGCGCCATTTACTGACTGTGGGGATGGACCAATGCTGAGACTGGAGGAACTTGGAGATCAACGCCACGCTCCTTTCAGACATATCTGCCGGCTCTGTTACAGAGTGTTGAGGCACTCCCAACAAGACTACAGGAAAAATCAAGTTAGTAAAATTGGAAAGAACTTAAAATATTTAAGCTTACCAGGTGGCAGCACCTAGCTAGCCTTAGCCGATCTAAAAAAATAAACTGACCTGAAATGCTTTTGGATGGACCAAATCACCAGTAGATTGAGAAAGTGAACAAACATACCATGGCAAGCCACTTCTGTGCTGTTGACAAAAATCATAGTCACCAAGTTGGAAGGGACCATTTTTAGGCCACTAAATCCAAGCACCTGCTAAATGTCTAAATATTAATAAATACTTCAACTATTGTTGTCTATGGAGATTCCCATTCATCCAGGTCATGGTTGTCCCAAAGGTACTCTTTCAACAGGCAACTGGACTTTCTTGTTTTTCTCTGAAGACGTTTCACTTCTCATCCAAGAAGCTTCTTCAGCTCTTGACCAGATGGTGGGGAATGCTCTATGCAGAACTCCAAATGAAAACATCCCTCAGACATTGCTTGTCTCCTC
This sequence comes from Vipera ursinii, assembly GCF_947247035.1. Classification (NCBI taxonomy): domain Eukaryota; kingdom Metazoa; phylum Chordata; class Lepidosauria; order Squamata; family Viperidae; genus Vipera; species Vipera ursinii. Next base: position 45,183,023 of record NC_139513.1, read on the forward strand.
TTTAACTCATCTAATGAAAATGAGTGCAGTGCGTTTGTGACACAGAACAGTCTTAATGTTAAGAAGAATAGTTCTCACTAATCACAATATACCTTTCCACTAACTTTACCATGATTTGCATTTGCAATCTGGAATGAGAGAAAACAGGTGGCAATCTTTTTTCTGTATGACCTTCTTCCATGTATGAGGAATGCTGTGGTTTCCCCTCTCAGCATCTTTCTCAAGTTTAAATACACCTAACTTTTTCAATCATTCTTACTCTCAATGCTTTTGTATGTGCCCGTTGTTTCTCTAAACTGTTCTTAAACTCCTGGGATTGGATGAAGTACTTCATGGAGATACTAAATAGAGATACTGCCAAGATTTGGAAATTATAATCCTGCTGTTCCCTGTTTGCAGCTATGTTGTGCTGCTTGCTTATTTTCTGTTTGCGTCCAACTACAGTCACAGGATCTTTTTCACAAGAACTAAGTAATCCTACATCATGCCAGATACATCCTATCCTATACCTGCACCTGATTTTTATTTCTTAACTGAAGAACTTTTCACTTTGGATTGGTTAAATGTGAAATCATCCCCTCATTCTATTTTGCGTGGATCTTCAATTTGCAAGCTTTCGCCCATCTGATATTTGGGCCTTCTATTTAAATGTAAAATAATTGTCAGCTGCTTAATGTGAAGTGGTTAAATTATTATTTAATTTGAATAGTAATTGAGCCAAGAATCAGGACTGAACATCTGGTTCAGTCTTAGAAATATGGCTTTTGATTAAGAACAAGAAATAAGTTTCTTAAATCTATAAAAATAAATGTTATAGCAGAATTAGCATTTATTTTCTTTCTCCCTTCCCCCTTTTTTAATACTTTGCAAGGAATATATAGCCAAGCAGTTTGGCTTCATGCAGAAACAAATTGGCTATGATGTCTTAGCAGAAGACACTATAACAGCCTTGCTCCACAATAATCGTAAACTGTTGGAGAAACACATCACAGCTGCTGAGATTGATACCTTTGTTAGCCTTGTAAGAAAAAACCGAGAACCCAGGTAAGCTTTTTAACCAATTCTTCTGTTAAAAAAATAAATAGAAGAGGCATAAACACTTTAATTGTGGCTCAGTTAGCAGTTTGGAGTTTATATGTTTGCTATTTTTTTCTGCCTTATTCTGTTGTTGTACTGTGATATCCCTCCTTATTGTCTGACTTCTAATAATCCCCAAGGTGTTAAACAGGTTATCCAAATACCTGTTCTTTGTGCTCAATCCCTATGGTTTCATGTTCTAGGGGAGATCCTTTTTAAAACCCTATTCTACCTTATATTATTATGAATCAGTATAGTTTGTACTAATAAAAATTTAGTATAGTTTATACTTTTGAGGGCTGAATGCAAGAAAATTTCATTTTAATGTATGCCAATTAGTGTACATTCAAAGTGACACTAAAGTTATTATTCTATTCTATTTATTGAAATGGAATCTGCTGCTATGTGAAAATGGATGCATCTTGGTTTTGTAAGTCTTAGCAATTTTTAAAATTTAAAGATTTATTTAAAAGGAGATATTAGATGATCAAAACTGGTAGATCAGCTAAAGGGTTTTGTAATTATTTATTTATTTATTTATTTATTTATTATTTATTAATTTAATTTATATACCGCCCTTCTCTCAAGAGACTCAGGGCGGTGAACAGGGCAATACATAAAAATAGGATACAAAAATTAAAATTATTAAAACATAATTAAACAATGCCCATAAATATTACAGATTTAAAATTTAAGTAATAATAAAATCCCACCCCGTCCCATCAGGCCAGGCCCGCTTGTTTAAAAAGATGGGTTTTAAGATCGCGCCGGAAGGAGCGGAGATCGGGCGCCATCCGGAGCTCTACCGGAAGATGGTTCCATAAATCCGGTGCACCCACAGAGAATGCTCTCCCCCTGGGGGCCACCAGTCGGCATTCTTTGACTGGCGGCACCCTGAGGAGGCCCTCTCTGTGGGATCGTACTGGGCGGAGGGAAGTTGACGCCGGCTGCAGGTGCTCCCCAAGGTATTCTGGACCCATGCCATGGAGGGCTTTGTAGGTCATAACCAACACCTTGAACCTCACCCGGAAGACAACTGGCAGCCAATGCAGCTCGCGGAGCAAAGGTGTAACACGGGAGTATCGGGAAACCCCCGATACAACTCTCGCGGCTGCATTCTGTACCAGTTGGAGCCTCCGAGTGGTCTCCAAGGGTAGCCCCATGTAGAGAGCGTTGCAGTAATCAAGACGAGAGGTCACGAGCGCATGAGTGACCGTGCGCAAGGCATCCCGGTCTAGATAGGGCCGCAACTGGCGCACCAGGCGAACCTGGGCGAACGCCCCCCTAGTCACAGCTACAATATGGTCTTCTAAGGAAAGTTGTGCATCCAGGAGGACTCCCAAGTTGCGAGCCCTATCTACAGGAGGTAATGACTCACCCCCCCATAATGAGGGGTGGGATATCCTGAATATCACGGGATGCCGGTACGCACAGCCACTCCGTCTTGTCAGGGTTGAGACGAAGCCTGTTCCTCCCCATCCAGACCCGGACCGCCTCCAGGCACCGGGACATCACGTCGAGGGCATCACTGGGGTGGTTTGGGGTCGAAATGAAAAGTTGGGTATCATCAGCATACTGATGATACCCAACTCCAAAACCACGAATGATCTCACCCAGCGGTTTCATGTAGATGTTGAACAGAAGGGGCGAGAGGACCGACCCCTGAGGGACTCCACAAGCGAGAGGCCTCGCGGTCGACCTCTGCCCCCCTGCCAACACCGACTGCGAGCGTCCCAGGAGATAGGAGGAGAACCACTGAAGAACCGTGCCTCCCACTCCCAATCCCCTGAGACGCCACAGCAAGATACCATGGTCGATGGTATCGAAAGCCGCTGAGAGGTCTAATAGGACTAGAACAGAGGAGTATCCTCTATCCCGAGCCCTCCAGAGATCATTCACCAGCGCGACCAATGCCGTCTCCGTGCTGTACCCGGGCCTGAAGCCCGATTGGTACGGGTCTAGATAATCCGCTTCATCCAGGACCAGAGGGAGCTGATGCGCCACCACACTCTCAACAACCTTCGCAAGAAAGCGAAGGTTGGAGACCGGACGAAAGTTATTTAAAACAGCCGGGTCCAAGGCAGGCTTCTTGAGGAGGGGTCTCACCACCGCCTCTTTCAGGGTGGCGGGAAAACTACCCTCGCTCAAAGAAGCAGATATAACCGCCTGGAACCAGCCTCGTGTCCCCTCCCGGGCTGCATAAACCAGCCAGGAAGGGCACGGGTCCAATAAACATGTGGTGGAGCTCAGCCTCCCCATGATCCTGTCCACTTCCTCCGGAGTCACAGGATCGAACTCCTCCCAGGTGACATTGACAAGATCGCTCGCGTCCTGATCGTCCGATACTGCCCAGTCGGAGTCCAAACCGGTCCGAATCCGAGCGATTTTGTCCGACAGATGTTGACTAAATTCCTCGGCGCGCCCCTGCAAGGGTTCCCCACTAACCTCCTGGTTAAGGAGGGAGCGGGTCACCCTAAACAAGGCGGCCGGGCGATTATCTGCGGACGCGATGAGGGCAGCGAAGTAGTTAGATCTCGCTACCCTCATCGCTGCGAGATAAGACCTAATATGGGTTCTTAGTCGCAATCGGTCGGAATCAGATCGGCTGGACCTCCAAACGCTCTCTAGGCCCCGTCTCCGACGCTTCATCTCCTGGAGCTCCGCGGAGAACCATGGAGCCCATTGGGATCTGCGCCGGGTCAGGGGCCGCAAGGGTACAACTCGGTCAAGTGCCTCCGTGGCCGTCCTTTCCCAGGCCTCCACTAAGGCATCTGCCGAGCTGTGAGCTGAGGAGGCAGGTGGGGGCCCCAGCGCTGCCTGAAACCTCTCAGGGTCCATTAAGCGCCTGGGGCGGAACCATCTAGTTGGCTCAACAACCCCACGGTGGGGAGTGGGAAAACGGAAGACCAGCCGCAGGAGATGATGATCGGTCCATGACAGGGGCATAACAATTGGGGAGCCCCCACCAAGATCATCTAACCACCGACCAGATAAGAAAACCAAGTCAAGGGTGTGACCTCCCTCATGGGTCGGTCCATGAATTACCTGCGTCAGGTCCATGGCCGTCATGGAAGCCATGAACTCCCGAGCTAACTCAGATACTCCTCCCAGGGATGGTAGATTGAAGTCTCCCAAAACCATAAGTTTGGGAAACTCAATCACCAGCCCTGAGAGGATATCGAGAAGCTCAGGCATATACTACGAAGCCACAAATATATTTCTGCAAATCTTTAGCAAGTTGTTTATAATATAGTTGAATGGAGTCTGGAATACTGTGCCCATTTTATAGACTTTCTTTTCTTCTCTGAATAGATTCTTGGACTATCTTTCTGATCTTTGTGTGTCTATGAACAAATCTATTCCGGTCACCCAGGAGCTGATTTGTAAAGCAGTATTAAATCCAGCAAATGCTGACATACTTATTGAGACTAAGTAAGTTTAGATATTTTTAAATAGATTTCTTCATTTTAGAAAGAAGACAACGATAGCAAAGATGGCAAATAAAATTACTACCAATCTGGGAGAAATGCAAAACAAAATGTAGAAGTTATTTATAGCAATAGCATGGATGCTTTCTGGATTCTCCATTCAGAGAAGCCTGGAACTAGACAATATCTGATGAAATAGATTTTTAAAAAATCAATAAGAGCCATTACTGTAAAATGCAGGATATAATTTATTTGTTACTACAGGCAATCCTCAACTTATGATCACATTTGGGACCAGAATTTCCATTGCTAAGCAAGGCAGTTGAACAAATCATGCCCGATATTATAACTTTTTGTTTGCTACGGTTGTTAAGAGAATCACTGCTGTTGTTAAACGAATCATGTGGTTGTTAAGTGAACCTGGCTTTCCCTATTGACTTTGCTTATCAAAAGCTGGTTTGGGAAGGTTTTGAATGGGGATACTGTGACTGCAACCATCACAAATACATCCCGTTTGTCAGGCGCCTGAATTTTGATCACGTGGGTTGCCACAAGGGTTGTAAACAGTGGTGGGATTCAGCCGGTTCCCACCACTTCGGCAGAACCGGTAGCTAATTTTTTGTTGCCCAGGTCCCAAATGGAATTCCAGAAGTGGCATCCACAAAGAGAACCGGTTGCTCATATATTTGAATCCCACCACTGGTTGTATGTGTAAGGATTGCTTGTAAATCACATTTTTCAATGTTGTTATAACTTCAGACAGTCGTTAAATGAATGGCGGTTAAGTTGAAGACTACCTTGAAAGGATGCAATATTATCTAAGGTTTTGCAATCTAATGGAAATCCACTCATACAGCCCTGACAGTAGAAATACAAGTAATTGTTTTTCATCCTTTCAGACTGGTCCTGTCTCGTTTTGAGTTTGAGGAGTTATCATCTGGAGAGAACACACTGGAGGTTGGTGAGGATGAAGAAGAAGTCTGGTTATTCTGGCGAGACAGCAGCAAAGAGGTCCGCAGTAAGAGTATCAGAGAGCTGGCACAAGATGCTAAAGAAGGACAAAAAGAAGACCGGGATGTCCTCAGTTACTACAGGTTAACATTACAAGTAATCCTTGGCTTTAGCAGCATAACCTGAAATGTGTACACTAGAGCTGTTTGTAGTTTTATTTAATGGCGTATTCTTAATATTAACTCCAATATTCATAATTAATTTTAAATGGTAGCTATCAAAACATTTTCAGTTTGGAACTATTTGGATACCGTAAAGAACTTGGAGTGATAACAATTTTATATAGCTCTGACAACAGGTTGATAGAGCTGTTTGTAATTTTATTAAATGGCCTATTCTTGAGACTTGACCTCTAATATTCATAATTAATTTTAAATGGTAGCTATCAAAACATTTTCAGTTTGGAACTATTTGGATATCAGAAAGAACTTGGAGTGATAACAATTTTACAGAGTTTGGTTTTATACAGCAGCTTCTGAATTACAAATAGCCGAAATGATTTGGAAAATAAGCCGTTACAGTGAAAATGCTTCTTTATTTTATAAAATATAGATCTATTATTTTGTTCTTTATAGGCTGTCATTTTAGAGATAAATAACTGGTCAATCTGATACATTTTTCAAAAATATTTGGCTGTGTGGTAGTGTTATTCAAAACATTCTGTAATTCTTGTGGACTCCAAAGCTCTGTTTGTCTAATGTAATAAACACAAAAAAGCTAATTCAGTGAGAACTTGCCATCATTATAGCCTCATTTGGATGCTTCACTATTAAGTTTGATGACTTCCATGTCCTGTAAACATGGAGTGTCTACCAGTTTGAAACTGGATGTTGGACACTAACAATATATGTTTGGTAACATGATCCAGTTTACATTGGACAATGCACAATGTCAGCTGCTCCAGTTTCCAGTTTCGTGGCAGAATTCTGCGTTTAATTAAATAGGAACGAGCATGAATGTTTGCTCAGTAAATGTACATTGTAATTTACCATCTGTTCTTTAAATCTGATCCATTTCTAAAATATATTTCCATAATCCATAAGATGTGTTTTCTACTCTTTGCATCAGAATATGTACCCTATTATGTTAAGCATGCCTTCTTTCTAGCAGCATCTTTAAAATGAGGTTTCCCTACCCCAAGATCCAGATGTTCTCCCACTCTGCTATTGTTGTACCCCAAACCTTTGGCGAGGGAGAGTGAGAACCCTCACTTCATTACAACGGATCTGTTGTGTTTGGAATCTTCTATCTTCCATTAATTTTATTATAATTTCTTTGATGTGAACTGCCACGGTGATGATGTTGATGATGATTTTCAGTCTTTGGGGTAAAATGATGCTTTCCTTATTTTTCTTCTGCTTTACAAGGTACCAGCTGAATCTTTTTGCTCGGATGTGCCTTGATCGCCAGTACTTAGCTATAAATGAAATATCTGGACAATTGGATGTCGACCTTATTCTTCGCTGCATGTCCGATGAGAATTTGCCTTACGACTTGAGAGCTTCATTTTGTCGACTGATGTTGCACATGCATGTTGACCGAGATCCCCAAGAACAAGTGACACCTGTGAAATATGCTCGACTATGGTCAGAGATACCATCTGAAATAGCAATTGATGAGTGAGTATTTGTGACCAAATGATTCTCTAAATCAGGGGTAGGCAACCGTGGCTCTTTTATAAAAGGGCCAAGGTTGCCTACCCCTGCTCTAAATGAAGCATGGCGATCTTAAATCCTTGGGAGTACTTCTTACTGTTAAAGAATTCTCTTGGAGGAAAATTGCCATGTTAGTCTGCTGTTGCAAAAAAAACCAAATCAGAAAGAGTCTAACAACATCTTTTCCAGCTCACAAAATTTTATGCCTTCTAATAAAATTGGTTAGTTAAAAAAAAGAGCCTACTATAGTCCTTCTGCTAAGAATTTCCAGTATCACTTGTCAAGTTCTATGCAAATTATCAAATTGTACAAAAAATTCTGTAAATATTTTGGACTCCAAGGCTGTGTTTGCAATGGTCGTAAGTGTGAAAAATGTGTCACTATTTTAATGCTGTTGTAACTTTGAATGGTTGCTAAATGAACTGTTGTAAGTCAAGGACTACCTGTATTTTCATAAAGTGTTTAGTGTTTAATCTAAATCAAGTAATAAATTTCTTGCACATACTTTTTTTCAAAGAAAAAAAGAAAGCAGGACTTTTAAAAATTTTTCCCATTTTTCCCCCTTGTTTTTGGATTATTGTTTAGCTACGACAGCAGTGGAACTTCCAAAGACGAGATCAAGGAGAGGTTTGCCCAGACGATGGAGTTTGTGGAGGAATATTTGAGAGATGTTGTTTGCCAAAGATTCCCGTTTTCTGATAAAGAAAAAAATAAACTCACCTTTGAGGTAAATGTTTTATGCATCGAGCTGAGCTGCCAGATCAAATGTCGGTGATGCTAACCCTAAGTGACTGAGTGGTCAGATCACGTACACATATTTGTAATATTTTCTCCAGTCTGCCAGTTGATCTATTCATAAATAAGTTGCACAGCACCTGCCCAGCATACCAAACAAAAAACAAAACAAAACAAAAAACATTAAAAACTCAGCTCCAAATTGAGTTAAAAAGATTAGGGGGCAAGAGAAAAGAAAGATCTCTGCCAAGTAGAAAATCTTCTAGCAAATCCTGCACTCGCTGAAAAGATAATATCAATAGTTGAAGGCAGTTTCAAATGTTTTCCAACAACTTATTCTATTTGCTTAGTTTTATACCTTTCTTCTCCCCAGTAGGTTGCCTTGAATAGGAAGTTTGCTAGCAAATTACAGTAATAACTCTGCAATAGAAACAGCAGTAAAATACAATTGGGCATACATCTCAGTGTGCTAATAGCAGCATCTTAAAATACTTAAGAGAACAAGGAAGTTTTCATGTGGCACTGAAAAGCCATAATGCAGATGTTAAATGGCCTCTCTTTTCAACAAATATGTGATGCTGCCCCAGAAATGGTCTTTTTTTTGCTCCCATCTGCCTCATGCAAAAGACCTACAGAATTTGTCATCTGCTTTAAATGCTGGAGATTTTCCAAAATTATACATAGAAGTTTTTACCCACTCAAAAGTGTTTTGGTCGTTAAAAATCTAATTTAATCAACATGAAAGAAATAATAATAATTAAATGTTAGCCATATATAACCTAAATTATTATAAAAATCAGAAGTATAAAATCTGAAAAAACATAGTCACTGATTATTCAGTATTATAGCACTGATGTGTATTTTAGAATAAGGGTTTTAGAAACTTACTGTTTTGCATAAAAATATTATTTCTACATTTATTTATTTGTCAGATTTAAAAATTGCCCATCTCCCTCACAGAGAGATTCTGGATGGTGTGCAATAAAATATTAAAAGCATAAAAATAGTGTATAAAATTTCAAAGAGGGAAGGAATGTTAAAAATTAATTAAAAGGTGGGGGTGGACTTTCACGGCTAACTTTGGTATCTTAGACAATTTTATGAATTTTAGAAAGAATATTGAGTTTGTAAAAAAAAAAAAGTCCAGTTCAACTGATTATCTTTTCTTCTTTTGAAAACAGGTTGTGAACTTAGCCCGAAATCTGATATATTTTGGCTTCTATAATTTTTGTGATCTTCTAAGACTAACAAAAATTCTCTTAGCTATTCTGGACTGTGTACATGTTGCAACTATTTTCCCTATTACAAAGGCAACAAAAGGGGAAGAAAGTAAAGGTAAGAATGGCAAGGAAAAGTGAAGGAGACATTGAGAGACATTTGATCCATGAAATAATACGATGGCAAGTTCTTTAGGCTTTACCCTCAAGCCAGTTGCGGTATTAGATTGCTACCCGCAATCATTTTACACCAAGAATCAGGATAGTATTTCCTACAAATGCATTCCAATGTAGAGATTAGAATCTTATTTATAACATTTATAATTTTTGTTTGGTATTATTTAAAAATGCAAGTTTGTGAGCTTACATGAAATCTTGCACTTACAATCTTGAGAGTTTGAAATTATGCATTATGATAAGTTCTCAACAGTATTCCTTGAATGGTAATTTGTGGGAGTATCTTGCAAAATGCCAATACAGAAAATTGGTGCCATTGAATATAAAAATAAATCACTCTGCCTTGTAGCTTTCCTTCTGAATGCTGAAATTTTTCTTTTGTAAAAACTATCTTCCCTAGGAGTCTTGAACTAGTATAAAGTAAAGGTAAAGTTTCCCCCGCACATGCATGCTAGTCGTTTCCGACTCTAGGGGCCGGTGCTCATCTCCGTTTCAAAGCCGAAGAGCCAGCGCTTGTCCGAGGACGTCTCAGTGGTTATGTGGCCGGCATGACTAGATGCCAAAGGCACACGGAATGCTGTTACCTTCCCACCGTAGTGGTCCCTATTTTTCTACTTGCATTTTTACGTGCTTTCGAACTTCTAGGTTGGCAGAAGCTGGGACGAGTAACAGGTGCTCACTCTGTTACGCAGCACTCAGGATTCGACCCGCCAAACTGCCGACCTAGTATAACCAGACCCGCCAAACTGCCGACCTAGTATAACCAGACCCGCCAAACTGCCGACCTAGTATAACCAGACCCAAATGGAAATTATGAAACAAACAAAATGTCAATGCTTTAAAAGTGATTGGAATTTTAATAGAAGCTTTGTAGTTTCAGTTTATTTACAGTGCATATACCCAGTTATTTTGGTTGGCCAAAAATATGATTTTTAGCATCTGTTTCAGCTTTTTGTGCATAATAACTAGATAATACTAGTTATGGCATAGTTATACTTCAAATCTGTAGAACACCCATAGGTTTCTCGTTGATTAACTTTTATGCAACTCTAGTTCTGAAATAATGTATGAGAGTCAGTTTAGTCTAGTGTTTAAGCTATCAGACTAGAAAACAGGTGACTGTGAGTTCTAGTCCCGCTTTTGGTATGAAATCTGGCTGGGTGACTTTAGGCCAGTCATTCCTCTCAGCACAACTCACCTCACAGGACTGTTGCTGTGGGGGAAATAAGAGGAGGGAGGAGTGTTAGGTATGTTTACCACCTTCAGTTATTTATAAAAATAATAAATGCGGGCTATAAATTAATAAATTAATACAAATTTAAAATGTTTGTCTGGGGTATTTATCTGTTTCTGAAGGGAGCAATGTGATGAGATCGATCCATGGTGTTGGAGAGCTCATGACCCAAGTGGTACTAAGAGGTGGTGGGTTCTTGCCTATGACACCTTTGGCTGCTGTCCCGGAAGGTAACGTGAAGCAAGTTGAACCTGAGAAAGAGGACATCCTGGTAATGGATACCAAACTGAAAATAATTGAAATCCTCCAGGTATACTTCAGATGGCACGGCGTGGACATTTTGGCTGATGTCAGTTCATTCTTACATGGTTTTGATTTGATGCACAAGAATCTTTATCAACTAAAGTTCAACACTTAATTGGTGCCAGATAAGACTCAACAAAATTCAGGAGGAGTTGGACTTGGAGCCCTTTTGGGAATGCAACAGCTCTAAGCTGACAATGCATTTAACTCTGCCCACTAGCTCTGTCTGCTCCGCTCCTACTGCTCCTTCCCAACCTTAGAAAGAAGGCAACATTCAATCCAACAGATTTACAGTTTTTTTTCATTATCTTCGGAGGTCTCTGAACTGCATGAGGCTTTGCTTCTGTTGTTCCCCTTTCAAGTCACTATTGATTCAAATGAAATTTCTTCTTACTTCAGTTGATTTTAAGTATAGAAAATAACCTCACTTACTTAATATACTTCAGATGTTTTGTTGTTGTTTCTTTTTATATCATGCATTTCTGGCTGATGTTCGCTAATCCTTTAAATGTGCTAAACCTAAGATCCACCAAACGTTGAAGCTCATTTGTCTCTTGGAATACAACCTGGATTTGATTGTATTATTAATATTGTTTTCATTTTTTGTTCAAATGTTGGAACCGCCAGTTTATTTTGAATGTGAGATTGGATTACCGAATCTCATGCCTTCTGTGTATATTTAAAAGAGAATTCGATGAAAGCAATGCACAGACATCTGATTCACCTTCAGGGAGCAATAATCAAGAAATGCCAAATGTACCAGGTCAGTAATTTGCATATTGTTGTATTACAGAATATGAGCACCCATTTTTCAGCTTGGGAGCTGTTGTTTTCTCTCTCACTGATGAGGGGGGGTATCATCAAAAGAGGCAGTACAGAAAGTATTGGTCCATTATTTTTAAGATTTGTGAGATAGTTTTAAAGCTATTGGTGGTGCATTTTGGGTCACAAAAGCTTAAATATATCCTGTTGATGTTGAGTTATTGTTTTATTGTTCTGAACTCAGCCTAGAGCATGTTATTTGTTTTCCTTTACAGGTGCTCTTGACTTTGAAAATATTGAAGAACAAGCAGAAGGGATATTTGGAGGCAGGAAAGTAAACTATGGCAATTTGTATTCTTTTGTTCTCAACTATATGTAAAACGGTTTCTCCAAACCTGGTGTTTATAGGGGTCCACAGTACAACTACTGGTCCACAGTACAACTACTGGTGTGCCCATGGGCATCTTTTTTGGTGCCCTCCAGGACTCTTTTGTGATTGAGCATGCCATCTTGGGAACTGTTTCCCAAGAAGAGTATGACTATGTTCTCCAAGGTACAGAAGTATCTCCTTGGCCAAGAAGATTGTGAGCATTCAAATCACTTGTACCAATTATTTGATAACCCACTTAATTACATTTAAGCCTCCAGCATTACCTTCCCTTGAAAACTCAATTGAAAGTTACAAACACGAGAGTTGTAGAAGTTTATACAGTAGATATTTCAGCATAGACAGCAGAGAAACAAGCCAGAAACATAATTAATTATTTTATAATTACTTTGTTAAAACATATTCTAAAAGTATGCATATGGGTGTGGATGTGTACGTATGTAGTCCTTGACTTAGAAGAGTTCATTTAGTCACCCTTCAAAGTTACAACGGCACTGAAAAATGTGAGTTATGATCATTTTTCAGTTATGACCTTTGCAGCATCCCCACCATCATGTGGTCAAAATTCAGATGCTTGGCAGCTGGTTCCTATTTATGACCATTTCTGTTACATTCTGGTCACCTTTTGTGACATTCTGATGCACAAAGTCAATGGGGAAGCCAGATTCATTTAACAACCAGGTTACTAGCTTATCAGCTACATTGATTCACTTAACAATTGTGGCAAGAAAGGTTGTAAAATGGGGCAAAACTCACTTAACAAATGTCTCATTTAACAACAGACATTTTGGACTCAGTTGTGGTAGTAAGTCAAGGACTAACTATATACAGTATGTGTATTTGTGTGTATACATACACACACACACACACACACACACATATAATATGAAGAGCAGGATGGCTCAATTTTTTAAAGATTTTGAACGTTAGCTGGAAAGCTGACAGCCCAGGTTTGAAACATGAATGCCGCACAATGGGGAGGCTTCTGGTCCTTGCCCCAGCTCCTGCCCACCTAGCAGTTCAAAAGTATGCAAATGCAAGTAGATAAATAGATACCACTTTGGTGGGAAGCTGTTGCATTCCATGTGCCTTGGCATATAGTCATGCTGGCCACATGACCATGGAAATGTCTTCAGACAAGGCTGGCTCCCTCGGCTAAGAAATGAAGAGAGTACCACCCCCTAGTATCAGATACAATTGGACAGGGGAAACAATATACCTATCAGAATGGAAAAAAAGTAAAGAGAGGAATATTACTGAAAGGGGCGTGACCTTCTGTTCCATGTGGATGAAACGGAATTGGGAAATTCCAAAGACTCTTGAAGGAGAACTTTGGCTTTCCAACACCATGCTCTCTCCTTTATATTCCACTGGCCATGGTATCTATGCTAGCTCACACTTTATTCTAGTCTTTTCTTGTTTGATGTTTTCAGCGTCTTTATAAAGGAGCCCTTGCTTATTAATACAAATATCATTTCTAAGAAATGAATGATGCTCTCCTGCAGGTTATGTTTCAATTGTTTTATTGCTTCTAACAGTTGTTTTGTTTTGTGGTTGTTTCTATATTGCTTTTTTCTTTTTAATACTGTGAGCCCCCAGAGTTACAGAATGGAGAATAAGTGGATGTGTATACATTTAATAAACAAACAACTAATATCGGCTACGCACTATAATGCTTAGATCTTTCCTTTAGTTGTTTCTGTTTATCAAATTTAAATGAGGCCAGTTGAGGGTTTAATCTGTTTTCTTCAGTTCTCTTATCTTGTCCTTTCCTTTGCTGGAAAAATACTCATAGGGGATTTTTATACCTAAGAAGTGGAGGTTATACTGTATATGTTCCACCAATAAAGAAAAATAAAGCAAATAGATTGGAGGGAGGCTGAACAAGAGGATGCTGTTAGTTTGAGCAGCATTTTTTTATTGTATGCTGCAGTGTTGGGTCATACACTACCAGAATCCAAGGATGAGAGGGGACAAATTACTATTATTATGATAACATATGATTGTTGAATATCCCAATTGGGAAAATGAAGATAAGCTGGGTAGAGCTCACCTGAAAAGTTTTGCAGTCAATGAAAGAAAGAGGTTACTACTTTTCATGGATAAAATGCAGATACTTGGTGTTGAGAGAAGTATGAAGGGAGAAAGTTGCTAATGAAGAAGCTGTCGTCCATTTTCCACTGGTGATTAAATACATGACTCTATATTCAGATTTTAATTTATAGCATTCTCTTTCTCCTAACACCAGATGAAGTACAGTCGAGAGAAACTGAGATGTCCTTAAGCTTACTTAAAAAGTAAGAGTTCTTACTTTTGTTTTAATGTTGTTATATTTTGTGTTTTCAGTGAAGAGAATACGCCACTAGATTTGGATGATCATGGTGGCAGAACTTTCCTGAGAGTTTTGCTCCATTTAACCATGCATGACTATCCTCCACTTGTGTCTGGGGCGCTTCAGCTACTCTTCAGACACTTTAGTCAGAGGCAAGAAGTCCTCCAGGCCTTTAAACAGGTAAACGTTTAAAGCTGTGCAATGTTCTCTGTTTGCTTTGAAATATGTAGAGCAAACACTTATTGCAACTAACCGATTGCAATTCATGTAAGGTTCAACTGCTTGTCACCAGCCAAGATGTTGACAATTACAAGCAGATAAAGCAAGATTTGGATCAGCTGAGGTCCATTGTTGAAAAATCGGAACTCTGGGTATACAAAGGACAAGGGCCAGATGAAGCTGCAGAGGTAACAACAGGAGAAAATGAACATAAGAAAAAGGAGGTAAGAAGAACTTTTATCAATGCAGTTTAAGAGCTGCAATGTGCCTTCTTGGCATGGAGTAGTAATCCTAGCCTAACTGATAACTATAAAACTATTAAGAATCAGTATAATATAGTCAGTATTGTATGTTTAGGAGCGGGGTGGTGGTGTTTCTGTATAATCTAGTTGAATGTATCTTCCAGTATGGTATAATGTAGTTTTTCCACAAATTTAATAAATAGATAAAATAAGTTTTTACTATTATTTTAATGAAATAAGCATTCTCCTTCTTGCTGTATAAAATGTTTTGACAGATTAGTGTTATGTTTTCAAAGGCTTGAAACAAATTATTGGTATTTAAAAATACCAAGCCAAACTATTTCTGGCTTCCAATCCCATCTTGTTTGATTACTAAGCCCATGTTTTAGCCAGAGGTCCCCTAGTTCTCTTCTTTTTGTCTAGTACAAGTAGTCCTCAACTTATGATCATAACCGAGCCTGCAATTTTGCTCAGGTATGACAATCATAAAGCGGACTGTCACATGACCATGCTCAATTTTGTGACCTTTTTCACAGCAGTTGTTAAGCATATGCCATGGCTAATAAGCAATGTTATATTAACATTCTTGCCTCTTTTAAATCCATATGTAAATAATTCAGCAAATTCATCCTTGGTTATGTGTCACAAACTGAAAGAAAAATATTTACTGGCAGGGTGAGAAAATATTGGCTTAGATATGTATGTGTACAATGTCAGCATGTCTCAATCTTTAGTCTGTAATAATAGCATTAAACATGCAGTAAAACTTAAGTGGTAATTGAAAAATGCTACAATATTACTGCAAAGTTGACAGAAAGGAAAGGAAATGTGCTACGTGCCTTCAATAATTATTACTGGATAATTAATGATAGGATATTAATTGATCTTACATGAGGAAAGGAATCTTCATAAATATTTAAGATTTTGTTAAAACGTCCATCTGCTTTTTCTCAATGCCTCAATACAAGCAAAACCTGTAGCAATAGTAAATATTGTAGAGTTCTGGTAAGGAAAAAAATGCTCATAGTGTATATTCATGAACTCCAGGATTTTAAAAACCAATTTAATATATTGATTTTGTTTGTCCCTTAGGAAGGTCGCAGCAAATCCTCTAAGCCGGAAAGCACTAGTAGCTATAATTATAGGGTAGTAAAAGAGGTAAGATTCTTCCATTCCCAAATACCTATTCCATCTGTATACTCTTCTTTTTTATGTATGTGCTGAAGAATTTTAAATGTGTAACAGGGTAATTCTGTTTTTATTTGAGTGTAAAAATACTCTTTGACTTAGGGAAGATAAAAAGGCAGTTGCTGAATACATGGTGCCCTGTAGTTAAACAATTTTGGTTCCTAAAGAAGGGCTAAATGTTCGGTACAGGGATATATGTTTGTTAACAATTTTAAAGATCATAACTCTGTTTAACTAGATTTTAATAAGCTCAAGATGTGATAAAGTAGGCAAATGAAGTGTTGATACTATGTGTCATATGTACATCTTAATTTGCATTTCAATTGGGCAAACAGCTTTTAGCTAACCCCAATATGTACTCCCATGTTTGCTTGGGGCTGAGGTGAAGGATAGAAATGCAGGATTGCTATATAATTTCTACCTATAAAATATATGTAGCTATAGTGTTAGGATTCTATCTTGCTTCTCTGTTCCCTTTCCTCATTTCAAACAGAAAAAAACCTAGACTGACAAATTAAGCATTTTTTGTCAATCATTCTGCTTCTCCGATTTATGAAATAACACTGTTAGAGAGACATTCCCTGAATATGGGCTCTGTTATATGTCCAAAACCACTGATGCTGGTGGTGACTGACCCAGATTGGATCCTGTAGACCTGATACTGTTTAGAGCAAAGCAGATACAGTGTCAGCTCCTGGAAATACTGATTTATCCACATGAAACATCTGAGATTTGGATAAAAATTTTGCTGTATGTCTGTTACTGGAATGTGAAGAGACAGAAGCTTGTTTTCCTTGAATATGAAAATTAAAATGTGGGTCCAACATTGGGCTTTAGTTGTGGTAGCCACAGTCCTAACAAAATTGCTGCCTCATTTTCAGTTCGTTTTCTTATTTTGCTCTTAAAACCAAACTCTTTGCTTTTTATCATTCTTTGTTCTGTTGAAGAAAGACTTTTTCTTGTGCGATGCTATGTCTGGGGAAAAAACAATTGGTTTCTAAAAGGCATATGTCTTTGCAGATTTTGCTTCGTCTCAGTAAGCTTTGTGTCCAGGAGAGTATCTTGGTTAGGAAAAGCAGGAAACAGCAACAGAGATTGCTCCGAAACATGGGGGCTCATGCGGTGGTACTGGAACTCTTGCAAATCCCCTATGAGAAAGTGAGGTTTGCATGCATCTTTTACTTTAACTTTGTCCACAAAATATTTTCATATCTTTAATTCTGTCTAAAACACTCCTCTCCTAAATGGTACTGGACATCAAAGAAACTGCTAAATCCCTACATTTTTGGAAACATTTTATTCATTTAATACTTAGCAACAGCACTTAGACTAATATACTACTACACAGCGGTTTACAGAATCAACATATTGCCTGCAACAAAGTGGGTCCTCATTTTACTGACCTCGGAAGGATGGAAGGCTGAGTTGACCTTGAGACAGTGAGAATCAAACTCGAGGTTATGGGCAGAGTCAGCATGCAATACTGCTGCTGTCACTGCTCTGTTGCTTATTGAAGCCACTTTGGACAGTATTTCTGCCAAAGCTTTCTCTATTACAAGGATGAATAAATAATTTTGTTTTTATTGAGAAGGAGATAGAAGTGACATGTCTAAGACAATAGCTGGTCCTTTAGTTATGCATAGAAATTAATGCTATAATCTGAATAGCTGATTTTCATCCCAATTTAAAACTGGTAAATGTGTATAGTCTTGGAGCATACAATAAGAGAAGCAAAGCATCACAAAGCATGGATGGTAAGAAGACGTTCAGAACAGGGATGACATGATAGCAGTGTTCCAATATCTCAGGGGTTGCCACAAAGAAGAGGCAGTCAAGCTATTCTCCAAAGCACCTGAAGGCAGGACAAGAAACTAATCAAAGAGAGAAGCAGCCTAGAACTAAGGAGAAATTTCCTGACAGAACAATTAACCAGTGAAACAACCTGCCTCCAGAAGTTGTGAATGCTCCAACACTGGAAGTTTTTAAGAAAAGACTGGACAGCCATTTGTCTGAAATGGTATAGGGTTTCCTGCCTGAGCAGCGGATTGGACTAGAAGATCTCCAAAGTCCCTTCCAACTATTATTATTATATAAAACTTTATTCATAAAACATGAAACTCAGTCAACTGAACACTCAAATTGACTGGCACTAATGGTTGACATGGGTTGCTGCCAGCATCCTAGGTATCAACCAGGTGTTGTTGTTGTTGTTGTTGTTGTTGTTATTATTATTATTATTATTATTATTATTATTATTATTATTATGCTTTAAAACTAGTGAAAATGGGGGTATTCCAGCTTCCCTTCATTGGGCCAGTTGCTTTCTCTCAGTCCAATCCACCTCACAAGATTAGAGTTACAGAGAAAATAAGAGGAGGGAGCATCAGGTATTGACTTCAGATGACTAAAAATCCTACTCATGTCAGGGAGTAAGGAGTTTCTTACTAATAATGTTTTCGAAGGTTCTAACAATTGTAGACATATGGTGTGTATGTTGATTGCTAGCTAAATGGTAAGAGGACCTTCAAAAGAGAGCTTTGGAGATCTTGGCTACAGTAGTTTTAAAAGTTGCACCTATTCTTCCCATTAATAAAATGATTGTGCTAATATTTTCTGAGCACAGACTGGCAATGATGTTCTGTAATTGGCTATCAATTGAGAAACCTTGTACTGGCTGGTGCAAGTGTAAGTGGCTGGTGCAACTTTGCAACTGAACCCTTTAAACATCACAGAATCCTTTAAACCTCACATTACTTTGCAACTGAATCCTTTAAACCTGTTTTCTTTAATTTGCTTAATATAATTATTATGTGCAAGCTTGTATTCTATTTGCCTAATCCCAATGTAAAACCATTAGATTAGGTCATCCTAAAGCTATTGTATTCTTAATCCTTTAGGAGATTTATTTTGTGTGTGTTATAATCATAGGCTGAAGATATACGCATGCAGGAGATCATGAAACTTGCCCATGAGTTTCTACAGAACTTCTGTGCCGGCAATCAACAAAATCAGGCTTTGCTGCACAAGCATATAAATCTGTTTCTCAATCCTGGGGTAAGAAATAATTTAATTAAAGTCTATTTCATAAACCTGTTTTATATCGGTCCCAGGTTGTTGAGTTTTGAGCTGAACCGAGAGTTTTAGGAATATGAATCCAATTTTGAAATCTCCATTTCTGCTTCATGCCAAAGCCTGTATGCCCTAAAAATACAAAAAACAGGCAAAAAGCCTTAAGATTCTTTTCAAGCTACTCTTTTTTGGCACACGGCTTTGCCCACAATTTTGTCATGTCTTGGACAGTCACTTGTCTGAAATGTTAGAGGGTCTCCTGCTTGAGCAGGAGGGTTGGACTAGAAGACCTCCAGGATCCCTTCCAGCTCTTTTCTGATGGATCTTCTACTGCAGCATATTCAGTAGTTCTGGATGCTGTGATGGAAAAGTTCATAGTAAAGCAGAAGGAATGTGGTATGCTGCAACGTTCCTAAGAAACCTGTGATTTATGTTTTTCCAAGAATGGTACAGCACATCAACCAGGAATAGCTCATTTGCAGATTCTTTCTTTTTTCCAAATGGGTCCCTGGCAGGAGAAGAGCAGGCTGAGCTTGAGGAAAGGGTCAAAAGCATCATCTGTCGTGAGTCTCTTCATACCTAACTCCAGCCCACCTTGAATTCCAGTGTCCTTTATCTACCACCAATTTGCTTGGACCATTAGTAGTTCAGATGCTTGCAGGGAGATTAAGCTTGCCATAAATCTTTATATTCATTTGAACTGCCTGGATCTTCTGATTTCCCCGGCGCTTGACACTCTGTCTTGGTGTAGATCTGGAATTTGCAGTTTTAAGAAAAGAATCCCAAGAATCTGAAAGGTATGGATGAAGCTGTCCCATTAAAGGTTGCCAGGATATTTGGAATGCCGGATTCCTGAATTTCTAAATCCAGTAGGCAGCACCTCTTGTGGAATGGTTAATATTGTGATGGTCTCCTGTTTTGTTCTTTAACAGATTCTGGAAGCCGTGACAATGCAGCATATCTTCATGAATAATTTCCAGCTTTGTAGTGAAATTAATGAGCGTGTGGTTCAGCACTTTGTCCACTGCATTGAAACCCATGGAAGGAATGTCCAGTACATTAAATTCCTCCAGACAATTGTTAAAGCTGAAGGGAAGTTCATTAAAAAATGTCAGGATATGGTCATGGCTGAGGTGAGAAAGATGCCTCCATACTCCATGTTTATAGATATAAGATCACTCTTAAGAAGCTCTAAATGATGAGAAACTGGCCGGTTGTTAGAGATCAGTGTTCAGAAGTTGGTATTAAAAGCTAAACAGGTAGTCCTGAAGGTACAGTAGTAACCAGGACTGGAACTAAACAATGTAGTCATAAAGCACAATGTCACACATCTGCAATGACACAGTCCTGGTAGTCCTCAGTTACTGTTGTTAACTGAATCCCAGCAGTCATTAGGCAAGGACAGGGGTAGACAACCTTGGCTCTTTTGGCCACCCTGCAGAGCCGCTCCTTGGCAGAAGTGGCATCGGGGCTGATAGGGCTTGGAGCCTTCAGCAGTCTAAGCCAGCTGTCGCCAACCCCAGGTTTTTCCTTGTGGTCTTCCTAGTGCGTCCCTGATACAGTATCTTTTCTTTTATCACAGTTGTTTGATCGAATGTTTTAACGGGTTGGCAAGTAAAGGGAGGTTACAGTATGTTAATTTTGCAAATTTCTCTGCGTTTGTGTATGAAGCACAGCTATAAAAAAGCAAGGCTCACGCTAAAGTGGTTTATTCTCTAAGGAAACAATTACTGTATTTAAAATATGGTATTTTAATGAATATCTTCTCAACGAAAGCTATGTCACTTTCTTATAAGACTGCAAGTCTTATAAGAAGATGCAAGCTTCTTACTTTAGATGTAATCCCACATATTTTAATGGGTTTTGTATTCTAGTAAGTAGGATTGCCAGAAGACATTAATATGTCTCTTCTGGTCGACATAGTGAACTAAACTCAAAAGAGTGTATGCGTTAATTAGTTAGGATTGAAGCAACCATGCCAATTTTCTGTAACAAGAGAGAGTGCTATTTCTCAGTCCTGGTAGCCCACATTTTCACACCTTCCCCAGATCACTCTTAGTTCACAATATAAATTTAACAAACATGTCAAAATGTTGCTGTAGACATGTACAAACTGTCAAAGAAGGATTGTAGAAGACATTACCGTGGGTGCAGCTTGCTGATTTTCTAGGAGCCTGTTGAACATTGTATTAATTATTCTTCATGTAGGATGGAATTGTGACTCTCTTCTCTTGGTAGCTGGTCAATGCAGGGGAGGATGTCCTTGTGTTCTACAATGACAGAGCCTCCTTCCAGACACTAGTGCAGATGATGAGGTCAGAACGGGACAGAATGGATGAAAACAGTGCCCTCATGTACCACATTCACTTAGTAGAATTACTGGCTGTTTGCACAGAGGGCAAAAATGTCTACACTGAAATCAAGTGCAACTCTCTTCTCCCTTTGGATGACATTGTTAGAGTTGTGACCCATGAGGATTGCATACCTGAGGTAACATGCTGTTTTGCTTGTTCCAGCTTGTTAGTCTTAGGTGAACGGTCGGGGATTATGTTTTAATCAGGATGAGGAACATGAGGGAAGTTTTTATACTTTATTTAATTTAATTCCCCACTTTTCTCCAAGGACAAGTCGCATCCCACCTTAGATCAAAGATTCAGCTAAGGACAGATTACAAAAGGCAAGCCTCTTCTATTTTCTGGTTTATAGGAATAGTCCTGAGCCCAATAAATGCCTTAGAAAATAAACATGATTGGTGGCAGTGTTCTGATTTTTTAATAAAGTTATATAAATACACATGGCACCACTTTGTATATAAATAATCCATGTTCATTTAAATCCTTTATGATTCTGTTGTCATTAATACTATCACGAATAATCTAATGCTACAAATGGCTCTCCCCTAAGATTGTAAAAGGAGGCTAGCATATATGTAGGCTGTACATAAAATGTTATTGCTGTGGCAGGACTAAATTTTCTGATATTTAAGAAGAGAAAATGACTGTCACCTGCCTAATATACCATGGTATGGTAAGATATTTTGGATCTTATCTGTTTCAGAATGAAATACTATAAAACTAGCGTTCAAATCTTGTTTGAAATGGCTGCAAAAATAATTTTGTCTCTGCTCTCCGTGGTAAATTTATGCTGTTTCCTTGCTGCCTCACATCTGATCAGTTCTGATACTGAGCATTGTGAAGGCTAACTATCATTTCTTTTCAATCAAGGCCTAAAAACAGGGGTCTTCAAATTTGGCCCTTTTATGACTTGTGAACTTCAACTCCCAGAATTCCTGAGCCAGGCACGCTGGTGTAAAATGATGCATTGTCCTGGTTTGTGGTTTGGAACAACTAAAGTAATATTGATAATGACTGACAGATTAACTAAGCGGGAGAATATTTTATAGAGGTAAAAGAAAGAATGTGGCAAAGATGGGTTTTATCTCTGAGATTGGAATTATTATTTTTTTCATAATTGTCCAGACTTACCTGACAGTTTTAATCTATTTTTTAAAAGGGTTTATAAACTATTTGATTTATTATCTGCAGGTGAAAATAGCCTATATTAATTTTCTAAATCACTGCTATGTCGACACAGAAGTTGAAATGAAAGAGATTTATACAAGCAATCATATGTGGAAGCTCTTTGAAAACTTTCTGGTTGAT
The DNA here is from genome assembly GCF_947247035.1 of Vipera ursinii. Taxonomy (NCBI): domain Eukaryota; kingdom Metazoa; phylum Chordata; class Lepidosauria; order Squamata; family Viperidae; genus Vipera; species Vipera ursinii. Next base: position 45,205,722 of record NC_139513.1, read on the forward strand.
ATCTGTAGGGTAAGTATTTATAGATGGAAATATTAAAGGGTAAATCATGGAAGCCCCATCTGAATGCTACTTATAAAATGTCTATTTGGAAAGACCTGGGAAAGCCCTATCCACGGTTTCAGTTTCATTTGAAACATTCTCTGTAATTTTATACATATATGGCATAGATTTAACAATAGTAGTTAATAACATTGGCTCCCCTCATGTAATTCTAGTGATAATATGTGTTCATTTAGATTTCTGTGTAGGTTTCCTATTTCTGAGGTTGGCAGCTCTCTAATTCTTCTGTAATTGTCCCCAACCTCCAGTTCCTAGTTCACTTTTCATGTTGTTGGTTTTCTGTTCTTTGGTAAGCATAGGCATCTATGATGAGTCATTATATTAGAAGCCTTTTTTAATGTTTTTACTGCAATGCCTGTTTTTAGATACTGCTATCTTTGCCCATGTTGGGAAAAAAGTGATACCGAACAGAATAAATGAGTCGGAAGGGACCTTGGAGGTCTTCTAGTCCAACCTCCTGCTCAAACAGGAGAATCTATGCCATTTCAGACAAATGGTTGTCCAGTCTTTTCTTAAACACCTCTATTGTTGAAGCACCTACTCCTTCTGAAGGCAAACATAACAAGCCCTTCCCTTTATCCTTTCTCTTAAAAAGGAGGGGTCCTTGTCCATTTCCACCCATTCATTTCTTCAAGCAAAGCATTCCATTGTTACACTTCCTCTAAGCACACACATATCTTTCTATTTTTCTTTCCCAAAGTTACTTATTAGTAAACTGAGCAGACTCAATCCTCACTACATGCTAGGTATATTGGAGTATTTATTATTTATTTATTTATTTTATGGAATTTATATACCGCCCTTTCCCGAAGGACTCAGGGCGGTTTACAGGGTACTTAAAACATTGATACAAAAATTAAAAACAATTAAAAAGATTAAATTTAATCCCTGAAAAAATATATAAAAAACCCCAATTAAAAACTCTCAGCCTGGGCCGGAAAGCTCAAAGAGCCAGGTCTTCAGGTTCCGGCGAAATGAACGAAGGTCGGGGGCAGTCCTAAGCTTCGCGGGCAGCTGGTTCCAAAGGGCAGGCGCACCCACAGAGAAGGTCCTCCCCCTGGGTGTTATCCGCCGGCAATCTTTTACCGGCGACACCCTGAGAAAGCCCTCCCTGTGGGAGCGCATTGGACGAAGGGAACTTGATGCCGGCAGCAGGTGTTCCCTCAGATGTCCCGGACCCAAGCCATTTAGGGCTTTATAGGTCATCACCAGCACCTTGAATCTCACCCGTAGGGCACTGATGTTTAGGGCAATGAAGTGATGTTTGGTTGACAATTGTTAGATTCCCCCCCCTACAATTCTAGTGACTACATTTCAGTTTATTGATCAGTGTGATTTGTAAGTTGGGTTTCTATCCAGTGAATAGGTAAAAACAAGTTTTCTTCTTGGCAAAAGTGAATTATGAAAGATTTTTTTCTTCCTCCAAGAGGCCCTGAAGTTTCAAAAGAGAAAGGAGGATTTCTCTTTTTAACTTTCAGTCTAACAATTTGTGTCTGTTCTGATTCTCCACTAGGCCTCAAACTCTGAAGTAGACATTTGTAGCAACATTATTAGTGCTTATAAAAAGTTTTTTTTTAAAAAAGCACATATGGGAACTTCCCAACTTACAATCACAATTAGAACCAGAATTTTCATTGCTAACCAGGAGAGAGTTATGCCCAATTTTACAACTTTTTTCACCATTGTTGTTAAACAGATCACTGTAGCTGTAGCTAAGTGAATAATATGGTTATTAAGTGAATCTGGCTTTCCCTGTTGACTTTGCTTGTTGGAAGCTGGTTTGAAAAGTCACAAATGGTGATCACATGACCTCCCCAAGATGCTATAACCATTGTAAATACATGCTGGTTGCCAAGCAACTTAATTCTGATCATGTGACCATATGGATGCTGTGCCAGTCGTAAGTGCAAGGACTGATCATACGGCACATTTTTCAGTGCTGTTGTAACTAAATGGTAAGAGGACTACCTATATTTCTATTCCATTCCCTCCCCAAATATGCTTTATATTGTTTCAGAATTTCTAAAAGATTTTTCTCTCTAGGTATATTAAGTTTAACTGCTTGGTATTTGTGAGAGAATTTTCATTCTGTTTCATTTTAACAGATTGCATTATTTTCCAGACTTGCAACAATACCAGTGATAGGAAGCATGCAGATTCTATATTGGAAAAATATGTGACTGAAATAGTGATGAGTATAGTTACCACCTTCTTCAGTTCTCCATTTTCAGACCAGAGCACAACTTTGCAGGTAAGAAACTCAATAGAGAATTTAAATCTGCAAAGCAACATGAGATCTATGTTTCTTATTATTGTACCTAATTTGATCTTGGAACCACTTCTGATATTTGTCAGTTATAAATTATGTCATTGTTTTTGTAGTTGGAAATAATTTCTGGAAAAATTGAATTGTAGGTAAAACTAAGAGGTTGATTGCTTCAGTATTTCACATTTCCCTAGACCAGGGGTAGGCAACCTTGGCTCTTTTATGACTCGTGGACTTCAACTCCCAGAATTCCTGAGTCCACGAGTCATAAAAGAGCCAAGGTTGCCTACCCCTGCCCTAGATGGATGCCTTCTGCAGAAGGGCAGGAGATTCCTGCCTTCTAATTTTTAATCTTTAGCATATTTTTTAGTAATGTTACAGAGCCATCTACTGGCCATTTAATTGCTTTCCTATGAGAACATTCTGTTTATAAAATATCATCATATTTGTAACCTAATGTATACGCTGACATAATTGAAGTGTGACTTTTTTTCATGGCAATTTGCCTTAACAAGTTTTACACAAAGAAATAGAATTAGATTTAAATTTAAATAGATTCCACCCACGGTTTCCAACAGATTTTATTCCCTATTTTAGGGTAGGTATTTTAATTTCACTTGATAATTTGAAGAAAAAAAATGTAATTGCTTCAGCAGGTAATAGTGCAACTCTGTACCCCAGAACTTTAAGACAATTTGCTTTTAAAATGCTGTATCTCTGGGTTCACAACAAATCACTTTTCATGCTTGGTTGCTTAGCTTCAGTCCAACTCATCACATTTATAGACTTCTATTTCTCTCATTACCTTCCTCTTTTCCTTGCGTTGAAATGTACATATTCTTGGTTTCTTTTCAGACTCGCCAGCCTGTGTTTGTACAACTTTTACAAGGTGTGTTTCGAGTGTATCACTGTAACTGGCTCATGCCCAGTCAAAAAGCATCAGTGGAAAGTTGTATCAGAGTACTTTCAGATGTAGGTAAGAAACCTATATTGATTTATTGACTTATTAATCAATTTTCTACCTGCTGCAATCTAAACAGATCAAGTGGATTACGACAACCATCCCCAAAGCATATAATAGTACAAGATGTACAATATCTAAATACTTAAACCCACTAGCATCAATCACATGGCTTCATATCCCAAACACCCTCCAGAAGAGTTCTGTCTTAACCTTCTTCTGGAAGATGAACAATTTTAGTATTTCACTGGGAAGCCATAGTGACTGTAGGACTGTAAAGTTTAATCCACATAAGCTCTTACTCTTCAATAAATCTGTCTATTATAAATATCTTGCCCTCAAGTGTTCTCCCTTTTCATCGATTACTTTAAATTATGGTATTTTTTATTAATAACTTGAAATATTGACCATTGGAATATATTTCTACAAGTATTTTTCTGTGGAACCCTAACAGGCTAATCAAAGATATGCTTTATTTTCACAACTGAGAGTGTATATTAGGCATGATGGCAGTGTATATTACCTTTGGTTATAGAAACTTGTTAATTTGTGCAAATTGGGAAACAAGCACAGGAATAGGCTGTAAGATATTCATGTTTGACTTGGGTTTCCCTTTGGCATTCTTTTGTTTATTTATTTGTCAAATTTAGATACCACCCATTTCACTGTCTAAATGACTTTGAGCAGTTTACAAATAAAACTTTGGTTGGCCATTATGGGTACAGAATGCTGGACTAAAAGGATTTTGCCTAATAGAAGCTGCTATAGTGTACACAGTAATATCAAAAGCATGAACAAAACATATCTACATATGTCAACGTTCCCTACCTAAATTTGCCCTTTCATTTTTCCTGATGCAAATCTGATTTATGTCCTTATGAAATGCAGATTGTATAACATATCATTGGTTGAACAAATGACAATGCATTATACATTTTAGCAAAGAGCAGAGCAATTGCTATCCCAGTGGATCTTGACAGCCAGGTCAATAACCTTTTCCTGAAGTCTCACAATATTGTGCAAAAAACAGCAATGAACTGGAGGATGACGGCAAGAAACGCTGCTCGAAGAGATTCCGTGATGGCAGCTTCAAGGGATTATCGTAATATCATCGAGAGATTGCAAGTGAGTATATCTCAGTACCTGCTTTTAAACATTTAGGGCAGACATGTCAAACACAAGGCCCGGGGGCCGGATCCGGCCCGCGAAGTGGTTTCATGTGGCCCACAAAGCCATCCTGGAAACAGTGAGGGAATGACCCCCACTGCCTTGGCCCTGGCCCAGAGACCCTCCTCCTGCCAGAGACCCTCAGATCTGTCCCACTCCTGCCCAGACCCCCATAGGCACCCTTGATGTGAACAATGTAGAGCTGGCTATGCCCACCCAGTAGGCCATACGCACTCTAGCCACACCCACCCAGTAGGCCACACCCACCCTGGCCACGCCCACCCAGCCCCCTGAGGGCAACCGCAATGGTGATGTGGCCCTCAATGAAATTGAGTTTGACACCCCTGATTTAGGGGATAGGTGAATTGTATGAAGTAATAATATTTTAATTTAATTTAATTTATTGAGATTTCTATACCGCCCTTCTCCCAAAGGGACTCAGGGCGGTTCACAGGGCATAAATATAAATGACAATACAAAAATTAAAAGACAATTAAATCAATGCCCAAGTTAAAACAAGAATAATAAAACAAGCCTATAAAAAAAACCCATGTACCCCCATCAGGCCAGACCCGCTAGTTCAAATAAATGGGTCTTCAACCCGCGACGGAAGGATCGGAGGTCTGATGCCGTCCGGAGCTCAACCGGCAGTTGGTTCCATAATGCCGGAGCACCCACAGAGAAGGCCCTCCCCCTGGGGGCCACCAGTCGACATTCCTTGACAGGAGGCACCCTGAGGAGGCCCTCTCTGTGGGCGCGCACAGGGCGGAGGGGAGTCGACGCCGGCAGCAGGTGGTCCTCGAGGTATCGCGGACCCATGCCATGTAGGGACTTAAAGATCATAACCAAAACCTTGAACCTTACCCGGAAGACAACTGGTAACCAATGCAGCTCACGGAGCAAAGGTGTAACATGGGAGTACCGGGAAACTCCCAAGACAACTCTCGCGGCCGCATTCTGTACCAGTTGGAGCCTCCGAGTAGTCTTCAAGGGAAGCCCCATGTAGAGAGCATTACAGTAGTCTAGGCGAGAGGTCACGAGCGCATGAGTGACCGTACATAAGGCCTCCCGGTCCAGATAGGGCCGCAACTGGCGCACCAGGCGAACCTGGGCAAAAGCCCCCCTAGTAATATGTCATCCCTTTGAGATAGTCCAGGCAAGAAGCACCAACTGTGAGTAAAATCTTTATTGTAAAGTTACAATAACAGAATCCTGCAAGTCTGAAACTACACTTTCCCCCTCTCCCCCAGTCTTTGCAGGATGAGTCACTTCTGAGATGTTTGCCACGTTCCTTCTGAGACTTGCCATGTTCCTAGTCCTGTAGACTAAGCAGCCATTTATCTGATCTTTGCCTAGTTTGTGTCTTCTCTGCCTGCTGTCTCTCAAGTATATTCTCACCCACCTTTATATGGCACTAGATATTTAGTTAAGGATATTTAGTATCTTGCTTCTCAAATGGCCATTTTATTTTATACTCATTTTCTACACACTCAAGATCACATTTCCATAAATATTTCAGAAATATTATAAAATATTACTATTTTATAATAGGTATAGTAGAAATATAGAAAACTGATGGCAGAAAAAGACTCAGTGGTCCAGTGAGTTTGCCTTTTGAGGTTTTTATTTGTTTTTGTTTTCTTTTTAATTTATTCATGCACAATTTTAATTATTAACTTTTATTTATTTACTATATTATTATTTATATTTGTCAGTTTCAGATTATGTCCCCGTGTTCTTGACTTTTGCTTAATACTGAAAATATTGCCTTCTGGCAGTTCTTAAGGATCTGAACTGGATAGATGCCTTTCCATGGAAGCTGGATGCTTGGATGCTAAGATCTTGTTCAAATGGGGCTGATCAAATTGTGGTGATCTCAGTAGTTATAAACAAAACATTTCACTGGAAAAGCTCCTAATTAGGACTTTAGTCAATCATGCTCTTGCTTCCAGATCACTTTTATTGCATTTATATTCCTCAGTCCTTCCACTCCTATATTCACCTCAGTTCTCTTTCAGAAGTTTCCCCCCCTTTTTTTCTATTGGCCCTCTTGTATTAGTATAAAATACCTATTTTGCTTTTTATAACATCCATTTAGAGATTTTAGTAAGCAAATGGAAGTACTTTAAAGAAATGTTAGCAGTATTGTGTTATATTAAGTACTTAGTGTTTGTAACTTTAAAGGAACCTATTTCTATTCACAATGAGAGGAGAAATGTGGAAACAATGAAATCTGCAGGTCCCATTATGTTAATATTTTCTGTATTAATCTTGTTTTAATTAACCATATTCTTATTTTGTTGGCATAATTGTTTTTAAAAAGTACTTCTCTGTATGATTTGTCCATGTAAGTTTTAAACTAAATATATGCTTACCTCAGGATATAGTATCAGCTTTGGAAGATCGCTTACGGCCACTGGTCCAAGCTGAATTGTCTGTATTGGTGGATGTCCTTCATAGACCAGAACTGCTTTTCCCAGAAAATACAGATGCAAGAAGGAAATGTGAAAGTGGAGGTTTTATCTGCAAGTAAGTTGAGGGTCAGCATTTTTTTTTATTATTTTAAAATAATTCTTGTTCTTTTCTAGATTGTTACTATAGGTTAGGGTAAATTGATCTTATTTTGCTATCAATTTGTTATCATGTTTTCTTTCTTTCTTTCTTTCTTTCTTTCTTTCTTTCTTTCTTTCTCTCTCTTTCTTTTTTTCTTTCTTTCTTTCTTTTTTTGCAAGATTCTAGTAGCTTTCCACATGGATCTACTGTTACTGAAGCTGGTGTTAAAGGCTTTTGAAAGCAAAAAGTAATTTTAATAAAATTGTACTACAGATCATATTCTGTTACACAGTATCTAATGATTGGATTCATATATTGCATTAGTCATTGTTTAAACCACAACAGCAACATTCACACAATATGCTAAACTAGTCATATACAAACCACATTGTGGCTTAGCATGTTATGTGAATCAGGCCTCAGTGTCCATCTTATTTTTTTAGAACATGACAATATTGTGTAGATTGGTGAAAAATTAGTCTGAGGATAGATGGATAGGTAGGAGTCTATCAATCCTAAGTAAGAAAATTTGTGTGATATATTAAGATTAAGATTTGTGTGATATATTAAGATTAAGATTTTCTCCTACTCTGTTCATCTGCTTGATATAAAAATGGAGCATGCTGTTTATATTTGCTAGACTGCATGGGATCTGGTCAAGAAAACATAAGAATAATTGCTTCTGTTAGCAACCACAAATCTCTGGTAAAATTTATCCATAGTTTAAGTAAGAGGATCCTGGTTACCTTTTGCTAGTGAACATAACAAATAGCCCATTTTGAAATTTTAGAATGTTTCATTATGAATGAATTAATGCTTTGCTCAGAAATCCTTGTGGAATGTAACAATGTGTTGTATTTTTTTTTGTTTCTGATATACCATTTCAGAACCTCCTATTTCTTAAGTCATGAGAAACAACTTGTATTTTATAAAATAAGCTACAAATATTGTTATTCCATAACAGAGCTGCTTAATTTTAGTTCCTTTATTCCATGTTTGTGTAACTTTATTTTCTCAGTGCAGATTGTACTGCACTTCAAAGCTTTCTATGTAGAAGGTGTATGGAGCAAAGTTTATTTATTGCTTCACATATATGGCTGTCTTTTGAACAATTGGTTTCTTCTTTCACCTTTAATGCAAACACCTACAAATGCTTTCCTAATTAAGTAGACATTCTAGTACTGAAACAAACTGTGATCAATTGGTTGTTTTCAGGTTAATAAAACATACTAAACAGCTGCTGGAAGAGAATGAGGAGAAACTTTGTATTAAAGTATTACAGACACTCAGGGAAATGATGACCAAAGATAGAGGCTATGGAGAGAAGGTACTTTGATTTACAGTCTACTGTTTTGTCTTTAATTCTGTCTTTATTTTTTATTATTTTTTTAACAGAGTAGTTGAAGAAATGGCAGTATAGATTCTTTATATACGTTGCACTTTTTTTAAGGTGTAAAACAATGGCATATACAAACCGAATTGCGATTATTTCCAGTTTATTTTAATAGGACAAGGGACTCCCAAATTCTGCAGCATCTCTTTTTTCTTCACCATTGAGGATAATGGATTATATATTGCTTAAGTAGATTATATATTGTTTATTTGGAGTGGCATGGTGACCTAACGATGAAGAAAACTCTCAGAAGGTTGAGAGTTCAATCCTAGGCAGCAACAGATGTTTCTTTATCAGGGCACAAAGAGAAAATATCTGCTACAAACTCCACATAGGGACAGGAAGGGCATCCTCCCAGTAAACTCTCAGCTCCATTCAGTTGCCCCAACTCTACCCTGATAAAAGGGATTACAGTGGGGATGTTAAACTGCCGACCCACGGGCCGGATGCATCATCAGGAAACCACGCCCACCCCATTGCCGGCAATGGAGAAAAAGCTCCGATACGCCGTGCGACGTCATGTGACATCGCGAGTTTGACATGTCCGGATTACAGGGTCGTAAAATGAAAAAAAAAAAGCTTAAGTCCTTTTTAATCACTTCATTAACAGACAATATTATATAGTTAATACAGAAAAAAAATTCTCATTCTTTGAGGGTTGTGGTCTAGGCATTTTTTGTCTTCACAATTTGATTTCTGCTTCATTGAATAAACAAATTTTGAAGAAACAGAAATATGCAACCACTAACCCTCCAGACATCTGCATTTACAAATGAGTTAGGCCTTCTGGAAGTTGAGGTTCAACAAAATCTGGAGGATTATATATTTCCCATCTCGGTATTCATTCAATTGTAGATAATCCAATTTCACGCTGATGCTTAGGAACTTGGCATTCCAAAATGGATTCTTTTTACTTACAGATATAAAATATGTCTTATATGAACCTGATGGATATGTAAGCCTAGGGGGGGTTAGCAAATTTATTCCAGTACAGGTTTGTATAAGAAGTTTAGGCACTTATAAAAGCACCAGCATAAATGAAAGATGAACTTTTAAATTACCAAAATTCTTCACTGGCTGAGATTAAAAAAAAATTGAGGTAGAAAAGATTTCTCATTTTCCTATCAACTCTGAGCAATTGCCAGAACTAGCCCTGCCAGACGTTCTCTCACCTACTTTCCTATATTGTTAAGCAGCATGGATGTGCAGAAAGGAAAGGGTTTTGCTTCTGTCCTTCCTCCATTATTGCCTCAGACAACTAAGCTAGGAAACCTAAGCAACTGGATTATATTTCCCATGGCGTCCTAACATGCTGCTGCTATGAAAGAAGAGAAACAGAAAGAAAAATAAAGCAAAACTATCAAGACCTCTCCTGTGTTTGCTGCTGACGGTTTAATTGCTGTAAAAAAAAAGGATTGGATGGGCTTTATGGACACGGTAAAGACAGATGAGAGTGTTTACTGAGCCTCAAGATTTAGGGCTCATCATATCAAGAAGTAACTCCTCCCAAGAAATGTAATCTGGCTGCTATAAGTGTAAAGTAGGTGGCCATTAATTTAGATTTCTATGTGCTGAATGGCTTACTAAAAGATGACAAATCAATTGATTTTACATTTTGCTCAATTCCCTGAAATTGTGGTAGCCCAAAGAGTTCTACAGAGGCAGAATATATGCCCCAGTTGGTTAGAGAACCAATGGGTAGAGTTAAATGGACCGACATAACATATACCAAAGACTTATCTAACTGGCTGAACTCCTCTGATATTTTAGGTCTTTGTGCACATCTGATAAAAGAAGACATGATCAACAAATTGTATTGAACTAGACAGTCATTTAATTGGACAATTGCAGACTTTTACATTACTGAAAAACAAAGTGAGGCAGGGATTTAGATCCTAATAACTTTATGCAAAGAATTCAGGAAAAAGTAAGCTGGTCAGGAAATGAGTAAAATATCGCCTTTAAAATTATGAAGGAGGTAAAGCTTGCAATAATGGAAGATAATAGACGTTCTATGTTTAGAATAACCTCTAGGGGGGAAAAAGAGCAAGCGACAAAAATATTTCCTAACCCTAACCCTAATCTGTTAAATTGAAAAGGGCGTTAACCATGAAGTTATTTGCAGAAAGTAGCAAAATGGGGTGTTTTGGTAAATGTTTTTTTCTCTAAACACATGAATCTGATAATCCCAAACACACGGAAGGGAAGCTGCTATGAAAATCTGTAAATCTGTTCTAAGGCCCTTAGGCACTGAGAAGCAAAAGGCAAAAATCACAGGTTTCATTGCTAATTGAGATCTAAGTGCATTTTAGGATCTCTGAAGCAAGCCAGAGCAGCTGTGTGTATTAAGTAGGAGGCTATCTAAATGACCTGCTTTTAGTTTTTCAGAAAAGGGCATTTATAAATTTCACCCATTTTATAAACAGTTGTCTGGATCATGTCTAGTTTAATCAGCTGCCTAAGATTGAGCCAATGCCCAATAATTGAATGTATTTCCTTAAAGTTCCCAGCAGAAGAGAAGCACAAGATCAGTTAGGGAGGGACCGTTTTCTTTCATATTTCTGGGGTGTATTGTGACTGATCACCATAAATGCCAGACTTTAGCTTGAAGAGAGCATAGATGTGGCTCAACGTAACAACTTATTCAGTAGCTGCACCTTTTCTGAACCTTAAGCCATGCTCAAATGAGGGCAGGCACCAATGCAGATGCCCTTTCCTTCTAAACTATCCCAGCTGAAAAATAGACTTGTATGTGTGTAGCCAGATGCTTCACTAGAAACTCCTGATAACCCTGAAGCTTCAAGGTGACAAGGAGAACAGCTTGAAGCCCCATGAAATTACTATGGAAAACCTCCAAGAAAAGAAGCTAATAAGCAGAAATGTTCATAGGAGATTGGGAGGAGGGGTGTCAAAATGGAGAAGACAATGATACTTGACATGAAAAGTAACATGGCAGCTTCACATTAGCAGCAGCAGTTCAATCTACCTACATTCTTTGTAGGAAGAAAATTGTGTGGCTCATCTACTAAATTGTGTGCCTCTTTGAATTCATTTATAAGACATGTTCATTTCACTTACCGTAATTATTTGGATAAAAAGTTATTCTAACAGTTTTTAGCGGAAGAAAAAAGTTGAAATAGCGAAGATTCTAAACATTATAAGTTATAGCTTAAAGACCTTTGTGATCTTTTGTTTTCTGAATTCCTTATAAATCTATTAATGTCAATAGGAACTGTATTAGTAGTTTGTATTAATGCAAACTTAATGTATTAAATATATTAAAAACAATCATGGGACGATTATTTTAAATTTAAATCTGATATATTGGAAAAGTTACTTAAATGGACTAGTTATCATAAATAAATTAGAAAGAGTACAGCAAATGAGATATAGAATTGTGAACATTATCAAATGAGGGGAAAGATCGGAAGCATCTGTTTGTATAATTTAGCATGATAAGTAGCACAGAAAGACTTGTAGATGAAGAAAATCTAACTTGTAAATCTATTGGTGCTCTAGCAAAAATAGCACTTTGAGCTAAAAGTAGAAACAAAACCTTCTAACAGTTGATAAAACAGGGAATCCTGATTTATCTGTTAGCTATTTACCACACCAATATATTGTATGGAGATATAATATTTTTTCAGCCACCAGAAAAAGGTTGAGTTAAATAATTTACTCCAGTTTTATGGTTTTCTGATATATATAGATTTATTTTCTTTTATAAAAACAATGTCAGTGTAGAAACAGCTTTAACTTTCTTTCTGTTTCTTAACCCTGAGAAAATGATAGTAAAAGTCTGTAACAAAGAAGCTCAGCTTAAGTCTCTTTCCTGTTAAAAGTTACACTGCAAAGAGTACTAACTTTATGATGCTGCATTTGAGTATATTCTACAAGAGGGGTGTCAAACTGCCAGCCCATGGGCCGGTTGCATCATGAAGAGGCCACACCCACCCCATGTGGGCCATGTGAAAAAAGTCGCAAACACGTCACGTGATGTGGCGAGTTTGACACCCTTGTTCTACAACAAAGTTTTAACAAATGGTACTCACTTGATTTCTGCTTGAGCTAAAGCACAAACAGTTTGCCCAAGTAAACTGATCAGTGTACCCTTTAAAAGATGTTTATTGAATTTGGATTTTGGTGTTTTTGTTGATTGTGATTTGTTATTATATCAAGGAAAAACAAGATTTCCCTAGGTACCTGGAAACCTGCACTGCAGTTTTATTCTGAATATACAGATGAAGTTAAATTGTTATGTTTGTTATACATAGAGGTTTCAGGAGTTGCATCGTACTGAATCAAGCCAATCTGTTTGAAGTAAGGAAGGAATATGCCCTGGGACTCTCAGAAGGATGGATTGATTATATTAATTTTTTAATATAGAGTTTACAGACTACCAAGTGGCCATTGGTTATTATTAGGACAAGGGTAGACAACCTTGGCTCTTTTATAACTTGTGGACTTCAACTCCCATAATTCCTGAGCCAGCATGTTGAGTTGAGGTCCATGAGTCATAAAAGAGCCAAGGTTGCCCACTCCTGCTTTAGGAGAATGTTTCCAGCACCTACTTTGTATAATAATATTAAAACTACATGTTTTGGGTTAGGATATTGGATTTTTTTCATGGAACATACAAATGGTACCATAGAGGCCACACAATATCCAATCCCAAGACACCTGGTTTTAATATTATTAGGCATAGTGGATGCTGAAAGCATCCTCCTAATACAGGTAATCCTTGACTTACTACCACAATTGAGTCCAAATTTCTGTTATTAAGTGAGACATTTGTTAAGTGAGTTTTGCCCCATTTTACAACCTTTCCTGCCACAGTTGTTACGTGAATCACGGCATCTTATAACTTAGTAACCCAGTTGCCAAGTGAATCTGGCTTCCCCATTGACTCTGCTTGTCAGAAGGTTGCAAAAGGTGATCACATGATCTGAGATACTGCAACAGTCATAAATATGAGTCAGTTGCCAAGCATCTGAATTTTGATAACATGATCGTGGGGATGCTCCAAAAGTCGCAACTGTTGAAAACGGTCATAAATCAGTCACTAAATGAACTGTTGTAAGTTGAGGACTACCCGTAACCTGTAGCTACTTGATAGTTTGTAGATTAACCATATTAAAAAAACACATTATAATGAGATGCATTTAATTGTCACACTGAAATGTTTTATATGAAAAGTTATATGAAAGAACAAAGAATAATAATGCTTGATGATATAGAGATGTCAAATAGGGATGTACAGACATATTTTTTCAAGACACTGTTAATTAGGTTTCTCCACATCTGATAAAGGATCATATGCACAATTCTGCTAACCTAGGCTAGTATGTCAAATGCCATATTTATATCTAGGGTTGTATTCAGGATAGAAAATGAGGGGGGTTGTTTTGTTTTAATCAACAATCCCATAAAAGAACTGGGTTGAAAGAGTGGAAATTATGATTCTCGGTGCTTATAGTAACTGATTATTTGCCATTTCTCTTTCATTAATATTTATTTTCAATTTCTTTTTGTCTCCCTCTTGTTTTTCTTTTTAGCTGATTGCACTTGGTGAATTGGAAAATGCTGAGGTTTTGAATTTCTTACTTTATTGTTTCTTTAGTCTTCCCTGGTAGTATCCTGAAGTCAGTAGCCATGTAGCATGTCATACTGTCTTGTCAGTGTTTATGTTTTGTGGTTCTCATATTTGTGCTAGCGATGTAGTGGAGTGTAACTTGTCATACCACGAATTATTTAATTTTAATTGTGTATTTTCTCTCTCTCCAAGAGTATTGTCTGAACATATTCTTTGGATTCAGTCGTGTTGTATTCTTTCAAATGGTAGACCACTGAATGGGTAACTCTCCCCTGCAGTATAATGAAGATGCTTAAACATTTCACATACTCTTTTATAAGAATTCTTTGAATTTAGAAATGTTAGTGTGCAAATATGAGCCAATCGAATCCTGAATCTCGAATTTGCCACTCTGTGTAATTGAAAGAAAAGATGGCACCTAGAATTAAATAGCTATTTTTTGTAGCTTGCCTGGTTAATTTTTATACGGCAGTTTTTACATGGCAGTTTAATTTCCGTAAGTCAGCAGATAAAAGTCTGCTATAATCTATGGTGGTTTCTTCTAACTGAACCTATGATCCTAAGACATATATGGGAAAATGTATGCTTTCTTTGAACTTTGCAATCAGACTATCTGATAATAGGGAGTATGTATACCAGGCATGTCAAACACAAGGCCCGGGGTCCAGATCCGGCCCGTGAAGTGGTTTCATGTGGCCCGCGAAGCCATCCTGGAAACAGTGAGGGAACGGCCCCCACTGCCTTGGCCCTGGCCCAGAGACCCTCCTCCTGCCAGAGACCCTCAGATCTGTCCCACTCCTGCCCAGGTCCCCATAGGCACCCTTGATGCGAACGATGTACAGCTGGCCATGCCCACCCAGTAGGCCATATGCATTCTAGCCACGCCCACCCAGTAGGCCACGCCCACCCAGGCCACATCCACCCGGTCCCCTGAGGGCAACCGCAATGCTGATGCGGCCCTCAATGAAATTGAGTTTGACACCCCTGATGTATACACATTAAATAAAATAAATAAATAAATAAAATAAATGTACTTTCTAACAGAGAGGTACTGTAGAAGCAAGTGATTTACATGTTCTCTGTCTATGGCCCATTGATCAGCTTAAGTTAGCCTTTCCTTTGTCTGCTGGGTTTTCTACCGTCAAAATTCCACTCATAGTTTATAGCCATTATTATCATATGATCAGATGCTGCTCCATAAAGATGTTAGTATTAGAGATTTTTGATTTTTTTTTGTATTATAAATATTGTAGAAAAGAGTATAAATTAGGTGGAGGTGTTGGTCAACTACTTCATTACTTTGTTTTATTTTACTGAATTTTGTCAACTAAAAAAAATGGGCAAGAATTCTCTTTTAAAGTTGTTTTATTGTTTCAGAGTAATTTAAAGCAAACTCATTTGGCTTCAGGGTGTTGAGAAGCACACTGCATTCCAAATTTGTGAACATATACGTGGAATTTAGGCTGCTTATTTTTACTTAGATTTTCTGTCAAATAAATGCTTTCAGACATCCTGACTGTCTTTGCATTAAATCAGGATTGAGATCAAGCTCAGTTTAGAATGTAAGCCGTTGATTACCCAGTGAAAACTTTGTTGTCTGATTTCAGTGGAAGGATTCCATGCTAGCGGCAGGTGTGTTTATAAATATAGGAAATGAACGCTATCTGTCTTCTGGCAGAAGTTTGCATTCCCTTAAACTTTTCTGAGCAAGCACAGTGTTTCTTTTTCCACAAGCCAATTTACAAACACATGGCACACAAAAAAAACCACAAATGCCCTTTTAAACCCATATTCTATGTCCAATGAATTTCTGCTATTGAGGAAGAATAAGAAAATTACAGCTCTTCCAGAGGAAAAATATGCTTGTAATTGTGATGCATGTTTCTGGAAAAGTTGTGTTTCTTCAAGAGGAATTAGAGATAAAGTGGGCTTTTTGTAACCATTTTGTTAAAAATGGCACTTTAAAAGTAAAGTGCATACTGAAAAGCTCTGTATAAATAAATTATTCAACCAAACTAGTATGTGAGAGAAAATGAAAAACTGAAATACAGTAACTTTTTTTAAAACAAAAAAAATCAGGGCAGAAATATTTAATTTCATCCTTAGAAATGTACAAGATATATAATACTGCTCAAACACAGCTCCCACAAAAGTTACTGAATTTTATTCATCTGAATGTTTCAAGAATTCTTGAAGGTATGAAAAAAGTATTAAATAATATACTGTATCTCTCAGTCTCCCACACAAACTAACTTAGTAGTGGATGTTTGGGAATTACTTGTTCTTCCAAACAAGAAACTTACAACTCTTTCAGAAAGAAAAAAAGGAAGACTTATTAACCAATTTTTTTTCTCTTCTTCATAACCGGTCTCTTTAATCATATACGCATTTTTAAAAAACTTACTTTGTTCAGTATTATTGTGGTCTTGAACTAGATTGCATAGCTGCAGCGTCAAACACATCACCTCAAGAGCATGACTATGATAGAGTCATTGCCCTAATCATGCATCTTTCTTTCTTTCTTTCTTTCTTTCTTTCTTTCTTTCTTTCTTTCTTTCTTTCTTTCTTTCTTTCTTTCTTTCTTTCTTTCTTTCTTTCTTTCTTTCTTTCTTTCTTTCTTTCTTTCTTTCTTTCTTTCTTTCTTTCTTTCTTGACTTTTATTTATAAAAGTAGCATTCATCGCACCCTAGTTCACCCTTAATGCTTCACTATTAAGCTTTGCCAGAAGGGGGCACCCTAATGATGCTGAAGAAACTGAGAGATGCCCTACTTAGCTTTTCCTCCCTCCCTTCCTCCTTCCTACCTTACTTTGCAGTGAACTGCTCTGTTGGACATCTGCCAGCTTTCAGGCAGCAGTTACATAAGAGGCAGCTTTTTTTTTTCTTCCTGGAATTCAGGCTCTCTGCTGATGTGTGACCTTCAGCAATAATTGCCAACAGAATGTGGTGGAGCTGTTTACTGTTCAGTCCAGACTGTGGCTGTCAGTATTCCCAGACAGCACTGGCAGATCCTGCGTCTGAGTGGATGTTAATTCTTTTTTTAAAAAATAAAATAAAATAAAATAAAATAATTAATAATTAATTCATTAATTCATTAATAAAAGGCTACAGAGCTACACAGGTACAAGCTACATAAGCGTAGAAAGAGCTGTGTCCAAAGCTTTAATATCCCTTTACTGCATATGCACAAACCTACTGATCAGAAGGATTTCTCCCTGCATCCAAGTCAGTTAAGATAGCAGGAGGAAATATTTAAGAGAAATGTTTTAGGATAAAATATGCCCAGATTGATTTGTACTGAAAACAGTGTTATTACAGCACAGACCTTATTAGCCTTCTCAGCTATCATCATCTTCAGACAAGTAAAGTTTCCCTGTTACTGTTTGCCTATAAACTATTGTCTCCTTGTACCTGTAGAAGGAAGTCCTTCTCCCTTCTGGTAACAAGGAGAACTCTCCTAGAGCAAAAGATGTAAGGTGGTATTTGGCAATTTTGTCTGCAGTTCTTTCACACAGGGAAGTTTTTCATTCCTTGCTCCCTGAATGAATGGCAAAGGAAAGAAAATGCACACCAGACTGAAACGAATAGTTTCTTTGTATATTTTTCCCCATTTCTGACAGGCACACCGAGTCTTAACATGTGAATTTAATAGAAAACAAAGTTTGCCAAGCGCTGCACAGTAGTATTCACCAACATGAAAGACACACAGTGATTGCCCAGTTATTTTCCAGTCTCAAGTGAAGCAGCTGGTTTTAGATGGGAATTGCTTAAGGCCTTAGGGGCTGCATCTCTAATGACTTGTAAGAAAAGATGTAATTCATCTCTTTTAACTTGACTTTTAAACCCTTTAGTTGCTTTAACTGTATAATTATTATACGCCACCATGCAATACGAAGGCAGAAAGGCAATATAGGGATATTAGTAACAGGATGACTCAGAATAAAATGTTGGATAAGTCCTAGATAAGTTGCAACCTTGCCAGGTACCAACACTTTAAGAAAGCTGGCGACAGCCACAAAGTAGGCATGAGAATAACTCCAGGTGTGCTATTCAAATTACTTTGCTCTAAGAATATACTGTTCTCATTTTAAAGGTCACTCTAAATTAAAGAAGAATGAAGCAGGCTTGTGAGTATCTTGTATTTCTACAGCCAGGTCCCAGTAAAACAAATGCATTGGTACACGGATTGAAGGTGAAATATTGAGAGAGATTTAGTCAGATGAATTTTTAAACATTTTCCAATCCATATATTTTAGCAGTTCTCAAACTATGAGTTGAGAATCCCCTGGAGGAAGTTGTGTAAATTTGCAGACAGTTCTAGTTTTGTTTAAAAGCTAAGTGGACTTGACAAAAGTGGCAATCCAGAAATATTCAGGTCTTTCCTCTTTATTTTGCCCATGCAAATCCCCAGTGGACAGTTGTGAGACCGCAAAAATATCTATTAGTGTAAAAATATCTGTAATTAGTGATTACAGATTAATATTATTTATTTATTAGGAGAAAGTGATACTTTTTCCCCCCCTAGCATAGACCTAATCTCAGTGAAAGCATTAGTTTTACTTCTGGGGTATGTCATACAAGGATATGTATCATTTTAGGGCTCACAGTTCCACAAAATTTGAGAATCCTTGAGAAAGTAACTTGTGCTATAGCTTCACAAGCTGTAAGTTTAATAACTTATACTATTAAAATTGGTCAGCATTTCATTCTTTCTTTTTCAGTTGCTCCTGCAGAATGGAAAATCCTTGACTAAATATTGCAAAAAGTTGAAAAAGCACAATGTAAACTCAACATAAAAAAATAAAATAAACATAATACAATGGTGTCAACTCACATTGGGCAATATCATCTCTCAAAAGCTCTGTAGTGTAACTTTTGGCAGCTTTTTGGAAGGATGTCAAAGTTAGTTCCAGCATAATCTCTGGATGAAGATTATTCCATTAATTGGGGGATAGTTGTAGTTGTAATTAAATAGTGGGAAATACTTACATTTCTTTTTCTCATACAGCTGCAGAGGGAATGGAGTAAAAAAGCTTTATTTAAACTCTGTATTTTAGCAAATCAATCCATATTTATAGTTTATATTTTAGTTTGGATGCTTTCTTAATCATTGTTTTAATCATTTGCTAATATAGAACAATTGCCTTTCCTAAAGGCTTCTCATCTATATATGTATCTGTGAATTCTGTTACTGGGCCAAGAGTCTTTCAACACATAGGAGAGCCAGAAACCTCTGCAGGACAAAATTATTTGTAATTTTTCTAAATATATTATGAATAAAAAAATTGTTCTCTAATTTAAAATATGTAAATCGTGTGAGCCCATGTTACTGAAGAAGTTGATAAGATAGATAAAAAATGATCTTCAGTAACTTCAATAAAGCCGTACAAACCATACTGGCTTGACTATATTAAAGAACTGAAATGAGAAATATATATAAAAAGGGAAACTTTATACATACATTGATTTTATGTGTATAAATTTAAACCTAATACTACTATCTTTGTAAAAGAACTTATTTTTATCTGAAATTGTGATGAAGAGAGAGTCTATCAAGTACATTCAGGTTGCCTTTTTTTCAGTAATGGATACATTGATGATCTCCTAAATCAGGATGGTGACATGTTTGAGATGTTGCTGAACTCCCAGAATCCCTTATTAGCACGTATCAATAGCAATAGCACTTAGACTTATCTACACTGCTTCATGGTGCTTTATAGCCCTCTAAGCAGTTTACAACAATCTGGGTCCTCATTTTACCGAACTTAGAAGGATGGAAGGCTGAGTCAACCTGGAGCTGGTGAGGCTCAAACTCCTGGCACTGGGCAGACTTAGCCTGCAATACTGCATTCTAACCTTTGTGCCATCACAGGTCTTATTGTTATTGCCCATTTTGGCTATTCAGCTATTCTGGCTGAACCATTGGGAATTGTTTTCTATGCCTATCTTAATTGATTGGAAGGCGCAAGAGAGGATACTCTGGTTGATCTAAATCACTTTTAGGCAATTAAGCATATTTAGTTTTGTTCAGAAATAAAAAGTTAAGAGTGCCACTAAAAGATAATATTTATAGCTCAGGGTTGAATTGTGGGTGCTTGGTGCTCTCTGAGCTTGGTTATTTTCTTCCAGGAATTTCATTATACATTACCCTTTCATTACATTTCAGTTTACTGATGATGTTACCTAGTTTGGTAGTAAAATGTTTGCAAGAAAACTACCAAGCTCAGAGAGCATCAAGGACTTCAAGGTTAAGAGTAACATGAACAGTTAGCTAAGGAGCAACTAATAAAGACAAAGTTAAGGTTAATTTAGGAGCACCAAATAACAAGTAACAAAGAGGAAATTTTATGTAAAAATACACAACAAAGAACAGATTAATAAAATGAGGGCTGGGGGGGCAGTTTGTCTAATAGTTATCTTTACATTTGTCATTCTGAATGTAATAAGGAATATGATGATATTTTTATTTATTCTCTGAGCCTTGAGCTGCTAGGAACTTTTTATCAGACTCATATTTGCAAATTAATTTTATGTTAATTTTTATTTATGCTTTTTAAAAATTAGTTTGTACTTTCTAATTTAATTCTCAGCTGTACTGAATACTAAATTGAAAGAAAGGTGGGAATAATAAATGAGTACATTCTTCTATATTTGGTGGAACTTATGTCAGGTTGTGTGTAAAGACTGCATTTCTAAATAGTTTTTGCACTGTGTTTTTCATGTAAGTCAGTTCTGAAGGCAATTTAGCAATTTGGTTAATTAATTTAATCTTTAGACTTATTTTTGCAGTCACAAGAACTTGATTTATTTTCATTTGATCCTTGTCCCTTCTCAAAAAATTCTTCAAGACTTAAATTAGTTTCTTTTCCAAATCCAATCTAAAAAAGATATACAGATCAATTTTTTTGGTTTGTTATTTGTATATGCCTTTTAATTACTAAGACATCAGCAGCTTTCATTTTTATATCCAGTGTAGCATTTTTTTCCAATATCATTCTTGCAGCCTGTCATTTTTAAATCCACTTTCAAATCCCTCTCATTCTTGTTCAGTATATTTTGTCTCTCTTACATAACATCCTTTAAACACAGTCTGTTGTCTTTTACTTGAAAGTATATATCACATAATTAGCAGAAGTCTGTCAGATATTCATTGAATTGTTTCCCAGGTATTATGAGAACTACGATACTATGAATTACTTTTATAGCTAGAAGACTATGTGAAAGTATTTGCCCGTGAAAATTGTAATTAAATATACATTTCTGCATAGCAACAGAGGAGTATCTTATTTCATTGAGATTGCTATGAGACTGAAAGGATTTATGAGGCTTTCATTAGCTACAAAAAGGGCTGTAACTATGTTATTTAATAATGTGGAGAGCTAGTGTAGTACAGTCAGTCCTTGACTCAACCACAATTGAGTCCAAAGTTTCTGTTGCTAACCAAGGCAGTTAAGTGAGTTTTGCCCCATTTTATGACCTTTCTTTCCAAACTTAAGTGAATCACTGCAGTTGTTAAGTTAGTAACATGGTTGTTAAGTGAATCTGGCTTCCCCATTGACTTTGCTTATCAGAAGGTCGCAAAAGGGGATCATGTGACACCCCCCCCAGACACTGCAACTGTCATAAATACATGCCAGTTGCCAAGCACCTGGATTTGATCACATGACCATGGGGATGCTGCAATCATAAGTGTGAAAAATGGTCATGAGTCGCTTTTTTCAGTGCCGCCGTAACTTCAAACAGTCACTAAATGAACTATCGGAAGTCAAGGACTATCTGTACTATAATTAAGATGTTGAACTAGAATTTGGTAGATCAAACCCATTTTCAGCTAGAGAAACTTCACTAGAAGATTTTGGGCTAGTCTTTCTCTCGGGCGCATTTTATTTCATAGGGTGGTTATTATGGTGGATAATGGGAGGAGAGAATGTAAAGTAGATTCCCATTAAGTCCCAGAGGAAAAACAAGGCATAAATCTAACAGTTAAACAAATAAAATCCATCTGACTATTTGATGACTCTGTGTATATGTGTCTGTACATGTGCATAAATGTAGATTATTTTATACAGTTGGTGTATAGTAGTCTAAACAATTTTATCACATTTAATATTCAGATTCCCCATGGATCACAGTCATAAAATTACATTTATTTAAACAATGATAATGATTTGGGGTGGGGAAGAATAGCGTAGCACAAATTTAGTTAGGGAATATTTCAAAATTTAATTAATTGGAAATGAAACTATTTTTTCATTCACATCCTGTGCATTGTATACAATTAGATTCAACTCAATTACTGGAGGGTGTTCACCATTGAAAAAGGATAATTTGTAGTTAGTTCCTCCCCTATAAAGATTTTCTTTCTAAGTTACTTTAATATGAGGTATTTGAGCAGATTCATTTATTCACTGAGCAGTGTTTGTAAGTTGTCTCATTCTATACAGTATTTTACCAAACTACTTTCTGCTTACATATGTACACCTGTGGGTACAGGATTTTCTTGCTAGAGTATCATTCAAATGAGGACTATAACTACTTATACCTTGTATATTTTAATTTTTTATGTATATTAGTCATATAAGCACTGTACTGTTGTTATTGTTTAATGTTATTTATCTTCACTTGTGTGTCTTAGCCATGCATTTAAATGTAAAGTTTTCTCTTTTAATATTTGCTTTTAAATAGCTGCCTAAATCACCTGAAATGGAAAATGATATAGAGGTGTGTCACTTATTCACCTATATTTGTAGAATGTAGAAATATTGGTGATTTTGAGAGTAGCTGTGGTCGAGTATAGATCTTGTGTTTTGGAGTGTTTGAAATGGTAAACTAATTGTTTGCTATTATTCAGTGATCCTTATATGTTTTATCTCTTAGTATTGCTGTGGAGATGACCACTAAAATTAATGAATTAAAATTAATGTACATTATTTAACAAATGTAAAATTATTACAGATTATGCAGTGATAAAACTAGAAATTTAAACATTAGTGTATCTAAGTGTGTGTGTATTTATTTATCAAAAGTACCACTTCAGATTTATTTTGGCTTATCAGAAATTTCACCCTCAAACTGGGATATTGCAGACACTAATCGCAGTAATTTCCATCCTATCACAATCTTCCAATTATGAATTTGGAGTTTTTTTAAAAAAAAGGATTGAGTGGTGTGCCATAAAGTCATTTTTCAATTCTTGGTGACTATAGAGATCTATTCCTAACCTGTTCTTTCAAGATGCCTACTTATGTTGTTAGTTGCAAAGTCATGTCCAACCCATTGTGACCCCATGGACAATGTTCCTCCACTGTAATTAAGTCCATCCACCTTTTTGCTGGTTGTTTCTTCTTGTATTTTCTTCCACTTTCCAACCATTAGAGATTTTCCCAGAGATCTGGGTCTTTGCATAATGTGTCTGGAGTAGGATCTTTTAAGCCTGATCATTTGTTCAGTGATTCATCAGTTTGTTTTCTTGGTCCCTGGTGTACTCATGGAAGCCTTGAAACCTTGGAAGTCTTCTAACCCAGCCCCTGCTCAGGGCAGATGCCATATACCATCCCACTCAAATGATTGTCCAGTCTGTTTTTGAAAACCTCCATTGATGAAACAACACAACCGCAATCACAGGAAGCAAGCTATTCCATTGATTAATTGTTCTCCTATCAGAAAAATTCTCCTTACTTCTAGATTGGGTATCTCCTTAACAGGCTTCCACCCATTGTTTCTTGTCCTGCCCTCTGCTGCTTTAGAGAATAATCCCTCTTCCTTGTTGACAGCCCCTCAAATACTAGAAGACAGTTGTCATTCAAAGGCATCAATACCCTTCTTCTGTAAAGTCCACCTTTTACTTCCATAGAGGATCACAGGGCATACCACAGCTTGGACAGTTACGATCTTTGTACATATAGAAAAAAAGTACAGTGTAGTTAGCAGGTGGTATAAAATATCTATGTACAATAGAGACAACTAATACATTTACTCCATCTTCTAATTATTGTAGTAACTTTGTGCGACAGGTCAGTGTATGTTTATAAACACAATTAACTCCACTAAACATACTGATTTTTTCTCTGCAGTGCCGTTGTCCTTCTTAAACCTTCATATTTCGTAAACTCTTGACCAGATCAAAAACATGATCTTCCATTCTTTCACATTAAGAAATGTACAATAGCTACAGATGTCTAAGCTCTTCTTGTCTTTGTTTTCAAGTGATGTTAATTTATGTTAAATAATAATGCAATATTCATATTCACTTTTACCTCTAGATTATCAGTGATCTTTCCAAAAGCCTGAAATATTTTCTAAAACCCAATTGGAAATTCTGTTTTTGATTCAGACATATGTTAAACTACAGTTCATGTTATATACATGACAGACAATAAGTCTCAGGTATAAGTGCTGTCCTTCAGAAAGTTAAAAAATAAAATTGCTGTCAGTGTTAAACTAACTGCATTTCCCCCCCACAAAAAAAAAAGAAAACAAGAAAAGAAAAGAAAAAGCAAAATTGAAAATAGCTTAAATGAGCTTTCCCTAAACTGATACTCTCTAGATACTGTATGTAGTTGTAAATGCAGCAAAAAACAGTCGTTCTCAGGCTACTACAAAACTGTTGCATTAACACTAAATAAGTAAATCTGGTCTGAAGCTGGGGAAATGAGCAGTCAAGAGTATATTGACCAGAAGGGGGGAAAAAAGCTTCATATTTAAATCTTAAATTAAAAGGCTTATTTATAGGGCTTGGTTTCTGTGTTCTGCAGTAAACAGCTGTTCTGCCTTGCATCTTGTTTGCAATAAATCATAACTCTAAGCCTTCATTGGCATTATGTTTCTGGATGCAGTATTTGTTTCTAGAGAGAAGAGAATTATAGCTATTTTGGATTTGAAGTCAGGCAGCAAGGACTGCATACTCTTCGTCCCAGGAGGAAAATGCTTCAACCGTGAGAGTAAACACTTTATACAGAAATTACTGCAATGCTGTTGGCTGTGGATCAATTTTTTTTGCTCCACAACAAGTTGGTATCCAGATGGATCAGATAACAGAGATGATTGACTAGTTTTCCAGCAATTAGCTAGAAGCTTCCACAATAAGTGGACCGTTAGATGGATGTACAGTTGGTTGAAAAATCATACCCAACCAACTGCTTGTCATTGGCTTCACTGGAGAGAAGTTGTCAAATAGTACACTGCAAGTTGCAGTCTAGGCCCCCTGCTGTTCAGTGTTTTTATAGATGTCTATTACCCATGGGAACATGGGGCCATGACGGAGGCAGAAAAGAAGTCGCTTCTATGCCTACTTGAATCTATACTCATCTGGAACAGGAACTATATGTGTGGGCTTGGATAGATTGCTTTCAAGGAACTTCTTTTTGTCTCCATCTCTTTTCTTAAGAATGGGAAAAACTGTGCCAGAATTTATTTTAATTTTTAGCTCACCTTTATCATTTTTATAAATTGCTTCTTTTGTTGGAAAAAAAAAGTTTTTCAGCTTTGCCGTGACAACTGGTCAATGGAATATTTTGACTATTTGAAATTCCTGTTCTCCTCCTTCATGACCTTTGGTGATTTTACATTAGAACGGGTATCAAGGCTCCTATCTCTTCTTATCAAGCCTTTTGCCCTGCCAAACTTCTTATTTTCAGGCCAGATGGAAAGTTGGTTCCTTTCATCTTTTTGCTTTGCTCCTGGGATAGCTCATCTGACTTTTATTTAGTATGTTGTTGTTGTTGTTTTTAAAAAAACTACAGATTTCACCATAGTCTCATTTATACCATACCTGTTCTCTTCTGGTATGTTTTCGGAATGTTTGTTTTATCTCTTGGATGAACAGTGTGCTCACTGACAAAAGTTACATACTAAAACAGAGAAGGCTAATGCCACTTTAGAAGAATACTTCAGGTAGGTATGCTACCATTAGGACACTTGATCTCATCTTTTACCTGAGGCTGAGTTTGCTTATAACAACTTAGTTCATATTTCCATTCCAACCTTGCTATTTTAAGCTACCTGTGATAACCACGCCCTGTTCTCCCTCTTCTCCATTCCAGAGACCTTCCATTTTCTCATGGGAAGCCACCCAGAACCATTTCAAGAATCAATTGGATCACGCCATGAGTTCCTATGAGTGCTCTGCTGTCTTTGATAGTTTCTGACACTACTATTAGAAAAAGGCTATGCAGATATGGGAAGATCATGGGAAGCAGCAGAAGACACATTAGCCATTGTCTCATTTAACAATGGCCAAATCACTTAACTGGGCAAGTTCTAGCTACAGTGCCTCCTAGGAATTCTGATCCTTAGAAGAAGGGGATTTGGGTTAGGGAGAAAGTTGCAGAAGACAGTTTTGGAATGGAGGGAGTGATGAATCTCCACCTACCCCTATACTTTCCTATTGTCTGGAGGAAGACACAGTAGAATAATTCAAAATAAATGAATCACCCCTAATTTATGTCAAAGGATTTAATCTCTACCCAGGGAAATAACAACAAAAAGACCAATAATAGTAATAATAAAGTTGGAAGGGACCTTGGAGGTCTTCTAGTCCAACCCCCTGCTCAGGCAGGAAACCCTATACCATTTCAGGCAAATGGCTATCCAATCTCTTCTTAAAAACTTCCAGTATTGGAGCATTCACAACTTCTGGAGGCAGATTGTTCCACTGATTAATTGTTCTGTTGGGAAATTTCTCCTTAGTTCTAGTTTGCTTCTCTCTTTGATTAATTTCCATCCGTTGCTTCTTGTCCTGCTTTCAGGTGCTTTGGAGAATAGCTTGTCTCCCTTTCTTTGTGGCAACCCCTGAGATATTGGAACACTGCTATCATGTCACTGCCCAGTCCTTCTCTTCATTAAACCAGACATACCCAATTCTAGCAACCATTCTTTATACATTTTAGCCTCCAGTCCCCTAAATCATCTTTTTTGTTCTTCTATGTACTCTTTCTAGAGTCCCAACATCTTTTTCACATCGTGGTGACCAAAACTGGATGCAGTATACCAAGTGTGGCCTTACCAAGGCATTGTAAAGTGGTATTAATACTTCGCATGATCTTGATTCTATCCCTCTGTTAATGCAGCCTGGCACTGTGTTGGCTTTTTTGGCAGCTGCATTAAAATGTAGAAATAGAAGAGTGCAATTTCTTTCCTTTCCTCCTGACCAGAGAGTAGAAATAGGAGATCCATCTGGGGCTTCTAGTTAAAGTGGGGAAGTAAGGGCAAAAATAGACAAGGAGGCCAAACAAAATTATTATATGGACACAATAAATGTGACGTCCAGAAAAAAAACAACAATCAAGAATTCATTGACCAGGAAAAGTAAAAGGCATTAAATCCTGTGGTCTTTATTTTATATGATTTCTATATTCTGGTCATTATTTTTTGTATCAGGCAAATGTTCCATACATATATAACATCTTTACAGCAATAAAGCTCTTATGTATCAATTTTGAATCCAAACATCTTCTAATTTCTATAAATCAAAACACTGAATATTAAGCCATAATTTTAGCATTGTCTAAAAAAAACCAACAACCTATCATTCACCCGAAAAATCTTTTAAAAGGTAATCAAGACAACACAAAAACTAGTATATCTAGAAAAAAAGTTATAATAAAGGAAGGCTGTCTCTACAGGCAGAAATTAAAGGTTTTTCCATGTTTGGGAATATTTTGAGTAAAGTGAATTGTATGTAAAGTTCAGTGTGTTCAGTGTAAAGTACGTGTTTGCATGGTGATAGCCTTTTTTGGATTTGCATTTGCTCTTTTTATGTAAGTTAAACTGTTTTTCTGTATTTTTATGCAAAGCAGAAAACAAACCACGAATGTAAATATTAATACTATCAAAGTTAGATGATGGAAATTTTCAGTAGTTCAGGAGTGGCAATCCTTGAGTTTAAAAAAAAAATACTGTGCTGGTCCCCCAAGAGTAGACCTAATGATGTCCCTAAGAGGCATGAATGATGAAAAAAGTGGATCTTTTGGTGAGAATTGTAAGGATTGGAGATTTTTAAGGATAAAACTATATCTGGATTTCCTTAGGCATAAGATACCAATTTCCACTTTGATCCTGAAAATTTTTGCTGCTCAAAATTGACCATATTTTTGTACAGTGTGGTGGCAATTGGGATCTGCGGGCTACAGATTGCCCAATCCTGCATTTGTTTATCACATGATTTAACCTCCCGTAGTACTCAGAGTGATATAACCCACTGTATAAGAGCAATACTTATTTATTTAAAATTTATTCAGTATCTCTGTAGTACCAATCTTTAAAAAAATCTCTCCATACTCGCCAGGAGCTTGATCAAAGTCTACCAGAGAGACAGCTTGAAGATCAAAAAAGGGTATGTATCTTTGGCAGTGGATTAAAGATGAATATGTTGGATGCTAATTGCAAAAGGGTTTCATTGTTTTTTTATATAATTATTTTAATTAAGGAAAATACATATCTAAAGAATGAGTATTTTCCCTGAAAATGTTAAGAAAACAAAAGAAGCTTTGACCAGTTTTTAAAGCTTGGATTGGGCATTTAGATATTGTTATAGAGAAGGGGTGTCAAACTGCCGGCCCGTGGGCTGGATGTGTCGTGCCAAAACCACGCCCACCCCATTGCCAGCAATGGGGAAAAAGTCACGATACGTCACAACATGTCACGTGATGTTGTGAGTTTGACACCCCTGTTATAGAGGTTCTTAAACAATATTCTCTCTTACTGTCTTAAATACTTTACTATTGTGGAATTTTACCAGGAAGATTTGTTGATTTCTGATTTGCTTCATATGATATTGAAAAACAAGGCAGTCAACTATGTTCCTAAAATCTGTGGGCTGATGAAGTATTTGGTGATGCATTGTTGCTCTGGTTATATAATGCCTTTACCATGTTAGATTTCAGGGAATGAATTAAAAGAGAAATACTGTGGTAGAGGTAAAATTCCATTTAACTCTGAATGACTGGAGCCTTGAATAAACCATGTTTCCTTAATTTGTTCTGTCAGTTGAGCATTACACAGAGCCCCTCTGTGAGAGAGATGGGTGGTTAATAAGTTTGATAAACAAATAAACAAATAAATGAAGTATATTGCACAGAGAATTAGAAACAAAAATATCTTTACAAACTGAATGGCTGAAATCATATTTAAGATTTATTATAGCAGTGTAAAGTGTACAATTCTTTTACATATAACATTAATTTCAGAAAGGAGGAATGGTGGAAGATGTTATCCTTTTGCAGTAGTAATAGCTTTCTTTTACACCTAGATCTAATCATCATGAATGCTTTCTTTTTCTGTGAGGATAGGAATTAAGCTTATCTTCAATGTATATCTCACTATATGTAGTGATGTTATCGTTGCTACTGGTAACAAATACTGTAGCTTTCTTTGAAGCAGAAAGATGACATAGTTGAAGTGCAATTAATTTGCCTGATTTTGTTGTTTTATACAAATGAAAGAACTGGTCTCGATAGATTGGTAGGGAGATAGGTAGGTAGATAAGTAGATAGATTATTTATTTTACCGGCCAAACTGCGGGCAATCATTAGTTGAATTCAGCTTTTATCCGGTCTGACAATTATTATTGTTCAGCTCAGACTATTAGTGTAGCCATGTTCTGTTGTTACATTAATACTGTTTATAGCAAATATTAGTATTGCCTAATTTGTGGTATATATGCTAGGAATTATAGGCGTGAAAGTTTGGTATATCTGAAGGCATGATATTGAAAAGTTTGCTTTAATACCGTATTTTCCGGTGTATAAGACAACTTTTGAACCCCTGAAAATCTTCTCAAAAGTTGGGGGGTCGTCTTATACGCCCAGTCGCCTTATACGCCGGAAAATCAGTGGGTGGCGTCTGGCGGGAGCCGGCAGGGCAGTCCTGCGCATGCGCGCACTCCCCGGCTGCTCCTTAGCAGCTGGGGAGTTCGCGCGTGTGCAGGACTGCCCTGCCGACTCCCGTCAGACGCTCTTTGCTCTTGAGGCAGCTGCTGCCTCAAGAGGGAAGAGCCGGCTCGCTCTTCCCTCTGGAGGCAGCAGCTGCCTCAAGAGCGAAGAGCGTGGAGCCGGCAGGGAAGTCCTGCGTGCGCGTGCGTTTGCAGGACTTCCCTGCCGGCTCGCTCTTCCCTCGCGTCGGACGGCAGCTGGCAGGGCAGTCCTGCGCACGCATGCACTCCCCAGCTGCTCCTTAGCAGACGAGCCAGCAGGCAGCCGCCGTGAGCACGGCGCTGAGGGGCAGCAGCCCCACGCGCAGCAGCAGCCGCCGGCTCAGCAACAGGTCCGAGCGCAGGAGCTGCACCGCCAGGCTGCCCAGGAAAAGCAGCCACACCGAGAGGCTGCACGCCCAGTCCAGCTCCATGAGGGGCAGGGCGGGAAGCCGGTCGGGAAGAGGGACCGGGAGCCCGGGCCGAGCGCGCCTCGGCCGACAGTGAGAGGGAAGCGGCACATGAAAAAGAGGCTGCGGGCGGAGCTGCCCCGCCCTGCGCCGAATGGGAGAAGTTCAAGGCCTGGGGGGGAAGCAGGTGGGGCACCGGCTGTGGCGGGTGGCGGCTGCCCTCCGGCACTGCCTGCCGCCCGGGAAACGCTGCGTCTCGGGGGCCAGCAGAAGCACGGGAACAGTGGGAGGGCCGGCGGGGCCAGTCGGGCCTTCGCCTCCTCTGCGACGGACAGGGAGGGCAGGGCAGGTAAGTATTTTCCGGCGTATAAGACAAAAAACCTTGAAAAACTTCTTAAAAGTAGGGGGTCGTCTTATACGCCGGGTCGTCTTATACGCCGGAAAATACGGTAAGTGATATTTAAATGTCACTGTAACATAGTTCATAGAAAACTATTACTAGAGTATTGTCCATTGGTCAAACCCAGCTCAAGTACCTGAGCTGAAATTCTTTCTACCCGATAAAGCTGACTCAAATATTCTTCATCTTTTTTTAAAGGGCAAGTATGTGAAGTGCGGGCAAACCAAATTCAATCTGCATGGCACTCCTTTCTCATTGGAGTCAGCAGAGTGTGTGAATAAGATCTCTTACTGAAGTCAAAATTCATATTACTTTAATGATTGAGGAAATACTTCCTGTAATCCTTTATATAGTTATTTTTACTCATGATAAAGCCAGTACAAACTCTGAGTAATCTATTATCTGTTCCTGTAAAACAGGAGGTATACATAAAAATGAAAAATACAAAAGTGATTTTTTATTTGCAGAATAATATTCTTTATTATAATTAATATTCTTCCCTGCTCTCTTAAGAAATTATGTACATATGCCATTTTTAAGTAGTGTATAACTTAATATCTTAAATGTTGAAAGCATGTGGAAATAATTGTTTCATGTCGATACAAAAAATTATTTCCAGGCTGTTTACTGCTATTATTATTTATTTTATTATTGAGAGTATTTATTTTCCACTTCTTATTATATTATATTTTATATATATTTTAGAAAATATATATATATATTTTCTTATATATATATATATATATATATATATATATAAAATTAGGAATTTATCTCACTTTTGTAAAGATTTTCCAAAAGTATAATATAAAACTGTTTACAGTCTGAATGTTCCTTTCTTTGTCAGATCTGAAGGGTGATCCTCACTATCAAGATTATTCTGAAGAATAATCTAATTTTGTTAGAACCCAGCAGTCTAGATATAGACTTCTAACTTCTTCTTAGAAGCTTCTTTGCCTCTCACTAGATTTGAATGGGAGAAGCTCATGTGTAACCTCCAACAATCTATTTAGCATTGTTATATTTCAGAAATCAGTTTAAAGGAAATATAGATTCAGTGCTTGGACAAAGCCTACCAAATTTGGGGATATCATAGGTAGGATGTTTAACTCCTCAAGAAATTTGGATGCAGCTGATTCAAGGATATGTTGTGCAACAAAAGTGTGCTGAAGAGCCTTGCTCAAACTGAATTTTCTATGTATTTTGAGTTTTGCATAACTCTTAAATTTTTTAAAAGAAACCTTTTACAAAAAGTTACCTTGTGCTATCTTGAAATGAGATAAAATTACACGTTAGGAATAGTGTTAAAAGTGCTTCAATCTTGTAAAACCGCTTGCAATGTTGATATATTGGGACTTTGAACTATTCTAATCTGTTCCCCTTTTCACAGCAACAGTTCACTAGAGCAGGGCTGAACGTGCCAGTAGTGGGTGTGTCAAGAGCAGCAGTTCACCTGATGGGGATGATGGGGCATAAAATGAGACAAAACACAAATGTACTCTGATTCTATCCTGCAGGTTTATTGCTGACAGGGGAAAACAGCTCTTCCCATTTTTCCCGGAAATCAATAAAAAGACAAAAAAAGAAGAAACAATATTTATTATGAGATTTACAGTGGTAACTTTACCTGCTTGGATTCCTTCTAATATCACTTCTCCAAGTTGAGATATTTTGATGGGATTCTCTTTTTGGCAATCATCTCTGCAGTATTCTGTAAAACAAGAAAACTGTTTGCCAGCATATGCAGCTGCTGAAAAAATAAAGGAGAAATGCTTCTCAGAAGGCAACGAGTGTACACTAAAAACTTTACTTGCTTAGTATTATATTCGTAGACAGTTCTAATATTAATGGTTGTCATTGTCCTTATAGAGGTAGGAAAGAAGGAGATAGGAAAGGGCCTACGGTGTCCATTTCGTATCATGTGTCATTTCTGTTGAAATATTTGCATTTCTTGATCCACCTTTTCAAAATTTAAGAAATTGTACGCTAGGTTGTAATTATCTGAATTTAAAAGTTAATATAACTGAATTAGGAAGTTCCTAAGTAAAGGAACCCATTCAATTTACTTCACTGATAGAGACATGAGATCCACAGATATTTTATTTCATGGTAAGAAACACTTTTCTGGAAATGTAAGATGGGAAACTTTACATTATGTATACTTTCAATAAGTAAAGGAACCCATTCAATTTACTTCACTAATAGAGACATGAGATCCACAGATATTTTATTTCATGGTAAGAAACACTTTTCTGGAAATGTAAGATGGGAAACTTTACATTATGTATACTTTCAATAATTTTAACCAGTCAAAGAACGATAATATAATTAGTTTCATAAATATTTAAGGGCTATTTTCAGTTGTGTCCTATATACAATTTTCACTGGCTCTTTCCATGTTTCATTCATATTAGAATATGCTAATTTTTTAGTGTAAAGCCACTTGTAGCATTCATAAAAGTAGATAACATTTTAAATGAGTATAGGTACATAATATGTATGTCATTAATATACATTCATATCTCTTCTTCACAGTCTTATTTCTGTTGTGTTTCTAACCAGCTGAAATCCAATTTTACTATTTTTGTTGACTTTGGCTCACTTGTTCCATTCATCGTGTGTTTTTGTCTTTCAATATCTTTGAATTAAGGGGGAGGCCCTGAGACAGGTTTTGGTAAATCGTTACTATGGGAACATCAGAAGTGGAGGAAGACGAGAGAGCCTCACCAGCTTTGGCAATGGCCCTTTATCTCCTGCAGGGCCCAACAAACCTGGAGGAGCAGGTAGGATGTTTTGAATGCTGCTTGATAACTTGTGAGACTGGCATGTTGGCTCTTCTGTCTCCTAATTGCTAAATGAATCTGGTTGACAGTCTCAGCTATCAGCAGGTATTTTTAATGATCTGTTACCTCCCTGACACTGAAAAAATTGTCAGCTGAATTAATTCTTAAAGTATTAGAAATTGGTCTGTTCATTAATTTCCTCTCCCATCTCATCCTGCCTTCCCCCCCCCTCATTTACTATGCATGCATTTTTACTAGTGGAACTTACTGATATTCATAACTTTCTTGGTACAGTCTCTTTATTAAAATCAGTAAAGATTTTATATATATATATATATATATATATATATATATATATATATATATATATATATATATATATATATATATATATATATATATATATCACATTTTTGAACCACCCACCTCTCTTATAGAGGGATTATTTATTAAATATTAACATTTTAAAGAAATAAAAAAGCGAAAACCAAATAACCCATTTATGTAGTGGGTAATTTCCTTGGATAGAAACCAGGAGGCTGTAAGTTGTAGTTCTCCCTTAGCATGGAAACCAGTTGTGTGACTTTGGGCCAATCCCACTCTCAGATCAACGCACCACAAAGGGGGGGGGTTTCTTGTGGGGAAAACAGTTGATATGTACATCATCTGGCTTTGACCAATAATTGAGAAGATTTTTGTGCATAGGCTTTAGCAATAAATCAGTTTCATTGAACCTTCATGTATGGATCTTAGCTTTCATGCCTGAAGTGCACTTATGCTAACAGTTGTGGCATTACTGGTTGCCATATTAAGCAAATCTTGTAAGGTACAATATCATGTGATTGCCATTTACAACTTCCTGTCTCTTTGCATATTGGAAGCTGGCACTGAATGATATAAATGGCAATCATATGACTGTGAGGTACAATGACATTTGTAATTGTGAGCTGGTTTCTAAGCACCCAAATCATGATTAAATAATGGCAGGCAATTCTGAGGACTGCTCATTATAGCAATAGCACTTAGATTTATACACTGCTTCATAGTGCACTATGAAGCTTTACAGCCCTCTCTAAGCAGTTTATAGAGTCATTATATTGCCCCCAACAATCTGGGTCATCATTTTACCAATCTCAGAAAGATGGAAGGCTGAGTCAACCTTGAGCGGATTAGGATCGAACTCCTGACTGTGGGCAATGTTTGCCTGCAATATTGCATTCTAACCACTGCACCACTACGACTCATAAGCCTTCAAGGCCATCATAACTTAGATCAGTCACTGACAATGTCATTAAAGGAGGACTACGTAATATGTAATGACAGATCTGATCTAAGGAAAAATGTGGGACAGCTAAGAGATTATAATTTTCAATATTTGTAGTGCAAATTGCAGTGCAAATTGTCCACTGATATCTCTGCATTAAAGAATGAAACAAGAAGTGATAAACATGGAGAGACCACATGGGTACAAAGAATAATATTTCTAAATTTTGATCAGTAATAACAGCCCCAAATGACACTTATTTTTATTGTCTTTAACCAACTTGTAATTTTTTCAGGTTTAAAGGAGAACAGGAGAACAGGAGTTAATATTGTTTGTGTCTCCACAGTGATTAGTTTATTATACTAGTTTGCACGTAATAATATAAATTCTCTGGGTGGTTTATAATTAGTCTGTAATAGCGTCTGAACTAGCTTTTTTAGAAAAGTTTTTTAGGCTTCCTTTTTCAAATAGTTTTAATTACGTTAAATTTATTCCTGGTTTAGTAATTTATGATTGTTTTATGATAGTTAGGAAACCATTATGATATTGTTTCTATTTATAATGCTATCACATTTGAGCTCCTTGAGGTTGGAAATAATATTAAAAAATAAATAACATTTCTAATAACACCGTCACTTGCTAACACCATAATGAGCAAAGCATGATAGTGCAAAGCAGACAATAAACCAGAACATTTTCACAGTTAAAACTTTCTTTGCTTGCTTTAATTATTTGAATGAAAGTGACATATTTTCTAATGTTGAGAAACTCAAAAGGCTTTATTTGTTTGTTTCTTTTTGTAGGAGGTGGATCAGGATCCAGCTCAACAAACCGTGGTGAAATGAGTTTGACAGAAGTCCAGTGTCACCTGGATAAGGAAGGAGCATCCAACTTAGTTATAGACCTCATCATGAATGCCACTAGTGATAGAGTTTTCCATGAAAGCATCCTGTTGGCTATTGCCCTACTGGAAGGTGGCAACACAGTTATACAGGTAGGAAAACTACTCCCATGCTTCTGTTTTGAATCTTTGCAGGGGAAAAAAACAAGAAGCAGGATTCTGCTAGTTAGAGATCTGTCAGTATATCTGGAATCTCATATGAATTCTCAAAAATGGCTGCCATTGGAGTATCAATGGTCCAAAAATATCTTTACTCAGATGAGTAGGGTACCTTGTTGCAGTGGCGTAGCGTGGGTTGTCAGCACCCGGGGCAAGGCAAGTAATTTGCGCCCCCTAACCCGTGGATTTTAGCACTCGAGTCTGCCGCAGGGAGCCCCGCATCCTGGGCGTCCGCCGCACCCCCCACCCACGCCTCCCCCGGGAAAAGGGGGAAGGTCCGGCATCCCCTCCCTCACGTGCGGCAGAAGCGCCGGGACCCGAGGCCGTGCCAAGAGGCGGGCGGCGCAGCGGAGCCTCCGCTTCGGAGCCGGCGGGGGGTGCGGCTGGGGGCGCCGCCGTCCCTTTCTTACCTCTGATGCCTGGAAGAGAGCGGGACCCGCCAGCACAGCTGCCCGTCTCGCTCAGGCATGCACTGCGGCTGGCCGGGGCTTCCGCCGGGGGCGCATCCGGGTGCGGGGAGCGAGGGAGGGGGCCGGCACGACGCCCCGTGAGCTTGGCAGCCCTTGGCCGGAGCTGCGGCTGAGCCTGGAGCCGCACCAGCCCGCACCTGCTGCCCCGGGAGAGCTCGGCTCGCTCCTCTGCCCCCCCCTCCCGCCACCGCCGCCCCCTCAGCCACGTGCGCCGGGCCGCCACCGCGGGGGCCGCTCTAGCGCGGAGAGGGGGAGGCCGGTCCCCGTTCGGCCCGCCAGCCCCGGGAGAGCCCCGCGCGAGCGCCTCGCCAGCCGCTGAACTCTGGCTTTTGAGCAGGAGCGACCTTGCCCTGCTTGCCCTTGCCCAGCGCCGGGAGCAGCCACCGCCGACCGCCCCGCTTTTCGCAAGCCCCGCTACGCCGCCGCCACCTGCCGCGGGGTGAGGGAGTCGGGGCCGCACTGGCGGGCGCTTCTCTGGCAGTGGGGCATGCTGGTGCCCTGCACTGCGCTCCGTCTGCGGGGGCCACCCTGGGAAAGGTGGAAGTGCAGCTGTGGTCTGGGATGGCTCCGAGCCCTGTCTGGCCGGCTTTGTGCCTCCGTCCCCCAAGAGTAGCTGGTTGTGAGTTGCTGCTTCCCCGAGTGCGCCTCAGCCCCGGATCCCCCCCGCGGGACTCCAGCCGCGCGAAGGGTGCTTCGGCGCGTCTTCCATCCCTCCCGAGTGCGAGCGCGCCCCCCCCAGATGTTGCATCCGGTGCGGCCGGCCCCCCCTGCACCCCCCACGCTACGCCACTGCCTTGTTGGCATCAAATTCTGGTCTTAGACTGGTGCCAAAGCCAATGAAAACTACCAGACACGATGTGCAGGATTGATTTCCTTTTATTGAAGCACTTCAGCAAAAGAGGTCCCAGTCAGCAAAATGTCAGGACCCAGAGCAAAGGATTCAACAAGCTTTTATACAGTTTTTCAAGGTGGGATAAATAAACATTGTCTAATAGGCTTTTTGAAAGCTATCTAAAGGGTCCTCTATTGGCTCCACGCCATCCCTATTTCTAATAAACACTTCAAAGGTTATCTAACAAGTATTCTATTGGCTCTACTTCAACCCTATTCCTAAAAGTTATCTAATAGGCATCCTAGAAGCCTTTTAGCATTTTTTCTATTGGCTCTGTCTTAGCCTTATTCCTTATCTTAACAATATGTGTCTTGTATTATATTCCTGACAGTCTGCTCTTGTTTTTATATTGAAAGGGGCCCCACCAGTCCACACTCCCTCTCTCTTTATCTTTGTTATGCAGGCTTTGCAAACATACATCTCCTCCCTTCCTTCTGAGTTCATGCCATAATTGTACATTTTTACAGCAAATGGCCCATCAACCCTGTTTCCAGCATCTCAATCACCATAGCTTATGTTTTTTAGCAGCCATACACCATTTCTATTTTTTATTTTTGTCCCTTCAAGTCAGTATTGACTCCTGGTGACTGCCTGGACTAACCCCTGCAGTATTCTTGGCAAGATTTTGCAAGTAGTTTGTTGTTGCTTATTTCTGACAGTTGAGAGAGAGGGACTGAGCCAAGGCCATTCATATGACTTGGGATTAGAACTCACAATTTCCTGGTTTTGGGGAGTTCGAGTCTCACTGGCTCAAGGTTGACTCAGCCTTCCATCCTTCTGAGGTTGGCAAATCAGGATCCAGATTGTTAGGGACCACATGCTGATTCTGTAAACCACTCAGAGAAGAGCGTAAAACACTGTGAAGAGGTATATATGTCTAAATGCTGTTGCCATTGCTATTCTAGCCTGGTGCTTTAATCACTACATCAAACTGACTCTCTGTTAGAAAATAGCATTTTTAAACATTATTCATTTATTCATTTATGGTACCTATCTCACAAACACTATTAATAATACATACAATATGTTGAATCACTAAAAAAATAATATTAGCAAAGAATTAAAAGCAACAGTGGTCACTGGGAATGAATCTAGCTAAACAATCCACACACACACACCCTGAAGCTTTGCACTGGCTTGCCACAGGGGCTGCGTGCTTAGCCCCTACCTGTACTCATATAGGAGCTGTGACTAGGGGGGCCTTCGCCCAGGTTCGCCTGGTGCGCCAGTTGCGGCCCTATCTTAGCCGGGATGATCTGTGCACGGTCAC
Source organism: Vipera ursinii (assembly GCF_947247035.1). Classification (NCBI taxonomy): domain Eukaryota; kingdom Metazoa; phylum Chordata; class Lepidosauria; order Squamata; family Viperidae; genus Vipera; species Vipera ursinii. Next base: position 45,244,170 of record NC_139513.1, read on the forward strand.
TCATGCGCTCGTGTCCTCTCGTCTAGACTACTGCAACGCTCTCTACATGGGGCTGCCCTTGAGGACCACCCGGAAGCTCCAACTGGTACAGAATGCAGCCGCGAGAGTTGTGTTGGGAGTCTCCCGATACTCCCACGTTACACCGCTGCTCCGTGAGCTGCATTGGTTGCCAGTTGTCTTCCGGGTGAGATTCAAGGTACTGGTAACAGTGTTTAAAGCCCTTCATGGCATGGGGCCGGAGTACCTTAGGGAACATCTGCTGCCGGCATCAAGCTCCCTGCGCCCTGTGCGTTCCCACAGAGAGGGCCTCCTCAGGGTGCCACCGATCAGAGAATGTCGATTGGTGGTCCCCAGGGGGAGATCCTTCTCTGTGGGCGCTCCGGAGCTGTGGAACCAGCTACCGGTAGAGCTCCGGATGGCGCCCGATCTTCGCTCCTTTCGTCGCGATCTCAAGACGTTTCTGTTTGTTCAAGCCGGCCTAGCCTGATGGGGATTGGTGGGGTTTTTATTCTTGTGCTTTAATTTTAATCTTGGTGTTTTAGAATTTGATTCCAACTGTTTTAATATGGGCAATTATTTAATCTTGTTTTAACGTTTGTATTTAGTATTTTATTCTGCCCTGTGAACCGCCCTGAGTCCTCAGGGAGAAGGGCGGTATATAAATATTATTAAATTAAATTAAATTAAATATGATTGTGTATCATCCGACCCATCTACTGCAATAATTAAGTTCGCAGATGATACTACAATCTGGATCCTCATTTGCCAACCTTTAGAATTGCATTATTGTTTTTAATTGGGCACTGATTTAATCTTTGTTTTAACTTTTGTATTGTATTGTATTGTTATTTATATGCCCTGTGAACCGCCCTGAGTCCCTAGGGAGAAGGGCGGTATACAAATTAAATAAAACGTAAAACGTAAACTACCGTAGTGGGTCTTATTACAGGTGGGGATGAGACAGCATACAGGGGGGAGGTACAAAAACTATCCATATGGTGTTTCAACAACAACTTGCACCTGAACATCGGCTAGATGAAAGAGATGGTACTAGACTTCCGGAGGAAAAAGGAGGAACCTGCCCCACTTTACATCAGGGAGGACTGTGTGGAGAGAGTTTCCTCCTTTAAATTTCTGGAGTTTATCTCTGTGAAGAACTTACCTGGAAAGTTAATACAACCCAAGTGGCCAGAAAGGCCCAACAGAGACTACTGTTTCTCAGTGTCTTGCCGAAGAACAGGGTAGAACAATGGCTAATGACTCTCTTTTACTGGTCTACTATAGAGAGCATCCTCTCGTACTGTATTGTGGTTTGGTATGCTGGTCTGACAGCTGCAGATAGGAAAGTATTACAGAGGGTAGTGAGCACAGCACAAGACATTGTGGGCTGTCCCCTGACACCACTGGATGACATCGTGAGGGCTCGCTGCCTTGGAAAAGTGAGGAAAATTATCATGGATGACTCACACCCTGGTCGGTATCTCTTTACTCTCCTACCATCGGGTAGGAGATATAGGAGTATAGCCAGCCGTACCAACAGGCTGAAGAACAGCTTTTATCCATGGGCTGTTAGGCTCTTGAACGGGAAATAATTTTATAAGCTTTATGCATGATTGACTTGCGAGGCCGGTGTGTTGTGCAATTAGCTCACATGGTGTAATAAGATGGAGGGTTTGTTGTCACTGTGAATTGGGGGTGGGGGCACAAAGGGAGGTTCAGCCAATCTCAATATATACGTGGTTGTACTTTGACAAAAAAGGTTCATTCATTCAATAGACTGAAACTTTTGAATCAGCCAACTCACCTGTCAATCTCCTGGCCCTGGAACACATCCAGGTCTTCATCAGTTTACAAAAGGCTAGCAGAGTCAGGGCCAATCTGTCTCAGGTGGTATGATGCTGCAGAGAGCAGGCACCGCAACAAAATATCATACTCCCAGGGTCCCTTAAGATGTCATTCTTTAACTGAAGGACCCATTGCATGCCTCACCTTCAGAGATACTGGGATAGGTAGAAACAACTATCACTTCCGGTGGCTCCGCGGCGACGGAGGGAGCCTTCCCGGGCTGCCCGCGGCTCAGCTGGTGTTTTTTCGCCCGAAACAGCGCCGATCAGCTGTTCGGGCGAATCTGAAGCCCCCTCCTCGGGAGAAGAGGAGGGGGTGAGCCCCCAGGTTGGGGTTGAGTTCGCCGGGGCCGCCTGAGCTTGGAGCTTGGGCGGCCGAAGGATTGAACTCCCCCGTAGCCTGGGCTGCTCCCAGCTGACCAGCGTCTCTGCTCCGGACTTTATGGAGCAGAGCCAGGCGTCTGCGACCATCCCTGCTTGAAGGAGAGACTATGAAAGGGAAAGAGCAGGCAGAGCAGTACAAGAGGGAAAGATGAAGAGATGAAGAAGATTTTATTTTACTCTCAAGCTTGATGGACTTTGCTTAAAACTTAAAGTGAAAGTGCGTCACAATTGTAAGTAAAAGATGGCGGCGAAACCCCCCCCCTAGAACTTTTCGGAGTGCTGGAAATTCTCCGGTGCAACAACAATCATTGTTGCAGGCGTTGCATTCTCCTGATGTATTGACATCGAAGGATCTTGAAAAACATACCCAGTTAATTTTGGAGTCAATGGGTGTTAAATTTCTACAGATGGAGGAGAAATTGGAGAAATTGGAGCAGAGAATGGAAGAAAGGATGGAACAGAAACTTAGAGAAATGAAGGTAGACATTTTGTCCTCAGTGCAAAAAGTTGCTAAATGTGTGGAGGTGCTGGATGATCAAGTGCAAGACTTGATTCAAAAGAATGCTTTATTAGAAGCAAAAGTATTGGAAATTGAAGATTTAAAAGACAAAATTGACAGTGAACAGAGCTTGGCCCAATTTCACCAGATGCAGTTTGCTGTGAGAATTAGAGGCCTAAAAGAGAATATTAAGGAAGATTTAAAGCAGCTGGTTTCTGAGGCTTTTGAGGGAGTATTGAACCATCCAGCATCTGAATTAAAACAAGGTATGGACAAAGTGTTCCGTGTGAATTCGTGGATTGCTAAACAGAGAAAGTTGCCTAGAGATGTGGTGGTTTATTTTGTAAAAAGGGAAATTAGAGATGAAGTTATACAAGCTGCCTACGATACCAAAGTTGTGATTGCTGGTCAACAAGTTTTGGTTTTAAAAGAAATTCCTCCAAAGATTTTAAAGAGAAGGAAGGATTTTATATTTCTTGTGCAAGAGCTCAAGCAAAGAGATATAAGGTTCAGATGGGAGATCCCAGTTGGGTTGAGCTTCATGTATGATGGCAAAAGATACTGTTTGAGTAATGTGAAGCAAGCGCATGATTTTTATAATAATGTCTTGGAAGTAACCCCGTCAACACTTCTGGAAGCTGCAGAGGGATCTGGAGAAGGAGAACATCAAGAGGATGAAGATGCACAGATAGACGAGAAGGGTACAGGAGGAGTTCAAGCTGCAACTCTTTTGGATGATCTTAGAGAACAGAGGGTGACGCGTGCTGCCTTAAAACGCTCAAAAAAGAAAAAAAAAATAAGACCAGTAGAAATCTATGGAACTTCCACAAAATATTAATTAATGGACAACTTACTACAGAGGAAGAGGAAGAAAGTTTTGTGGGTTAATGTGGGTTAATTTGTGTAAGAACTATTTATTAATGTGCAAATGAGAATATGTTAAGGTAATAGTGAATTGTGGAAGAACATAGATGGGAATGATGCTAGTTTTTTTTATTTTAGTTTTTTATATATATTTAGTATTATTAAGGATTGGTTTACTATATACAAGCTAGAGAGTGATGGATTTTAGAGTTTATAATTGTTAGTATATGATTGATTATGATTGCCTTTTAGATATATACCTTGTATTTTGCTCTGGGAAGTCGGGGGGGGGGGGAGGGGGGAGGAGGGGAAGTGGAGGGGGGGAGGTAGGGGAGGGAGGAGGGGGAGGGGGAGGGGGGGAGATAGGGGGGAGGTAGGGAGGGGAGGAGGGAGGGGGAAGGGGGGTTTTTTTTTAAAGGAAAATTGTATTTTATAAAACTTTTCAATAATAGAAACAACTATGGAAAAGTGGGTCCTGCAAATATCTGAACTCCATGCCTTGGAGGGCTTTATAGGTGACCACTAGTACCTTAATTCCACCTGAAAGCACACTAGTGCAGTTCACATACCAGAAATGTGCTCATAACTGCCCATACTACTGTATTCTGGACTAGCTACAACTTTTGGATAGTCTTCAAGGGCAGTCCTAGAGCTCATTGCAGTAAATTACTCTGCAGATGTCTAAGCCATGTTTTTAAGAAGAGGCTAGAGAGTCACTTGTCTGAAATGGTACATGTTCTCCTATTTGAGCAGGGAGCTAGACTAGAAGATGTCCAAGGTCCCTTCCAGATCTATCCTATCCTATCCTATCCTATCCTATCCTATCCTATCCTATCCTATCCTATCCTATCCCATCCCATCCCATCCCATCCCATCCCATCCCATCCCATCCCATCCCATCCTATCCTATCCTATCCTATCCTATCCTATCCTATCGTGTAACATGAGCAGTGCCAGGAAGAGCTGCAAGTGTTACACTTTGTATAAAAGCCCTCTTGGCCAGGGCTGCCATCTGCTTTTTAAACAGAAAAATTGATTTCAGAAAGAGCTCCAAATTGCATACCATTTCTTTCTGGGCTAGTGCAACATGAACTAGAATCCACAATCCCCAAAACTCAGTTTGGGCAGGGTCGAGCTAATTTGGTTATTTCCCATCCACATTCCTACATTCTGCAGTCTCTGAGACAGAACCTGCATAACATCACTTGTTTGATCTAGGACAGAAATGTATCACCAGCATAATAGCGCCCGATCTTCGCTCCTTTCGTCGCGATCTCAAGACATTTCTGTTTGTACAAGCTGGCCTAGCCTGATGGGGATTGCTGGGGTTGTTTTATCTTTGGTCTTTTAATTTTTCTTGGGGTTTTTAGAACTGTATTTCTATTGTTTTTAACTAGGGCAATTGTTTAATCTTTTTTTTAATGTTTGTATTTGCTATTTTATTCTGCCCTGTGAACCGCCCTGAGTCCTCAGGGAGAAGGGCGGTATATAAATGTTATTAAATTAAATTAAATTAAATTAAATTAAATAATAGCTAATAATAGCTCATTCCATGTAATCAGATTTCCACACTTAAACATGAATCCTTGAGCTATGCTGTATTTTAAATGAATAGCAATAGCACTTAGACTTATATACCACCCCCACAGTGCTTTACAGCACTCTCTTGGTTTACAAAGTTATCATATTGCTCCCAACAATCTAGGTCCTCATTTTATTGAACTCGAAAGTATAACAGGCTGAGTCAGCCTTGAGCCTCGTCAGAATCAAACTCCAGTCTGTAGGCAGAGTTTGCCTGCAATACAGCATTGTAACTACTGGGCCATTAGGGTGTAATTCTTGTTAATGTTGTAACAAGTTGTATAATATTTAATTTAAAGTGGGGAACATCAAAAGATAAATTAAACAGGTAAGAACTGAACCACCTAGGACTGAAATCATAGAGACTCGAACATAAAAGGAGGATATTATATCAAAGCCAAAAGGTCATAGAGAGTTAGAGAGTAAAAGTTCTTTGTTTTGGTAGAGGGGAAATTATTAATGGTTTTTATGAGAAGTGTAGGCAATGGATATCAGGGAGGAGATAGTCAAAGCCAGAGTTAGAGAAATGAAAGTCAGCACAGTTTAACTAAGCAGCAGATTCCAGAAAGCTAAAAGTAAATAGCATAGGTCAATACAGAGAATAAAGATGACAGTGGAATCCTTCCAGAAGAACAGGAGCCAGAGAGAAAGGAGAGGTTAATAATTTGGAATAGTGGAGTTATAGCAGCAAGGTAAGACTTAATTAGAACTTGAGATAAGAAAAATGTAAGAAAAGGAAATCTGATAGGTAGGAGGGTTAGTTAAGCAACCTTCAATTTTTTTTCCTGTTCCAAAACATTAAAAACAAATCTATTCTCTTTCTTCCCCTCATCTCTATATGTAGAAGACCAGCTACACTGCTTATTCTCCCCCAGCCCCTGGCCCATACCTAACTAGAAGAGTCTTAAAACCTATTTTGCAACCTGATAAAAGCCCAGTTACTTCAAGTTACACAGTGTACTGATCTCCTCTTCTGGAGCATCATCCATTCCTGTAATATTGTAGCTAGAAGAGATGGGTAAGAGATAGCATTTGGGTGATGAGCAGCATGCAGACTCACTTCAGGGAGCGGGCATGACTTCCCTTAGGCAGAAGCCCAGAATAAGCAAAACGAAAACCCTCTGCTGACTTTCAACTACCAAACCAACTAGCTAACTTTCCTGTTGATGATAGTCAAGTTATGAAACAGCTGAAAAAGATACCAAGGGTGTAAAAAGGAGCGGGGGGGGGGGAAGAGAATTTATAGCAAACCTATTCAGTTTTAGCTTTAGCTTTAGTTGTTTTTAGTTTTTGATGTAATCATAGTCCGGTTTTCTGCTCTCTATAGGTATAAACGAAATACAATTCTCCAAACTAATTAAAATGGCTTCATAAGATGAGATTTGCCCAGATAATTAATGCACAAATGTTAGAGGATCCCCCCAAATCAGGACAGAACAGCCCAGGACTTCCTTCTTTTTAATGTAACTTTTTTCCCCAGCATTTAAATCGGCTACAGGTGGATTCAGGTTAATCCCTATAAGGATTAGTCCTTGATAAGCAGGAAGCGCCAGCCTTTTTAAAGCAAGGTCACACTATTTTTATTTTATTTTTTAACACAGGAATCAACAAGGATGTTATATAACTTCTATTTATATTCAACTGGCTAGTAGCTGCAGGTATACAAGAGAAGCGAAGGAAGGAATTTAATGAGCTCTGAGGGTTTGTTCACCTTCTCAAGCTGGTAGAGACAGCTTGAGATCTTTCGGTTGGCTTTTTTTTTATGCGTCAGCAAATGATGCTAGTGGGTGGTGTGGGTAGGTGGACTGACTGGTTGCCATGGTTTTCTTCAGCTCCCTTTTCTCTGCTGTCTCTTCCAAATAAAAAATATTTTAAAGGGTTGCTGACTTCCAGGAGCCAGTAAAACATCCTTGTTCTCACACCCACATACGAATCCTTCATTCAGGAAGGAAGTAGGATGTGTCTTTCTCCCCTGTGCTGGTAATGTGTGGTTTAAAGGCTCACTATACTTCTGTGGGTGTGTGTTTGCTGCAGCTGTGTTAAATGTGTGAAGAAAGTGGTACTTTTTAAAAATATATTGAAATTGTAGTCCCATGACTCCCACAGACCCAGAACCATCTGCTTGTTCTGCTACATTTTTAATCAGGGCAAGAATAAAAGCAGAACTTGTGATACTACCTGTAATTTTTGCACATAATCTCTTCTCTCCCCCCCCCCCATTTGCTCACTTGAAAACATCTTCCCTTTTCTGTTGCTTTCTATACTTGCTCTGGATGTTTGTCCCTAATATAAAAAAGCAGGCAGCTAATTAGCATTTCGGCTGCAGACACCCATCTCGTGCAAGAAAATTTCAGAAATCAAGTACCCATGGCCCATTTGACAGCGTAGATTGCTCCCAGTGGAAGAAAACTAGTAACTCTGGCTGTCCAGTCTCTTCTTAAAAACCTCCAGTGTTGGAGCATTCACCACCTCTGGAGGCAGGTTGTTCCACTGGTTAATTGTTCTAACTGTCAGGAAGTTTCTCCTTAGTTCTAGGTTGCTTCTCTCCTTGACTAGTTTCCATCCGTTGCTTCTTCTCCTGCTTTCAGGTGCTTTGGAGAATAGCTTGACTCCCTCTTCTTTGTGGCAGCCCCTGAGATATTGGAACACTGCTATCTTGTCACCCCTCACTCTTCTCTTCGTTAAACTACACATACCCAATTCCAGCAACCTTTCCCTATAATTTGTTTGGCATGATCTGTTTTTGAAAAACAGAGAACAGAATAACAGAGTTGGAAGGGATCTTGGAGGTCTTCTAGTCCAACCCCTGTTCAGGGAGGAAGCCCTATACCATTTCAGACAAATGGCTGTCCAATCTCTTCTTAAAAATATCCAGTGTTGGAGCATACATAACTTCTGAAGGCAAGTTGTTCCACTGATTAATTGTTCTGTCAGGCAATTCCTCCTTAGTTCTAGGTTGCTTCTCTCCTTGATTAGTTTCCATCCGTTGCTTCTTGTCTTGCCTTCAAGGTGCTTTGGAGAATATTTGACTTCCTCTTTTTGTGCAACCCCTGAGATATTGGAACACTGCCAGTCCTTCCTTTCATCAAACTAGACATACTTTTCAGCAACATGAGGCTCTTTAATCACTTTTGAAATATGAAAAGGGATCAGACATTTTTAATGTTCTTTTAATCCCACCTTTATAGTGTTTTATAAACAACTCAAAGCAGCAAACATACCTAATGTCTCTTTGTCCTCCTATTTTCCCCACAACAACTCTGTAACGTGAATTGGGCTGAGACTGAAGTCACTCAACTGACTTTTATGCCCAAAGCAGGACTAGAACACACAGTCTCCTCATTTTTAGCCTGGTGGTCTTAACCACTAGACAATGGGTCTCCAAATTCAGCAATTTTAAGACTTGTGGACTTCAATTTCTAGAATCATCCAGCCAAATTATCCAGTTTGGAGATCCCTGCACTAGACCAAGCTGGCTATACTGGTATTGCAAAGCTCGTAGAATCACATCCAAAAAGAGATAAATGTTTATCAAAGTATCTTTCTTACTTTTTAGAGTCAAGACCAAAAATTACTGTTTATACTTCCATTTGGATTTTTTTTTAACCACTGCAAATGAATGCTTTCCATAAGGATAATTCTTTTCTCAGGCACTTAAATACATTTATGGCCTAGCATAGAATTCTGGCTACAGACTTGAAATGTCAGTTTAAAAGAAGCAGACCTAACGCAATATAGTAGGGAATTTCTAATTACTAAATTTGAGTGAAAGCCAAACTTCTTTATGCAAATTTTTATGTTTCCTGTTGTCTTAGTTAGCACTACGAATAAATAATTATAACTAAAGCGCACACCTAGGTAAAACTGTTTGAAGCAAATGTTTCCAATACATATGGTAAATGTGAAAATTCACAAATTTGAGCAAAATCTAATATGAACAAAACCATCCTTAAGGCATCATTAATGCAGCTTTTTGTTCTAGTAGGTCAGATGCATTGCTGTATCACTCATAGTTTCATGATAAGCTTCTACCATTTAAGCAGCAGTTCCCTGATATACTGTGGAATTAAACCATCAGTGAAACATGCAAACTGCTATTCAGTTTGAGGTTGGTTTATCTGTGGATTTGCTTATATTGCGCGAGAATATATACAAGATATACATACTATATATATACTGATAAGGCCATCTGCAATGTGGTGTATTTTGGCAACTAAAATTCTTGGCTTATCTGCAATATATACAGTATTCATAAATCTATTGAGCATCAAAAATAAATATACTCTGGAAAAATGAGTATGCTTAAACTGAATTCTGATTTTGCGAAAGATTCCTAACAGCTTGTAGTACATCACAGTAAAGGATCTGATGGTGAATGTTGCCCAACACATGAGATATGCTAAAGCTTTCAGAAGGAAAGAAAGGCATGTGACATTGTGATCGTGACAAGAAAGAAAACCGGATGAAAGCAGTTCCCAGGAACAAGAATAAATGGAGGAAGAGAAGAGAGAATTCCTAGTATGGATTATTATTATTTGTTTAGTGTATGGCATATCATACATACATGGATTAGCAGTATATATTAACATTTCAACTAGATTAGTAGAACTCAATAAAATATAAATGTTAAAATGATCTAATGTTCTAATATCAATGTCTAGACCATCTAACCACTGAAGCACAACATGATTAATATTAAAGAAAAAACATATATTGGACTGGTATATGTCCTCAGCTTACATCCGATCACAATGTGATCTAGAGTTTGATGTGGGACTCCAGTGTCACGCTGAGGGGAGGATGCTATGCCCATTTATAGAGAGTCCTGTCAGACGCCATGTGAGATGCAAATCCTATTCATAATTCTCCATTGCTCATATAGTTTCAAAGCCTCACACTTTTATTTCTGGGGTCATTTATATATCTTCCTATAACTGAGCATTTAGGGCCCCATTTGGCTTTCCATTGGGAATTGACATTAAAGTTGTTGGGCAGATATTGTGCAAGTGCCAATGGGGGCTTCCTGGATTAGGCTTCCTGAATAGGTTTGTGTAATAGTGGTAAAGAGAGATAAGAGTTAGTCACATATGTGACCGAAGTGAAAAGGGACGGCAGGTGAACTCCTTACATGATCTCACTTAGACCATTTCAATTTGCAGGAACTAGAAAAGAGCAATTCAGTACATTTGATTCGTGTCATATTGCAACATTATCCACAGAAGAATGCTAACTTTGTAATTCTCTGCATAAGGTGATCTATGTACTCCTTTTCTGATTTATGTAATAGTATCCTTGGTTGTCAGGTGCTTTCAACCATATGGTCTCTGCTCAGTACTTTACAGAGTTATTTGAAGGCATTACAAGGCACATACACCAAATGAATCAGTCTGTCTTTCTAACTATTTATCTACCCACAGATATATGTGTGCACACACGCATTTCATATAGGCTAATTGGAGCAACAGATTAAAGCACTAGTTTTAATTCTCTTCCAAAGTTAGTTGTTATGTTCAGCATACACAATATAGTGCACATATCCTTGCTTTTATGTCTTGAATCCTTTGGGGTGCAGTGTCATGGTTCTAATGAATGAGACAAATCAAACAAATTGCAAGCGTATTATTTATCTAAAAAATCTTAGTAATGAAATGAAACATCAGCACTCATGGAGGGATGCCAGAATCTCAAATCTCCTCCACCCAAACCCATTGTAACACACACACAATCCCCGCCCTTATCTACACAACATAAATCACATTATCCAATTAGTTTTACATATGAGGTCTCTCCTCCCATTCTGTACGTGGGCTTCTTATCTTCTCAAAATAGTCGTTAGAAAAATTCCTTCCCTCCAAGATTCAAAGTGAAGCAGTTTAAACAAAAGGCTGTCTCTTACATTGTCAGTGCAAAAACATGTCAATGTTTGCAGCATTGACATCCAGCCCCGCTTACAAAAAGAACAGATCCCGTAATGTAAACAAACACAAGTTAGGAGCTGACTTTTGGTTTGTTGGGGTGTTTCTCATAAAACCTTTTGATAAGTCTGTCAGCTTTCACATCGCTAAATTTCACCCAAATGGCTTCAGACAATGGGTATCCCTTCCATTGTACTAGGTACTGCAATTTTCCCCTAAAGATTCTAGAGTCCAGGATACATTTCACTTCATAATGGGTCTGACCTGCTACTATGAGGGGTCCAGGAGCTTTCTTAGGGGGGGATCTTAAAGCGGAGGCTCAAAAAGGTTTCAGTAAGCTGCAATGGAACACCGGGTGAATTTTCCCCAAAAGTGTGGGGAGTTTCAATTTTACTGTGACCCGGTTGATGATTTTCACAATGGGGAAAGGTCCCAAGAATTTTGGTCTCAATTTCTTGCTGGGTAATTTGAGACGTAAACATTTAGTTGACAGATAAACCTTTTTCCCCACTTGGAATGTTCTTTGGGGAGCCCTCTTTTTATCAGCCTGTTTTTTATAAGTCTCAGAAGTCTTCTTTAATGCTGTTTTCGTGTTTCTCCAAACCTCTTCCCACCCCCTTATCCATTGATCAAGTGTCTGGGAAGCGGAGGGCACCTGAGGATAGTCAGGCATCGGGCTGAACTCTTTTCCTGTGGCTACTCTGAAAAGTGTGTAGCCAGTGCTGCTGTGAACAGAATTATTGTAGGCCACCTCGGCAAAAGGGAGAAGGTCAGTCCAGTTTGTCTGTTGGTAAGAAACAGCATCTGAGGTATTGCTCCACCATTTTGTTAGCGGATTCTTCAGCCCCATTGGTAACTGGATGAAAAGCAGATGATAAGCCTTGAGATGATCCAATTAATTTAAGGAAATTCCTCCAAAATTTCGCTGTGAACTGCACTCCTCTATCTGAAATTATTCGTTTAGGGGCACCATGCAGTCGGTAGATATGTTTCAGGAACAATTTAGTCAGTCGTTGTGCAGATGGGAGTCCTTTACAGGCCATAAAGTGAGCCTGCTTCAAAAACAGATCTATCACAGTCCATTTGACAGTATTTCCTCTACTGTTGGGTAGGTCTACAATAAAGTCCATAGCTATTTCTTCCCATGCTTGAGAAGGGTCTGCTACTGACTGCAGTAGCCCAGAGGTTTTCCCTGGAATTCTTTCCATGGTGGCACATATGGTACAACTCTTGACATAGTTTTCCACATCTCATTTTAGTCCTGGCCACCAAAATTGCCGGCGGATGAGGTGTAGAGTTTTAAATATCTGAAGTGTCCAGCCTGTTTTACATCATGGCTGTGTCTGAGACCAGGGTTTCAGGTAGATACATTTTTTTCCCCATGTATGCCAAACCATCCATGCATGTTAGGGAGGTTTGATTATCTTTGAACCATTGATCAGTGAGGAGCTCTCATTTTATCTTCTTCACTTCTGGGTCATCAGAATTAGGGGTTCTGCGAGGTGTGATTTGTGCTGCAGGTTGTGAACTGGGGATAATTGTCTCAAAGATCTCTTCACATTCACTTTTGTACTGTGGCAGTCGGGATAGTGCATCAGCTAGGAGGTTTTTCCTTCCTGATATGTACTTTAAAGTAAAGTTAAAACGGTTAAAGTACTGTGCCCATTGCACTTACTTTGGGGACAATTTGTAGGGAGTTTTTAGTGCCTCTAAATTTTTGTGATCTGTCCATACTTCAAAAGGCACCTTGGTCCCTTCTAAATAATGTCGCCAGGTTAATAGCCCCCACCTAATTGCGAAGGCCTCCTTCTCCCAAACTGTCCATCTCCTCTCACCTTCCATTAATTTCTTAGAGATGTAGGCACAAGGTTGTAGGACTCCACTTTTATTCTTTTGTAGTAACACACTACCACACTAGACCCGTACCAATCGGGCTTCAGGCCCGGGTACAGCACGGAGACAGCATTGGTCGCGCTGGTGAATTATCTCTGGCGGGCGTGGGACAGGGGCTGTTCCTCTGTCCTAGTCCTTTTAGACCTCTCAGCGGCTTTCGATACCATCGACCATGGTATCCTGCTGTGGCGCCTCAGGGGGTTGGGAGTGGGAGGCACAGTTTGGCATTCAGTAGTTTCTTTAACACTTCTCTGACCAATCTTACATGATCAGTCATATTCGTACTGTATATCAGAATGTCATCAAGATACACCAGAACCCCTTTATATAAATGTTCATGTAGGACCTCATTAATCAACTGCATAAATACAGCTGGGGGCCCCTGCAGTCCAAATGGCATGACTTTGAATTGGTAGCTTCCCAAAGGGCAGTTGAAGGCCATTTTCCACTCATCCCAGATTCTCAATGGCTGATGATTTGACATCTCCCCATTCTGCTTCTGGGGCCTCTTGCTGCACAGTCTGGCCTCCGTATTCTCTACTGGAGTGGTTCCAGCTTGATGACGAGATAAGCTCAGTTATCTGATGAAGTTTGGAGATGGGCCCAAATTCATCTTGCCACAGAAAACTATTTATTAATTCCTCTTCAGAAGTTTCGCCAGCAACCAGGCTTTCATTTTCCATCTTGAGGATTCTTCCCTGAATCTTTGCCATCTTATCTCTCTTACTGGAGACAGCGGCAGGGGTTAAGAATCCCCCTTTGAAAGAAACCAGATTCTGGCATGATGTCATGGTTCCGATGAATGAGACAAACAAATTGCAGGCATATTATTTATCTAAAAAGTCTTAGTAATGAAACGAAACATCGGCACTCATGGAGGGATGCCAGAATCTGAAATCTCCTCCACCCAAACCCATCGTAACACACACACGATCCCCACCCTTATCTACATGTCATAAATCACATTATCCAATTAGTTTTACATATGAGGTCTCTCCTCCCATTCTGTACGTGGGCTTCTTATCTTCTCAAAATAGTCGTTAGAAAAATTCCCTCCCTCCAAGATTCAAAGTGAAGCAGTTTAAACAAAAGGCTGTCTCTTACATTGTCAGTGCAAAAACATGTCAATGTTTGCAGCATTGACATGCAGCAGCTCTACATGTTGCATAATAGTAGAAGGGATCAACCTATTTTCCAAAGCACCAGAAGACAAGACAAGAAACAGAGGATGGAAACTAATCAAGGAGAGAAGCAACCTAAAACTAAGGAGAACTTTTCTAACAGTAAGAATAATTAGGGGAATGGCTTCCCTTCAGATGTTGTGGGTGCTCCATCACTGGATTGGGTTCCACTTGTCTGGAATGATACAGGGCAGGGGTTGGCTCTTTTATTACTTGTGGACTTCAACTCCCAGAATTCCTGAGTCAGGATGGCTGGTTCAGGAATTCTGGGAATTGAAATCTACAAGTCATAAATGAGCTAAAGTTGTGCAAGGGGTTGGAATAGAAGACCTCCAAAGTCCCTTCCAACTCTGTTATTTTTTTACTCCATTTATTTTGTTATTCTATTAGGGCAGACATGTCAAACACAAGGCCCGGGGGCCAGATCCAGCCCGCGAAGTGGTTTCATGCGGCCCGCGAAGCCATCCTGGAAACAGTGAGGGAACGGCCCCCACTGCCCTGGCCCTGGCCCAGAGACCTTCCTCCTGCCAGAGACCCTCAGATCTGTCCCACTCCTGCCCAGGCCCCCATAGGCACCCTTGATGCGAAGGATGTAGAGCTGGCCACGCCCACCCAGTAGGCCATACACACTTTAGCCATGCCCACCCAGTAGGCCATGCCCACCCAGGCCACACCCACCAGGCCCCCTGAGGGCAACCGTAATGCTGATGCGGCCCTCAATGAAATTGAGTTTGACACCCCTGTATTAGGGCATGGTATTATACACTCAACAGGTAGCTGCAATCGTTCCAAGTAGTTGCATGTGACTGTCCTCATTCACTGATTCTGTTTTACTGAATACTTCAATGAACATTTGAGGTATCTGTAAGACTTCCCACACATAGATTTTATGTTAAGGCAGCAATCTTGTAAACATTTATTTAGGAGTAAGCCTTACTGGGAAGGGACGCGGTGGCTCAGTGGGTTAGGACGCTGAACTTGTCGATCGGAAGGTAACAGCGTTCCGTGCGCCTTTGGCGTCTAGTCATGCCGGCCACATGACCACGGAGACGTCCTCGGACAAGCGCTGGCTCTTCGGCTATGAAACGGAGATGAGCACCGGCCCCTAGAGTCGGAAACGACTAGCACGCATGTGCGGGGGAACCTTTACCTTTACCTTTTTAAGCCTTACTGAACTCGGTAGCACCTACAGTATATATGAGTCATATATACAAGATTGCATTGTCATACAAAATATGAAGACATCTTAATTAATAACTGCTTATGAGCAAAGTTTGTAATCATCTTCAAATATCTATAAAAATAGATTTGAATTGAAATAGGAAGCAGGAAAACTATTCAGCAATAGAACAGGAAGGCTTGAAAGATGGTGGTATATTCTATGTGTGTCTCTGTGTGTGTCCATATCTCAGTTTTCAGCAGTTATAAATATATGACTCTATGCAAGCCTTTTTTATAAATGGCAAACCACATTGAGGAGAAACTATTCCATAGTCACTGTTTTCTACTTGTTTTGCTTTTTCTGAATTAGCAGTTGTGGATAATTCTACATTGGCTATGAGATTATAATTGCTTATCTTTAACAGTAATCAGTCAATGGTTGTGGGGCTCACAGTTTTTTAAAATGTATGTCTTTGATATTAAATATATTTCATTTTTATTTTTAAACTAACAATTTATTGGGCTTTTATTTTGCTACAGCACTCCTTTTTTTGTCGCTTGATGG
This sequence comes from Vipera ursinii, assembly GCF_947247035.1. Lineage (NCBI taxonomy): Eukaryota > Metazoa > Chordata > Lepidosauria > Squamata > Viperidae > Vipera > Vipera ursinii. Next base: position 45,260,057 of record NC_139513.1, read on the forward strand.
AAGATAAGAAATCAGAAAAATTCTTCAAAGTGTTTTATGATCGTATGAAAGTTGCTCAGCAAGAAATCAAGGCCACAGTCACAGTTAACACCAGTGATTTGGGAAATAAAAAGAAAGATGATGACTCCGACAGAGATGTGCCAGCAAGGAAGAGAGGTAAGGCTCAAGAGCTACAGTAGAGTATGACCAACTGAAAGTAAATAATTCATCATGTAATTAAGTATTTTATTGATCCCATGATTCCGGTCCACAGCATGGAAAAGAGTGCTATCCTGCCATGACATCATCTTCCTTCCTCAACCTTTTGGGATATGGCAATTACTGAAATGGTGACAGGTATTCTCAGTATTGGTATATCCAGCCAGCTTCAGTAGCTTGACATGTTGCTTCATATTTTCATTTAACATTCTTTGCTCTGCAGGCAGTAGGTCTAGAATTCTATAATTAAAAGCAGACTTTCTATTTCTCAATTCAGTCTAAAGATAAATTAGATTTTTTCCCCAACCACTTTCGGATTGGAAAGATTAGCTAGTGACATCACCATTGCCCATTGATCACAGCATCCTAACCACGAGACCCATCTTGCTCTTATGAATTAAGATGTACATTCAAAATTAAATATTAAACTTCTCTATCACTTGGAGCACTGTTCTGACATGCAAGTATGATGGATCAGTACATATTGCCAATAAGGATGAAATATAATAGATTGTTCCTAATAATGTAATAGTTGTTGTACTAAGAAGTTGTTCCTAGAATTGGTGTACTAGGTTGTTCCTAGTAGTCAAGAATATGAACTGATGCTTTATACGGCCATAATACATATGGTAAAGACATAATTTTGGGGAGCAGAAGATAGGTATTTTTATACTACATATTTTAAGTAAAAAATAAACAGATGTACTAACTGTGGGTCCAGTGGATAAAATAAGCACCATATTTACCCAAAAGAAGTAAGGTTCATCCCTACCTGGTAATTACCTGTGAGTTGGGGTGAGGAAGTAATAAGCATAAACTATACCTCTGTAAATGAAAGACCAGGAGGCTTAAATCAATCTAGATATCCCTGCTGAAAACCCTGGATGGTTTTCAAGAGTGTGATGAAGAATGCTATTATTATTCACTACTTTTAAACAGGGTGCCTTATTGTAAAGGTGGATGATTTTAATCAAAAAGTTCTAAAGTCAGTTAATACAAGTAGTCCTCAAATTACAACAGTTCATTCAGTTACCGTTCAAAGTTACAACACATCTGGAAAAAGTTACTTATGACTGTTTTTCACATTTATGACCATTGCAGCATCCCCAAAGTCACACGATCAAAATTCAGATGCTTAGCAACTGACTCACATTTAGGTTGCAGTATCTTGGGGTCATGTGATCACCTTTTGTGACCTTCTGACAAGCAAAGTCAATGGGGAAGCCATATTTATTTAACAACTGTGGCAAGAAAAATCGTAAAGTGGGGCAAAACTCGCATTAACAAATATCTCACTTTACAACTAAAATTTAGGGGTCAATTGTGTTGTAAATTGAGGAGTACCTGTATTATTTTCTTGGTTTAGGATCTTCCCTGTTTTGTAATGAGGCGTCTGGACACACACACACACACACACACACACACACACACACACACTTACCTCCACATATTTATTGCCCAGCAGGACTTGTCCAGGACCCATTACAGGGGATAGATAAAGTGGAAAGCTGAATATTTCACAGGATTTTTGTCACTATGTTCCTGCCTGTGCTATTTTGGAGAATTTTTCCTCATAAATTGTTAAGATATCAGTGAGGGGCATGGTCATCTCTTCTTTGGATAACTTGAAGCCCTGTCCAAGCAGAACTTGGATTTTTATTCATTAAGCAATGAAAATGACAGCATGAGAATAAGCTGCATCCACAGTTCGTCATATTTAGAATGGTGGTTGCTGTTTCCAGCATTTATGCCACTTGAAATGCACTTGTATTTTTATTTTATTTTTTTGCACTGCAGCTGCTTTTGTTGACATAGCAGACGCAGGTTTTTAAGCTGGCTTTTCCAGAGCCTGATGCTAATTAGGGCCGAGAGGAAGTAACTGACCTAAGGTCATTTGGCTAGCTCCCATGTTCTAGGGTAGGCTAGAACCTGGGTCTTCCCTGGCTCTAGTCTGGCACCCTAGCCACTATCCATAATGTCTGCTGCTTTGTCATATGTAAAGTATGCTCATTTGAATCAGTGACTGTCTCAAGTTTCATTAATTCTGAGCAGTCTGACAGAATCTGGATCTAATCCAATATGCTGAAGTGGAATACCTACGGGAGCACCTACTGCCAGTGTCAACACCCCTCCGTCCTGTGCGCTCCCACAGAGAGGGCCTCCTCAGGGTGCCACCGGTCAGAGAATGCCGGCTGGTGACCCCCAGGGGGAGAGCATTCTCGGTGGGTGCGCCAATCCTCTGGAACCGCTTACCAGCCGAAATCCGGATGGCCCCCGACTTTTGCACCTTTTGGCGAGATTTAAAACCTATCTATTCCAGCAAGCCGGCCTGGCCTGATAGATTTGGGGTTTTATTTGTAGATCTGGGGTTTTATTTGTTTTATTGTTGGTTTATTGTATACTTACTTTGCTCTGTACACCGCCCTGAGTCCTCCGGGAGAAGGGCGGTATATAAAATAAATAAATAAATAAACAAATAATAAATAAATAAATAAATAAATAAATAAATAAATAAATAAATAAATAAATGGAGGAGGAACTTCTGTTTATCCAAAGGAATTGCACTATACTTTTAATGAACCCAGCATGGCTCATCTTGGAAACTCTCCCTTTCCCCTCAGCATGGCTGGCTCAGGAATTCTGGGAGTTGAAGTCCACGAGTCATAAAAGAGCCAAAATTGCCTACCCCTGTACTAGGTGTTTCGGTGGCAGTTTCTAGACCCTTGCTGGCAAGTCTGTTTTATAATAACTAAGTATCATTTACTAAAACTTTTAATGACTGTATTTATGTTTATTTAATCTACAAAGAACTGTCTTTTTGAGGCTATTTCTATGTATTGCTAAGAAACGAGATGAATCAGGCTGGCTTGTTAAACTTATTATACTAATCTGGATACTTTTACTACAAAAAGCCAAAATGCTCGATGGCCAATGTGTGAATCTTTCTGGAAATGGTAAAGAGGACTGCGTCATTATTTGCTAATGGCATCTGTCATTGTGCATTATAGCATTAAGAGAACCCCTGACCCAAATAACAGAGGAAGCGAGAGATCAGTTGGTTGAGGCCTCCACCGCAACAAGGAAAGCATTTAACACCTACAGAAGAGAAGCCGACCCTGATGATCATTATTCAGCCATAGAAGGAGCACAGTCTGTGGCAGATAAAAACAAAGACGAGCTGGAGATGAGTCCTGTCATCACAATAATGCAGCCCATTTTACGGTTTTTGCAGTTGCTGTGTGAAAACCACAACCGGGATTTGCAGGTACACAAGCAGTCTTGCCACCTATGGGGCATGCTCAGGAGCCCCAGTGTGTCTGGCAATGCCTTACTTAACCTGATCTGAATGTTGAAGGTTTTTAGTTAATTAGTTGAGAAGCTATCATGTTGCCAAACCTAGCACCAGTCTCAAACATCATCTTTATGTGGATGGATGGATGGATTGATAGTCAAGGTATTGTAGGAGGTGAAGCTGGAGTGAAAAGATTCTCACTAATTTAACTACTAGTAAACAAGCGCTTTGGGGCTAGCAAAACACTGCATAGCCACCATATTGTAAGAACATCCATAGCATGCTCTCAAATTTCAAAAATGCCCAAGAACCCAGAAAGTGGGAACCTCTGGGGGACCTAAAAACATGTCTAACAATTCTTTTCTTCTCAGAAGAGAGTTGGATTACTCAAACTGAGAACAAGGAATAATTTGTTAGTTTTTCCTTTAGCAGAAGAAATTTGGTTTCCTGAAGCAAAACGAATGGTGCTTTTCTTTTCTGTCACAATCAGAACTATAAGAAGCCTTACTGTACCACTCAAGCACTATTCTTGTTTTTATTCATCTCCTCAGTTTTTTCCATTCCCTGACTCTCCCTGGCTGATGCTTCCTGTGTGGAACAGCTGGTTCTAACACACATGGTTACGTTATGAACCGGAACGCCCAACTCACTGAGCAGCAAAGGATTATCCTACTGAATCTGAAATTGAAGTTGTGTGATATTCTTGGTTCCCTTGTGGAAACTTGGAAGCTAATGGAGGCTGCAAAATAGGGCAGGAAGTGCAAACTTCTGCAGCCTATAACTTGTCCATCTCAGAGATAAGAGTATTTCTTCTTAAACCTAAATTGTTAGGCCTAAGATTATTTGGATTTTTGCTATAAAACCCCAAATAATCTGAAAACCCCCAAATAATCTTTGATCGTTCCCTGAATATTTATCTTAGGGTTTTTCCATACTGCAGCTTGAAACTGCTCGACACTGGCACGTAAACTGGCTAGAAACTAAACAGGTTCAAAAAACTCCCTTTCAGACTTCAACCTCTTATTTACAGAATAGCCATGGTCTATTTTGTCTTGACTTTGTTTACTACAGCCCCAAAGTGTGAACTCTCTTGCTTCTTTATCCTTCCCATCCACCTTGGAAAAGCAAACTGAGTTATTTTCCTTTCTGTGGCTGAGTATTTGGGAATGTGGCTTCTATTGATTAATCTTTTCAATGGGGCCATTGACTCCCACTCATATTTAACTGGTCTATTTCCTCCATAACAGACCAGTAGGGAAAAAGAAACACTATGGTTTTTACCACTTTATCAATTGGATTAGAGGAAGAAACAGGCAAAACAGCTGGATCCCTGACTAAACCAGGGAACTCATGAGGATTTCAGCTGTTCAACATTCCACCAGTGAACTCTTAAAAACAAAAGAAAACACCTTCCATTGATTAACTTTGTACCTAGTAGTTGCAGAAAAGTATTGCCATTTGCAAATTTCAACACATTTTTGGGAAAGATTATCTGGCTGAATCCAGTGTCATTTCTTTCAAACTGTCCTAATTATTATTATTATTTTTCTTGTCCTCTCCTTTTGGGCTTCATCTCCCCACCATCCAGGGAAGGCAATGGAAAGGAAAAAGGAAGCTTTTGCTTTTTGCTCTTTTTTTCAGCTTGTACCCTGAAAGAAAGCAGATTAACAGAAAGTAGAAAGAAGATCAAAAGGATTGGTGATTTGTCTTCTACTTTTCCAGGAACACTGACAAAGATGCCACCAATGTGGCAAAGATGATTTAGTGAGCATTGGAGAAAAAGATTGGGGAGGGTCTGATGCTTTGTCTCCCTCACCCCATCCATGTGCTGAAAAAACATACGCGGAACAATTCAGATCTCTGCACCTCTGCTGTTGATGTCTATTGTAAATATGCTTCTCGAAGACCATGCTGCAGCAGGAATTTCACACTGCTGTTTAGATGGGAAAATCTATCAATATATCAATACAACTGCATATACAGAGGACTGTTTTGCTCTGTGCATGGGTTAATAGAAAAGTGTTTCCAGTACAGATACCAACAGATACCATTGTATTTGAAAAAAAATTATGAGAATAATATTAAAAAGTGAAATTCATAACTTTTTTCTTTCTCTGTTATTGCCATGCCCATCTCTAGAACTTCCTACGTTGCCAAAACAACAAGACTAATTACAACCTAGTGTGTGAGACATTACAGTTTTTAGATTGTATTTGTGGAAGCACAACTGGAGGACTTGGACTGCTTGGGCTGTACATTAATGAGAAAAATGTAGCATTGATCAACCAAACTCTGGAAAGTTTGACAGAGTACTGCCAGGGACCATGCCATGAAAATCAGGTATTGTAGTTGGGACAAATGGGAGATGTGGCTGGCTTGTTGCAAATTGAGAGGCTGACTTGGAACACTGAGAATATTTTGGAATGTTTAAGTTTCAACCTGTAGCCTTATTAAGAAAAGAAATACACATGTGATTTTATTCTGCATCGTACCAGAGGTCCCCCTACACTGAGGTTTATAGCAGTGTTAGAAAGGTATAGCATGGAAATTTCCTACTAGGGAGAGGATAATTATAGGTAAATGCTGTTACTCCACTATTACCAAATTACAGATCCCCTTTGTGTGTGTGGGCACTCATGTGCACACAGGTGCATGGTTCTAAATCAATTTTGACTCATGGCAACCTCTTGGATAAGTCCCTGCAAGTTTTTCTGCAAAATTTTGAAAGTTGTTTGCCATTGCCCTCTACTTCCTAGGGCTGAGAGGGATTGACTGGCCCCAAATCATCTTGCTGGCTTTATGCCTAAAGTAGAATTAGAACTTAGAGTCTCTGGCTTTGTTAACCACTACGTCAATCCAATATTTCACTGGGTACTGCTTTTCAGAAGTTCCAAATGAATCCATAATTATTTTATTTTACATAATCATACACCTAAGTTCACGCACATATTGACATTTACAATTGGTATTTAGAAATGTTACTATAATGCCACTACATATACTGAATTGTAGCTCAGGTGTCTGTTTTGTTGACATTCCCTAGTCTTTCTTCAATATTATTTCAGACTACGTTCTTCTCTATTCTATGGTAAAGAGTAACTTCATATAAACCTGTGATTACATTTATATTATCCCTTAAATAAGTTTCCAAAGTATTGCACAAACTGTGCAAAGCAACAGTAAACATCCAAATGCTCTAATAAAAATGTGGGATCAAAATTTTAAGACATGAAAGGCAAAATAATCTTCTCAGTTCTCCAATAGTAGATCAACAAAACAGAATTAAAGTTATTAATTATGGCATTTATATGTTGAGTAGTCTCATTTTCTTCCAACTGGTTTTTATGTAAGAAATGTGGGAAACAATTATAAATAGGGACAGGGAGAACTTCTCCTAATTTTGCACAATGACCTGTGGGTTAATTTTATAAAATAATCATGCTATATACCGTTGTTAACTTATCTTTTCCACTCCCTCACTCCTTATGCAGAACTGCATTGCTACTCATGAATCCAATGGTATTGATATAATTACAGCATTAATTCTCAATGACATCAACCCCCTGGGGAAAAAAAGGATGGATCTTGTACTAGAACTGAAGGCAAGTAGATACTTTAACAGTGAGAACTGTCACTATTACAAGAGCAAAACAAACATTTATGGTCAGATTGGTTGTGCAAACTCTCAGTAACCACAAGAAATTCACCGAATGCCTTGGACCAGGCATGTCAAATTCGTGACATAGCACGACGTAGCACGACTTTTCCCCCATTGCCGGCAATGGGGTAGGTGCGGTTTCAGTATGATGCATCCGGCCTGCGGCCCGGCAGTTTGACATGCCTGCCTTGGACAACGTAGCACATAGAAGAATTAAGTTTGAATAAAACTTAAACTACACTAAACTAATTAAATATGACCCGATGTAAATTTGAAAGAATAGTTTAATTACGGTAACTATTAAAATGCAGGCTCCAAATAGTTTAATTAACTATTAAAATGCAGGCTCCAAATAGTCATGAATGTCATGAATCTGGTCTATCAGATGGGTTTGACACATGCCATGCAACTGAAACTCAATAGAAAATTTAGACCACGGGTGTCAAACTCTATTGCGTCACGTGACGCATCGTGACTTTTTTGCCTTTGCGGAGCTGGGGTGGGCGTGGCCTGCACGTGACACATCTGGCCCATGGGCTGCCAGCTTGACAACTCTGATTTAGACATTGGGAGCAGGCTATTCAGATCTATAGGTAAGAAAACAAACTGCAATAAAACAGTCTTCGTGTAGTGGTACTTTATGGTGGGAACTGCAGTTTACAGAATTGTAAGTTTTTAAGCATTGTAGGACACTTATACAAATAACTCTTGCTGGAATTTGTTAGTCATAATAACTTGTTTTCAACATAGTCTGCTGTGACATATAGATATAAAACAAAAGCCCAAAACTGTGATTAAATACAAACCTTCCTGTTCATTGTCATATGAAGGAAAAAATAGTCATGGCAACAGTAGTCAGCTACTGCAGGGATGGAATTCTGCATTCTGTATTTCTTCGAAACAAAACTTAGTAACATATTCAACAAGCAAGATTTTAACTTATTGTGTTAGGTATTTTGTAGGAATCAGGTCTGTTTTGTAGCGTCTCAAATATTGGGTGTACTGTACTGCCACAGCCCTGATTTGAATGTAAATTACTTTTCCTAAGTATTTAAAGAACACGGGTTTTTAGCAGCTGGTTTTATCTTCTTTGTACATACAGATAATTTTTAGACTCTTTCATTTGTTCTTTGTTGCTTTGTCGTCTGCCAAGTTTTCTAAAATGCAGTAGGTAGTAGTCATATTCATCTGCGTTTTCTTCAGACACATTTTTGTTTTTGGCAATACATGGATATTTTAATCGGCTTCATTTCCTTTGAAATTCCTCTTTTTTTCCCCCCTTCAGAATAATGCCTCGAAGTTACTCTTGGCTATAATGGAAAGTAGGCACGACAGTGAGAATGCAGAAAGGATCCTTTATAACATGAGACCAAAAGAACTGGTATGTTTCCAAGAATTTGCTTCCATGAATTTGGACAGCATGAAATTACCTTGCTGCCAGATGCACGATTAAGATCACACTATTTTGGATCTTATAAATTGAGGCCTTGCCTTAACTCAGCCCTATGATGCTTAGCAGTAAATTGAAAGAGCTTTGTTCTATATACACAGGCACATTTTAAGTTAGCTTGAGAGCTTAAAAAGCATTATTTTCTATTAGTGACTACTAATATTAGTGTCTACTATTAGACACAGTATCATTTTAACTGTGGTCATCTGTACTGGGAATATAGTTCTATTGTATCTTGTATGGTGGGGTTACAAGCAAAGTTCAGGTGAAATAGAGAAGAGAAAAGTTATTTTATAAGGTAGAATTATATTAAACTATATAGAAATATAGCATGACAACATGGTGGCATTTATATCCAGGTTGCATTCTCACAGATAGAAGGAAAGGACATTTGTATTGATTTTTGCCATCAGCTTTTTGTGATCTTGAAAGATTTGCTCGAAGGGATAGGAGGACTTTCACGAGTACTGTGGGAGCCAATTCAAGGGATGGAAAAAGCAGTTCCTCTGCTTCCCTTCTGTTAGCCAGATTTCGCAGTGGATCAAAATGAAACAAAAACGTTCATGGACAGAAGGATTTTACTTTGTATGTTCAGTGTAAAAGACCGATTGAAAGAACTTGAAAGAAGACGTGCTGAAATAATTAGCTGTTCTGACAAGTCACTTTCCCACTTGCTTTCATGTCAAGGTAGTCCTTGACTCACAACCATTCATTTAGCCACCATTCGAAGTTACAACAGCACTGAAAAAAGTGACTTATGACTAATGCTTGCCCTTATGATCATCACAGCAATCCAAGGTCACATGATCAAAATTTGGGCACTTGGGAACAACACATATTTTCAGTGGTTGCAGCATCCCAGGGACAGGTGATCTTCTCAGTCAGCTTTAGACAAAGTCAGTGGGAGAAGCCGGGTTCACTTAATGACCTTGTGATTCACTTAACAACTGTAGTGATTCTCTTAACAACCATGGCAAAGAACATTGGCAATGGAAATTGTGGTCCAGTTATGGCTATAAGTCAAGGATTACCTGTAGTTAAGAATAGCATGTGCAGTAACACTTAAGCTCAAACTAGATCAGGTGTCCCCAAACCCTGTCCATGGACAGGTACCGTGGCCTGTCAGCAACCAGTCCTCACAAACAAACAAACCCCCATCCATGGAATGCAGGCAGCACACAAAACCACTCACTCTCCAGTCTGTGGAAAAACCTTTCTCCACGGAACCAGTCCCTGGTGCCCAAAAGGTTGGTCTAGATACTTGAGAAGTTATGACACTCTAGCACTTCACTGATGAAGATAGTGAAATAGTGAAGAAGAAAAAAGCTGCTGAAATTTTATCACTGATTTTTGATTCTGAGATTCATTTTACTTATTTTGATGGATCTCTTAATATCTCTATGCTGATAAGATGTATGTGTATGATTTAAAATAATATAAAATAATACCGGTTCAGACAGGAAGGCGGTGCAGAGAGTGGTGAGGATGGCAGAAAAGATTATTGGCAGTTCCCTCCCTTCTCTCCAGGACACAGCATATAAGCGTTGCTTGAGTAGGGTCCACAGCAGGGGTAGGCAACCTTGGCTCTTTTATGACTCGTGGACTTCAACTGCTGACTCAGGAATTCTGGGAGTTGAAGTCCATGAGTCATAAAAGAGCCAAGGTTGCCTACCCCTGGTCCACGGGATTGTCTGGGACACTCCATGTCTATGGAGATTGTCAGTCATCCAGGTCATGGATATCCCAAAGGTGCTTTTTTCATGAGGCAACTGGACTTTCTTGTTTTTCTTTGAAGACTTCTCATCCAAGAAGCTTATTCCTCTCTCTGGGACACTACACATCTTCTTCACAAATTGTTTGCCTTATTACCTTCTGGGAGGAGGCTTTGTAGTATCCGAAGCAGAACATTCAGATTCAGTAAAAGTTTTGTTCCATACAGTATTAATCTTGTGAACTCTAAAGCTTCCTCCTTCCGTTATGTATTCAAGATATTTATATATATTTATATGCAAGGGTGTAGGTATATACATATGCTGTATACAACATGTTTATATGTGTGTTATGTATGTGTACACTTTTGAGAAAAGGCAACAGAATTTCATTTTTAATGTGGGCCAGTGTACCCACAGTAAAGAAATGACAATAAAGGTTATCTTATCTTATGATTTGAAGAAGGCATTTGGATGTTTTCAAAAAGCAGTTAAAGTATTCTTTTGTCCCACTTTAAACAAACAACAAAATGCAAGCAAGGAATTCAAACTTATACAGTTATAGTAATTGTCTGCGTCAAGAGTATGGCAGAATATATTATTCCACAATAATGGTGTGGGCTGGAGATAAAGTTTAAGGCTTTATTTTTGGCGTTCATTCCACTGAGTCACTTTATTTCTGATATAAATTATAGTTGTTTAAAAACCAACAGCAGTATCAGTAATCTGAGTCAGTAAGCTCAGCTCCAAAGGATAGAAGGAAATAAAAATGACTTCATACAAGTTTCATTTTCAGAATATCTGAAACAGAATGAAAATATGAATCGGATATATATATATGTATGTATGTATATGTGTGTGTGTGTGTGTGTGTGTGTGTATATGTGTGTGTGTATGTGTATATGTGTATATGTATGTATATGTATATGTATGTATATGTATATGTATATATATACACACACACACATATACACACACACACACACACACACACACACACACATATATATATATATATATATATATATATATGTATGTATATATATGTATATATATGTGTGTGTGTGTGTATGTATATGTATACGTATATGTATACATATATGTATATGTATATCTTGAATGTTTTTTTGATACACCTGTTGGCCCAAATATGGGAAGAAGAAATCTTTATATATATATTTCAAACTTGTGAAATGTATTTTTCTTTCTCTACAGGTAGAAGTGATTAAAAAGGCCTACCAGCAAGGTGAGGTTGAATTTGAAGATGGAGAGAATGGTGAAGATCTTGCTGCATCTCCTAGAAATGTGGGGCATAATATTTACATATTAGCCCATCAGGTAAATTTGTATTTATACCCGACTGTCTGGACAGAATTTATACCTGACTCATACCAGTAGTAGTAGAATCATGCACTGCAGGAATTCATTTCAGGAGTGACAATATGAGCCTTGTTGGATTAAGATATAATAACTCATTGAAAAGTTTATTTTATTGGCCAGCCACTGAGAAGACTCTTCCTTGTGTCTCAACCTTTTGAACACTCAGTGGGAAGAAATCCAAAGCATTGGATTTAAATGCACCAGCTGATTTTATTTAGAAGAGACAGTCCTGTAAGGAAAGAACCAAGCCAAATACATGTTGGTTTTTCTAACCTGATGCTTTTCAAATGTATTATATTTCCATTATTTTCAGTTGGTATAATAGAAGCAGCAATCCAAAAGCAATATGATGAGGGGCCAAAAGCAATAGACTGAGAAAGGTTGCTTTACACCTATAAGGTAGAAAGTTCTGAATCAAAATAGTTTACCAGCTTGCAAGTTGTCACTTTTGGCTCTTTTTATTTATTTATCTATTTAGTAAATTTATATACTGCCCATCTCACTGTCCCGAATGCCTAATCATCATATGCATGTCCTAATGGCTAATTAATACTGACACAAACAGTGAAAGTAATTTGACAAAATAAAAATGCATTTTTGACTAATATAAAGCATTGTTGCCAGTTGTTCACGCTTCCCTGAAACCTGCTGTTGCCCATTTTAGTTATGCTCTTGGTGCAAATTAGCTTGTCTTTCTTAAACTAAGTGCTTTGTCAGTATGTGCTGAAACATATTTGTTGTTAGGCATTCTAAGAGCATAAAATTTCACTGATTCTCCATCCTTAAGTCTGTCCCAAGCTGATACACTTCATATAACAAACATACTACACTCGAAATAAAAGAGAAACAGCCTTACATTGCAGTGAACAAGGACATGCATTCAATTTTGCAGCTACTCAGATTGTTGGACGAGCAGGCATAAAACTAGCCTGGAAAATGGGCCCCTCATCAGTCAACAGGAGTGTTAATTTACCACCAGCTTATCAAGTACTTAGGAAGCGAAGGCTTGCCAGCACAATGAAACAAGAGCCAATGACTTAATAGCCAGCCATCAACACCCCAATCAACATCTAAAAAGCCACATACAACAGGCATTATATAAATATCACACATAGAATAGCCCAAAGCACACATTCTGGTAGAGACAAGTTCCCTGAAGAGGGACTTCAGCACAAGTCCAAAAGCTTGGAAGACTAAACCTCTAGTGCCAGTGACCAACCCAGATTGAAAAGAGAACCATTTTGAAAATGGTTGCTTTAGTATTATTCATAAACAACAGAAAGGATTGTTGACTAGTGGTTTTTTTGGAAAGTAAGAGTTGTACTTTTTGAGTGGTCTTTCTCACACTGAGCTTGCCAACTTTAAACAAGGTTCCGACAAAGACAGGAGAGAGGAGTTCTTTCATTTTCTCTAGGTTTGGTTGTTTGCTTGCAGGTGTTTCATTACCTGACTAGGTAACATAATACTAATACTAATACTAATACTAATACTAATACTAATAATAATAATAATAATAATAATAATAATAATAATAATAATAATAATAATAATAATAAGTTGGAAGGGACCTTGGAGGTCATCTAGTCCAATCCCCTGCTCAGGCAGGAAACCCTATACCATTTCAGGCAAATGGCTGTCCAGTCTCTTCTTAAAAACTTCCAGTGTTGGAGCATTCACCACTTCTGGAGGCAGGTTGTTCCACTGATTAATTGTTCTAACTGTCAGGAAGTTTCTCCTTAGTTCTAGGTTGCTTCTCTCCTTGACTAGTTTCCATCCGTTGCTTTTTATCCTGCTTTCAGGTGCTTTGGAGAATAGCTTGACTCCCTCTTCTTTGTGGGAGTGAGTATGGGGTGTTCCCTGTTTACATACAGCAGCTTTACAATAGTATTGTATTATTATTATTATTATTATTATTATTATTATTATTATTATTATTATTATTAAAATAATAATAATAATAATAATAATAATAATAATAATAATAATAATAATAATAATAATAATTAATAATAATAATAATAGAGTTGGAAGGGACCTTGGAGGTCTTCTAATCCAACCCCCTACTCAGGCAGGAAACCCTATACCATTACAGACACTGATGTTCTACTGGTGATTTAACATTGGTTTTAATCTGACCAAGTCAATATCTGATTTGATTTGAAGTCAGCTGTTTCTCTATTTTGCTATTGAGTCTTTCAATAGTTTTGAGTTTTTGCTTTGTTTTATTTTTTTTTAAGTAGGAAACATGGGCAAGCTTTCTGTTCTTCATAATTGTTCATTTCTTTTAGCTTGCTCGCCACAACAAAGAATTGCAGAATATGTTGAAGCCTGGAGGCCAAATAGATGGAGATGAAGCTTTGGAATTCTATGCCAAGCATACAGCTCAAATTGAGGTAAATACCTCAGATTATATTAATCTTAAATGAAACTGTACAAAGAAAAGTAACAATTTGGTGTAGATCTTATGTAATCTTGTAAAATAAAAATTTAATTCTACTATATGTCCTGAAAGTCTAGTTACAAAAAAATCCCCTCAATCTTTAATGAATGTCAGTCCTTCCAAATATGAATGTACTTCACTTTTCTTTTTTCTTTCTTTTTCTTTTTAAAGGCTAACACCTTAAAATGTGTTTTGATTGGGCTATTGTAGATTTTTTTTTTATTTTGGAAGTAAACAAACTGAAATTGTACTCCAGGAAATGTCTTGGGTTAAGAATGAAGGGACTTCTTACAGTGGAAATGAAGTGGTATTAAGAAAGGCAATGGAACGGCTCTTAAGAAGCACTTTGTTTCCTTCAGTAGACAGAGCTACTGAGGTGTACAGTATAGACTCTACGTACAAAATGTCCATTCCAGAGGAAAAAACGTGTATTAAAAAGCTTCTGTATTAGCCATTACTTTTTTTTATGGTTTCTCAGGTTCCTGAAAGTCATGCTTCACATATGAAAGTTGTCTCTCAAGCAATATTACAAAATACCTCAAACTCTTAAATCACACAGATCTGTCATATTGTCCCAGTCAAATAAGGTAAAAGGTAAAGGTAAAGGTTCCCCTGCACATGCGTGCTAGTCGTTTCCAACTCTAGGGGCCGGTGCTCATCTCCGTTTCAAAGCCGAAGAGCCAGCGCTTGTCTGAGGACGTCTCCGTGGTCATGTGGCTGGCATGACTAGACTCCAAAGGCTCACGGAATGCTGTTACCTTCCCACCGTAGTGGTCCCTATTTTTCTACTTGCATTTTTACGTGCTTTCGAACTGCTAGGATGGCAGAAGCTGGGACGAGTAATAGGCGTTCACTCTGTTACGTGGCACTCGGGATTCGACCCGCCAAACTGCCGACCATCTGATCGACAAGCTCAGCGTCCTAACCCACTGAGCCACCGCATGAATTCTCCCCCCCCGCCATTCACTGTTTTTATGAAATAAAAATAACTAGCTCTTTGAGGAAATGTACATGTTTAAATTTTCACAGAATCATCTTCTTATATTTTTATTAATGGAAATCAGTTTAAATCAGTTTAAAAATAGGAAGAAGTGATTATATTGATTTGATTTGATATAGGTACTGCCTGATTCCAAAGTGACTTTTATGGCCATTTTGGATGGAAGTGACCAGTGCAGATTTATTTGTTTTCTTATGACTTTTTTGTATACCAAATCATTTCAATTAGAACAAAAAGAGGTAAGTACATAGGGAGGTAGATAGATAGGGAGGGAAGGAAGGAAGGAAGGAAGGAAGGAAGGAAGGAAGGAAGGAAGGAAGGAAGGAAGGAAGGAAAATTATCCATCTACCTAAGTAATACTTGGTAAACAACTGAAATAATATATTTTTGTAACAATTCTGATGAGGAAATAATCTCCTTTTCCTAAGTGACTTGAAATGTGAAAAAAAAAATGCTGGCAAAAGAACTAACAGTGTTAACAAGGAATGCAAATCAGCAAGTATTTTTTTTAAAAAAATACCAAGAGTTCCAGGAAGTTTTGCATACTGAGAAATAATATAATTTCGTTGTGACCACACACCATGCAAATTAACCCTTTAAACTCTTCATGTAGATAGTTAGATCGGATCGCACTATGGAGCAAATAGTCTTCCCTGTGCCCAGCATATGTGAGTTCCTCACCAAAGAATCTAAACTCCGGGTGTACTACACTACAGAAAGGGATGAGCAAGGCAGCAAAATAAATGACTTCTTTATGAGATCTGAGGACCTTTTTAATGAAATGAACTGGCAAAAAAAGCTAAGGGGTAAGTTTGGACTGGGAACACAAAAGGTTTTTTTTTTTTTGATACTGTATAATAATTCCTGATTTGAGATTGCAAACTTTTTTTCTTGAAAGAAAAAGAATATTAGACTTTCATGGCTTTTTGTTTTATTCTTTCTTCTTTTTTCCTTTTTTCCTTTTTCTCCTCCTTTACTATTTTCCGTACAGAGCTCCTGATTTCAGGTTTCCAGAAGCGCTTTGCTTAAACACTGCTTCAGCCTGTTGCTATTTATTCCCATTATATCCCCAATTAATGTTTTAAACATGTAATTCAAGGAAGCAGCTAAATGATTCCAACCCCTTCCAGTCGTGTCTTGACTCTAGGGCACAGTACTCATCTCCATTTCTTGGCCAAGGGAGCCAGTATTTTCTGTGGTCATGTGGCCAATATGGCTATGCACCAGAGGTGCACAAAACACTCTGACCTTCCCACCGAAGTGGTACCTATTAATCTACTTGCATTTGTATGCTTTCCAGCTAGGTTGCATTCTTTCCTACTAGGTTGGCAGTGTTCTGTACCAGCCTGCTACAGGCCCTGCAGAAAAAGCAGGGACAACCCCTTTTACAAGAAGGCAAGAGGCTGGAACTAAGCCTACCAAATTTATGGATACAAAAGCAAACAAGACACGAACCATGAAACAGGAGCTATTCAAGTGGTTGCCTTCAGCAAACCAGCCCTCCCACGCATTCCCCTTTTATACAGTTCAGGGCGTGGCTTCTCTTTGCCTTCTTCCGAGGTGCCCCATTGCCTTCCTCTGTTTACTCCTGATTGACTGCCTCCTGCGTAGGGAGTCCTTGAACAGGGCCAGCTGTGGGTCATCTTCATCCACACTGTCAGGCTAACACAGCTGGGTCTCCGTCGTGACCAGGTGGGAGGGGCCTGGCTGAGGGCTCTCATCAACAAGCTCTCGAACCCCCTCAGCAAGCTCTTCAACACCCCCCTCCTCTGAGTCGTCCGACCCAACTGCCGAACCCACAGGCTGACCCTGAATCACAACAGGCAGGAGCTGGGGCACGGAACGGGAGCTCACCCCATTTCACGGCGCTCAGATCTCGAACCAGGGCTGTCAGCTCAGTTCCAAGATCCTTATGCAGGTTGCAACCTTATAGCTAAATTATACTACTAACCTCTGGCAGTTTTAGTTTCATTTATGTTAGTCTTTATTGTAAACTAATTCTGCTGGGATTAAAAAAAAAAGCCAAACAATTTTATCATGGCATAAGGTTTCTTGAACTAGATACGCTAACTCATTTCATTGGATGCTTAAAGACTTATCCCTAGTGCTGGGAGAAACAGTGTCTTATATTTATCCTGCTTTCTAAATCTACATCTCCCAGCTTTCAAAGCTATTGTCAGCACATGTGGGAAGGTGGAATAAATGTTGTTATTATTATTATTATTGTTGAGGTAGATAGCCATCAATGCCAGTAGATGACTGTCCCCCAATCCTGCTTATCTAACCAAGTTACTTCTAAGATGGAACTATACCAGCCTTTCATTTTTTTGGCATCCTTCAGGTACATGGGAAGTGCAACTCCCAGACTCAATCATATTAGACTGAACTTTGAGAGCTGTAATCCCAATACTTATCTGAGTTGCCCAGAGTTCAGTTTTAAGATGGGTCATTATGTAAATAAATAAAATAAATGTTTGGGAAGACATCCTCTAGTGGAAAATAAATAAAGGAAGTACACAAAGAACGTAGAAGACCAACAACTCCTGTCACATAATGGGGGTGAGAAATATTTCCATAGGTAGGGGGCCGCTTCCATAATATTTCCATAAGCAGGAAGTTGAAGACCTCCAAGGTCCCTTCCAGCCCTATAATTCTATGATTCCTCTTCCTCAGTGATGAGCAGTATTGATTCTTCTTCCTACGGTGATGAGCAGTATTCGGATTGTCTGGATTTTCTTTCTCCTTGAGTACCCTGTTTCAAATACAAGTTTTAAACTTATATTGTTTTAAAAGAAGTAAGCTTTCAAGGAAAGGTTGAGATCTGTACAAATGTCGGTGGAGCTTGAGATCTTATGATAGTCGTCTTGTGCCAACATAAATTTGCTCATAGACTATGAAAGGATTCCTGGGTCACCAATGGCCACTGCTGGTTTTAAAGGGAGGGGGGGGAAGAAGGGTATTATAAGTTTTATGAGAGGTGACAAAATGTTCTGGGCTACTTTCAATTACTTGGTCTTATAGTCAAGGGTTTTTCTCTTTTTTTGTCTTTTTGGTTTGATTTTGGCATTTTTTGAGTTATTACGTTACAGATTTTAATCTGTTATTCTTCCAGCATTTTGTGTCTGTATGTTTGCCCCTCAATTGTATAATCCAGAAGCGTCCACAAAGGGGGTCAAGGGGGGGATAAATGGCAAAACCAGCACTGCACTCTTGTGACTCAAGTACAACCCTTTTGTTCTTGCATCATCACACTGCATGTGTGAAAAATAGTGGTGGAGCAGATTGTGCAACACTGTTTTTGTCACCTTGATTGAAGCATCTTCCCCTGTGGATCCTAATCTGGAAAGTTTGTGTAATGTGATTTGATGAAATAAAATCAAAAATCAAATATTTAAGGTTAAATTTTATCCTGCAACATTCAATTTCAATCTGAAATTAAAATTTCAGTATTATAGACTTGTACATGGGTATTTTAAATACATGATTTCTGTTCTCGTGGTATTTACAAGCTTAAATTGTTATATAAAAGCTAGTTCATGTTTTCTTTTTCAAACAAAACCCTTCACATGTACTTCTGAACTTTGCCAAGAGTAGTTAAAGAGAATTAAATCAAATAATAAAGATTACTCTTGTGGTTATAGTGTGTCATTCTAGGAAAAGTGACAATATATATTTGTTTCTAAAATTTATTCCTTGTTAAAAGATACCTTTGAATCCATCAAACATTTTTTCCCTGATTTTTGCAGCTCAACATATCTTATATTGGTGTTCTCGCAACATGTCCTTCTGGAGCAGTATTTCATTCAACCTTGCAGTCCTTATGAATCTACTGGTAGCATTTTTCTATCCATTTAAAGGAATCAAAGGAGGTACCAATATTTCAAATATCTGAATTTAATAGTTACACCACAGAGATTGGGGCAGAAGGAGAAGTAAATGAATAGTATAATTTTGGTAGCAGTTTTAGTGATGGCGATGCTAAGCAATTCAACATTTCCTAAGTGATGAGAAACCTAAAGAAAAAGTATTGAGAGTCTAATTCAGTGGTGGGCAGCTATGGCCCTTTTACAACCTGTGGAGTTCAACCTCCAGACTTGAGTTGAGCTGAGTTGAGTTGAGCTGAGTTGAAGTCCACAGGTCGTAAAGTATTTTATTCTGGTTTTGGAAATTGAACTTTTCTGATGTCTGTCTTATTTACAAATATGTGCAAATACGCAAACAGAGAATAATTAATACACATCCCTTAAAGAAGGCATGACAACAGCTAAACATTTTTAGATGTCAAAGAAGTTGAGTGAGAACCAGTATAATTAAAATCAGTGATGTCCCTTTTCATATTACTGCTAGTTTTATCTGGATGTGCCCTCCAAATTCTCTCTAAATTCTTTTGGATTATATATTCCAAAACAGAAAATAAAATTCTGACCATCAGGGAATAATGAATATTACTTTGCCAAATCACCTATTAAATTATCATTTATGCTAATCAATGCTACCAAAAAACATTATACTCTTAAGTGTTTGCTATGAAGAAGATTGGAAGATATGAATTATTGGATGAACCTGAATGAACAATCAGTTATAATTGGACATACCAGAGAAATAACATTTGCCATTAAGACATTTCAAAATCAATTCACAAAGCTTACTTTGTAGTCTATGTGATATGTCCATCCAGTCCCTTATTCAATTTTTTAAATGATATATTTAAATATGTTTGAATACATACTTAAAATATATGTGCATTATAGCAATACTTATAATATTTTTTGCATAATTTTGTTTTAAAATAAACACATTAAAATACATTATTATATCTTGATGAATTAAGAACTATGCTGAAAATTTTGCAGAAATATTTGCACTAAAACAATGGTTACACTCTATTTATCATGGTCAAGTTCACACTGAAATGTGCAAAGATCAAATTAAAGCCTGTCATATTTTATCTTAGTTTTAAATTTCCTGTCGCTTCAGGAAGCAGAACATCTCAAACTAAAACTGAATTTTCATCCCTGTGACCAACCACAATGACCAGAATTCCTTAGTGGCATGTCAGTTCATTTGACTAGGAACTGATGCCTCTCCAAAGGAGTAGAGTAGCATGTTAATATCAGATTATTAATATCAGACTATTAATATTTGGTACTAGACCCAAGCAGATATAGGTTTTATGATTCTTAATAAAATACTATTTCCCCAATACTTGCAAAATTTACCAAATTAAAGACTAAAACTAGAAGATGGTGTCGTTGGCACCTTCTTTTATCTGAGTGCAGACTAATTAATTCCTTTTCCAGTGAAGGGGACTGTTCTTTACAGCATCTAGACACTAGTAGGTTAGTGAGCA